>NC_133130.1:21442850-22642850 GCF_048418815.1 Hemitrygon akajei
CAAAATGTTGCACGAACCCAGTGGGTCAGGCTAAGCCTACAGAGGGAAATGGACAGAGGATGTTATTCTCATGTTTTCTGGATATTTAGAGCACAGTTTGGGACAGTGTCAAGTTTAGAAACACAGTTGGAGTAGTGCAAGAGCAGAAAGCACAGTTCCAAGTACTGATGAGCAGTTTGAGATGGGTGGGACTTAGAGCAGCTTGAAGTACTGTTAGATTTAGAACAGTTTGAGGCAGGGTGGGTTTTAGAGCACAGTGTTGGGGGGGGGGGATTTAGAGCAGTTTTGAGATAGGGTTGGACTTGGAGCACAATTGAGGTAGGGTGGGATTTAGGTCACAGTTTGGACAAATATGGGATTTTAAAGTAGAGTTCTCAACAACAAATAATATCACAGTAAAGACTTGAGCACTGTGGGACTTTACAGTAGGGTTTTGTGTAGTGTGGCTTTGTAAAGCACATTGTGGGTCAGTGTGGGATTTTAAGGGCAATGAATGGGATTTTAGAGCGCAGTTTAGAGCGTGTTTTTGAACTGTGTGGGCTTTTCAGAGTCCACACTGGATCATTGTGGGATTTCAGAGGACAGTTCAAAATAGTATAGGATTTATATCACAGTTTGAAGTAAGGTGGGATTTAGATCACAGTTTGAAGTAAGGTGGGATTTAGATCACAGTTTGAGGTAGGGTGAAATTTATGACCACAGTTTGAGGTAGGGTGAAATTTAGATCACAGTTTGAGGTAGGGTGAAATTTATGATCACAGTTTGAGGTAGGGTGAAATTTATGAGCACAGTTTGAGGTAGGGTGAAATTTACGAGCACAATTTGCAGTGCTGTGGGTTTATTTCTTTTGCAGTCAAATGCCAGGTTGGAGGATGATTTGCTTCTAGTCCACTTGTACTGTTTCTGAGGTGGCTGATAAGGCGAAGGTGGGACTCAGAGACTCTTCCTCAGATGGAAGTTCCTGATAGGTCTGGTGGAAGGAAGTTTGAGAAACATCCTTCTGATGTTTATGCTGGGTTTCCTTGTGTTCCCAACACATTAAAGCACAGGCTGCAGTAGAGAGGGCTTTTGTGGATGAGTGTGGTATTCAGCAACACACAGTAGCTTTGAATAACTATTTGAATGTGCCATACAGTAAATGCGTAATCAGTAGTAGTTCAGTTTTGGAGAACAGTTTGGAGTCATATCGGATTTTAGGGCCGAGGATTGTGAAGGGTGAGACATAAAAACCACTGTTAGGACAAAGAGGGGATTTTAGAGTAGAGTTCTCAACAACAAATAATATCGCAGTACAGATTTGAGCACTGTGGGACTTTACAGTAGGGTTTTGTGTCGTGCGGCTTTGTAAAGCACATTGTGGGTCAGTGTGGGATTTTGAGTGCAATGAATGGGATTTTAGAGCGCAGTTTAGAGCTTTCAGACCATGGGGGTTTTCAATGTCCACCTTGGATCACTGCGGATTTCAGAGGACAGTTCGAAGTAGGGTGGGATGTTAAACACGAGAGACTCTGCAGATGCTGGAAATCCAGAGCAACACACACAAAATGCTGGAGGAACTCAGCAGGTCAGGCAGTATCTGTGAAAATGAGTATAAGTTGACGTTTTGGGCTGAGACCTTTCATCAGGACTGGAAAGGAAGGGGGACGATGACGGAATATAAAAAAGTGGAAGGAGGGGAACAAGCTAGAAGGTGATAGGTGAAGCCAGGAGGGTAGAAAACGTAAAGGGCTGGAGAGAAGGACTCTGATAGGAGAGGAGAGTGGACCATTGGAGAAAGAGAAGAAGGAGGGGCACCAGGGAGGTGAGGAGGAGAGTTAAGATGCCAGAGTGGGGAATGGAAGAGGAAAGGGGGAGGGGAAAAGACAAAAAAGAGAAAAAAAAGTCCCAGAAGGAGAAGTCAATGGGATTCATCCCCTCATCTCTTTTCCACAATAAAGCCACTCTCAGGGTGGAGGAGCAACACCTCATATTCCATCTAGGTAGCTTCCAACCTGATGGCATGAACATCGATTTCTCCTTTTGGTAATTTTTTCTCATTTTCTTTTCCCTTCCCTTTCCCTCTTCTATTCCCCAATCTGGCCTTTCACTTCTCACCCACCTATTACTCCCCCTGGTGCTACTCCTTCTTCCCTTTCTCCCATGGTCGACTCCTCTCAGATAACTTCCTCTCCAGCCCTTTACCTTTCCCATCCACCTGGCTTCACCTATCACCTTCTAGCTATCCTCCTTCTCCTCTCCTCCCCCCCCCCACTTTTTATTCTGGTGTCTTCCCCCTTTCTTTCCAGTAATGAAGGAGGGTCTCAGCCCGAAACGTCAACTGTTTATTCATTTTCGCAGATACTGCCTGACCCGCTGAGATCCTCCAGCATTTCAAGATTCAGGAACATTCATGATCAAAGAATGTATAAATTATACAACCTTGAGGTTTGCCTGCTCACAGGCAGCCACAAAGCAAGAAACCCAAAAGAACCGAATCAAAGAAAAAAAGAATAAAAATAAAAGACCAACACTCGATGAGCAAGAGGAAGAAAAAAATATATAAATCATGCAAACAATTGAAGTGAACAACAGCATTCCGAACCAAAACTGAGTCCTCAGATCAGAACCCCAGATTAGCATGGAGTAGGCCCGAAGCCTCGCTTATCAGTTCATCATATTAGTGGGCATGGAGCACAGCAGCCAGGGCAGTCTTCATATCCTTAGCACTGTGGAGATGACCATCGCAGAGAACCAAGTGAAATTGGCTCTCAGTCTGGCCAACACCCTGACTTTTCCGTCTATCTGGGACAGCGTTTAAATTGACCCAATGAGGGAACAGCCAAAGCCTCCAGTGTCCCGGAGACAGCAGTGAAGATCATGGAAAGTGATTGAAATTGGCTCTTGCCTCCGATCTGGGCCGGTGTTTAAAATATCTAAACAGCACCCAAGGAAGTCTGAGTGCGGCACCCAGAGCAAAGCAACCTTGCACCCAGGCCAGTTGAACGAGCACTAAACTTTTCTGCTCGGGCCCTGACTTCTCCTTTTGGCACCCAGTGTGATCCAACCTTGCACCCAGGCATCAGATCTCCAACTGCAACGACTCTGCAACACACCATTTCAGTTCATTCCCCCGAACTCACCTCTTCATTGCTCACCCTTCACTGTTTGCGGCGATAATTTAACACAATTTACCACAGAAAATGTATTTGTAGTCAGATTTCCTATCTTTTTGACTACCAGAAGCTGTCGCATACATTTGGTAGCGCCATCTTAACGGGAAGATTTTGTGTGCGCTGTGGGATATTAAAGCCCACCTTGGATCATTGTGGGATTTCAGAGAACAGTTTAAAATAGTATGGCACATTAAAACCCAAATAAGTGCTTGGTGGAATTTTCTTCAGCAGTTTAACGCTGCATGAGTTTTTATAATCTAGTTTGTAACCCTGTTGGATTTTGTGGTGTATTTTGGAGCAGTTTGGGACTTCAGACCACAGCTTGCTGCACTGTGGGTTTTTTCTTCTTCTTTCACAGTTTCTAAGTGTGGAGTCTGACTTGCACCCACGCTGTTTTTTTATGCTCTGAGGTCACCGTAAGAACTGCAGGCTCTTTCACTAATTCAGCCACAGAAACAGTCCCTTCAGTACAATTTCTCTACGTCAACCAAGGTCCCACTTGCCTGTATTTACCCCATTTTCCTCTGAAGCCTTCCCTACCAACGTACCTGTCCAAATGCCTTTTAAATGTTATTATTGTATTTACATCAACTACTTTCTCTAGCAGCTTGTTCAATTTAAGCACTGTGCTCTGTGTAGAAGCTGCCCTTCGAGTCCCTTTTAAATCTCCTCCCCCCCCCCCACCTTAAAACGATGTCCTCGAGACTTTGGTTCACCTTCCCAGGGGAAAAGACCGCATGAGTTCATCTTATCAATGCCCTCAATGCTTTTAAATTGTACAGGTCTGATGGGGGAATGGTTTGTGAGGTAGCGTGACCTTCCACCTTTTGTGCTGTCTACTCCCAGCAAAAGCACCCAAAAGCTTCTCAAATGCATCTTGCATGTTCCTTTCCATCCCCGAGTTGTCATGGGTCATAAATTCCCAAAGTCACTGTTGTAATGTGAGTATTATTAAAAGTAAGTTAATACTAATCGGAAAGCTGTTGGTAGCAAGAGGCGGGATCCGGGGTTGGCGGGGTCTTTTACTTCCGCTCTTTTTACTCCCAGTATGCATTGTATATAGTTCCTCTACCCATACCGCACGAGGTACCTGGAAGCCTCTTTATTGTAAATATCATTTGCCGTCCCAGATAAAGATGCTCTTTTGGCCATCAAGTTGTCGAGTGGTCTTTTTGTAAAGTAGAAGTTACCACAGTCACTACAAAGGTTATATTGCATTGAAATCCCCTGAATATTGAAAGGCCTAGATAGAGTGGACATAGAGAGGACAGTGGGATATAATAGGGAAATCTAGGACAAGAGAGCACAACCTCAGAATAGAACGACACCCCTTTGGAATAGAAATGAGAAGGAATTTCTTTAGCTAGAGGGTGGTGACTCTGTGGAATTCATTGCCACTGACAGCTGTGAGGGCCAAGTCACTGGGTATATTTAAAGTGGAGGGTGATAGGTTCTTGATTAGTAAGGGTGTCAAAGGTTACAAGGAAAATGGGGTTGAGAGGGAAAGTAAATCAGCAAATGATCAAATGGCAGACCATACTCCATGGGTCAAAATGGTCTAATTCTCCTCCTATGTGCTGTGGTCTTAAGACAGTTGAAGACTGGAGGAAAGTTGGAGTGGGAGGATTGGAATGGAAAGTAAGTGGAAGATAAGTGAGAGAGATGGTTCAAAGAGGGACAGGTTAAAGAAGAGGAGTATGGGTGATGCACAATCAATAACTCTCGGAGACTGGAAGTGAACAATAGGCTTTTATTAACAGCAAAAGGGAGAACGACATCTCGTAGACTGAGGGAGGAGCAGTGCCCCAGTCGCCTTTATACAGGGGTCTGTGGGAGGAGCCACAGGAGCAGTCAGCAGACAGGTGTGTCCAGACAGGTATACATAGTTTACCACAATGGGCAAGGTCAGAATGCATCTGCCGTGTGTGCGTATGCACAAGTTTGTGTGGTACAGTTATACTAAGTTCACTTACAACCTCCTTTGCAACTGGTCCAAGAGCTTGTGTTACCAAGACTGCATGGGTGGTTGCTGTGTAATGGCCCCTTTAACTGCATTGGCTAAATCTGACTACTAGGTGGCGCCTCCCACCATAAGGAACAGAAGCAGAAGGAAGTCCTCTGACCCTTTGTTCAATTAGATCAGGTTTGATCTTTAATCTCAGTGTCCCTCTCCTGCACTATTGCAATGTCTGATGTCCCTGTTATCTGAAAAACCTAGAGCTCTGCATTGCATATACTCATTTCTGAGCCTCCACAACCCTCTTGGGTAAAGGATTCCAGAGATCAGCTTCCATCTCGTATGTGCCTGTCAAAGTAAAAGGTAAAAATGACGTGTAGGGAACCTTGGGTTTCAAGAAATATTGAGGCCCTGGTTAAGAGAGGAAAGGAGGTGCATAGTGGGTTTAGGCAGGTAGGAACAAATGAGGTGTTTATGGAGTATAAGAAATGCAAGAGAACATTAAAGAAAGAAATCAGGAGGACTAAAAGAACACTTGAGGTTGCCCAAGCAGACAAGGTGAAGGAGAATCCTGAGGAATTTTACAGATATGTTAAGAGCAAATGGGACATTTGCTTAAGAGTATGGGACAACATTGGTCCTCTGGAAGATCAGAATGGTAATCCATGCGTTCCTTTAGACCCTGCGGGAGGCAAGTGCAGAAATTGCTGGGGCCTGAGCTGAGATATTTAAATTATCCTTAGCAACAGATGAGGTACAGAGGATTAGAAGATAGCCAGTGTTGTTCCACTGTTTAAGAAAGGCTCTAAAAAAATAAACCAGGAAATTATTGGCCGATGAGCCTGACATCAGTACTGGGAAGGTATTCCAAGGGACCAGATATATGAGTATTTGGATAGTCGTAGATGATTAAGGATAATCAGCATGGCTTTGTGTGTGGTAGGTCGGGTCTAACCAATCTTATAGAGTTTTTCAAGGCTGTTACCAGGAATGCTGAAGAAGACAGTCAGTGGATGTTGTCTACGTGGACTTTACTAAGACATTTGACAATGTCCTGCATGTGAGGTTGTTCATGAAAGTTCAGTCACTTGGCATTCAAAATGAGGTAGTAAGTTGGATTCGACATTGGCTTTGTGGGAGAAGCTAGAGAGTGGTAGTAGATGGTTGCCTCTCTGACTGTGACTCATGGTGTGTTGCAGGGAACGGTGCGGGGTCTGTTGTTGTTTGTCATCTGTATCAACGATCTGGATGATAATGTGGTTAACTGGATCAGAAAATTTGCGGGTGTCGTGGACAGTGAGGAAGGCTATCATGGCTTGCAGAGGGATCTGCATCAGCTGGAAAAATGGGCTGA
Source organism: Hemitrygon akajei (assembly GCF_048418815.1). Taxonomy (NCBI): domain Eukaryota; kingdom Metazoa; phylum Chordata; class Chondrichthyes; order Myliobatiformes; family Dasyatidae; genus Hemitrygon; species Hemitrygon akajei. The sequence continues at coordinate 21,449,314 of NC_133130.1, forward strand.
AAAATGGTTAATGGAATTTAATGTAGACAAGTGCAAGGTTTTGCACTTCCATGGAACCAACCAGGGTAGGTTTTTTATACAAAACTGTAAAAGTTTATTTACATCACATATACACAAGGGACAGGCAGTCAATATTTACAAGACAGTAAGTATACTCAAATTAAAATATGGTTACTATCATCTATAAAACAGTCAATACCCCAGGGAGCCCACTGCTCATGGAAGTTCCCCAATGTGCCCATCACAACCGTGTGCTCCCTCTCCAAGGACAGCCAGGCACAAGCGTATCCTTGGAAAAGGGGTAGGCTGTCAGCCCGAGCAGCACCCTCCACTTTCCACTGCCCACTGCCCAGACCTGCGAATGGCCACCTTGGCCAGGCCCAGGACCAAGTCCACCAGGAGATCCTCCTCATGCCCAGCCCCCTTCCGAACTGGGTGCCCGTATATGAGCAGCATGGGACTAAAGTGCAGCCAGAACCTCTTCAGCTGCCCCTTGAGAAACTCAAAGAGGGGATGCAACCTCTCACATTCCGTGTGAGCGTGGTACAACGACTCCTCCTGCCCACAGAATGGACAGGTGAGTGGGGTGTCAGTGAAGCTGCTCAGGAACCTGTTGTACAGGTCTGTCCGATGCGACACCTTCCACCCCAGGTCCCCAACGTACCGGGGAAGGACCCCTGCGTAAAGAGACTTCCACTGGGGACCACCTCTGCTGCCAGATGGTAACACGGACCGCCAAGGCGAGACCAGTCAGCAGACGAAGGCAAGGAAGTGAAAAGTGTGCGGGAGGGGCACAAAATGGGTTGTCTTACACAGTGAACAGCAGGGCACTGAGGAATGTGGTAGAACAAAGGGATCTGAGAATACCGACTCAAGTTATTAAGTACTGGAGATGGGATGTTACGTCGAAGTTGTGTAAGATATTGGTGACAGCTAATTTGGAGTATTGTGTGCAGTTTAAGTTACCTACCTACAGGAAAGATGTAAATAGGGTTGAAAGGGTGCAGTGGAAATTTACAAAGATGTTGCCAAGTGTTATAAGGAAAGACTGAGTAGGTTAGGACTTTATTCCTTAGAACATAGAAGATTGAGAGGAGATTTGATAGAGGTATACAAAATTATGAGGGGTGTAGACAGGATAAATGCAAGCAGGCTTTTTCCACTGAGGTTGGGTGGGACTACAACTGGAGGTCATGGGTGAAAAGTGAAAAGTATAAGGAGAACATGAGGGGAAACTTCTTCACTCAGAGTGTCGTGAGAATGTGGAATGAGCTGCCTGTGCAAGTGGTATATATGTGTTTGATTTCAACATTAAAGAGAAGTTTGGATAGGTATCTGGATGGTAGGGGTATGGAGGGCTGTGGTCCCTGTGCAGATTGATGGGTGTAGGCAGTTTAAATTGTTCAGCATGGATGGGCCAAAGGGCCTGTTTCTCTGCTGTACTTTTCTATGACTATCTAGCTGAAGGAATTCCTTCTCATCTCTGTCCCAGACAGACAATCCCTTATTCTGGGGCTATAATCCCCATTAGGGTGCACAGTGAGATTTACATGACGTCTGGATTAGAGAGCATATTTTATGAGGATAGGTTAAGCAAGCTAGGGTTTTTCTGCGCTGTACTGCTCCATGTCCTGTGTTTCCAGATACTCCATCCAAGGAAGCATCATCCCTAAATCTATTGTGCCTAGCTTGTAAGAAGTCAGTAAGATCATGTCTCATTCTTATAAATTCAAGTGAACATAGGTCCATTGTTCTGTGTGTTCTCTTTTCCAAGGACAAAGTCTATTCTTCCCTCCCATCTTGTGAATGAATCTGGTGAGCTTCTATTGCAGCTGCTCTGTCTACGTCCCTCCTTGGGTAAAGAGGCTGGACATGTACGCAATATTTCAATTCCTATTTCTTCAAGGTCCTATCTATAATTGTAGTAAGACCTGTTTCATAATTCATATCATTCTGATGACTCACATCATTAGGGCTTCTCTACTTCACAGAGCATTCCTATTAATCCCCTGACTTTCGTTCCACCCACCTCTCATGGTGTTAACCCAGCTAACTAAGCAGCATACATTTAGTGTGGGTGGAAACTGGAACACCCAGAGTAAACATCTGGTCAGGAGTAGAATATCAAACTCACTTGGACAGTGCCCTAGAAAGGCATTGAACCCAACTCACTAGGGCACTAACTGTACAGAACTGCCTCCTTGTACAGAACATTTTAGATCCAGAGGTCAATAGTTTTTAATTAGGTAAAGGCATTGATAGAAGTGCATAGAGTGTAGTTCATTTATCATCTGATCAACTGGCTAAGGCGTCTTGAGAGACTGGGTAGCCAAATGCCTAGTGTCCAAGAACTGAGAGTTCTACAGACAGTGGTGGACATAGCCCAGTCCATCACAGGCAAAACCCTCCCTACCACTGAGCACATCTACAAGGAGCGCTGCCACAAGAAAGCAGGATCCATCATCAAGGACCCCCACCATCCCGGCCATGCTCTCTTCTCGCTGCTGCCCTTGGGAAGGAGGTACAGGAGCCTTAGATCCCACACCACCACGTTCAGGAATAGTTATTACCCTTCAACTATCAGGCTCCTGAACTGGTGTGGATAACTTCACTCACCTCAACACTGAACTGATTCCATAACCTATGGTCTCACTTTCAATGACTCTACAACCCTTGTTCTCAGTATGATTTATTTACTTTGCTATTTTTTTTATTTGCAAATTTTGACTTCTTTAGCACATCGGATGGTTTTCAGTGCTTGTGGGTAGTTTTACATTGATTCTATCGTATTTCTTTGATTTCCTGTGAATGCCTGCAAGAAAATGAATCTTAATGTTGTATATGGTGACATACACGTACTTAGATAATAAATTTACTTTGAACTTTGAATTATTTGAAATGCTCCCCTGTGCATCAGTTGAAAGCCTAATTTTATCTCCCACCTCAAAGAGGAACACTGCCTGTAGCTCCCTTCATCAGAACACGGCGTCCCGTCTATTTTTGTGTCATCTACAAATTTGGGTTTGTAGTGTGCTACGCCCTCCTCTGAGTCACTAATATAAATAGTAAATACATGAGGGCCAAGAACCAATTCTTGAGCAGAAAACAAACTACTGGAGGAAATCAGCAGGTCAGGCAGCATCTGTGGAGGGAAATGGGACAGCTGACCCTTGGAGTTGAGACCTTTCATCTGGAATGCAAGAGCACAGAGGGGCTGGCCAGTATTAAGAAGTGATGGGCAGGGTTGGGGCTAGAGATGGCGATCCAGGTGAGGAGGGATGATTGGCAGATAGGAGAGGGAAAGGTAGAGAAGGTGAAAGAAGCTGGAAAATGATAGAAGAGTAACAAATAATAGAAACACCAAAGCCCTGAAACAGAAAATACCTCAAAGCAGTGGGTACGACCCAGTACATCATGGATAATGCCCTCCCCACCATTGAGCATATCTACGTGGAGCGCTGTCATGGGAAAGCAGCATCCGAAGTCAGGAACTTCCACCATCCAGGCCATGCTGTCTTCTCGCTGCTGCCATCAGGCAGTAAGTACAGGAGCCTCAGTTTCAGGAGCACTTATTACCCCTCAATCGTCAGACTCTTGAACCAGTGGAGATAACTTCACTCAACAGCTCAGCGTGTTAGAGTTCAGAGTTCATTTCCAACATCCTCTGTAAGAAGTTTGTACATCCTTCTCGTGAGAGCGTGGGTTTCCTCCAAGTTAATTGGTCATTGCAAATTGTCCTGTGGTTAGGCTGGGATTAAATAGGTGGGTTGCTGGGCAGCGTGTCTTGCTGTTCCAGAAGGGCCTGTTCTGTGCTTTGTCTCTAAATAAATAAATAAATAACCTTAGCAGATAAGTCATACATTATTTACCCCTCATAAAACCATTTAGAGGTGCAGCATGGTAACAGAACTTTCCAGCCCGATAACATCCACGTGACCAATTAACCTATATGTCTTTGGAATATGATAGGAAACCAGAGCACCCGGAAGAAACCCATGCAGTCATAAGGAGAACTTGCTGGTTCTGTAATAGTGTTTTGCTAATAACTGCTGTGCCATTGCGCTGCCCGTGATAAGTGGGAAAACTTTCCTGCAGCCTACCCAATCTATTCCCTTCATAATTTTATATACCACCCAAACATGTCCCTCTTAATTCCTCTGCTCCTAGGAAAACAGACTCAGCTTTTCCAGTCTCTATGACTGAAATGTTCCATCCAAGGCAGCATTCTGGTGAGTCTCCTCTGCACCCTGTCCACCAAAATCAAATCTTTCCTGTATTATGGTGACCAGAAATGCAGACCAGAAAAAAAAAGAAATGCACACAGAACTCTAGCTGAAATCAGAGTAAAGTTTTATCAAGTTGGAGCATAACTTCCATGCTCTTATGTTCAGTGCCCTGACTAATGAAGTTCAATATCTTATATGGCTTCTTAACCATGTTATCTACCTGCATTGTCACCTGCACACATACTCCAGGTCCCCTGATTCTGCACCTCTTTTAGAACAGTCCTTAAAACATCCTTAGGCATGTTGTCCGTTATCATAAACAATACATTTCACTGTGTGTTTTGATGTGCATGTGATAAATAAATAAATCTTAAACTAAATCAATATCCCTTATTCTACATTCTGTCAGTAAGATAAAGGAACTGATTGTGGACTTCAGAAAGGGTTAGTCAAGGGAACACACACCAGTCCTCATAGAGGGATCAGGAGCGTAAAGACTGAACATCTTCAAGTTCCTGGGTGTCAATATCTCTGAGGATCAAACATGCTCCCAGCATATTGATGCAGCTACAAAGAAGGTATGACAGGGGCTAAATTTCATTCAAAGTTTGAGGAGATTTGGTATGTCACAAAAGACACTAGCAAATTTCTGCAGATGTAACATGGAGAGCATTTTAACTGGTGGAATCACTGTCTGATATGGTGGTCTACTGCACAGGATTGAAGTAAGCTGCGGAGTGTTGTCAAATCAGTCAGCTCCATCATGGGCACTAGCCTCCATAGTATCCAGGACATCTTAAAGGAGTGATCCCACAAAAAGATGGCAGCCATCATTAAGGACCCATATCGCCTAGGTCGTGCCTTGTTCTCATTGTTACCATCAGGAAGGAGGTACACACTCAAGGCACACACTCAATGATTCATGAACAGCTTCTTCCCCTCTATCATTCAATTTCCAAATGGACGTTGAACCCATGAACACTACCTCACACGCTACATTTTTTAATTTCTATTTTGCACTACTTATTTAATTTAACTATTTAATATATACAGTATATACTTACTGAAATTCACATTTTTTCTATTATTATATATTACAATGTACTGCTGCCACAAAGACAACAAATTTCACAACATATGCTGGTGATATTAAACCTGATTCTGATTCTGATTATTTTTTTCACCAAATGCATTTTCTCACATACCTCTGTATTAAGCTCCACTTGTATGCCCATTCCACCAGCCTATTTATATCCCATTTATCAGTGCCTCTTTGCTATACGCAATACTGCCAAGTTTTGTCATTTGCAAATGTAGGAAATATGTTGCAGCCTCAAGTCCATATCATTAATCTAGATTTTTTTAAAAATGGCTCTAATACTGATGATCTATGTGGGACACCATTAATCATTTCTCTCTAGTCTGAGAAACAACCATTCACCATATCCCTTTTGTTCTGGAACCTAATGATCTTTGTATCCATGCTATCAATATCCCTCTAATACCAACCTTACTTCTAAGCCTGTTGTAAGGCATCTTTTCATAAGCCTTAAGGATGTCCATGTACATATCACTTACTTTACCTTTGCCAATTCTATTCATTGCCTTTCTTGCAAATTGGTGAAACATGCTTTGGTATTAATTAATCAATTTTCTCCCAGTTGACAATTAATCCTGTTGCACATCAATGTTTCTAAAAGCTTTCCCATTGCTGACATAAATCTGATTGACATTCAGTTGCTGGGCTTATCCTTCTTCCTATTTTTGAACAAGAGAGTAACCTTCACCACTCTGTAAGTCCCGTGGATCCAAAAATTATTGAGAGATTGTTCTCATTATCCCCATCATTTCCTCCCATATTTAGAAACATAGAGAACCTACAGCACAATACAGGCCCTTCGGCCCACAAAGCTGTGCCGAACATGTCCTTACCTTAGAAATTACTTAGGGAATTTCCCTCAGAATGCTACGTAGATCATATCCGCTCCTGATTACCTCCATTACAAGTTCAGCCAATGCTCCTACTACCTCCATGCTGTCAATTTTTAATATCCAGTGTTTCGTCTATATCCTCTTTGACTATTATTTTGGAAGTCCACTCCTCCCTGGTGCAGACAGATGCTAAGACCACATTGTTACAGTGACCTTAGCACCTATGGGCATGATCCCATTTCTGCCTTAATAAGAGTCCGTGAACTATCATTTTACCATCCACAGAAAATTTTTGGATTCTCACTTAGGTTGGAAGCTAATCTTCTCTTATCAGAAACAAGAGAAAATCTGCAGATGCTGGAAATCCAAGCAACACACACAAAATGATAGAGGAACTCAGCAGGCTGGGCAGCATCTGTGGAAAAGAGTACAACCGACATTTTGCACCAAGACCCTTCATCAGGACACTTTCCATTTGATCCTTTCAAAATCAGTCATTTTGTAATCTCAATAGTATTTACAGAGATTTGACATTAACAGCTTTTTTTTTGGTTTGTTTCACCTCCCTCTGCATCTCTTCCATTATCCAAGAGCTCTTCCTTTGCTTCTCGTGGAACGTGAATAATTTTTTTCCTCAAAGGAAGAGATTCTAACACTATTCAGCTACTTTTGCCAGTCAATTGTTGGTTCCAATTGACCTTGGTCAGGTTCACTCTCACCCAATTGAAACTGGTCTTCTGGGTCGTTTCTTCTCCTGACGTAGGGCTTCAACACAAAATTTCAACATTTTCTTCCCTCCTCCACAGATGCTGTTCGAACCAGAGTTCCTCCAGAAAATCATTTGTTGCTCCTTTTCTCTCTCTTTAGCTGACCCCAGACTTATGACTTTGTGATCACCAAATTCACCATTATACCTGAAAAAGAATTGAAGGAGTGGTTGTGAGTAGGATTGAACAAAGACTGTTGTTCCATGTCTCTAAAGAGACAAATCTGGGGTCATGCTGGTTCCCATTGCCACACTTCTGATCTGAAGAAAGTGAGTGGAGTTGAAGGAGAAGTGAGAATGGGCTCAGCCAGGCATATGAGTGGAGAGCAGCTCACTTGTTTGCCCGGAACTCTGTTCCAGGAAGAAACTGAGCACTCTCATGTTATCCTGATACGGGATGAAGATGTAGAGCAATTGCATCTCAATCAAAACTGGAAAATGGGCTTCATGGCGCGACAGGTGTATTTGAGAGGAAGTGGATCTTGTAAAGAAAGGAAGATGTCCTTATTTCTTATTAGTTGACATTCCATAGAATAGTGTAATCATTCTTCAATTGGTTCTTAACTTTATGCAAGTAGATTCCACTCTATACACTCACTTCACAATATCCTCTCTCAGCAGTACTTCAGTATCTTCTCAATCAGTAAATCTATTCCTCCTCTTCATCCTTATGTACCTTTCCTGTAATAAATTGCATCTACTTGATACTCAGTTCCACTTTATCTTACACCTGTATTGACACAGGAGGTTATTAGTACCCATTCCCTCTTCCTTTTTCCCCTGCACTCTGGTAACTTATTTTCTCTCACACATGCCCAGAAAGTCCTCTTTGATTTTTTTTGCTATTAGCCTAGACTATGCTGCAATTAACAATGGATAATTAACCCGGTGACACGACTTTATGATGTGAGAGGAAACTAGAGCACTTGAATGAAACACTTTAAGTTCTGGATGTGATGTCAGGATTCATAATTTTTATTTTATATTTAGCACAGTTATGGGCCCTTCCAGCCTAACAAACCTGTGCTGCCCAATTAACCTACTAGCCATGCCTTTGAAATGTGGGAGGAAACCCGTGTGGTCACAAGGAAAACATACAAACGCCTTACAGGCAGTGGCAGGAATCGAACCTGCATCGGTGGTGATCTGTGAGGCAACAGTATTAGCTGCTCCAACTCACTACCACCTCTTGGACATCACTATGGCCTCTAACTTGTTTTTCTGACATCTGGTACAAGATGAGCAAATGTTCCTCATACTAAATATTGGGAAACAAAAGTCAATATCTTTCAGTTCATACCTCAAACTTCATTGCTTAGTACCTGTCTCCACTCCTATTTTTCATTGGTGGAGAATGAACCAGACTGTTCACACACTTTACAGTCAGTTACATCAACCCCATTTCTAGACCATTTAACAATTCTATAACGCTACCTTTTGAGCCTGTGGTTATGGGACCTTCGGCTTGCCTCATTCCTCTGCTGCTGACCCATTCCAATTGTCTCCTTGAGACCTCACTGCTTTAATATTCTCTTGGCCGACCTCCCAACTATAAACACAAGAGATTCTATAGATGCTGGAAATCCGAAATAACACGCACAAAATGCCGGAGGAACCCACCAGTTCAGGCAGCATCTATGGAAAGGAATAAAGAGATGATGTTTCCGGCCAATACCTTTCATCATGTCCTGATGAAGATTCTCAGCCTGAAACGTCGACTCTTTATTCCTTTCCATAGATGCTGCCTGAACTGCTGGGTTCCTCCGGCATTTTGTGCGTGTTACTCCCAACTAGAAATTGCACTTAGAAACATAAAAACATAGAATACCTTCAGCACCATACAGACCCTTCAGCCCACAAAGTTGTGCCGAACATGTCCCTACTTAGAAATTACTAGGCTTACCTATAGCTTCCTATTTTACTAAGTTCCACATACCTGACAGACAGACAGACATACTTTATTGATCCTGAGGGAAATTGGTTTTTGTTACAGTTGCACCAACCAAGAATAGTGTAGAAGTATAGCAATATAAAACCATAAATAATTAAATAATAATAAGTAAATTATGCCAAGTGGAAATAAGTCCAGGACTAGCCTATTGGCTCAGGGTGCCTGACACTCCTAAGGAGGAGTTGTAAAGTTTGATGGCCACAGGCAGGAATGACTTCCTATGATGCTCAGTGTTACATCTTGGTGGAATGAGTCTCTGGCTGAATGTACTCCTGTGCCTAACCAGTACATTATGGAGTGGATGGGAGTCATTGTCCAAGATGGCATGCAACTTGGACAGCATCCTCTTTTCAGACAGCACAGTCAGAGAGTCCAGTTCCACCCCTCACTGTCCTTATGAAAGAGTTTGTTGATTCTGTTGGTGTCTGCTACCCTCAGCCTGCTGGCCCAGCACACAACAGCAAACATGATAGCACTGGCCACCACAGACTTGTAGAACATCCTCAGCATTGTCCGGCAGATGTTAAAGGACCTCAGTCTCTTCAGGAAGTAGAGATGGCTCTGACCTTTCTTGTAGACAGCCTCTGTGTTCTTTGACCAGTCCAGTTTATTGTCAATTAGTATCCCCAGTTATTTGTAATCCTCCACCATGTCCACACTGACCCCTTGGATGGAAACAGGGGTCACCGGTGCCTTAGCCCTCCTCAGGTCCACCACCAGCTCCTTAGTCTTTTTCACATTAAGCTGCAGATGATTCTGCTCACACCATGTGACAAAGTTTCCCACCGTACCTATCTAAAAGCCTCTTAAAAGACCCTATCATATCCGTCTCCACCACCATTGCCGGCAGCCCATTCCATGCACTCACAACTCTCTGCGTAAAAAAACCTACCCCTGACATCTCCTCTGTACCCACTCCCCAGCACCTTAAACCTGTGTTGTTTTGTGGCAACCATTTTAGCCCTGGGAAAAAGCCTCAAACTATCCACACAATCGATGCCTCTCATCATCTTGTACACCTCTATCAGGTCACCTCTCATCAGTTTACTCAACCTATTCTCATAGGGCATGCTCCCCAATCCAGGCAACATTCTTGTAAATCTCCTCTGCACTCTTTCTAAGGCTTCCACATCCTTCCTGTAGTGAGGTGAAGAGTAAGGGTCCCAGAACAGATCCCTGAGGCACTCCACTGGTGACCGACCTCCATGCAGAATATGACCCATCTGCAACCACTCTTTGCCTTCTGTGGGCAAGCCAGTTCTGGATCCACAAAGCAATGTCCCCTTGGATCCCATGCCTCCTTACTTTCTCAATAAGCCTTGCATGGGGTACTTTATCAATACTGAAATCCATATACGCTACATCTACTTCTCTTCCTTCATCAATGTGTTTAGTCACATCCTCAAAAAATTCAATAACTTACCCAACAATATCCTGCCCCTAAACAAACTCAGACTAATGCCCATTCATCCATCATGCATGTTTCCTGAAAATACATTAAAACTGTTATCTTTAGTTTCAAAAACTATTTCTTTCTGCAATTCCATAAACTCCAGAAACTTCTATCACTGTGCTTCTCTATCTTAATCACTGCATCATCCATGACTATGTTTACAGCTACCAACTGCTTCCTGTCAGGAATAAAACCAGACAAAACACTCAGCATTGACCTTGGCACCAAATTTAGATGGAGCAATGTCATTCCAGCCCAGTTGACTTTGCAAAGTCCTCCTCACAAACATATGTGGGCTGGTATCTAAATTAGGAGAGCACAAAACGTACCAGTCAAACAACAACGTGATGCAGGCACTGTCACAGAATCGTATCTTACAAACAATGTGCCAGACTTGTCCATCACAATCCTTGCAAATGCGTTGTCCCATTGATGGGACAGATCTACCCGAGTTCATGGTACAGTGGTTTGCAGATGGGATGGAGTGGAAGGCCTCAGTATAAATTGTATACCCCATGAAGTTTCATGGCATCAGGTCAAACATTGGCAAGGAAATCGCCAGCACAAGAAAGTCTGCAGATGCTGGAAATCCCAAGCAACACACACAAAATGCTGGAGGAATTCAGCAGGTCAGCCAGCACCAATGGAAAAGAGCTGAGACGTTTTGGGCTGAGACTCTTCTTCAGGACTGGGAAGGAAGGGGCAAGATGCCTGAATAAAAATATGGGGGGAGGGGAAAGAGGCTAGCTGGAAGGTGTTAAGTGAAGCCAGGTGGCTGGGAAAGGAAGGGCTGGAGAAGAACAAATCTGATAGGAGAGGAAAGTGAACAACAGGAGAAAAGGAAGGAGGAGGGGACCCAAGGGGAAGTAATAGGCAGGTGAGAAGAAGTTGAAGTGGGGGAAATTAGTTGACTGGAAAGAGAAATCAATATTCATGCCATCAGATTGGAGAGTACCAGATGGAATATAAGGGGTTGCTCCTCCACCCTGGAGGTGGCCTCATCTTGGCACAAGATGAGGCCATAGATCAGCATGTTAGAATGGGAATGGGAATAAAAATATTTAGCCACCGGTAAGGCCTGCTTGTGGTGGATAGTATGAGGGTACTCAATGAAGTCTGAAATTTATGACAAGTCTTACCAATGTCCTCCTGATTACTACTTACCCTCCTCTCTCAGCTGATGAGTATTTTCAACTCCGTACCAAACAACACTTGGGGGGAAGCGTCAACAATTTTAAGAGCACAGGCTATCGGAAGAAGACTGCAGAATCTATCACTAAGATAGCATTATCAATAACCAATCTGGCCAAGACCAGAAGTATGTCACTGATAGACTGGGACTGAGGCAGCTAGTAAACAAACCTACACAAGGTGATCACATCCTCATCAATCTGTTTGTGGCAGATACACACCCATGATAGTATTCAAAGGAGTGACCACTGCAGAAGTGTATGCCATCACAATCTGTAACCTCACAGTCCAGTTCATTCCACTATTATAATGAACTCAGAGCACCAAACTCTGCTTCAATAAGGAGTGCAGAATAAATGAGGTGTTTATCTTTGGTCACACTGTGAACAGAATCACAGGCATACTAAACAGATAAAACGTGGTGTGCAATAGATAGCACGAAGCAATTTCATAATTATTGCATGAGTTTCTCATACTTAATTATATCAATGACCTTCATTTCATCATAATGTCAGACGTGGAGCAGTTCGCTGCTTAAAGTTCAATCCCTTTCAGATCCCTACGATCGGGCAGGAGGTACCACAGCATTAGGACAAGGTCTGCTAGGATTGGAAGCAGCTTTCTCCCCCAGGGCATGAAACTCCCTCCCACCATCCAGGTCTCATCACATATGAAGCACCAGTAGCATTACCCTGTTTACTTTTTAACTTGTGTCATAAATACACCTGCTTATTTATTGATGGCAAATATTACTTTATGAGGTGTGTGATTTATATATACTGTTATTCACCTTGGTCCAGAGGAACATTGTTTCATTTGGTGGTATATGGTTGAATGACAATAAACTTGAACTTAAAACTCCTCAGCAAATGAAGCACCGCATGCCTGAAAGCAGCAGGGCACAGGTGATATCCAGACAAGGGCTGATTAGTGGCAAATAAGAGTCATGCCACATACAGTAAATATTAGGAGATTGCCATCCAGGAAGTAAAAGTCTGACTACCCATGCCTCACATTCAATGGCTTTACCATTTACCATCAATACGAATACCATCAACAACCTGGGAGAAAGTGGGAGTGGCATCGTCCAAACGGAAAAGACATACGTAAAAATAGGATGCAACATCTAAAAATGCTCAACACCACCTTGGACACAGCAGCCTGCTTGATTGATACCCCATCTGTAATCCTCCATCTGTAATGCTCCCCATTATCAGCACACAAAGAGTTTGCTGTGGGTACCATCTGCAAATTGCACTGCAATTATTCATCTTTGCTGTTTTTATTTTTATTTAGAGATGCTGCACATTAACAGGCTCTTCTGATCCAATGACCCTGCACCACCCAATTCCAGGCATGTGATTAATTCTGGTAAGGTGGCAGTGCACTTGGTCGAACTGCTTCTATGGGGCCAATTAAGGGTGTTATTGTCTTTTTTAAACATACTTTTTATGATCACTTGATTCAGCTGGATATGAAGAACAAAGAGAACTGCAGGTCTACCCCATCAGCAAGTTGCTTGTTGGCAAAGGAACTGAAGGATTTAGACGGTGCAGATTGTGCTGTTGCCTGTGTCAGGGAGGCCTGGAAGGAATCTGTGCATGAAGGCGGTGTGCAGTCTAACATTGAATTTTCTTTTCTTGTAACTGCAAGACCCTGTTGGACATTGTTAATGTGGAATGCTGCAAGTCTGATTCACTGGTTTATTGGCGGGTGGTGGGGGAGTTGCGTGGCCACAGTCGTAGTGAGGACTAGGCCTCAAACCAGGGTGTCACCTACTTACAACTGCCCAGGAGAGCTGGAGACATCAAAGTCAGTGCACTCCACCAGAGTGCCAGAGGCAATGTGGCGCAATGTCCATGCTGGAGGCCCCCATCCCCCTCCCCCCATCGTGGTCACTTGGTAGAAGACAAAGCCATATTGAGTTGAATTGTAGACTGCTGCAACATTCATGGACTCAGGGAACTGCATTATATTTTTTTCTCTGTGTGACTGTTTACTGCTATCTTATATGTGCTAAATGTGCCTTGTGCTGTGTATGACTGTTGGTACTGTGGCTTGCACCTTGGCCCCGGAATAATGCATTTCACTTGGCTGTGTTTGTGGGTATTCATGTATGGTTGAATGACAATTAAATTTGAGCTTGAACCTACTAATCCATACACATTTGAAATGTGTGAGGAAACTGGAGCACCCAGAGGAAACATACACGGGCATGAGGAGAACTCCTTACAGACAGTGGTGGAAATTGAAGCTGTTCACTGGTGCTGAAAAGCATTACACTAACCATTACACTACTGTGCTGTTCTGACGGAAGCTCTCAAACCCATGACTTCTACCCTTAAGAAGTTCAAGGGCTTCTGTACCATAGGAGTATTACTATTTCCTGAATTGAAAATATATAGCCATTCTTCAAAGCAAATTTATTATCAAAGTATGTATATGTTACCATATACAGTACTAACCTGTGATTCATTTTCTTGCAGGCATTTATGCGAAAAAATAATACAATAGAATTTTACAAAAAATTACACTATTTATAAACTATAAGTAAAAAAGGGCAAACAAACAACCAACGTGCAAGACAGACTGTGCAAATGAAAATAATATTAAGAATATGAGTTGTAAAGAGTCCTGTAAAGCGAGTCTGTAGGTTGTACAGTAAGTTCCGAGTGCACGATGGCTCAGGAGCCTGATGGTTGTAGGATAATAATTGTTCCTTAAACCAGTGGTGTGAGTCCTAAGGTTTTGGTACCTCCTGACCGATGGTAGGAGCAAGAGGACTTTAAACGTTGAATTCTTCATTATCAATAGGTCAAACCCTGGAACTCCTTCCGCATGTCATGTGGGAAAACACTCCATACCTCTTGGAAGACAATATACGCTGGACTTGCCAGATATGCCCGGATCCAACACATAAAAGTGTACACGAGGAAATCTGCAGATGCTGGAAATTCAAGCAAAACACACAAAATGTTGGTGGAACGCAGCAGGCCAGGCAGCATCTATAAGGAGAAGCGCTGTTGATGTTTCAGGCCGAAACCCTTCGTCAGGACTAACTGAAAGGAAAGATAGTAAGAGATTTGAAAGTAGGAGGGGGAGGGGAAAATGCGAAATGATAGGAGAAGACTGGAGGGGGTGGGGTGAAGCTGAGAGTCTGAAAGGTGATTGGCAAAAGGGATACAGAGCTAGAGAAGGGAAAGGATCATGGGACGGGAGGCCTAGGGAGAAAGAAAGGGGGAGGGGAGCACCAGAGGGAGACGGAGAACAGGCAGAGTGATGGGCAGAGAGAGAAAGAAAAAAAAAGAGGGGGAAAAAAACAAAAAAACCCTGAATATATCAGGGATGGGGTAAGAAGGGGAGGAGGGACATTAACAGAAGTTAGAGAAGTCAATGTTCATGCCATCAGGTTGGAGGCTACCCAGCCGGTATATAAGGTGTTGTTCCTCCAACCTGAGTGTGGCTTCATCTTGACAGTAGAGGAGGCCATGGATAGACATATCAGAATGGGAATAGGACGTGGAATTAGAATGCATGGCCACTGGGAGATCCTGTTTTCTCTGGCAGACAGAGCGTAGGTGTTGAGCGTAACGGTCTCCCAGTCTGCGTCGGGTCTCACCAATATATAAAAGGCCACAGCGGGAGTACCGGACACAGTATACCACACCAGCCGACTCACAGGTGAAGCGTCGCCTCACCTGGAAGGACTGTCTGGGGCCCTGAATGATGGTGAGGGGGGAAATGTAAGGCAGGTGTAGCACTTGTTCCAATTGCAAGGATAAGTGCCAGGAGGGAGATCGGTGGGAAGGGATGGGGGGGATGAATGGACAAGGGAGTCGTGTAGGGAGCGATCCCTGCAGAAAGCAGAAAAGCGAGGGAGGGAAAGATGTGCTTGGTAGTGGGATCCCATTGGAGGTGGCGGAGGTTACGGAGAATTATATGTTGGACCTGGAGACTGGTGGGGTGGTAGGTGAGGACAAGGGGGACCCTATCCCGAGTGGGGTGGTGGGCGGATGGGGTGAGGGCAGATGTATGGGAAATGGGAGAGATGCGTTTGAGAGTAGAGTTGATGGTGGAAGAAGGGAAGCCCCTTTGTTTAAAAAAGGAAGACATCTCCTTCATCCTGGAATGAAAAGCCTCATCCTGAGAGCAGATGCGGCGGAGACAGAGGAATTGTGAGAAGGGAATAGCATTTTTGCAAGAGACAGGGTGGGAAGAGGAATAGTCCAGGTAGCTGTGAGAGTCTGTAGGTTTATAGTAGATATCAGTAGATAGGCCGTCTCCAGAGATGGATTCAGAAAGATCAAGAAAAGGGAGGGAGGTGTCAGAAATAGACCAGGTAAATTTGAGGGCAGGGTGAAAGTTGGAGGCAAAGTTAATGAAGTCAACGAGCTCAGCATGCGTGCAGGAGGCAGCGCCAATGCAGTTGTCGATGTAGCGAAGGAAAAGAGGGAGACGGATACCCGTATAGGCTTGGAACATGGATTGTTCCACAAAGCCAACAAAAAGGCAGGCGTAGCTGGGACCCATGCAGGTGCCCATGGCTACACCTTTGGTTTGGAAGAAGTGGAAGGAGCCAAAGGAAAAATTATTGAGAGTAAGAACTAATTCCGCTAGACGTTGGAGAGTGGTGGTCGAGGGGAATTGGTTAGGTCTGGAATCCAAAAAGAAGCAGAGAGCTTTGAGACCTTCCTGATGGGGGATAGAGGTATATAGGGACTGGATGGCCATGGTGAAAATAAGGCGGTGGGGGCCAGGGAACTTATAATCATTGAAAAAATTCAAAGCGTGAGCAGTGTCACGAACATAGGTGGGAAGGGATTGAACAAGTGGGGAAAAGACAGTGTCAAGGTATGCAGAAATGAGTTCGGTGGGGCAGGAGCAAGCTGAGACAATGGGTCTACCTGGACAGGCAGGTTTGTGGATCTTGGGTAGGAGGTAGAAACGGGAAGTGCGGGGTGTGGGAACTATGAGGTTGGTGGCAGTGGATGGGAGATCCCCAGAGCTGATAAGGTTGGTGATGGTATAGGAGACGGTGGCCTGGTGCTCCTTAGTGGGGTCATGATCAAGGGGTAAATAAGAGGAAGTATCAGAGAGTTGTCGCTGTGCCTCTGCCAGGTAGAGGTCAGTCCACCAGACTACAACAGCTCCCCCCTTATCAGCTGGTTTTTATAGTAAGGTTGGGATTGGTACGGAGGGAGCGGAGAGCAGAGTGTTAGGAAGGAGAGAGGTTGGAATTGGAACACGGTGTGGTGAAGTCGAGACAGTTGATGTCCCGTCGACAATTAGCAATAAAGAGATCCAGAGCAGGCAGAAGACCAGAGTGGGGTGTCCATGAAGAGGAGGAGGGTTGAAGACGGGAGAAGGGGTCATTGGTGGGGGGTAGGACAGTCCTTGCCAAAGAAGTAAGCTCGGAGACGGAGCCGGCGGAAGAAGAGTTCGGCATCATGGCGTACGCGGAACTCGCTGAGGTGTGGGCGAAGGGGGACAAAGCTGAGGACGCTGAGGTGTGGGCGAAAAATGTACGTTATGTAGCAGGTTTCAGAGAAAAGATTCCGGAGAGTAGTGAGTTTGTACATAGCAAGATCTCAGAAGGGCGGATGCCTCATAGAGCAAGACTTAACAAGGACCAAAGATTCTTGGTAACATCCCACCATGTGCAGACAGGCTGATGGAGCACACTGAGACTCCACTGAGAGAAATGTTGTAACATGAGGACGCAGATAGATCTTATGAGGAGCAACAAGGAAGATGGACAAGTGAAATGTTAAGACGCTTTTGGAAGTCCGAGATCCAGGGGAGGCAGGCATGACAGGGTAAGATTCCAGGACACGCCGGGTACGAGAGGAAGGGCCCAGAGTGCATGCAGGAAATGTTGAGTGATGTACCAGGGAGATGGTAGGACAGATCCTCGGGGAGCAGCGTGGCAATGTCTCCGGGAGAGAGTGAGGTGAGTTGAGGACAGGGGGATCCGGGGGAGCGGAGACGCGGGCTTGGTCCTTTCCTCCCTCCCTTCCGAGCAGTGCCGGGCTGAGGCGGGGCGGAGAGCAGAGCAGAGGGTTGGCTTTCGGCGGGCACTGGGCGGGAAAGGCGGAGGCTGACACACGGAAGGAGGAGCCAAGCTTCTGCCGGCCGCTCGACACACGGGCTCGCACACCGGGGCATCATGACGGAGAACGGCAGCGCGGGCGGCGTGGGCTCGGAGCCGAACGGAGGGCCGTGCTGCGGTTCCGAGCCGGGCGACAGGCTCCTCCTCCGGCGGAGGCTGAAGAGCGCCGAGCCCGGCAACAGGGTGACGGTGGTGCTGGGCGCTCAGTGGGGGGACGAGGGCAAAGGCAAGGTGGTGGATTTGCTGGCGCAGGATGCCGACATCGTGTGCAGGTGCCAGGTAAGTGAACCCGAAGCGGCGCCGGGGACGGGGGTTGGGGCCCACCAGCCGTCAACTCTTCCCGCGCCTTCGGCTGTGACCTCGGCTCGGGAGGGAGAGGAAGGAAGGGCAGGGGAAGGGGAAGAGATCGAGCCGGGCTGGGGGGATGGGCCTGACCCGCCGCCGCGGATGGAGGGAAACAATTCAAACCCCTGTCCATCCCTTTCTTCCCACAGCCCTAGCCACCTACCTCTTCTCCGTCCTCAGGCCTCCCCTCGCCATTCACCCCCTTAATTCTGCACCTCAGGCCCCTGCAGTGTCTCCCTTCACCCCCTGCCTCACACCCCTTCAGACTCCCCAGGATCTCCCGGCATACAGCCCATCTACCTCTCCCAACTACCTCCCCAGCCCCCCCAACCACCTCTATACCTTCCCTGGACCCCCTGCCTTCTACCTCCCCCAGGCCCCCCACCATACACCCCCTTTACCTCCCCAGGCAACCCCCCACCATACACCCCCTTTACCTCCCCAGGCAACCCCCCACCATACACCCCCTTTACCTCCCCAGGCACCCCCCTACTATACACCCCCTTTACCTCCCCAGGCACCCCCCCACCATACACCCCCTTTACCTCCCCAGGCACCCCCCATCATACACCCCCTTTACGTCCCCTGGCACCCGCCACCTTGCCATACACCCACTTTACCTCCCTCAAGACCCCCCGCCATATCTACTTCCCTCAAGACCCTCTTGCCATATCTACTTACCTTAAGACCCCCCCATATCTACCTCCTCAGGCCCCCCCCCCAGGCCCACTTCTCTCTCCCTCTGGCACCCTGCTGTCTTCCCATTTCTCTCTTCCACCTAGCCCCCACCCTCCAGAACTTTGGCACCTACTGCTTTCTTCTCCTCATGCCATCTGCCCTCTCACTTGCTTTTTCAGCCCTTGCCACCCTTCATTTCTGCCCACCTTTTCTGTCTAATCTTATCTTCCATTCTTTTTTCTTCACTGCTAGTTTTTTTGCTCTCCTACTAATTTCTTTTTTGTTTCAATTGTACTCATTTTTCTCAATCATGGCCTTTTCCCCTCTCCCCTGTTTTGGGCCAATACCGAGCATGTTGTTTCTTCCTTTATTCACTGCGTTTCAGCAAAGCAGAAGTGCTTTTGCATTTGTTTCAGTGGGAGAAGCACTTTATTAATTTGGTGAAATATTTGGATTGCCATCTTGTCCATCCATGTTTCTTCTTTTGTGTTTATAATGTTTTTGGAGGGATGAGCATTTTGGGAAGATAGCCACATGTTACCGTCTGGTTGTTGGTCTGTTGAGTAACAGAACCACTTCCTTTCTGCCTTCAACACTGCCCCCTCTCAGTTTCCAGGATGCAGTAGTAAACAGTACTTGAAAGAGAATTAGCAGAAGTCTGAACCTCCCATTAAGAAAAGGTTGCTGTTTGTTTTCCATGAAAGGAAATGGTGTTTTCTCACCCTGTGAAATAGTTTGTTTCTCTTCATCCTGCCCTATTAAGGACTAGATGAAAAATAATTCCCTGTCTCAAAAAGTGTGCTTTTCCATAGTCAATTTAATATTGTAGTGGATCTCAGAGTTGAAACAAAAAATTGATATTGAGCTATACAATATTGAGATGGAAATTTGTTCAGAAAGGCCATTTGGCCCATCAAATCCATACTGGAATAAAGAACAGAGTTATACCTCATAGAAATAAGCTCTTTGGCCATTCATATCCATAGCAATCATCAGAAACCCATCAGTACTAATTTCCAGCACTTGGCCACTTGTCCCCCATGCCCTGGTAATTCCAGTCATCCTTCAGAAACTTCTTAAATGTTATGAGGATCTCTGCCTTCACCACCCACTCGGGCTATGTGCTTCAGGTTCTAAACACCTGGGTGAAAAGCTTTTCCAGATTTTTTCCCCAAAACTACCAACCCCTTATTTTAAATACATGTTCACTAGTTTTAATATTTGCAATGGGGTAAAGTTTCTCACGATCCCCTGTATCCTTTTATATATACTGTCAAGTTTCCTCTCATTTCCCTCTGCCTCAAGGACACCAACTACAAAATTTCCGGTTTCCTCATAACTAAAACATCCTCCCCAGGGAACATCCTGGTGTATCTCATTTGCATCTTTTCCAGTGTGATCATGTCCTTCCTACAGTGTAGTGACCAAAATTGGATAAAGTGCGCCAAATGTGGTTATTGTACTGTTTTATAAAGCTGTATTGTAGTCTTCCTGTTCCTGTACTCTATGCACTGACTAATGAAGGCAGTTATCTGGGAAACCCTAACCACTTTCTATTTCTGATGCTCTCTTCAGGCATATTTGGATTTATACGCAAAGGATTCCTCTGTTTATCAGTACTCTTTCAGCTGTAGTTTCATTAGTTCTCCTAAAATGCATCACCTAACACCAATCAGAACCTTGGCTTTGCCCAAATCAATTCGTCAATACCATCCTGTAACCTAAGACTACCTCTTCACTATCAAATATAATCAATTTTTTTGTGTAACTTTTGTGACTGGGAGATGTTTTATTAAGCATCTTTAAAAAGAAGATAGATGCCCAGAGGTTCAGGGAAATAAAACCCAAAACTGAAACTGGCAGTTGTAAAGAGATTAAGTCTATAGCTGGAGAAGATTAGAGATGGGGAGTGCTCAGAACTGGGAGGAATTTAACAAAAATAGAAATTTTTAAAATGAGGCTCAGGCATCTTGAGAGTGCAAACAAAAACGTGGTTACAGTCTTTCAAGTAAATCAATGTGATATTATTAATGTGATCTATTACTGAGTACACCCGCAATAAAATGGATTAGAGGGTTGTATATGGTGACATATATATACACAGTATTTTGATAATAAATTTACTTCAAAACAAAACTGAAACCTAAATCAAAAATCAGAAATGCTGGAAGAATTCAGCCAAGCAAGCTGCATCTGTGGAAAATGAACCCAGTTAATATTTTAGTCAGGTACCCTTCCTTGTCATTTGGCCTACATGTAAACTTGTTTCTCTTTCCATGAAGGGTATTTGGCTGAGTTTTTGCAGCATTTCTGTTTTAGTCAATATCCCTTTGTTCAATTAGACTACACTTGCAAACAGTTCCAACCTTTTAAAATTTTAGGTCCACTGCCCAGCAGTAAGGTCACTTTACAGTCGGTGATATTGAATTTCTGGTCATTTGGTGAAGTATGAAACTTATGCAAAAGACTCAGCAGATCAGCGCGGGAATTTATGTGGTGTCTGACTACTATTGACACCTCGTTCAGGACCCTCAGAAATGGCTGATCATCTTTAGTTTTGTTTCTTAGGTGTTTGTTATCTACAGCACAGCTGCTGGTATTTCTTTAAACTTAATTTATCAATTATGAGGTATTTTCAGGTGTTTTCAAGGAATGGTTTGATTTTATTGAATGTGCATGACTTCAAAGTGAATAATGCATTGGCTTTCAAAGTGGGGAAATCTATCGCTTTTACTGAAGTTATCAACCTCTATGCATAGAATTTGATGCTGGACGATTTTGCAATAGGAATTAAATACTAAATTGGTTTGAATCAGTTAGCCATTTATTAATTTATTCAATGTTTTACCATCTGGACATTGCTGGCAAGATCAGCATTTATTGCCTTTGAAAAGATCACGGTGAGGGTCTTCCTTGAACTACAATCCTTCTGCTGTAAGTAGTCCCACAGGGCTATTGGTTAGTCTGGGTGGCAGTACAGTATCAGTGATTTATTTTCAAGTGAGGATGGTGTGTGACTTGGAGAGGAACCTTGACCTTCGGTGGTATGAACTACAAGCTGGGAGGCACTGTAAGACCAGTGCAAGGCTATGGCCTCTGTGTGCCAGTGGTCGAGAGAATATTTGTTTCGTGTTGCTGATGGATTGTCAGGCAAGTGAAGAATATGGCATTACATGTAAGCTGGAAACCAGAAACTTGGAACAGAAGCAAGGTGCTGGAAACAATCAGCAGGTTATGCACCGTTTGTGGAGGGAGAAGCGGAATTAACATTTTTCAGCATTCAATCACCCACTTGGTATGTGCTTTGAAGATTCTGTTAAGCTTGTGCCATGTTAGAAGGTGTGTCACTTGTTGCTCATACCCAGACTATGAACTGAATATTGTTATTTTTGGATAATCTTTAAACTTGACTTAAGGCTATATGTAAAAGTCATGTTTCCTTTGTGATGAGAAATAAAAATTGGACTTGAGGAACCTGGAGTAATTCATTGACAAACATTTCTGACTTTTATTACATTGTGGCAATACCAGTCTATCTAACGATAGTGAACAATTCCTTATACAAGTGCAATTACAAAGAAAGCATGGCAGTGCCTCTGCTTCCTTAGGGGTTGTTGAAGATTTGGCATGACATCTAAAGCTTTGACAAATTTGTGTGTGGTGGAGAGTATACTGATTGGCTGCATTGCAGTTTGGTATGGAAACACCAATGCCCTTGAACAGAAAATCCTACAAAAAAAGTGGATACAGCTCAGTCCATTGTGGGTAAAGCCCTCCCTACCATTGAACACATCTGCACAGAGTATTGTCACAGGAAAGCAGTATTCATCATCAAGCACACCCCGCCACCTAGGATATGCTCTCTGTTCGCTGCTACCATCAGGAAAGAGGTGCAGGAGCCTCAGGACTCTCACCACCAGGTTCAGGAATAGTTATTGCCTTTCAATCAAAGGCTCTTGATCCAAAGGGTAAAACTTCACTCAACTTCACTTGTCCCGTCATTGAAATGTTCCCACAACGTATGGACTCACTTTAAAGGACTCTTTATCTTCATGCTCTCAATATTTATTGCTTATTTATTATTTTTATTTCTTTCATTTTGTATGTGCATAGTTTTACTTTATCTTTTGCACACTAGTTGAATGCCCAAGTTGATGCAGTCCTTCATTGATACTGTTATGGTTATTATCTGTTCTGGGTTTATTGAATATGCCTGCAAGAAAGAAAGCACACCTTCATGAAACACTGTCATAGGAAAGCAGCATCCAGCAGTAGAGATTCCCACCACCCAGGTCATGCTGATGCCATCAACTAGAAGGTACAAAAGCTTCAGGACTCAGACCACCGGAGTGATTCTCAGGGTTGTATATGTTGACGTGCTTTGATAATTCATTTACTTTGAAGGTTGAACTTTTTGAACATTTATTAACTCTATTCAGCAAATTATTTGGCTAAACATTTCATAACCTACGGCATATGAAAACGTTTTGCTGTCGGAGTTAATGCATTTAATTTATTAATATGCCACAGAGCGCGTTGACTGATCCTGTGTCTGACTACACTTGGTGATTTTAGTAAGAATAATGGATTGATTTGGTGTGGATTTTAGAGCTGCCTTTGTTTCAAATTTGAATAGGTCTCGAGGTAAGCAACATTCATTGCTGTTTGACTGCATGTTATGCTTCAGAAATGCTTATTTTGCTGACCTATTTAAGACGATACGCAAATTGTTTTCTGAGTTGTGATTGATTCCTTTGTTAAATCATAAAAGAGAAAGCCTGGTAATGTTACTTTAAAGTAGCAGGTGAAAGAAATAAAAGATAGGTGGATAATATTATGCTTCTTTTGACCCATAGCAACGAGCCAACAATAAACAACTATTCTGAAGTTTGATATCTGCTGTCACTCAGCAACTGTTGATCAAGAAATGTGATAACTTTTGTTCGAGCAGAAAATAAAGCTACCAAAACGCCATACAACATCGAAAGGCCAGCACAGTGGCATAACAGCTAGCAAATCGCTTTACAGTGTCAGTGATCACTGAAGATGGTTGGATTCCCACCGCTATTTGTAAGCTGTTTGTACATTATGATTAGGCTAGGGTTGAATCAGAGGGTTGTTGGCGCTTGATTCAAAGGGCTGAAACAAAAATTTAAAAACTGATCATTTCAAGTCCTCTTCCTACAAGGCATGGCACTCACCTGCTCTGAAATGGATACTGAATGTGGTGCCAAATTTTTCAAGGTAACCTTGATGATGAAGTAGTTTTTGGCTGAGGAACAGGTGGCAGATCAAGTCACTTGTCACTGCATTTTGACTCCTGTTGCATTTTGTTTGCTGGAACTGCTGCTTGAATTAGTTTAACAGTAGGTCTAATTGCTGGTGCATAGAATTACCTATTTGTATTGCTCAGATTCTATGCAAAGTCAATACCTCTGCATATGTAAAAAGAAATAACATCACCTTGTTACTACATGAGAGTTGTGCATGAGAGGCAGGGTGGGGAAGCTCTGTTAATTTTTTTTCATCAAATCAAATGATATCATTTGCCCTATTTAGCTGGCTCTTTTGAAGGAGCTGTCAAAAATCATTCCTACTTCATTGCTGTTCCCAATAATGTTGCATTTTAAAATAGCATACACTTGTATTTATTGCAGATTGAATGTCTATAAACTGTGGTTGCAGTACATTGACATCCATCCCAACCCCAAGTGGTCCTTCTATTCATGTTACTACCAGTGTAGTCAAGTATATCAGAAACAGATTTAGCAGATATTTGGGATGGATGCTCTGACTTTGGTAGTAATAGGCATAACATTCACCAAAGGAAAACATCCAGTGCTAGAGTAGAAGGTAACCTTTTAAAGCCAGTGTTTAAATAAATGGCCAAGAAGGATATTTTTTATTTATTTATTGAGGTGGAGCACAGAATAGGCCCTTTGAGCCATGGCACCCAGCAAATCCCCTGATTTAATACCAGCCTAATCATGGGACAATTTACAATGACCAATTAACCTACCATCTTTGAAATGTGGGAGGAAATTGGACAAAACCCACGCGGTTACAGGGAGAATGTACAAGCTCCTTATGGGCAGCATTGGGAACAAATTCTTTGAAATGATTCCTTGTCCTCAGGGGTCAGTTGGTGCAGAATGGAAGCATGTTCCATTTAGCAATCATGCTCCTTGTAAGATTGACAATTCTGTCATTGATGTTTCTGTAAAATTTGAATATGGCTTTTCAGACTCTGTGACTCTTTTCCACATTGGTTATTGCTTAGACCATTTTCCTCTGGTACCTTATCAACAAAAGCATATATCCATCTAGTTTTGACTTTTATCTAAAATGTGAGAATATATTGATATATTTGGGCATCAAATAAGTGTTAAAGACTTGAATAATTAAGATTTTTAAGTTCAAAAGTCCAAGTAAATTTATTATCAACCATATACAACCCTGAGATTCATTTTCTTGTAGGCATCCAGTAAATCAAAAAAAATACAATAGAATCAGTGAAAGACTGCACCCAATGGGATGAGTAAAAAACCAATGTCCAAAAGACAACAAACTGTCCAAATACAAAAGAAAAAAAGAAAACAGTATTGAGAACATGATATGTAGAGTCCTTGAAAGCAACTCAGTAGATTGTGGAAATAGGTCATTGATGGGGCAAATGAAGTTATCCTCTCTGGTTCAGGAGCCTAAAGGTTGACGGGTAATAACTGTTCCTAAACCTGGTTGTGTGAGTCCTGAGTCTCCTTTACGTTCTTCCTGGTGGGAGCAGCAAGAAGAGAGCATGGCCCTGAGTGGTGGGGTTCTCAATGGTGGGGAGAACTTTATCCATGATGGACTGGGCTATATCCACTACTTCTGTAGGATTTTTTATTCAAGGGCATTGGTGTTACCATACCAGGCTGTGATGCAACCAGTCAATATACTCTCTACCATCCATCTGTGTAAGTTGTCAAAGTTTTAGATGTCATGCTGTATCTTCCAAACTCTTAAGAAATCAGAGGTGGTGCTGTCCTTTCTTTGTAATTGCACTTAAATGCTGGGCCCAGGACAGATCCTCTAACTGATAACAATAAGGAGTTTAAAGTTGCTGACCCTCTCAACCTCTGATCCCCTGATGAGGACTGGCTCGTAGACCTCCATTGTACCCCTCCTGAAGTCAATAATCAGCTCCTTTGTTTTGCTGACATTGAGTAAGAGGTTGTTGTTGTAGCTCGACTAAGCCAGACTTTCAATCTGAGTACTCTGGGTTGTGCTGCTTTGAGCCATTGATTTGCTGGAATCTATACCTTGAAGACTAGTGGCTACCTTTATTTCCCCTATTTTCATAATTTTACCTTTTTCAAAAGTTAGGACTTTATTCCTGTAGGAGATTGAGGGGAGATTTAACAAAGGTGTTCAAAATTATGAGAGGTGTAGATAGGGTAAATGCAAGTAGGCTTTTTCCATTGAGTTTGTGAGACTAGAACTACAGGTCTTGGTTAAGGGTGAAAGGTAAAATGTTTAAGGGGAACATCTTCACTCAAGGTGGTGAGATTGTAGAATGATCTGCTAGCGCAAGTGGTAGATGCAAGTTAAATTTTAACATTTAAGAGAAATTGGGATAGGTACGTGGATAGAAGGGGTATGAAAAACTGTGGTCTGGCAGCAGGGTGATGGGCTGAGGCAGTTTTCCCCATGGGGATGAATAAAGTATCTATCTATCTATCTATCTATCTAATGGTCTGGCACAGACTAGATGGGCTGAAAGGCCTGTTTCTGTGCTGTAGTGTTCTAATACTCTGACTCTTCAGGATTATAGCCATAGTTTACATATAGCAGGTCTCCTCTGCTATACCCGCACATTTGCCTATTCTGACTGACTTTTTTGCATGACTGCTTGAGAAGCTGCTGTAAAATCGAGTTTCTCCACATCCTCCATTTAGTAGTATAAACATCATAGTCCCACTGTAGATCCCAGTCTCGTGGCAGTGTTACCTGAGATCAACATATCAGACTGAATTCTAAATGTTGATTCTGGCTTCACCAAACCTGTGGTTCTCTGGAGTGTCCTCAAATTATAAGAAGCTGGATTGTTGCTGGTTAAATTTCTGGAGTTAGATGTTTACATGTGTTTTTAATGATGGACCAATAATTAAAAATTAAATCCAGTCAGATTCTTTTAAAAATGCAAATGATTAGTTTCAAATTGCAATTTGCCAATAGATGGTAACACATTCAGAATTCTGGAGGAACTCAGTAGGTCAGGCAGCATGTATGGAGAGGAATGAAGAGTTGACATTTTAGGCCGAGAACTGTCATCAGGACTGAAAAGGAAGGGGGAGGAAGCCAGCTGCTACAGCCTCGTGTTACCTTCCAGCTTGTGTTCCTTCCCCTCCCCCCACCTTATTTTGGTTTCTTCCCCCGCCCCCCCCAACCTTATTTTGGCTTCTTTACCCCCCCCCAACCTTATTTTGGCTTCTTCCCCCCCCCAACCTTATTTTGGCTTCTTCCCCCCCCCCAACCTTATTTTGGCTTCTCCCCCCCCCCCCAACCTTATTTTGTCTTCTCCCCCCCCCCAACCTTATTTTGTCTTCTCCCCCCCCCCAACCTTATTTTGGCTTCTTCCCCCCCCCCAACCTTATTTTGGCTTCTTCCCCCCCCCCCCAACCTTATTTTGGCTTCTTCTCCCCCCCACCTTATTTTGGCTTCTTCCCCCCCCCCAACCTTATTTTGGCTTCTTCTCCCCCCCCAACCTTATTTTGGCTTCTTCTCCCCCCCCCCCCCAACCTTATTTTGGCTTCTTTCCCCCCCCCCCAACCTTATTTTGTCTTCTTCCCCCTTTTCAGTCTTGACGAAGTGTTTCAGCCTGAAACATTGACACTTTTTTCTCCTCTTCATAGATGCTGCCTGACCTGCTGAGTTCCTCCAGAATTTTGTCTGTGTTACTCTAATTTCCAGCATCTGCAGTGTTTATGATTTGCCAATAAATGCTTGCTTTGTATTTTAAAGGATATGACCTACCACTTTCATATGACTTTTGTTGGTTATGCATTACCTTTGTATGCAGTCACCAATATTAAATGTTTACTCATTTATATCCTAAGGCTGCATCAATAAATCAGTTTAAATAAAATGCTGATTGTTGCAGTGTTTTGGCTGGAACTTGCTCGGTGGCATATTGTTCGCGAAAGATTTTTTGTGACTTGTGCATTTCAATATTGTGTAATACAGTTTAGTATAATTCTCATCCCATTTCAAAAAATGTTCTGGTGACTGTTCACACAAGCTATGTAAAACTCAAGTCTGCATTATTTCTTCCCTGTGTCTGTGTTGGTTTAAAATTTAAAGTTTTCTAGTTGTGTCAGAATCAAAAAGCAGTTCACTTGTCTTCATTTCCAATCTTTGTGCTATAAAGTCTTCTTTGTCCCTTGTGACTTCATGCACCGTTTCTACCGCTGCAGTAAAATTCTTGATTGTTCGCTTTGGTAGTTGAAGGTGACCTAGGGCTCAATTCCTAGAGTTATTCTGGGAGTTCTGTTCTTGTCACCTTGAATGATATATTCCTTTAGCAGGAACCAACTTTGTCAAGATGTTGGTGGTGGTTGTAGTCATCTGATAACTTGTATTGCACTGTAAATATAGGGACTTGGGCAATGGTAAGAAAATTAGCCAATAAAAAAAATTGCTTTTAGCATAAGTCCTTGAGTTTTATGGATCATCAAGATATAATTTATTCCTCTGTTCAGTTTTCCTCAATGTGTATGTAATTTTGCACTACACACATAAAATGCTGGAGGAACTCCAAGCAGCGTTTATGGAAAAGAGTGAACAGTCAACATTTTGGGCCGAGATCTTTCACCAGGTCTGGCATTTTGTGTGTGTTGCTTGGATTTCCAGCATCTGCAGATTTTCTTGTGTATGTTATTTAGATTACCAGTCTTTCCCCAGGTTGGGAATTCACCCTTGCAGATTCTGCTGACACATTTGAGGATGCCAGTTTTGATCAGTTTGCTTACAGGAGTTCACTTTACAGGTTTACAGAACCATGATTTTCTATTGTTAGTCTTTTGCAGAATTAGCTCCCAAAAATATCTACCAGGTAGCCTTTGAGTTGGAACCATGCAAAGCCATCGAAGGTTCTCTGTCATTTGATTCAGTTGTTTGTGAGATAGAAGGGAATTTGAGCAAGAAGCTTAAGAGGATAGAAGTCTTTGTTTTTGGAACCAGCAGCAGACCCTCATTCATTTCCCTGTTGAAGAAACACTGCAGATGAAGGCAATGGATGTGCAGAAGCTGATAGAGGTACACATAAAATGTCAACAGTAGCAATGAAAGATACATTCTTAGCCTCACCACTTTTGTTTCACTTAGCTAAAGGGTCTTGTACATTTCAAATGCTGATAAAGTCACATTATCAGTGACTCTATCTTCACAGCAGTTTGGACAGAGAAATCTGAAAAATCACAACACTCCAGGAAATAAAATTCTTTGTCACTATCTTAAATGGAGCCCTTTTTCCAAAACAATACTTCCAAGTTCTGCTTTTTCTCCCTGGGGGAAATATCAGCGTACTCACCTCAGAAAAATGTGCTTCAAGAAAACTCGGCCCCAAAGAGATCGCAGTCTTTTTCACCTATTCGTGTTCCATTAGGAATCAACCAGATGAATCTTTATTTGCATTGCCAACACGCACAGCTTATATAAGGAAGCCAAAGCTGTATACAATACCTCAGTATGATTTTAACAATACCTCACACAGTTGTCAAATTTCTTAAATTTTATACAACATTCTTTTTGCTATTAGGGTCAATGATCCAGTTACCCTCCTAATTACTGCTGTGCTCCCAAATGTGAGGTCATTCAGATCCACCTATAAACAGCATTTTGTGCTTTCATCATTTAACGTATATTTTAAACACGAGATTCTGCAGATCATAAACATTAGAAATTCTACAGATGCTAGAAATCCAAAGTTAAAAAAGTTAAAGTCTGTCCTGAGCCTTATTGGCTCATCAGGCCGGTACTTATGCCGGATACTGTGGCGTGAAGCGACTGAGAGTACGAGACTCCCCCCGGATAGGATGCCAGTCTATCGTGAGGTTAATCCCCAATATTTTCAGCTGGGTGGACTGGAGCAATGTGTGGTTAAGTGCCTTGCTGAAGGACACAACAGGCTGCCTCGGCTGGGGCTCAAACTCACGTCCTTCAGATCGCTAGTCCAACTCCTTAACCACTTGGCCACGCGCCAACACAGAAATCCAAAGTGACACACACAAAATGTTGGAGGAACTCAGCAGGTCAGACAGCTTACATGGAAATGAACAAACAGTTGCTGAGCATTTGTGTGTGTTACTGAAGTATATTTTGGTTTTCTTTGAAGTTTTATTTTTTTAACAACTTAAACTATTCATAACTTTAAAAATCTTTGTGTCCACCTCATAGAACCATAGAAATCTAAAGCACGTTACAGACCCTTTGGCCCACAATGGTTCTGCTGACCAAGTTTGCTATGGGCCCCCAAATCCTAAGAACTTTCTATAGGGGCACAATTGAGTGCATCTTGACTGGCTGCATCACTGCCAGGTATGGGAACTGTACTTCCCTCAATCGCAGGACTCTCCAGACAGTGGTGAGGACAGTCCAGTGTATCTGTAGATGTGAACTTCCCACTATTCAGGTCATTTACAAAGACAGGTGTTTAAAAAGGGCTCGAAGGGTCATTGGAGACCTGAGTCACCCCAAACACAGCTGTTCCAGCTGCTACCAACTGGGAAACGTTACCGCAGCATAAAAGCCAGGACCAACAGGCTTGGGGACAGCTCCTTCCACCAGGCCATCAGACTGCTTAATTCATGCTGGCGCAATTGTATTTCTATGTTGTATTGATTATCCTGTTGTGTTGTACATAATATTTATTATAAATTTTTATAATTATACATTTAGATGGAGACGTAACAAAGATTTTTACTCCTCATGTTTATGAAGGATATAAGTAATAAAGTCAATTCAATTCAAGTAACCTACTGTAGAAACTGCCTAGAATTTTCTTTCCACATAGCCTTAAAAGACTCTATTGTATTTGCCTGTACCACTGTTGCTGGCAGTGCATATCACATGCCCACTACTATCTGTGTAAAAATAAATAAATAAATAAATAAAAAATAATTGTGACTCTTGCTCATTTACTCTCATTTTTTTCCTTTGATCTCTTGCTGGTTTCTAAAGTTTTCCTAATATACTGGACTGCTGATAATTTCACATCATTTGTTTATCTTTCAGTTTGTTACCATCTTCACATTTTATCTGCACTTGAATGTGTTATCTTTCTTGTCTAGTCTTTATTTCCTAATCAAGTACCATGTTAAGAATTATGGACTATTTTCTTGAACATTTTCTGTTGTTTAACTACTGTTGCTCTTTAATTTGTTTTCCCTGCCTATTTTTAAACTGCTCTGCCTTCATATCTGAAATTAAGTGTATTTAAGTTAGGCCTTTCGTTTTAGTTTCAGGTTTTTCATTCAAACTGAATATGAAATTTTGACTGCCCTTCCTCAGATTATTTAATTTGAAATTATTAGTCCCAGTTCCATGCATTTGTCCAGATCTAAAGTTAGCTGCTGCCTGTTTCTACAACAAACGCACTCAATGAATTCCTTTTCATGGCTACTTTTGCCAATTATATTTGTTGACTCTATATGGAAATTAAAGTTGTATATGATTAATTCAGTTAGTTTCTTTGAACCACTCGTTATGTCTTGTGTTTACTCTGACGGGTATTATAGTTAGGGAATCCGCCATCTTATAGTTTCCTTCCTCCACCCAAACTTATTCTACATTTAAATCTTCCAATTCAAGATAATTTTCTAGTATATTATTGGGTATGTCCTTTATCAACTCAGCAATGTCATCAGCTTTACCTTTTTTTATGAAATGTGAAATACCCATATTTTGTTATGTAAACATGACTATCAGATAATTCATTCATTTCTATTTTGTGCTGTCACTTCATCTCATTTTCAAATAGTGTGCATAATTTTGTCATTTTTCACCAGTTTTACTGTAAATTGTCTACTTGCACCTGTTGTCCTATGTTTGTATGCTCTGTTCCTTTCAGTTATGCAGTTATCATTCCCGTATCATTACTGTGTCATCTTTAACTTCCTAAACATTCTCATATCCCAAACTCTTGAACTCCACCTCAAAATATTTAGTATTTTTGCAAGTGCTCTGCTAAGTAGTGAAACCCAGTGCAATTGAACAAACAGCTCCCTGCTTTTCCCCAATGCAAGAGTGTGCATTGTGATTCGAAGCTCAGTTCTCCCTTTGAGTTATGCATTCCATTTTCGAATTTGACAGGCATACACCAATTCATGCAAGTCTCAATGTTCCAGTCATATGTATATACAACTCTAATAGTGTTAACCAAATGTGCAAAATGATCCATTTTGCTAAGGACAGGGAGAGGGTAATTGCAACTTACCGAATACTGGTCAACCACAATAGTGTGGATATGGAGAGAAGTTTCTTAGAGCGGGAATGTCTTGGGCCAGAGGTTCCCTTTAGAATAGATATGAGGAGGGATTTCTTTAGCCAGAGGGTGGTGAACTTGTAGAATCCATTGCCACAAATGGCTGTGGAGTACAAGACATTGGGTATATTTAAAGTGGAATTGAATGGTTCTTGATTACTAAGCATGTCAAAGTTTATGGGGAGAAGGTGGGAGTATGAGGTTGAAAGGGATAATTAGTCAGCCATGATGAAATTGCAGAGCAGACTTGATGGGTTGAATGGCCTAATTCTGTTCCTATGTCTTGTGCTAATGATTATTCTGTTTTCTGGGCTAATTTTGTAAAATACTGTGTTAGTCCAATAACTATATTTTGACATGTGAACATCTAAAACAGCTCATCTTTGTAAAGTTATTAAGTCTTTGTTGCCATTGTTATAAGTGACGCAAGCAATCTCAGGTGGCAGCAGAAGATTCCATGTCTGTGTTGTGATATTGTTCCTGGAGTCCTGACCATTATTTAATCCCTTGATCACTATTTAAATCATTATTATTTTCATGTTGTTACTTGCTGCAATTACATTGCTGTTTGATTTATTTCATGACAGCAGTGACTCTATTTCAGAAGTATTAGCTGCAAAAATGTGAGAGAGAAGTGCGGCATTAATGTGAGTTGTTTTTAAAGTTTAACATTTATTTCAAAAATATGAGTAATACAGCACATGATACATTTTCATTATGAGCTATTTCATTCCATTTACATTACATCTGTATGGCATTAATTTTCCTTTACATACGTCTGAGCAAACATCCAACTTTTTTTTACACTGATTCTAGCCTTTCCTTATAAAGAGGCAGGAGGTGTCTGAGAAATGGCCTTTATTTGTGGAGTTTTTGCATTCTCTCAGCACAGTTCTAGACATTGGGGCGTTCTAGTCCCAAAGCATTTGGTCATGAACTATTTATTGTACTTAAAGATCAAAGGGCAATTGTTCATCGAGCTGGCAAACTTCTAGCAGCAGATGATTTTTGAGTAAGTCTCTATCCCTAAGAACAGCTGATCAGTTGCACAGCTATTTGAGATGAAGTTCCTGTATCTTTTTACAGGTCAGGTTGGAAAATGAATATTTTAGAGATGGATTGGTGAAGCTTCTGTTCCCAACACAGCCTCTCGGTCCAAGGCTGTACAGACCTTCTCACCAACAGCCAAGTAAAGTCATGGTGCTTGTTTGAAAGGTTTGTTAATTGGGCATTTTGCTAGAAGTCTTTAATATGCTTCTCAGGGATCTATTCAGCAGGATCCAGTGTCTTTTTGTCCCGCAGGCAAGGGTCCAGACCATTGTCTTAATAAGATGTAGCTTAAGATGTTTTTCTGTACAGTGCCCTGAAATACTGGAAATACAGTACACAAATGAATATACTGTGGCAATGAGCCAAGACTTATCCTTTGCAATATCGAGAGCAGAGAGGAACCAGAGGAACTCGTTTGGTGTTTTTGTACATGGGGTACATTCAGAATCAGGTTTATTATCCCTGACATATATCACCAAGTTTGTAGTTCACTTTGTGATACAGCCACATAAGGATATTACTGAGTATATTTTGGCCCCTCTCTTTCTCTGGCCTTTCTCTAGAGATATGTTGTCACATTTTCACAGATGCAATCCATTTTCAATCTCCAGATAAACAAGTATATGGCTTGGTAACTTGCTGCAGTAGAGGCATGGTGTATGTGCCAGATGCGCATGATATACAGTGGCAACAAGATTGCTGACTAGATTCTCTCCCATAATCAAGAGAGAGCTAATAGTAGGCACTACCATTAGTGCAGTGGTCATGCCTACTATTTATTTCCCTTTATTAAATGATTGTGCACATGATTTGTACCATTGACTGTGATATGGTCTGATATACAAATAGAATTTTAAAAAATTTGCCAATCTCAAGCATACCCACAAATTGCTATATCCACTATTTTGTGTCTATTTTAGGTCAATTTATTCTATATAGCACAGTAGGTTTCCCTTGCTAAAACATGGTCCTGAGAATATTTAAATGTATTTCAAATAGTCTGCTCCTTTTTTTGGTATGGGAAATTGTGATAGAAGCTGCCCGGTAGTATAACATCTGCACTGGACTTTGGCGAGTGATCCCAAGTTCAATTCCAGCCAGCTCCTTGCATGCTTTCCATCTATGCTGGGTTGAGTGTTAAGCTAGCAATTTGGCCTCGTAAGAAAGCAGATAAATGCAAAAGAAACAGCAAGGTTGCTACCGGATGCACCACAAAGTGCGGAGAGGAACTCAAAATCAAATTATGATAAAAGTTTGCTATTGCAACTTTGAAAGGAGTAATTTGGCCCATCAGTGGCCCAACATTGGACACCCAATACGGCAATCCTATACCCTTTCCACTTGATGCTTTCTGGAGCCCATAATTTATTCTCTCATGGCAATTTACTCTTTGATGTACTCTACACCGATGTTTCCCAACTTTTTTTTTTAGCTCAAAGCCCCCTAAAGCACTTTCATTCTTGCCAACGCCCCCCCAAAGCACCTTCATACTTGCCAACGCCCCTCTTAACCACAGTATATTTTCCAGTGCCCCCATAGTGTAAAAACATGTCTACCATATGCTAACATGAGAAAAATGATTCTGCTTTAAATTTTTATTTGTCTTAAACTTACACAGTACCTGTGTGCTGATACAGCAGCTTCACTATTAATGTGATCCTTGCTTGATGAGTTTTAGCAAGAGTTGAAATATCTGGTTCAAGTTGTGACAACAAAAGCCTAAGACCCCATGTGTAACAATGTCCAGGTGTTTCTGTTGTTTTGTGAGTATCTGGTTCACTGTGCTGAAACTTCTTTCAAACAAGGTAAAGGGATGGTATGCAGCAGGGAGCAGTTTGACCAGGAAACCTCGTATGACAGTGTAGCAACGTACAGCAAAAAAACATTTTTGAAAAGCATATTTGCTTTTTTATCATTCTGAATTTTGATAATTTCTACTTGCCAGCTCTCTTCCTGTTTATCTACCTTGCAAAGAAAAGGGTTAATATCCCAGTCCAGAATTTCCAGATCATTCAAATCCTTCAGTCGATTCTGAAAATCCTTCAAGGGTTGGGCCTGAAAAAGTCGCTGGTTGAGGTTTTTGGTTCTGAGATGATGATGAATTACGCAATGGATTGCAAACAGATTTGGAAGTTCATTTTTCATAAATGCCACTAAACCAGCATGGTGACCTGTCATATATGGTGGTCCACCTGTTGCACAAGAAATCATGTTCCTAATCAATACTTTTATCCTCAATATACATTTTGGGCTTGTTTTGGTTTTCCATTTTTGTTAAACCATACATATGCCATTAGCAATGCCTTGTCTTACACAGTTCACTTATCCTGTTTTATCTAAAATTCTGTATTTTGTAGCTCCGTGCATAGTTGATACTCAATTTTTTTCACTCATTTCATCAATATGGTGAGCTGTGGAGTTATTACTCAGAGGAATAGATTTTAAGATACTGGTATCCATTTTGAGAAACAGCATGTCTGATGCGAAAGGCATTATTAATCTTTCACTAATTGTATGAGATTTTCCACACTGTGCTGTCATTTTGGAAATATTATAAAAAGCAATGAGACCACTATCAAGGTCATTTTTAGCTTTCTTGGCGAGCGACTCGAGTGTGCAATGCTTTTCAAATGCTTCTTTCATCTTCTGAAACTGAGTAATACAATAAGTAGCCTTTTCAGGGTGTTTCTGCAATCTTGATAGTTTCATTAGACATGTTACGAACGTTCGACTTATGGACAACTCGTACTTACGAACTGAGGAAGGAGAACACCATCAACCATTTTAAGCCGGATCGCGACGCTGTCTGCCATTTTAAGTCGTTGCCGTTGACACTGTATTGAGTGTTTAACTTTGTAGTTGGCTAAATTTTTCTTCGTAAGATTTATCCTGACACCGCCCCCCACGTTCCGGCCAGGCTTGCGAACAGTCCAGGGACAGACCGCTCCCGTACTGGTTTGATGTCAATCCAGTGACTCCCGTACCATCCGTGCCGGGTTGATGTTGAGCTCGCAACTCGACCTTGTAAAAAAAAAACACTGCCACCTCCAGTTTAAATTCCCACGTGGAATACTGTGAGTGATCAAATACCTAAACCCAGCACAACCCCCACTTGTCCCATTTAACCTGTCTCAGTGCGGTGGTCCTTAAAACCCAGCAGACCTCGGGAGCCGGCACAGTTCGGGACCCGCCGCCCGCAGTGTTTCTGTTCCATTGACGGGAAGTGATCACGATTGAAAATAAAGTGGAAATAATAAAGTGTTTGGAAAGAGGTGAAATGCCATCGGTCATTGGAAAAGCGTTAGGCTACAGTCGGTCAACGATCGGAACAATTTTAAAGGATAACGGATAAAGTGAGTATAATAAAGCATGTGAAAGGCCTTGCTACAATTGAAAAGCTACAATTATTACTAAGCAATGCAGTGGTTTAATTACTGGAATACATACGTTTCTTAAGTGTTTTATATGCTTAGAAAGGTAAAATATATACTAAGACAAACGTTTGACTAACTGACGCTAAATAATACCGGATGTACTTGTTCCGACTTACATACAAATCCGACTTAAAGACGGACTCAGGAACGGAACTCCGGAGACTGCCTGTATTACAAATGAGACACATGGGGCATCACTGATCTGAAGGGAACAGAATAAAACCATTCTCCAGGTATGCAACATTGTATTGATACACTTTCAGTACAGTAGTTTCTGTTTCTGTTTCTTAGCTGTATTAGAATTCAAGGCTTCTCTGCCTTCAGATTCATAGTGATCAAGCCAAATGTATTTATCCATCATTAACAGGACTAATTTAAAATAAAATACTAACAATACCTGTCAGATGTTGACTATGGCAGTGAGTTGACATGGTCAGTCAGGTCTCGTGCCTTAAGTTAGAGTGCAGCTTACTGCCCCTACCCACCACCCCCAAGAATCTTGAACACCTCCCAATGACTTGAATTCCCCAGGGAAGCACTGTTCTACACTAGGTGAAATTTGTTTTTGTTTGTTTAATCTACCAGTATATCTTTAGAATGTGGGTAAACTGGAGCACCCATTGGAAAGCTGCTCAGTTACATACAAACTTCAGACGTCATCTGAAGTCACGATTGATTATAGGTCTCTGAACTGTGAGGAAGCAGCACTTAACAGCTGTGCCACATTTACATCCTGCTTATGATGTTTTTAATATGCAATATTTGGATATTGTTATTCAAAATGATAGTAATGGTACATGGAGCTTAGAAAAAGAGGGCTAAGCACTAGGGAAATTCTAGACAGTTTCTAGAGTAGGTTACGTGGTTGGCACAACATTGTGGGCTGAAAGGCCTTTAATGTGCTGTAGATTACTTTGATTAATGTGTTGCTAAAATGTGCTATTACCTTCAACCCTCTCTGCTCCATGTTGAAAAATGTGCTATTACCTTCAACCCTCTCTGCTCCATGTTGAAAAATACAATACTGTGCAGAAGTCTTAGGCACTATATATATATAAAAAAATGTGTGTATATATATAAAAGACTTGCATAGTACGGTACTTCAGTCCATATACTTGAGTGGTGGCAATTGGACGTGGTTCAACGTTAACATGATCTTAGGTTTCTGAATTAATTGTGCATGTTTGCAAGGGAAAGTTCTGTGCAAGAGACGATCTTGTCCTCAAAGGCCAACAGAGAAGCAGTCATGTTAAATTTCTATTGGATTGGTCCTCTCATTTTGCTTTCAGTCTTTTCAGTGGTCTTTTGTCCAGTAATTGTCATGGGCATGTGCTTTCAAAAAACTTGTTCAAAAAGTTTATTACCGTAAATGGTTCCTACATCCTTTAGTTCAGAAATGCATGCTCAGTATATATTACTTAACTGTTAAATCATTCCACAGTGAAAATCACTTAGATCACATTTATTCTCCATTCTTGTGTGGTCTGAACAACTGAATTTCTTGACCACGTCTGCATGCATTTTTGCATTGAGTTGCTGCTACATGATTGGCTATTTAGATATTTGCATTAATATACAGGTGTACCTAATAAAGTGGCCACTGAGTGCATATTTAGATCCATTCTGGTAGACAGGATCTTCATTCACCCTCTGCTGCAACAAATCAATCCTGCATTAAGACATCAGATGAAATGATGTCCACAATATCTGGAGTTGGTGGTAAATATCCATCTGAGGCGGCAGATAGAATAGATTTAAGTCATAGTGTTATGTCTTATCCAATGGAGCTGCACCATTGACTGAGAACTGCAGTTCATTATTGAAAATGCCTAGGTCATAACTTGGTTGCCTTTGTAGATGCAAAGTCATTGTCAGACAAAAAAGCTAATACTGTATAACATCTTGAGAGCTCCAAGTCTGTTGGCACTGGGATAAAAGAGGGCATTCACAAATCTTGCCAGAAGGAGCTTATGCATTCCTTTAAAAAAAAGTCTCTACTTTTCCACAAAAACTAGTTTAGTCACTTAATAATGTGTTTAAAATATTCAGATATTCACTTCTTGCATATACTGATAGTGTGCTAGCTTTTTGGATAATCTCAGAATTAAATAAAACTTTGTTTTTGTTTTTAAAACTGAAGTACCAATGATACTGTTCAGTTTCATTGAAGCTTGGAATTTAAAATAATGGAAGTTGTTTTTATAAAGTTATCTCTGCGTTAACTTTATCAAAAAGTATTGATAATACAAAAGCCATCAGAATTCATTTTTAATTTTCTCTACCTTGAGAGCAAGGTTGTGATTCGAAAACCGTTCTGATATTTGTGTCTGATTTAGGGTAACATTCTATCCAGGACAGAACTAATGTTCTAAGGCACTATTCAAAGAGGAGCAGTATCTCAAGTCAAGTCAATTTTTATTGTCATTTCGACCATAACTGCTGGTACAGTGCATAGTAA
The DNA here is from genome assembly GCF_048418815.1 of Hemitrygon akajei. Taxonomy (NCBI): domain Eukaryota; kingdom Metazoa; phylum Chordata; class Chondrichthyes; order Myliobatiformes; family Dasyatidae; genus Hemitrygon; species Hemitrygon akajei. Next base: position 21,488,429 of record NC_133130.1, read on the forward strand.
AAATGAGACAACGTTTTTCAGGACCATGGTTTACATGACACAGTACAAAAAACTAGACTGAACTATGTAATAAAAAAAACACAGAGAAATCTACACTAGACTACAGACCTACACTGGACTGCATAAAGTGCACAAAAACATTGCAGGCATTACAATAAATAATAAACAGGACAGTAGGGCTAGGTGTCAGTCCAGGCTTCAGGTATTGAGGAGTCTGATAGCTTGTGGGGGAAGAAACTGTTACATAGTCTGGCCGTGAGAGCCCGAATGCTTCGGAGCCTTTTCCCAGATGGCAGGAGGGAGAAGAGTTTGTATGAGGGGTACGTGGGGTCCTTCATAATGCTGTTTCCTTTGCGGATGCAAATGTCCGTGATGGCGGGAAGAGAGACCCTGATGATCTTCTCAGCTGACCTCACTATCTGCTGCAGGGTCTTGTGATCCGAGATGGTGCAATTTCCGAACCAGGCAGTGATGCAGCTGCTCAGGATGCTGTCAATACAACCCCTGTAGAATGTGATGAGGATGGGGGGTGGGAGATGGTGGGGGTGTGATGAGGATGGAGGGTGGGAATACTGGATATCTCATATCCAGTATTCCTCCTGCGGTCAAAACCAACAGGGATTAGATTAGCTTGTACATTATTTGCCAGTTTGTGTGATCCTGTGACTGCAGAAAGGTTGTTGCACTTGTAACTCGTTCTTTTCTTTCTCTCACCTGCAAATAAATAAATAAATTTCCATTGGTATGAACGGGCTCACAGAGCGATCACTGGTGGAACTTAGCCAGGATTCATGAGCAGATTATTCTAGTTTTGCAAACTGAGGAATTTCAGCATTTTTGTACTCAAATAATGGACTCAGTGCGGAATCTTATAGGTTGAGTACCCCTCATCTGAAAATCTTAGAAATCCAAATTTTTTAAAGCGCTGACATGATGTCACAAAAGGAAAATTCCACAAGGCACTGGGAAGGTTCCAAGACGGTGTGCAGAGCTCTGTGCACTGTAGACAGTTTTGAGAAGTGACCTCGTGTATACAATGAACAGTAGTTAATGAAAAATAGAAAAACACTGCATAAAGTGAGGAATGAAGATCTTGATCGTATATTGAATAGTGGATTCATCAGTGTTGGTGTGAATATATGTTGCTTAATGGTATGCTGATCATGAAACAAGCAAAAATCCATCACAATGAACTGAAAATTAAAGGTAATTGTGAATATTCGGAAGGCTGGTTGCAAATTTAAGCAAAGGCTGGGCATTCATTTTTTAAAGACTTGTGATAAAGCATCTGCTGATCACAAAGCTGCAGATAAATTCATGGTTGAATTTGCCAAGATTGTGGCTTAAGGAAATGTGTAGCACACTGAACGGCTGCTTCAGTACGTCGGTGTGATGAACAAGTACAAGAGAAAGACTGCTTATTGGTAACACATAAATTCAGTCAGAAATTATGGTAATACCAAGCTATCTCATTACATATTCCAAAATCCAGACTCTGAAACACTTGTGGCCTAAGCATTTTGGATAAGCGGTAGTGGAATGCAACCTGTAGTGGAATGCAGCAATAGCAGTGTGCTGTGATAGGTCAGCAAGAGTCTGTGTATGCACATAGAGGTTATGAACTTGCTTCATAGGGCAGTATAGCTAAGGAGGCCATACTGGCATCATTCTACAGATGCGCATCCTAACAAACTGCATCACTGCTCGGAATGGAAACTGCACTGCGGCAGACAGAAAGGTTCTACAACAGGTAGTCAAAACTGCTCAATGCATTACTCAGCCTACCCACCATCAAAGACGTATATACAGAAAGGTGCCGGAAAAAGGGTGAATATCATCATGAAGATTCGTATTCTATTGATTTTTATTGCATTGCATTGGATCTGGAGTAACAATTATTTCATTCTTTTTTTACACTGCATACAGGAAATTACATTAAACAATCTTGAATTTGACCTGTTGGGTATCATAGGTAGAGCAATCTCACTACCCCATAGTCTGCTTAGAGCCTGATATCTTTCTTCTTTCAGTTACTTTTCAAGTTGGTTGAAATTGGTGCCTTATCTGTGAACTAAATAGAAAATAGTGAAAGTATCCTTACTGGTTGCATGGTGGTTTGGTATGGCAATGTGATAGCACTGTAATAGAAGCTGCAAAGCTTAATAAACTCTGCCCAGTACATTATGGGCACATCCCTTCCCATCATTGATAGTATTGCCTCTTGAAGGGAAGATCTATCATCAAAGAACTCCACCATCCAGGCCATACCATCTTTTTGTAGCTGCCATTGGACAGGAGGTACAGAAGCCCAAAGTCCCATACCATCGGGGTCAAGGAGAGCTACTTACCTTCAATCATTCGGTTTTCAAACCGAACTGCAAAGCACTAATGGCTACAGTTTAGCAATATTGTGAATACTTTGTACACTAAATAAACTTCATTTTTGTTCTAATTGTGTTTTCTTGTAAAAATTGTATAATTTATGTTTAATATTTTTCTTGTGAATACTGCTTATTTGATGTTTGTGATGTTGCTGCAAGCAAGTTCGTGAAGGCCAGTTAGCACCAATAAAGAGAGAACGATATAGACGATTCAAGTCAATGATGTTTCAGCGAGGTGGAATGTTGTTGAAGAGAGGAACTAGTTTTAAGAAGGAGTAATGGGGAGAAGAGAAGGAGGGAACTAAAGGGAAGATCTGTAGCAGAGTGGAAGGCAGAACAAATTGAATGATGAAGTGGGTGATGCTGTGACAGGAAGAAGTTTAATGGGGCAAGTACCTTGTCTCTGAGATGTAAACGGAAAGAAGCCGAAACATTAACATTGTGAAAATGATCAAAGGAATGTTGGAAGTCTAAAATAGAAATCACACAACAAGACCATCAAACTCCCAAAGTGTGGGGCAGGGGGAGAAAAGAAACCATGCAAACAATAAAAAGTAATTTTTAATGGGCTCTTTTGGGTTTCTTGTTCGTGACTGACTGTAAGGAGATGAATCTCAAGCTATATACATACTTTCATAATAAATGTACTTTAAACTTTGAACTTTGTAAACAAATACATTAACCAGAGTCCCCGAAAATGAGTCTGTAGTCGGGGAGCTGCTGAGACGGATGAAGCCGGTCCAGAAGCTCAGTGGCTGCAGGACACGGCCTTGGAATCAGTTCAATGCCATGCTAATGTTTGCAGGTCACAGCTGTAGAGTTAGTACAGTGTCTTGATCAAATTGCGGAAAGAGTAAAAATGAAGTAACCAAAAACGCAAGGAACATGAACTACAGAGTCACAGACAGTGATTCCATAGCTGTGGAGCACGTTCATTGCTGAGCCGAGTGAAACCTATCCAGAAGCTCGATGGCTGCAGAACAGTGGCTACTCCCCAACCTATTGGCATGTGATCCTAGGCTCCTGTACCTTCACCAGCAGCAAGGGGAGACCAATTACGTGTAGGCAGACAGTGCTGAACACTTGTTCGTATTCCGCTCTGGTCCTCAACAATTTTAATCTTGTTTGGCGCTTTAATTGGTGCGGTGTATTGGAGCCAACCACGAGCTCAGGTTTGCCATTAGGAATCAACACAGTGTACATCACCCAGATGGCTCTAGCTGCACATTCCGCTCTCATTCGCGCAGGATCCCCGAGGAGATCACAGAAACGCCAGATCATTTGGTCAGCTCAAGAGTACATCCTTAAAAGGGAAAATACAGGATGTACGTAATTGATCACAGTTCAGAAGAAGTAGTATATTTAGAAAGGTAGTAGTTTTGGGAGCTGTCACTAGGATTTCGCTGTTGGACGCTTGCGCATCTTGACTGATATTGCTGGAACACTGTACACGCACTGCGATTCAAAGAGTAGGTTTGGGGCTTGCTAATTCCATGAGATGTTACTGAAAGACTTCCCCCAAATATAAACCTCCATTTCACAAGATCAGAACTCCCAACAGCACTAGAGAGATCTCAACATTATAGCCTGCTTGATTGGCTCCTCATTTACCACCATATGTATAACTTTTTTCCATTGTCTACAGTTACTCAGCAAGGCATCATTTCCTAAGCATGCAGGCATGGCCCTAAATGTCGACTGTTTATTCATCTCCATAAATGCTGCCTGACCTGCTGAGTTCATCCAGCAATTATTGTGTGTTACTCTGGATTTCCTGCATTTGTAGGAGCTCTTGTGTTTAGAATAATACCGTTACCAAGTTCTACCATAAGAGATGTGGAATATACTGGCAATTTCTTCAAAGTCAGAACTATTTGCCCAACTATTCTGTGGGATGGCCTTCAATCAAAGGAATGCAATGTTTTGAGAATACACCACCACTATAAGGAAAATTAACTTTGTGCGTTAAATACTGCCACATCCCTTGAGAAAATAAAGCTGTGTAATGAATTCCAGGTTTCAACTTCCCAGTGCAAATGGTTTAAAATATCTTTTTGAGTATTTCCTGTTGGATTTTTGTTTTGTGTTGTACAAGTATTAAGTTAAATGCCAAACTCAGTAAATTAGTTGGGCAACTGATGCCACATTCTGATTTACCTCTCATCATTTGAATACAAATATAATTCATGAATCTTATATTGTGTATTCTCAGAGGTGTATTGCCTCTGGGAAAGGTTTGGACAGGCTACGCTTGATCTGCTGGATTAGATAAGAGTTACACAAGTTGATTGAAGCACAAGATCCCTGGTTTAGCATATCCCATTTTGACTTGGATAACAATCCATTCTAATCACATTACTCTGTCCATAGTCTTCTATTCTTTGGCAATTAAAGTACTTCTTGGGACACTACTTAGATGTTGTGGGGCTGTCTGCCTCCGTCAGCCATCTGACAGTGCATTCCAGATTTCAATCATCCTCAGTAAAATATCTTCCACTTCAGATCCCTCAAAACCTCTTGCCACTTACTACCGACCTCTTCTGTGGGTATTTTTTTTTAAACATCCTAGTAGTCTGTCTGCGTCATTTCCTTGAGGGATCTCTCATTTAGGAAATCCCTCATTTTGGACAGACAGTCATGAGTCTTTGGAATTCTCCGTTCTCTTGAAGCAGTGCGAGCAGATCCACTGAATTAGTTTAACACAGGCAGAATTAGAATCCGGTTTATTGTCACTGACATCATGAAGTTTGTATTGTGGCAGCAGTACAGTGCAAGACATAAAGATCACTGTTGTTTATTCATTGAGATACTGTGTGGCGTAGGCCCTTCGAGCTGCACTGCCCAACAATTCCTGATTTATTCCTAGCCTAATTACGGGACAATTAAGCTACCAAGCAGTATGTCTTTGGACTGTGGAAGGAAACCGGAGCACACGGAAGAAGCCTGAGTGGTCACGGGGAGAATGTACAAACTGCTTACAGACATTTGTGGAATTGAATCTGGGTCACTGGTACTGTAAAGCGTTCTACTAACCACTAGGCGAACATGCTGCCTCCTAATTATAATTAAATAGTGTAAAAGAGAAACAGCAAAGTAGTTCTTTTGAGTTCATTGTCCATTCAGAAATCAGATGGCAAAACGGAAGAAGTTGTTCCTGAGATATTGAGTGTGAATCTCCAGATTAATTTAAGATTAACAAAATCAGAGGCAAGATAAGGAAGAAATATTTATTCATTGACTGATTTATATTAGGAATGAGCTTCAGTGATGATCTAGAAATTTTAAAAAATGATTAGATAAATATTTGAAAGGTAGAGAAAAGGTGCAAGTTGATGGGGAGGAGGGAAGCAGTGAGTTTAACTGAATGGTTTGCTCTTTTTGAGCATGGATACAGGCTCTTTATAGCCTCCTTTTTTGCACTGTAGTCTTCAGTGGTTCTATGAATAGTAACATAGATCTCAAGGACAGAGCAAGGAGGGAGTTTGTGTAGTCCTCATCATTCAAGCCCACAGTTTGCATGGTCAGCAGATTATCCTTTGTGATACTTGTCCCTCTGTGTTTTTCTCTTGCTTTAATTTCATTAATCTTACCAGATGGATTCATCGGTAGTTTGTCACCATGATGGCAATTCTGGTCTCGCTATGCCGTTGTCCTATTCATACCTTCACCCACTTCTGAGTAATTTTAAAGCTAACTTGCTTCTCTTTCCTTCCCTGTTCTGACAAAGGGTCTGCTACCTAAAATATTAATTCAGTTTTGTTTTTATAACATGCTGTCTGACCTACTCGATGCTTCTAGCATTTTCTGCTTTTAATTCAGATTTCCAGTATGGTTTTTTTCCATTTAGAAAATTAGTTCAGTTTCTTTCCCTTCAGAGAGATGGGCCACAACCTTCTGTTGATATTATATAATTTCTGAATCCATGTCAATAATTGGTGCTGATCTCTGTAATATCCCAAGGGCAATGTGAAACGATTAGTGATTTGAGAGAGGAAGCTGCAGACGGGGCAGTGGTGGTGACAGGATTTGAAACTGCAGAGAGATGTGGTGCTGGAGCTGAGGAGGTCATATTTCACTCATTGCTAATACCTCAGTTTGATTTTAAATCAAGACAGCTGGACTCAGTAGTTAGAAATTGGAAGGCCATAGTGGGGTGTGTCAGGAATGGACAGGAGGAAGAGTATAGGAAACTGATACAGGACTTTGTGATATGGTGCAACTCAAACTACCTGCGTCTCAATATCACCAAGACCAAGGAGATGGTGGTGGACTTTAGGAGATCTAGGCCTCATATGGAGCCAGTGATCATTAATGGAGAATGTGTGGAGCAGGTTAAGACCTACAAGTATCTGGGAGTACAGTTAGACGAGAAGCTAGACTGGACTGCCAACACAGATGCCTTGTGCAGGAAGGCACAGAGTCGACTGTACTTCCTTAGAAGGTTGGCGTCATTCAATGTTTGTAGTGAGATGCTGAAGATGTTCTATAGGTCAGTTGTGGAGAGCGCCCTCTTCTTTGTGGTGGCGTGTTGGGGAGGCAGCATTAAGAAGAGGGACGCCTCACGTCTTAATAAGCTGGTAAGGAGGGCGGGCTCTGTCGTGGGCAAAGTACTGGAGAGTATAACATCGGTAGCAGAGCGAAGGGCGCTGAGTAGGCTACGGTCAATTATGGAAAACCCTGAACATCCTCTACATAGCACCATCCAGAGACAGAGAAGCAGTTTCAGCGACCGGTTGCTATCGATGCAATGCTCCTCAGACAGGATGAAGAGATCAATACTCCCCAATGCCATTAGGCTTTACAATTCAACCGCCAGGAGTAAGATATGTTAAAGTGCCGGGGTTAGGACTCAATGTATTTAAGTAAACTACTTAAGAACTTTTTAAAAGCTATTATTAATGCTTTTTGAGAGGGTGATTTTAGATGCATATCATATTTTTACTGAGTTAAGTATTGTATGTAATTAGTTTTGCTACAATAAGTGTATGGGACATTGGAAAAAATGTTGAATTTCCCCATGGGGATGAATAAAGTATCTATCTATCTATCTATCAAATGTCTCTAATTTTCAGATAAAATTAAGATTTTATTTTTCATACAAAATCAAACTTATTCTTATTTTCTCACAGCATAAGAAGAAGTCATCCACTCCATTGAGGGTATGCCTGCTCTCAAAGTAATCCATTTAAACACATTTAAGTTTTTTTTATACGCAGAAGTGGGTACATCGAAAACCTTGCTGAAGGTGATGGTAGAGGCAGCTACATTAGAAACATTTAAGAAACACTCAGTTGGGCACGTGCATGATAGAAAAATGAGGGTTATGTAGGAGGGAAGGGTTAGATTGATCTTAGAGTTGGTCGAAAGGTCAGCACAATGTTGTGGAATGAAGGATCTGTACTGTGCTGTAATATTCTATGTTCTACTTCCTAATTCCTCACTTGACTATCCAGATTACCTTGATTCTCCTACCACCCACCTACACATGACATCATTCGCAGTAGAATTAATCTATTAATACAATGCTAGAAACAGGCTCTTTGGTCCAGTATCTCCATGCCAGCCTTCTTGCCCATCTTTTAGATATGGGAGAAATATGGAGTCCCAGGAAAATGGGGAAATTGTGCAAACCCTATTTAAATAATGGTGCAGGTCAGGAATGAACCCACAAAATTGGAACTAAGGGGTAACCTCATTTAAAGGACTTGCCACGCTAATATCAATCGAAACCTCTGCATTTGTAAGACTATCTGAATTATAAGCACAGCACAGAGGCACAGAGGGAATAACTTCACTTACCCTATCACTGAACTGTTCCTACAACCAATGACTCACTTTCAAGGACTCTTCATCTCATATTCAATATTTATCTCTTACTATTTTGTATTTGTACATTTGGTTGACTTTTGCACATTGGTTGTTGTCCTTCATGTTGGGTGCAATCTTTCATTGAATCTACTGTGCATGCTCGCAAGAAAATGAATCTCAGGATTGTATATGGTGATACATGTACTTTGTTAATAAATTTTCTTTTACTTGAATGCTGTTTATTTTTCAGAAATCTATCCCATTGTTAATACATGTTGTTGCTAGAAACTTGTAAGGCAAAAGTTTTGAGAAATAGAGAGCAACTAAACAAAATTAGTGGTACTGGAGCTTTGTATAACACTGTCAAGAGGCAAAGGGAAAATGTGAAACCTGACGGGGAGTCAAAGAAGGTGCTTGAGCTTCACAATGTCATTGTTTTTGCAGTTGCCAAGATGTGTATATTTTAAACAATTCCTTTTGAATAGGAGGTAGAGATTAACAGCAAGCCTCTGCCATGCTGAATTAAGATGCCAGATATTGCAAAGTATATTTTGCTGTAAGTTGTATCCCATTTCACAATACCAAAAGGGGAATGACAGGGTTCAATATGTATTGTGGTTTCTGGGTGTTGTGCACACATGCTGCACGTGATTAACGTTTGTCGTAAAAATAGTTTAAGTCTAATCCCCTCCCCCACTCTGTTTACAGATTAAGTCAAAGCTGCTTCTTGAGACTTAACACCATGGTGTGATATTCTCCCGTAATGATACTGATGCTATTCTGCAGTCTTACCACATTAGCTCATCATCAGTGATTTATTTTTTGTTTCTTCCTTCTACCCCTGAACAGAACCATTTCAACACACACACTCACACTCACACTCACTCACATTCTCTCTCATGCTCGCTCTCTCTCTCTCTCTCTCCCTCTCTCCCTCTCTCCCTCTCTCTCCCTCCCTCTCCCTCCCTCTCCCTCTCTCCCTCTCTCTCCCTCTCTCTCCCTCCCTCTCCCTCCCTCTCCCTCCCTCTCCCTCCCTCTCCCTCCCTCTCCCTCCCTCTCCCCCCCCCTCTCTCCCCCCTCTCTCCCCCCTCTCTCTCCCCCTCTCCCCCCCTCTCCCTCCCCTGCAGCTGCTGGAAATAAAGAGCAGCCTATTTAAAATGCTGGAGGAACTCGGCAGGACAGGCAGTGCCTATAGAGAGGAATAAACAATTGACATTTCGGACATTTCTGTTGTCATATCAGCTTCTACATGTATTTGGAGCAATGCCCAAGCAGGTACTTTTCACTATAGTTGGCCCTCCTTATCTGCGAGGGATTGGTTCCGGGACCCCTTGCAGATACCAAAATACGCAGATGCTCAAGTCACTTATTCAACCTGTCTCAATCTGGTGGACCTTAGGATCCAGTGGAACCCCAGACCTTATTTAACCTGTCTCAGTGCGGTGGACATTAGGACCCGGCAGCGAAGCTCTGAATCTGCAGTGTTTCTGTTCACTAAAATAATCACAATCATGATTAAAAATAAAGTGGAAATAATAAAGCGATCGGAAAAAGGTGAATCGCCATCGGTCATTGTAAAAGCGTTAGGCTACGTCAGTCAACAATCGGAACAATTTTTAAGGATAAAGTGAGAAAGTCCCTGCCCTGATGAAAGCTACAATTATTACTAAGCAACACAGTGGATTAATTACTGGGTTTTGGGGTTTTGAGTTTTTGATTCTCCGCATCAACCAGATGCGCACTTGATCAAGTGCAGATTCTCCGCACTTGAAAGCGGTCTGTCACTGGCTCGCACTCAGGAACTTTTGTTCCGGACCCTGGTGCTGAAACATACGTTCTTAAGTGTTTTATATGTGTAGAAAGGTAAAATATATACTATATGCTAAGACAAATGTTTGACTAACTGACGCTAAATAATACCGGATGTACCTGTTCCGACTTACTTAGTAAGAGAACTTCTGATTTTTTTTCGATTCCGATCCACGATAATCCACGCACATCCTCTCGTATACTTTAAATCATCTCGAGATTGCTTATAATACCTAATACAATGTAAATGCTATGTAAAATAGTTGTTATACTGCATTGTTTAGGGAATAATGACAAGAAAAAAAGTCCGTATGTGCTCAAAACAACAAGTGCTGGAAGAGCACTTCCGGGTTTTCTCGATTAGCGGTTGGTTGAATTCACAGATGTGGAACTCACGGATAAGGAGGGCCAACTCTATATGTTTTTGTAGACCTATTCTATATTACTTCCTTGGCATTAAACTCTCACTGGGACATTAATTCCTCTAGTTGAATATTCAAAGGACAGAAGCCAATAGCTCCTGTACTTTGCATCTATACACATTTATTTTGTTCTGCTATCACTGTATAAATTTTACTATTTTCTCCTTCCATGTTCTATACAGATTCCAACCCTACTAAACTCTGCAATATTGTCTACCTCTTAATCACCCATTTGCCCCATTGTCACCTCCATATTCAACATCTTTATCATCTTTTTACTACCTTCCAAAAGGCTTTAGCTCTTACATTTAAGTTCTACTGAGCAGTCATTATTTTGCTTGCAATCCCCATATAGCCCTAATTTAGTATTCTCAGACTTACTTTCAGTGCCCTTTCATGTTCTGACCCCATTCCAATTTCAGCCATTTCAACCAGCTCCACTTTCATCCCTCTGAATCTGGATTCTTAGTGCAAAATGTCTCCTCAGTGCCACCCCAGGTTGTCTTAACTTTAATCACAGTTAAAGCCATGCCATTCCCCAAAAGTGTGACCTTTTAAATCCCATTTCCCTGCCTGGATACTTCTGTAGCTCTTTATTCTCTCACAGGCCTACCAGCTTACTTATAAATATTTTACTACTGACCTGACATGGCCTGTAATAATGATGTAATATTTTACTATTGACCTACATTAGGAAATGCAAGTTCTAATCCACTAAACATTTTCACTTATCCAGTAATCTTGGTGGGGTAACTTTGTCAAATTTAAATGATGTCCATGTTTGGTTCCAGTTTTCAAAGAAAAATTTAACACAACAGGATAGAATTGGAGCTTTCTTTAAAATACTTCACAGCCATGCTGCTTTGAAGCACAATTGATAGCAACCAAATTTTTCTGAGCTGCTTGTCTATCTGAGCTCTGTGATACCACTGCTTCATCTTTTGTTGCAGTGTTGAAGGTAAAAAGTTTGTACAAAAATTCATTTCCTTGAAATGTGGGCTTGCAGTTCCATGAAAATTTGATTACTTGAGTAAACAATCCAGTAATTGCTTCTCAGTTATCATTTAGAAAGAAACCATAGATGCATTTGAAAATAATTCAGTCTAGGATAGAGTTCATTCACTAATTCTCTTAGTACTCTTGAGAAATGTAAATAATCCAATTGAGCTAACTACATATAAATAATAAAAATAACTACCTGTTAATTGGTCAGTTAATTAGTACCTTGCACTCAAAGTCAGTAAGACCAGAGAATTGATTGTGGACTTCAGGAAAAAGTTCAGGGAATGCACACCAGTCCTCATTGAGGGATCAGCAGTGGAAAGGGTGAGCAGTTCCAAGTTCATTGGTGTTAACATTTTTGAAGATCTATCCTGGGTCCAACATATTGATGTGATTACAGACTGTGGCTACTTTTCATTAGGAATTAGAGAAGAATTGGTATGTCACCAAAGACACTTGAAATTTCTACAGCAAACACGAGGAAATCTGCAGATCCTGGAAATTCAAACAACACGCACAAAATGCTGGTGAAACGCAGCAGGCCAGGCATCTATAAGGAGAAGCACTGTCGACATTTCGGGTCGAGACCCTTTGTCCTGACAGTCGACAAAATGTCCAAAACGTTGACAGTGCTTCTCCTTATAGATGCTGCCTGGCCTGCTGCGTTCCACCAGCATTTTGTGTGTGAAATTTCTACAGATGCACTGTGGAGAGCATTCTGGTATTGAGGGGCCACAGCACAGGACAAGATTGGAAAAAGCTACAGAAATTTGGCACTATTCTGTAAGCATTCAAAACACAATGCTTCAGAAGGGCAGCATCTCTCAGTAAGGATCTCCATAATTCAGGATATGCCCTCTTCTCATTGCTGCCAAGGAGGTGGTACAGGAACCTGAAGGCACGCACTCAACATATCAGGAACATTTCCCCTCCACCATCAGATTTCTGAATGGACAATGAACCCATGAACACCACTTGACTTTTTTCCCCTCTCTTTTTGCACTGCTTTTGTCACTTGTCCTATCTTGTTCCCAAAGAGAAGATTCAATATTGTACTCGCTCTCAGTGGGACCTCTATATATTGATTAAGGAAACTTTCCTGAATACATTTCACAAACTCTGTCACGTTCAATCTCTTTACAGTATTAGAGTCCCAGTCGATGTGGAAGGTTTAAAATCACTCCACAGATTTGTTCCTCTCAATTTCATTATTGGGAGGCATATGATATATTGCTGTACACGTGGTCATCCCTGTTTCTTATTCCTCAACTCCACACACACAGCCTCAGTAAACAAGCCTTCCAGTCTCTTATCTGAACACAGCTGTGAAATTTTCTTTTATCAGTAATGCCACCTCTCCCTCTTTAATACCTCCCTTCTATCATATCTAAAACAACATTACTCTGAAAAATTGAGTTTTCAGTCCTGCCCCTCCTGTAAACAAGAAAAAGAGTTCCATTTCTATCTTTACATTGGTAAATAGTAACAATTGTGTATCATTCTGACAGGCTGCATCACTGTCTGGTATGGGGGAGGGTGGGGGTGCTACAGCACAGGACCAAAATAAACTGCAGAGGGTTGTACATTTAGTTGGCTCCATCTTGGCTACTAGCCTACAAAGTACCCAGGATATCTTCAAGGTGCGGTGTCTTGTTTCAAGATGGCCTGTTTCTATGCCATATGCCCAACTCTCGGATACTCATTGAAGGTAATCGACCTGATTTACTGTTTCTGTCCACACACATTCCCTTACTCCCTAACTCTGAATATTTCCAACATAATCTATTTTTTAATCCCCTGCTTTATTTCCCATTTTTGGCAACTTAAATACAATGGTTCCTTAACTTCCTTCTGACTTACTATACCCTGTTCCTGTATTCCCTTTAAATTTAGCTGCAAAACTTCGAAATTTGTTACAATGCTCTGTAATATCTTTTTTAATGAATTAAGATCTGCAAAAATATTAATAACTCAATAGTCTAGAAAATATGCTAAACCAGCACCACCAGCATCCCTAAGTGTACCAAATTATTGGAGTTTTATTGTGAAGTGAATATCATTAGTAAAGAAATTTGATTTGCAGGTAATGTAGATAGCCTTATTTTTAAAATGATTTGCATTCTCATACTCTATTGTATATTAGTCAAGGCTTCTACCTACTTTCAAGGCAGACTTACAAATGTTGTTTTCCTGCTTGTTAGATTGAACCAGCACTCTGCTCAGGTTTTCAATACTTTGTTAATGGATCTCAGCATCTTTGTGAGAATAGGTTTGAAAAGATTATTGAGGGTAACAAAGGAGACCTCTGCATCAAAGCATACTCAAGTCACTTTTATTGTGATTTTGACCATAACTGCTGGTACAGTACATAGTAAAAATGAGACAACGTTTTTCAGGACCATGGTGTTACATGACACAGTACAAAAACTAGACTGAACTATGTAAAAAAAACAACACAGAGAAAGCTACACTAGACGACAGACCTACACAGGACTACATAAAGTGCACAAAAACAGTGCAGGCATTACAATAAATAATAAATAGAACAATAGGGCAAGGTGTCAGTCCAGGCTTCGGGTATTGAGGAGTCTGATAGCTTGGGGGAAGAAACTGTTACATAGTCTGGTTGCGAGAGCCCGAATGCTTCAGAGCCTTTTCCCAGACAGCAGGAGAGAGAAGAGATTGTATGAGGGGTGCATGGGGTCCTTCATAATGCTGTTTCCTTTGCGGATGCAGTGTGTAGTGTAAATGTCCGTGATGGCGGGAAGAGAGACCCCGATGATCTTCTCAGCTGATCTCACTATCCGCTGCAGGGTCTTGCGATCCGAGATGGTGCAATTTCTGAACCAGGCAGTGATGCAGGTGCTCAGGATACTCTCAATACAACCGCTGTAGAATGTGATGGGGATGGGGGGTGGGAGATGGACTTTTCTCAGCCTTTGCAGAAAATAGAGACACTGCTGGGCTTTCTTTGCTATGGAACTGGTGTTGAGGGACCAGGTGAGATTCTCCGTCAGGTGAACACCAAGAAATTTGGTGCTCTTTACGATCTCTACCGAAGAACCATCGATGTTCAGCGGGGAGTGGTCGCTCTGTGCCCTCCTGAAGTCAACAACCATCTCTTTTGTTCACATTAAGAGACAGGTTGTTGGCTCTGCACCAGTCCGTTAGCCGATGCACCTCCTCTCTGTAAGCTGACTTGTCGTTCTTGCTGATGAGACCCACTACGGTCGTGTCATCGGCGAACTTGATGATGTGGTTCGAGCTGTGTGTTGCAGCACAGTCGTGGGTCAGCAGAATGAACAGCAGTAGACTGAGCACGCAGCCCTGGGGAGCCCCCGTGCTCAGTGTGATGGTGTTGGAGATGCTGCTCCCAATCCGGACTGACTGAGGTCTCCCAGTCAGGAAGTCTAGGATCCAGTTGTAGAGGGAGGTATTCAGGCCCAGTAGGCTCAGCTTTCCAGTCAGTTTCTGAGGGATGTTTGTGCTGAATGCTGAACTGAAGTCTACGAACAGCATTCGAACGTACATGTCTTTTTTGTCCAGGTGGGTTAAGGCCAGGTGGAGGGTGATGGCAATGGCCTCGTCTGTTGAGCAGTTGGGACAGTACACAAACTGCAGGGGGTCCATTGAGGGGGGCAGCATTGTCTTGATATACCTCATGACGAGCCTCTTGAAACACTTCATGATGATGGATGTAAGTGTAACGGGACGGTAGTCATTTAGGCAGGACACTGAAGACTTCTTCGGCACGACTGAACTCAACTCTACTGAAGTTGTTTGAAAACACTTTGAAAATTGGAGAATGACTTTGGATGGTAAAGGAGAACTATGATACTGACCTGAATCATCACCTGAGGCTGTAGGTCGCAGACAAGATGGCCTCTTTGTATTTGAAATTCTTAAAGCCAAAGAGGAGTCAGAATCGGGTTTATTATCACCAGCATATATCATGAAATTTGTTAACTTAGTGGTAGCAGTACAATGCAATACATAATAAATATAGAAAGTAAATAGATTACAGTAAATGTGTGTGAATATATACACGCACGTAGAAGTTTGGGCACCCCGGTCAAAATTTCTGTTAACTGTGAATAATTAAGTGAGTATAAGATGAACTGATCTCCAAAATCATAAAGTTAAAGATGAAAATTCTTTTCAACATTGTAAGCAAGATGAGTGTATTATTTTTGTTTTGTACAATTTTGGAGTGGGGGAAAAAAGGAAAGGAGCACCACGCAAAAGTTTGGGCACTCCAAGAGATTTGAGCTCTCAGATAACTTCTACCAAGGTCTCAGACCTTAATCAGCTTGTTAGAGGGCTATGGCTTGTTTACAGTCATTGTTAGGAAAGGCCAGGTGATGCAAATTTCAAAACTTCATAAATACCCTGACTCCTCAAACCTTGTCCCAACAATCAGCAGCCATGGGCTCCTCTAAGTAGCTGCCTAGCACTCTGAAATTTAAAATAAATGATGCCCACAAAGCAGGAGAAGGCTATAAGAAGATAGCAAAGCATTTTCAGGCAGCTGTTTCCTCAGTTCATAATGTAATTAAGAAATGGCAGTTAACAAGAACGGTGGAGATCAAATTGACGTCTGGACGACCAAGAAAACTTTCCAAGAGAACTGCTCGTAGGATTGCTAGAAAGGCAAATCAAAACCCCTGTTTGGCTACAAAAGACCTTCAGGAAAATTTAGCAGACTCTGGAGAGGTTGGTGTACTGTTCTACTGTGCAGCGGCACCTGCACAAATATGACCTTCATGGAAGAGTCCTCAGAAGAAAACCTTTCCTGCGTCCTCACCACAAAATTTAGCGTCAGAAGTTTGCAAAGAAACATCTAAACAAGCCTGATGCATTTTGGAAGCAAGACTGATGAAGTTAAAATAGAACTTTTTAGATGCAATGAGCAAAGGTATGTTTGAAGACAAAAGGGTGTAGAATATCATGAAAAGAACACCTCTCCAACTGTTAAGCATGGGGGTAGATCAGTCATGCGTTAGGCTTGTGTTGCAGCCAGTGGCATGGGGAACACTTCACTGGTAGAGGGAAGAATGAATTCAATTAAATACCAGCAAATTCTGGAAGCAAACATTACACCGTCTTTTAAAAAAAAGCTGAAGATGAAAAGAGGATGGCTTCTACAACAGGATAATGATCCTAAACACACCTCAAAATCTACAATGGACTACCTCAAGAGGCGCAAGCTGAAGGTTTTGCCATGGCCCTTACAGTCCCCTGACCTAAACATCATCGAAAATCTGTGGATAGACCTCAAAAGAGCAGTGCATGCAAGATGGCCCAAGAATCTCTCAGAACTAGAAGCCTCTTGCAAGGAAGAATGGGTGAAAATCCCTCAAACAAGAATTGAAAGACTCTTAGTTGGCTGCAGAAAGCATTTACAAGCTGTGATACTTGCCAAAGGGGTTGTTACTAAGTACTGACCATGCAGGGTGCCCAAAATTTTGCTTCAGGCCCTTTTCCTTTTTTGTTATTTTCAAACTGTAAAAAATTGAAGTAATAAAGTAATGTTAAAATATTAAAGAAATGTGTCACCTTTAACTTTATGCCTTTTGGAAATCAGGTCACCTTTTACTCGCTTAGCTATTCACAGTAACAGAAATTTTGACCAAGTGTGCCCATACTTTTGCATGCTACTGTATATATGTATGTGTGTGTGTAATATATATATGTATGTGTGTATATATATATATATGTGTGTGTGTGTGTGTATGTATGTACGTATATTAAATAGTTAAATTAAAAATAGTGCAAAAACAGGGTGGAAAAAGAAGTGATTAGCATTCATGAATTCAATGTCCATTTAGAAATCAGATGGCGGGGGGGAGGAAGCTGTTCCTGAAATGGAGTTGAAATACTTAACTGATGAGCTCTGCTAGGAAATTGGTGAATCATTGCTCATGGCGTTTGCTTTCTGTTACACACGTGTGCTGATCCTTGAGAATCTCTGACAGACTCATGCTACGACAAGTCAGCTATTGCTCACCATTCCTCTGCCCTTGCTAGAAATTAAACCCAACCTCATCTTTCTAAGAGTTGGGCTGCCACTTTCCTGTATGAAAATTACTGCCTTTGCATTTCTTTCCAGATTTCTTTAAATACTATGATTTGCTTTAACCCCGTTAATTTTGGGGGGGGGGGGGGAGTGGGGAGTGAAGGCTGGGAAAATGTCACTCTAAATGTCGCCTCCAAACTGTGGTGTTCATATCCTAAACAATTTCCATCTTCTGCACATGGTTTGCACTGCCTGCCCCCATGCTCTTTATTTGTCACAAGTTGGATTCCTATTGTGATTGATGGGGTGTGGCTTTTTTCTGGCTCACTTTCTCTCACTTAGTCCACACAACTACAATATAGCTCATAGCTTATCAGAAAAGATGGTCATTTGACCTATAGTGTCAATGCTGGCATTTTGTAAGAGTGATGCATTCCATTGTTCTACTTGCTCATCATTGTACCATTCTTTTAGACAATACCCCCCAGATCCTTTATAATATTGGATTAATAGAAAAGACGTTTTGTCATTACACTGTATATCTTTGTTTCCCAGTATGTATGACATGCAGAACTTTTATAACTTTTCATGCTTCTTAAATTTCACTATGCTCCGCCTTGCTCCAAGGAGAGCAAACACAACTTGTTTAATATGTCAACGTTACTGAAATCCCTCATTTCTGACTATCATTCTGGTCATTTTTGACAATCGCTCCATGTTGAGATAATGCATGGCTATGTAGTGAGTATGTTGATTTGTTAAATTCTCTCTGCTTTTTGTTTACATAGCTTTTCTTAATGAGCCAAAGTTTCCTGGTTGATTTGCTTCACTAGAACTCAATCTCCAATTTGCACATTAATTTAATTAATTTAATGCCTCAAGAATAGACTTGCATGATTGATGAAGTAAAGATCATAAATCCGAACCCTGTTTTTCTCAGACTTTGAAACTGCACGTGCCAGGTTTTGATTACTACGTTAAAAAGAGTAATGACAGAAACTAGGCAAATCGTTTCGATCAAAGATGTTTTGCTTTCTGGTTGACATGTCATAAAACTAGACTGAACTACGTAAAAAAAAACACGGTGGAAAAAAAAGCTACACTAGACTACAGACCTAACCAGGACTGCATAAAGTGTACAAAACAGTTCAGGCATTACAATAAATAATAAACAAGACAATAGGGCAGTAAGGTGTCAGACCAGGCTCTGGGTATTGAGGAGTCTGATGGCCTGGGGGAAAAAACTGTTACATAGTCTGGTCGTGAGAGCCCGAATGCTTTGGTACTTTTTCCCAGACGGCAGGAGGGAAAAGAGTTTGTATGAGGGGTGCGTGGGGTCCTTCATGATGCTGTTTGCTTTGCGGATGCAAATGTCCATAATGGCAGGAAGAGAGACCCCGATGATCTTCTCAGCTGACCTCACTATCCGCTGCAGGGTCTTGCAGTCCGAGATGGTGCAATTTCCGAACCTGGCAGTGATGCAGCTGCTCAGGATGCTCTCAATACAACCCCTGTAGAACGTGATGGGGATGGGGGGTGGGAGATGGACGTAGCCTTCGCAGAAAGTAGAGACGCTGCTGGGCTTTCTTTGCTATGGAGCTGGTGTTGAAGGACCAGGTGAGATTCTCCACCAGCTGAACGCCAAGAAATTTGGTGCTCTTAATGAGCTCTACTGAGGAGCCGTCGATGTTCAGCGGGGAGTGATCGCTCCGTGCCCTCCTGAAGTCAATCACCATCTCTTTTGTTCACATTCAGAGACAGGTTGTTGGCTCTGCACCAGTCCATTAGCCGCTGCACCTCCTCCCTGTAAGCTGACTTGTCGTTCTTGCTGATGAGACCCACCATGGTCATGTCATCGGCAAACTTGATGATGTGCAGGGGGTCCATTGAGGGGGGCAGCATTGTCTTGATATGCCTCATGACGAGCCTCTCGAAACACTTCATGATGATGGATGTGAGTGCAACGGGATGGTAGACATTTAGGCAGGACACTGAAGACTTCTTCGGCACAGGGACGATAGTGGCGGCCTTGAAGCACGTTGGCGCAGCAGTGGCGCTGCTCAGAGAGATGTTGAAGATGTCAGTGAGAACATCTAGCTGGTCTGCACATCCTCTGAGCACTCTACCAGGAATGTGAAATGCTTTAAAAGTTGAGTTTCAATGTTTGTTCTTCGGCACTGGAGTAGAGGAGCAGTATAATCTTATTTTATCACTGAATTTGTTTGGGGAAAAAAAAAGTCCGATAATCCAGTACTAATACAACTTTTAGTCGAATCACAAACGAGAAAATCTGCAGATGCTGGAAATCAAAGGAACACACAAACTACTGGAGGACCTCAGCAGGCCAGGCAGCATCTATGGAAAAGAGTAAGCAGTCAATGCTTCAGGCCAAGACCCTTCATCAGGACTGATTCCTCCAGCATTTTGTGTGTGGGACTTTATTGGTGCCAGATTTGCAAATTTTTGGTACCACTGAATAATAGCGCAACACACTTTAACATTACATCTTTTTAAAAGAAATTACAAACAAATAAAATTGCTATAAAATCAGTGAGTTTAAAAGCATTATAGAAACCCAGGGTGTAGTGAACCTAATGGGAAACTGAACTCCTGGCATGTTTAAATGAAGCAGAAGAAAGAAACCCTTGATTGGTAGATGCCGGACGGTGGAAGTTCAGTTTTACTGCATATTCCAACATGGCATTCTCACATCCATTTCATCACTGAAAGTTTAAGAATGTGTGGGGTGCTTGTGTGAAAAGGGAACAAAGGGGCAACAGGAGGAATCTCTTTTTTAAAAAAAAAAGTGGCATCTCCAGTAGTGCATGGGAATGTGGTGTGAGAAGGGAAGTGATTGGTGGGAAAGGAGGAGTGGAACAAGAAGTCATGAAGGAGATAGACCTTTCAAAATGATGAAAGTGGAGGGTAAGAGGTTTGGTGAGAAATATTTTTAGAAATTGTGGAAATGTGAGCAATGATTTGATTAATCTTGAACTTGGTAGGGTGTAAAATGAGGACGGGGGGATTCTACTCTTGCTCTGTCCAGCAGATCATGTGTTAAAGCAGAGTTTAGAAATGGATGAAATATGGTCACAGGCTCTGCTGATAGTGGTGGTGAAGTACCCAGAAATAATTACCTGGAAAGTACCAGTGTGTAACAGCTCACATTGGTCACATTAATACCTTATTCACATGGTAAAAGTACCTGCACAAACATTGAGCAGTCTTAAAATTAATGTTAGGGTATTCAGATTAGAAACCACTTTTTCCATATAAAGGATTGTGAAAGGCTAAAAGTAAAACCTAAAAATTCTGGTAGTAATTAGATCAGGCTGCAACTATGAGAAGAGAAACAACATTAATGGTTTCAAATTGAAGACACTTTTTTATATTTTCAGCTGCTGCATTTTTTTCATGATTTTCGGAACAGAGTGGAAATCTGGAACTTTTTTCTAATTCATCCAAACGGGTATGGTATCAATTTCAGTACTTGGCAGATTTTTGACAGTTAGTTAAGAGTATAAGATATAGGAGAAGAATTAGGCTATTTGGCCCAGCAAGTCTGCTTTGCCATTTCATCATGGCTGATCCACCTTTCCTCTCAGCCCCAATCGCCTGACTTCTTCCCGTATCCTTTCATGCCCTGACCAATCAAGAATCTATCAACCTCTGCATTAAATATACATAAAGACTTGGCCTCCACAGCTGTCTTGTATAGCTGTAACATTATGTCACGACTCTTGAGCTCAATCCCACGGATGATGGCCAAGACACCATACTCCTTCTTAACAACACTGTCAACACAGCAACTTTGAGTGTATTATGGACACGGACCACAAGTTCTCACTGATCCTTCACACTGCCCAAAGTTTTATCATTAATAGGAATACTATATTCTTCAAATTTAACCTACCGAAATGAACCACTTCATACTTATCTGGATTGAACTCCATCTGCCACTTCTCAGCCCAGTTCTGCATCCTATCGATGTTACGCTGTAAACTCTTAACAACCTTTCAGACTATCCACAACACCCTCAACTTTTGTGTCATCAGCCAACTTACTAACCCACCCTTCTACTTCCTCATCCAGTGTCATCAGCAAACCTGCTCACAATACACCAAGTGTGGCCTCCCCAGTGCTTTACAAAGTCTCAACATTACATCCTTGCTTTTATATTTTTGACCTCTTGAAATGAATGCTAACATTGTTTTTACCTTCTTCATCACAAACTCAACCTGCAAATTAACCTTTAGGGAATCCTACACAAGGACTCCCAAGTCCCTTTACGCTCATTTTTTTTGTATTTTCTCTCCATTTTGAATATAGTCAACTTTTTTCATTTCTTCTACCAAAGTGCATGACCATACACTTCCTGACACTGTATTTCAACTGCCATTTCTTTGCCCTTTCGCCTAAGTCCTTCTGCAGCTTCTCTACTTCTTCAAAACTACCTGGTCCTCCACCCATCTTCATATCATTGCAAACTTTGCAACAAAGCCGTCAATTCCATTATCCAAATCATTAACAAATAACGTAAAAAGAATCTGTCCCAACACAGACCCATATCACCGGCAGCCAGTCAGAAAAGGCCCCTTTATTCCCACTTTTGCCTCCTGCCGATCAACCACTGCTTTATCCATGCTAGAATCTTTGCTGTAATACCATTGGCCCATGGCTTGTTAAGCAGCCTTGTGTGGCACCTTGTCGAAGGCCACCTGAAAATCCAAATACACAACATAACCTGTTCTCCTTTGTCTATCCTATTTGTTACTTCTTAAAAGAATTCCATGAAATTTGTCAGGCAAGAATTTCCCTTGAGGAAACCATGGTGACTATGGCCTTTTTTATCACGTGCTTCCAAGTACACTGAGACCTCATCCTTAATAATCAACTCCAACATCTTCCCAACCCCTGAAGTCAGATTAATTGGCCTATTATTTCCTTCCTTCTGCCTCTTTCCCTTCTTGAAGAGTGGAGTTACATTTGCAATTTTCCAGGCTTCAGGAACCATTCCAAAATCTAGTGATTGTTAAAAGATCATTACCAATGTCTCCACGATCTCTTCAGCCATCACTTTCAGAACTTTAGGGTGTACACCATCTGGTCCAGGTGACTTATCGACCTTCAGGCCTTTCAGTTTCCCAAGAACCTTCTCCGCAGTTATAGTAACTTCACACACTTCATGACCCCTGACACCTGGAACTTCCACCATACTAGTGTCTTCCACTGTGAAGATTGATGCAAAGTACCCGCAGTTTGCCTGCCATTTTCTTGTCCCCCACATTACTACCTCTCCAACATCGTTTTCCACCAGACTGATATCCACTCTCGCCTCTCTTTTACACTTTATGTATCTGAAGTAACTTTTGGTATTTTCTTTAATATTATTGGCTAGCATACTTTTGTATTCTGTCTTTACTTCATTGACTTTTTTAGTTTCCTTCTGTTGGTTTTTAAAAGCTTCCCGCTCCTCCAACTTACCACTAATCTTTGCTCTATTATATACCCTCTCTTTGGCTTTTATTTTGGCTTTAACTTCTCTTGTCAGCCATGGTTACCTCATACTCCCTTAAGAATACTACTACTCTGGGATATGTATATTCTGTACTTTCCAAATTGCTCCCAGAAATTTCAGCCATTGCTTCTCTGCCGACACCCTGCTAGGGTTCCTTTCCGATCAATTTTGACCAGTTCCTCTCTCATGCCTCTGTATTCCACTGTAATATTGATACATCTGACTTCAGCTTCTCCCTCTCAAATTTCAAGGTGAATTCAATCATATTATGATCGCTTTCCCCTAAGGGTTCTTTTATCTTAAGCTCCCAAATCAATTCTGCTTAATTGCACAGCATGCAACCACAAACTACTCTAAAAAAAAGCTATCTCGTGGGCACTCTAGAAATTCCCCCTCCTACAATCCAGCGCCAGCCTGATTTTTCCAATCTACCTGCACACTGAAATCCTCCATGACTATTGTAACATTGTCCTTTTGCCATGTATTTTCTATCTCCCCTTGTAATTTGTAGACCATATCCTTACTACTGTTTGGGGGTCTGTATACAACTCCCATCAGGGTCTCTTTAGCTTTGCAGTTCCTTAGTTCTATCCATGATGATTCAACACCTTCTGACCCCTATATCACCTCTTTCTAATGATTTGGTTTCTTTTTTTTAAGCCACCCAAGCAATACCATCCCCACTGCCTTCCTGCTTGTTCTTTCAATACAGTGTGTATCCTTGGACAGTAAGCTATAATCTGCTTTCAGCCATGATTCGGTGATGCCTCCAGCATCATGCCTGCCAACCTGTAAATGTGCTGCAAGTTCATGGGCCTTATTCCGTATTCTGCGCGCATACAAATATAACACCCTCAATCCTGTCTTCACACTTCTTGATTTTGTCTACCTTTTACGTGGCAACTTGTCCTGTTGACTGCATTTTTGCCCTATCAACAGCCTTTCCTCTCAACACATTCTCTGTTTGTAAACCATCTGCCTACCTCATGTTCAGCACTATCATCACCTTTCCGATAATGCTTCTTGAATTGAAATATATGCAATTCAAGACACTAGTCACACCATGCTCAAACTTTTGATTCCTAATTTTGTGTGAGGTCTTACCAACATCTGCCTCGAGAACCTCTGCACTAACTGTTCTGGCACTCTGGTTCCCATCCCCCTGGAACTCTAGTTTAAGCCCCACTGTGCAGCACTAACAGACTTTTCCGCTAGGATACTAATCCCCCTCCAGTTCAAGTACAAGCCATCCGTTTTGTAGAGGTCTCACCTTTCCTGGAAGAGAGCTCAATGATCCAAAAATCTTATGCCCTCCCTCCTACATCAACTCTTTAGTCACATATTACACTGTATAATCTTCCTAGTTCTGCCCCTCACTAGCACGTGGCACAGGTCCTGAGATCAATCTTGAGATCACAACCCTGGATGTCCTGCTCTTTAACTTAGAACCTAACTCCCCATGTGGGACCTCATCACTCGTCCTACCCATGTCAATGGTACCTACATGGACCACGAGTTCTGGATGTTCACCTTGCGCTTCAGAATGCTGAGGACTCGATCCGAGATGTCCAGGACCCTAGCGTCCGGGAGGCAGACTCAGTGCCAGAGACTCAACCACCGTGACTTTCCTCTGTTGGGTCATCTTCCCTGACAGTATTCAAAGTGATATATCTGTTGTTGAGGGGGATGGTCACAGGGGTACTCTGCATTGGCCCCTTAATCCCCTTCCCCTTTCTGACTATCACCTAGCTTCCTGTGTCCAGCACCTTGGCTGTAACTAACTCTCTATATGTACTATCTATCACCCCTTCAGCCTCAAGAATGGTCCGGAGCTCATCCAGTTCCTGCTCGAACTCCTTAACGTGGGTTTGTTAGAAGCTGCAGCTGGATGTGCAACTCACTGTTTTAGTCATCAGGGACACTGGAGGTCTCCCTGCCTTCCCACATCCTGCAACAGGAGCATTCCACTGTTTTTCCTACTGTCCTAGCTGAGCAGACGTAAAGAAGAGAATGAAAAAACTTCAGTTTTTCTTTGCTTTCTCTTCTCAGAAGCCTCAAAGATCTAAAGTCTCTATCAGTAAAGATCAGCACTCTAACTATGTCCACTCAGACAACAGCTGCTGTGCTTGCCTTTGCCTTCCTTTACTGTGCCCTAGCTAATCAATTCCAAATGCTGATTGGTTGCTGGTCAAGGCTTTTTTTTGCTTTAATAACTCGCTGCTGCCTTTTATCCTCAGGCAGTGAACCTGATTGAAGTTGCCTCCTCTTAAAACTTCTGATGTCCGATTGGCTGCTGGTGAAAGCTCTTTGCAGCCTTTTTGATACCTCAGTACAGCAAAGAAAGCTATGTAAATAACTCACTAAAATAGGAGTGGGCAATTCAACACAACACACAATACTCATAGTTTCATCATTTATGTAGAGCCAAGTATTCAAATCTTTGAAGAGGACCTTGTCATTGGTTTGGAAGCTTGTTTGCTGTCATAAATCCTGGCAGGCATAACAGTCAGTAAGTAATTGTGACTGGACATTGTGAGGATTTTCAAACACTCATGTTGATGAACTAAAACTCTTCAACTTGCATTCAAATCAAGTAATAATACATATAAGAAGATGACATGTCAGCAGCTATATGTCATTAGGAGTTTGAGGAGGGTTGGTATATCACCAAATTTTAGCAAATTTCTACTGATTTACGATGGAGAGCATTCTAACTGATTGCATCACCGTCTGGAGTGGACATACCAGTTGATAGGATCAGAAAAAGGCTGCTGAGGCTTGTAAACTCAGCCAGCTCCATCATGGGCACTAACAGAAAATGCCTCATAAGGTGGCATCCATCATTAAGCAACTTCACCATCCAGCATGTGTCCTCTTCTCATTACAAATGTTAGAGAGGAGCTATACTCAACATTTTGGGAATAGTTTCTTCCCTTCTGCCATTAGATTTCTTAACTGACCAGGAACACTAACTCATTTCTGCTCTTTTTTGCACTAGTTATATTTCCAATATTATTGTAACATGGTAATTTTTATATATTGCACTGTCAGTGATAATACAACTGATTCTGATAGATTCATGGATTTACTTGCAGTGTTCAAATGAACAAGTGTTACATTATCCACTGTGCTGGCCTTTGGTTAATCATTGAAAGTTTGGTTTTTACACAATTCTGTTTGGATTAGTAAACAGGCATGACAAATTTAACATAGAATAGTACAGCACATTACAGGCCCTTCGGCCCACAATGTTGTGCCGACCTTCAAACCCTGCCTCCCATATAATCCCCCACCTTAAATTCCTCCATATACCTGTCTAGTAGTCTCTTAAACTTCACTAGTGTATCTGCCTCCACCGCTGACTCAGGTAGTGCATTCCACACACCAACCACTCTCTGAGTAAAAAACCTTCCTCTAATATCCCCCTTGAACTTCCCTCCCCTTACCTTAAAGCCATGTCCTCTTGTACTGAGCAGTGGTGCCCTGGGGAAGAGGCGCTGGCTGTCCACTCTGTCTGTTCCTCTTAATATCTTGTATACCTCTATCATGTCTCCTCTCATCCTCCTTCTCTCCAAAGAGTAAAGCCCTAGCTCCCTTAATCTCTGATCATAATCCATACTCTCTAAACCAGGCAGCATCCTGGTAAATCTCCTCTGTACCCTTTCCAATGCTTTCACATCCTTCCTATAGTGAGGCGACCAGAACTGGACACAGTACTCTAAGTGTGGCCTAACTAGAGTTTTATAGAGCTGCATCATTACATCGCAACTCTTAAACTCTATCCCTCGACTAATGAAAGCTAACACCCCATAAGCTTTCTTAACTACCCTATCTACCTGTGAGGCAACTTTCAGGGATCTGTGGACATGTACCCCCAGATCCCTCTGCTCCTCCACACTACCAAGTATCCTGCCATTTACTTTGTACTCTGCCTTGGAGTTTGTCCTTCCAAAGTGTATCACCTCACTTCTCTGGGTTGAACTCCATCTGCCACTTCTCAGCCCACTTCTGCATCCTATCAATGTCTCTGCACTCTTCGACAATCCTCTACACTATCTACAACACCACCAACCTTTGTGTCATCTGCAAACTTGCCAACCCACCCTTCTACCCCCACATCCAGGTCGTTAATAAAAATCACAAAAAGTAGAGGTCCCAGAACAGATTCTTGTGGGACACCACGAGTCACAACCCTCCAATCTGAATGTACTCCCTCCACCACGACCCTCTGCCTTCTGCAGGCAAGCCAATTCTGAATCCACCTGGCCAAACTTCCCTGGATCCCATGCCTTCTGACTTTCTGAATAAGCCTACCATGTGGAACCTTGTCAAATGCCTTACTAAAATCCATGTAGATCACATCCACTGCACTACCCTCATCTATATGCCTGTTCACCTCCTCAAAGAACTCTTATCAGGCTTGTTAGGCACGATCTGCCCTTCACAAAGCCATGCTGACTGTCCCTGATCAGACCATGATTCTCTAAATGCCCAAAGATCTTATCTCTAAGAATCTTTTCCAACAGCTTTCCCACCACAGACGTAAGGCTCACTGGTCTATAATTACCTGGACTATCCCTACTACCTTTTTTGAACAAGGGGACAACATTTGCCTCCCTCCAATCCTCCGGTACCATTCCCGTGGACAACGAATACATAAGGATCCTAGCCAGAGGTTCAGCTGTCTCTTTCCTTGCCTCGTGGAGCAGCCTGGGGAATATTCCATCAGGCCCTGGGGACTTATCCGTCCTAATGTATTTTAACAACTCCAACACCTCTCCTCCCTTAATATCAACATGCTCCAGAACATCAACCTCACTCATATTGTCCTCACCGTCATCAAGTTCCCTCTCAGTGGTGAATACCGAAGAGAAGTATTCATTGAGGACCTTGCTCACTTCCACAGCCTCCAGGCACATCTTCCCACTTTTATCTGTAATCGGTCCTACCTTCACTCCTGTCATTCTTTTGTTCTTCACATAATTGAAGAATGCCTTGGGGTTTTCCTTTACCCTACTCGCCAAGGCCTTCTCATGCCCCCTTCTTGCTCTTCTCAGCCCCTTCTTAAGCTCCTTTCTTGCTACCTTATATTCCTTAATAGACCCATCTGATCCTTGCTTCCTAACCCTCGTGTATGCTGCCTTCTTCCACCTGACTAGATTTTCCACTTTACTCGTCACCCATGGTTCCTTCACAATACCATTCTTTATCTTCCTCACCGGGACAAATTTATCCCTAACATCCTGCAAGATATCCCTAAACATCGACCACATGTCCATAGTACATTTCCCTGCAAAAACATCATCCCAATTCACACCCACAAGTTCTAGCCTTATAGCCTCATAATTTGTCCTTCTCCAATTAAAAATTTTCCTGTCCTCTCTGATTCTATCCTTTTCCATGATAATGCTAAAGGTCAGGGAGCGGTGATCACTGTCCCCCATATGCTCACCCACTGACAGATCTGTGACCTGACCCAGTTCATTACCTAATACTAGATCTAGTATGGCATTCCCCCTAGTCGGCCTGTCGACATACTGTGACAGGAATCCATCCTGGACACACTTAACAAACTGCCCCATCTAAACCCTTGGAACTAATGAAGTGCCAATCAATATTAGGGAAGTTAAAGTCACCCATGATAACAACCGTGTTATTTTTGCACCTTTCCAAAATCTGCCTCCCAATCTGCTCCTTGGTATCTCTGGTGCTACCAGGGGGCCTATAGAATACCCCCAATAGAGTAACTGCTCCCTTCCTGTTCCTGACTTCCACCCATACTAACTCAAAAGAGGATCCTGCTACATTACCCACCTTTTCTGCAGCTGTAATAGTATCCCTGACCAGTAACGCCACCCCTCCTCCCCTTCCCCCCCCCCCATCACTTTGAAATGAAATGCACTGAAATCCAGGAATATTGAGAATCCATTCCTGCGCTGGTGCTAGCCAAGTCTCCGTAATGGCCACTACATCATAATTCCATGTATGTATCCAAGCTCTCAGTTCATCACCTTTGTTCCTGATGCTTCTTGCATTGAAATACATGCACTTTAGCCCTTCTACCTTACTACCTTTACACCCTTTATTCTGCTTCTCTTTCCTCAAAGCCTCTCTGTTTATTGGATCTGGCTTTACTCCATGCATTTCTTTCACTGCTGTATCGCTCCGGGTCCCATCCCCCTTGCAAATTAGTTTAAACCCTCCCGAACCATGCTAGCAAACCTACCAGTAAGGATATTGCTCCCCCTCGAGTTCAGGTGCAACCCATCCAATCTGTACAGGTCCCACCTTCCCCAGAAGAGATCCCAATGGTCCAAAAATCTAAAACCCTGTCCCCTGCACCAACTCCTCAGCCACGCATTCAACTGCCATCTCCTGCAATTCTTACCATCACTATCACGTAGTACTGGCAGCAATCCTGAGAACGCCACCCTTGAGGTCCTGTTCTTCAGCCTTCTGCCTAGTTCCCGAAACTTACACTTCAGGACCTCATCCCTCTTCCTGCCTATGTCGTTGGTCCCAACATATATCACGACTTCTGGTTGCTTTCCCTCTCGTACCAGGGAAATTTCATGCAACACACAAAAGAGTTGGAGGAATTCAGCAAATCAGACAGCATCTATGAAAGGAAATGGGCAGATGAGGCTTCAGGTTGAGATGCTCCAAGATTGGAAAGAAAGAGGGGAGATGGTCAGTGTAAAAATAGGGGGACAAAAGGGTGAAACAGAAGTTGCTAGGCACTAAGCAAATTCAGATGAGGGGGTAAAGAGAATGGTGTTGGTGATATTGGTGTTGGGTATGTGATATCAACTCTGTCAGTCACAGACTGCAAATGAATATAGTCTAGTTTTTTTTGTTCATTCTTTGACAAAACAGCCATGTGTAGAACAAAACAACAGACACAAAATGCTGGAGGAACCCAGCAGTTTGTGCGTGTGTTGCTTTGGATTTCCAGCCTCTGCAGACCTTCTCATGTTTATGTGTAGAACAAAATAGTTTTATTCTTTTTAAGGACTTCTCCTCAGCTAACTAATCAAATACTAGTTAACACTTGGAATTAAAAAATCATGAAAACACCCACAATGGTGCGTAAACAAGGGAACTACCAACATGTTCAATGAAATGATTCAGAGTAATGGCTACAGGCCAGCAGAAGAAAGCGGATCCAACTGGTAATCAGCAGCTCCAACAGGAACGGTTGTGTTGAAAATGAAACAGCACCATGTCATGTTATGTGTAGTGAGTAAGTGAGGCTCTGTCTAATTCTGTTCAAGTCAACATTCGTAGCAACTGTCTGATAAATTATGTTGCTTGCAACTGCTGGGTGAAATCATTAATACACCCTAAGTTCATGCTCTACCAACTTTCAATGAAAGAGCACCACTGTGCTTCTGAGTTGGGGGAGGGAACCGGTAATAGTGGATTTTGTTCTTTTAATATTCCTAAAACACCCAAAGACTTTTGGAGTTGTTAAGAAAGCAAAATAAAAATGTCAGGCAACAAAACCAAACACTTGAGGAAATGATCATAGACTTGGTTAAAGAGGGAAGTCTTCAATAACATTAGAAGACAAGAACTTTGGGAAGCATTTCCAGAGCAGATCCTTGGAAGCTGAATGGAGTATTTAAAATCATAAGAAATGCCGAAGGGCCAAAAACTGAAGAAATACAGGGAGGGATTTGCAAACAGTAGGTGTGAGAATTTTAAAAACATGGAATTACTGAACTGACAGTGTATATGATGAGCATGCAAGAAGTGATGGGTGAATGGAACAGTGCCAGTTCATTGTTGTTGTGACATTCAAGATGATTGTCATTGCCTTCAAATTTCTCGTAGTTCCTTATTAAATCATCTCATTTTCACTCCCAACTGTTTCTGGAATCTCCAAACCTGAGTGTTTGAAACCACAGTGAGCAAAACAGTTATGAATTGTCTTGCTGTTTATTGCTCTTTCAACAGAAACACGTCAAAAAAAGTTAAAAACTGGTCGCTCTGAGCACGATGTAGTGTCATAACAGTCACACAAGTGCAACTGACTAATGCTAATTAGAAACTGTTTGGTAATGCTCTCCTGTCACAATTAAGCAGCACAGCATAGTGTCCCAAATAAACGAAGGGAATCCTGACTATTTTAACTATTTAGTTTTTATTCTTTAAGAGTTGTTCCAAAAAAGTAAATGGCAGTCTTGATTAACTAATGGCCCAATTAACTGGAATCTGCTGTACAGAAAAAACAGATACAGGAAATCTGGGGGTGGGGGAAGAAGCCCAGAAAACATTCAGCAAATCAAACAACATCCATGAAAAGAGAAGGTTAACATTTCAGTCAGAAGGTTGTAAGACCCTTTGTGTTTCATATTTGTTGTTTGTTGAATCTTGATGCTTTCACATTTCAAAGGTTCTTTGGAAGGCAAGAATGAGACACAAACTCACTGCTAAGCAATTTTGTTAAGTATTACAAAAACTAAGAATGCACAAAGAGTTGGGAGAGCAGAGAGGGAAAAACATTTGTGGTCATCTTGTACTCCGGCTAGAGATAAAATTCCTGTGATAACAATTAACCTATAAAATTGCCAGATTCAAGTGGCAGAACAATTGCTACAGAAAACTAAGATGCTTCTAGAAAACTACAGAAGCAGTCCTGCCTTGATTGCTGTAAAATTTACTGAACAATTACTTGTATATAGGTGATTATCTGAAAATACAAGCAAGCATAGGAGAGTTAAGCTACGAAGAAAATACAAGAAAAACAAAAATTCTACACCCAACACAATTATACGCATTTATTTTAAATATAGGTGGACTTTCAAGAATAAATATTAGTGAGGTATGTACTATATGCCAGTTATTTTTACACTTCTATTTTGATGTTGTTCCCTCATAAACATAAGTATTTAATTATCTAAAATATTTTGTATCAACTGCAGAAGCAAGTGATGTTTGTGGGGCTGAATACTTTAAATGAAAATCTGTTAAGAGATTTCCTCTAGGTAACAAATTAACAAAAAAGGAGAAGCATTAATAGATGGCTAAACTTAGTAACAGAATATAAGTGGATCTGCAGCATGTGCATGGTTGGGTCCTGTGATTTATCATTGAAGAGACATCCGTTGGTTAAGTTGACTTTAGCACACTGTATAAGTTACAGGTTTTAATTGCTTCAACAAACCAAGCTTACTTGCTGGAATCACATTGAACTTCAATCTTGTTGATGACTTCAGATTGGTACATGCTTTAGAACAGCTATACTGACACCCTGCTGAGACTATTTTCAGAGATTTCATGGTATACCCATCTCCTAGTTATATACAGTGCAAGTGGACCTGATGCTGTAGAATCACAGTAAACTTCCATTTTGGTTAGTCTTTGTCAAGTAGAAGACTAGAGGTACCCACTTGCGTTGGAATGCGTTTGTCCATTTTATTTAGAAAACTGTTCACCTATTAAGCATTATCTTCCTTTAAATGATAAATGTTTTTGCACACACATATTCCAAAATTATATAAAAATTAGTCCCTTAGCGTTAATACTAGTGTCGTCGTCCAATTCTGAGATTCAACATAGCATGTATTTTTTTAAATATAGTTAACAGCTTTTAATAGTTACATGAAGTTCAAGTTTATTGTCACCTGACTGTACATGAAACAATGTTCCTTCAGACCACAGTGTACCCACACGACATACAGTGGCATGCAAGTTTGGGCACCCTTGGTCAAAATTTCTGTTATTGTGAATATCTAAGCAAGTAAAAGATTACTTGATTTCCAAAAGGCATAAAGTTAAAGATGACACATTCTTTAACATTTTAAGCAAGATTACTTTTTTATTTCCATCTTTTACAGTTTCAAAATAACAAAAGAGGAAAAGGGCCCAAAGCAAAAGTTTGGGCACCCTGCATGGTCAGTACTTTGTAACACCCCGTTTGGCAAATATCACAGCTTGTAAATGCTTTCTGTAGCCAGCTAAGAGTCTTTCAATTCTTGTTTAAGGGATTTTCACTCATTCTTCCTTGCAAAAGGCTTTCTAGTTCTGTGAGATTCTTGGGCCATCTTGCATACACAGGGCTATGGTAAAACCTTCAGCTTGCGCCTCTTGAGGTAGTCCGTTGTGGATTTTGAGATGTGTTTAGGATCATTATCCAGTTGTAGAAGCCATTCTCTTTTCATCTTTGGCTTTTATACAGACGGTGTGATGTTTGCTTCCAGAATTTGCTGGTGCTTAATTGAATTCATTCTTTCATCTACCAGTGAAATGTTCCCTGTGCCACTGGCTGCAACACGAGCCCGAAGCATGATCGATCCACCCCCATGCTTAACAGTTGAAGAGGTGTCCTTTCATGAAATTCTGCACCCTTTTCTCTCCAAACATACCTTGGCTTTATTTCTTTTTATGATGAAGTTTTATTTTAACTTCATCAGTCCACAGGACTTGTTTCCAAAATGCAGCAGGCTTGTTTAGATGTTCCTTTGCAAACTTCTGACACTGAATTTTGTGGTGAGGACGCAGGAAAAGTTTTCTTCTGATGACACTTCCATGAAGGTTATATTTGTGCAGGTGTCACTGCACAGTAGAACAGTGCACCAGCACTCCAGAGTCTGCTAAATCTTCCTGAAGGTCTTTTGCAGTCAAACGGGGGTTTTGATTTGCCTTTCTAGCAATCCTACGAGCAGTTCTGTCAGAAAGTTTTCTTGGTCTTCCAGACCTCAACTTGACCTCCACTGTTCCTGTTAACTGCCATTTCTTAATAACATTACGAACTAAGGAAACGGCTACCTGAAAGTGCTTTGCTATCTTATAGCCTTTTCCTGCTTTGGGCATCATTTATTTTAACTTTCAGAGTGCTAGGCAGCTACTTAGAGGAGCCCATGGCTGCTGATTGTTGGGACAAGGTTTGAGGAGTCAGGGTATTTATAAAGCTTTGAAATCACCTGGCCTTTCCTAACAATGACTGTGAACAAGCCATAGCCCTAACAAGCTAGTTAAGGTCTGAGACTTTGGTAAAAGTTATCTGAGAGCTCAAATCTCTTGGGGTGCCCAAGCTTTTGCATGGTGCTCCTTTCCTTTTTTTCCACTCCAAAATTGTACAAGACAAAAATAATACACTCATCTTGTTTAAAATGTTGAAAAGAATGTTTCATCTTTAACTTTATGACTTTTGGAGATCAGTTAATCTTCTACTCACTTAACTATTCACAGTAACAGAAAGTTTGACCAGGGGTGCCTAAACTTTTGCATGCCACTGTAAGCCAAAATATTATACTACTAATTGGTTCATAAAATATAATTAAATATGCATGTAGTAAAGTGCAGCACAGGTAAACAGTATAGTAAACAGCTCACTGGTAGAGTGACAAAACCTTGGTGTTGGTAGGGTATTCATTAGTCTCACAGCCTGGGGGAAGAAGGTGTAACCTAGTCTAGCAGTCCGAGTCCTAATGTTCCTGTTCCTCCTTTCTGACAATAGTGGGTCAAAGAGGTTGTGGGATGTGTGGTAGAGATCTTCAACAATGCTTCGGGCTCTTCCTATACAACACTTCCAGTAAAAGTTGCATAGGGGAGGGAAAGCATGATGATCATCTCAGTGGTTTTTACTGTTCTCTGTAAGGTCTTGTGGTCCAATATTTTGCATCTTCCGTACCACACAACGATGCAGTCAGACAATAGACACTCGATAGTGCTCCTCTTCTTGACAGATGGAGAATTTTGCAGTCTTCAACAGGAATATTAAAAGTTTATGATCTATTCTTGTTGTAAAATACCCTGAAGTTTATTGCTTAGTTATAAGTGAAATTTTAACAGCAAGCTAGAATAAGAGTTATAATTATTGTCTAACACCCTTACAAGCTTATTAAATAGCATATATTAATTCCCTTAAATCTTTATTTCATAATAGCAAGAGGATAAGATGTGAGAGAATAGGACCAGTTAAGTGTGACAGTAGAAAAGTATGTATGGAACTGGAGGAGGTAACGGAGGTACTTAATGAATAATTTGCTTCAGTATTCACTACAGAAAAGGACCTTGATAATTGTAGGGATAACTTTATAGCTGACTGAAAAGCTTGAGCATATAGATATTAAGAAAGAGGATGTGCTGGAGCTTTTGGAAAGTATCAAGTTGGATACGTTACCGGGACCAGATGAAATATACCCCAGGCTGTTGTGGGAGGTGAGGGAGGAGATTGCTGAGCCTCTGGCAATGATTATTGCATCAACAATGGGGATGGAAGAGATTCTGGAGGATTGGAGGTTTGCAAATGTTCCCTTATTCAAGAAAGGAAGTAGAGATAGCCCAGGAAATTATAGACCAGTGAGTCTTACTTCAGTGGTTGGTAAGTTGATGGAGAAGATCCTGAGAGGCAGGAATTATGAACATTTGGAGAAGCATAATATGATTAGGAATAGTCAGCATAGCTTTGTCAAAGGCAGGTTGTGCCTTAACAAGCCTGACTGAATTTTTTGAGTATGTAGGTTCAGATTGATGAAGGTGGAGCAGTAGATGTAGTGTATATGGATTTCAGCAAGGCATTTGATAAGGTACCCCATGCAAGGCTTATTGAGAAAGTAAGGAGGCATGGGATCCAAGGGGACATTGCTTTGTGGATCCAGAACTGGCCTCCCCACAGAAGGCAAAGAGTGGTTGTAGATGGGTCATATTTTGCATGGAGGTTGGTAACCAATGGTGTGCCTCAGGGATCTGTTCTGGGACCCCTACTCTTCGTGATTTTTATAAATGACCTGGATGAGGAAGTGGAGGGATGGGTTGGTAAATTTCACGATGACACAAAGGTTGGGGGTGTTGTGGATAGTGTGGAGGGCTGTCAGAAGTTACAGCAGGAGATCAATAGGATGTAAAACTGGGCTGAGATGTGGTAGATGGAGTTCAACCCAGATAAGTGTGAGGTGGTTCATTTTGGTAGGTCAAATATAATGGCAGAATATAGTATTAATGGTAAGACTCTTGGGAATATGGAGGATCAGAGGGATCTTCGGGTCTGAGTCCATAGGACTCTCAAATCTGTTGCGCAGGTTGACTGGTTAAGAAAGCATACGGTGTATTGGCCTTCATCAGCTATGGGATTGAGTTCAAGAGCTGAGAGGTAATGTTACAGCTATGTAGGACCCTGGTCAGACCCCACATGGAGTACTGTGCTCATTTCTCGTCACTTCACTGCAGGAAGATGTGGAAACCATAGAAAGGGTGCAGAGGAGATTTACAAGGATGTTGCCTGGATTGGGGAGCATGCCTTATGAGAATAGGTTGAGTGAACTTGGCTTTTTCACCTTGGAGCAATAGAGGATGAAAGGTGACCTGATAGAGGTGTATAAGATGATGAGAGATATTGATTGTGTGGACATTTAGAGGCTTTTTCCCAGGGCTGAAATGACTAACATGAGAGGGCACAGTTTTAAAGTGCTTGGAAGGAGGTACAGAGATGTCAGGGGTATGTATTTTACGCTGAGAGTGGTGAGTGTGTGGAATGGGTTAACGGCGATTGTGGTGGAGGCGGATACGATAGGGTTTTTTAAGAGACTCCTGAATAGGTACATGGAGCTTAGAAAAATAGGGCAATGGGTAACCCTAGGTAATTTCTAAAGTAAGTAAACGTTCGGCACAGCATTGTGGGCCGATGGGCCTGTATTGTGCTGTAGGTTTTCTATATTCTAAAATATAAAGGATTAATTTTTTGAATTTTATTTCATATTCAGTATTTAATCTGGTACGTTCTCATATTTATTTGAAAGTTAGCCTGATGTTTCATTTCAATTTTAACTCTCAATTTGGTATCTGAAAGAATTCTTCTATGTTTTTGAATTTTCTATCAATTACCGTAGATTCCGTACTACAGAGCGCACCTGATTAAAAGCCGCAGGCTCTAATTTTAGAAAGAAAATCAATTTTGTACTTGTACAAGCCGCACCGGATTTTAGGCCGCACCGGATTTTAGCCGCAGGTGTCCCACGTTGTAATATGAGATATTTACACAGAAAGATATTACACGTGAGGATTTTTTAACTTTTAATTAAATCCGTATGGTAACATAAACAAATACATATTGCAAATGCTTTTTTTCGAACCGTGCCTGTAACACGGCTACTTTTAAATATACATACGTATCGGTAACACACAAATTACGTTGCGTATACTTTTTTACTGAACAGTGCACGAACAACATTCCAATATCTCCTAACGACTGGTAAAAAAATATATATACTGCAGCCTACCAGGAAAAGTTATTGATCACCTTTAACTTAAAAGCAGCGTTCTCGCGCGGGTCTAATGCGCTCGTCTAATGCGCTCCCCCCACCTTTCCGTTTATCGCAAACCGGTATTTCCCACAAGACGCGGCGAAACCGGATGTGACGTCATAGCATCCCGGGATGTAGTATAGAAAACAAATATAGTTAAAACACTTCTAACTTTAACTAGAAAATACTAACAAATGAATTACTAAGCGAAAATATTATAAACTAAATAACTGCCATAAAGGCAGCACAATGCTTTTCTTCGAGTGTTTTCCATGTTGATGAGGGTGAGTACAAATGACTGATTTACAATAATTTAATTGTGAAAGTGCGCTTGATTTATCGTACAATTTCATTGGACCTCTGTGAACTACTCATCAATTTTATTGGTCTACTGTTACGAGGCAAAATGTTTTTGGCGGCATGAAAAAAAACCATGTATTAGCCGCACCGTAGTAAAAGCCGCAGTGTTCAAAGCTGTTCAAAGCGTGGGAAAAAAGTAGCGGCTTATAATCCGGCATCTACGGTAATTTAGTTGGCCAATAGTGTAGTGGCATCCTCAATGAACTTCGAGGTGAGTGGTCCTGGCTTTGAATCCATCTGGCTTCTTGCATGCTTTGCATCTGTGCTGGGTTGAGAGTTGAGCTAGCAACTCAGCCTCATCAAAAAAAACAGACAAAAAATGCTAAAGAAATGGCAAGGTTGCCGCTGATGTACCACAAGGCGTGGAAAGGAGTGATAACAACAATCACTTGGATTCAGGACGGCTGTTGAAAGGCACAGTGCACAACATTAAGACTACTGATCATTTTGGACATGCATCTGCGAGGTCAGCGGCAAGCATCATTACAAGAAACCATGCTATTATATAATGCAATATTCTTGAGATATTTTCCAAAATATAAATTTTATGTTGAACAACTACTTTGAAGAAACACCAGGAATCGCAATGGTTCAGTGCCCTCTGATCTTGGCATTGTCTCTTGCAAGAAATATTGTTCTGGTGAAATGCATGAAGTCTCTGAAGATGCAGCAAGTTCATCCTCCAGATCTTGCAAAGTATCTGCTGGAAGATTACAAGAAGTTGGTGCTAACATTTGAACTCTCATAAAGGGTTGAAATGACAGAGGTGCACACTTCTCTGGGAATTTGAGATTTTCCATTTGTTTGGGAGGAATCAGAATCAGGTTCGTTATCACCGGCATGTGACGTGAAATTTGTTAACATAGCTGCAGCAGTTCAATGCAATGCGTAATATAGAAGAGAAAAATATAATAATAAGTAAGTAAATCAATTGCAGCACACTTATATTGAATAGATTTAAAAATGTGCAAGAAACAGAAATACTGTATACTAAAAAAAAGTGAGGTGGTGTCCAAGGGTTCAATGTCCATTTAGGAATTGGATGGCAGAGGGGAGGAAGCTGTTCCTGAATCACTGAGTGTGTGCCTTCAAGCTTCTGTACCTCCTACCTGATGGTAACAGTACAAAAAGGACATGTCCTGGGTGCTGGAGGTCCTTAATAATGGACACTGCCTTTCTGAGAAGCCACTCCTTGAAGATGTCCAGGGCTTTCTGCAGCTTCTTTCAGTCCTGTGCAGTACCCCCTCCATACCAGACAGTGATGCAGTCTGTCAGAATGCTCTCCACAGTGCAACTGTAGAAATTTTTGAGTGTATTTGTTGACATGCCAAATCTCTTCAAACTCCTAATAAAGTATATCCGCTGTCTTGCCTTCTTTATAACTACATCGATATGTTGGAACCAGGTTAGATCCTCAGAGATCTTGATACTCAGAAACTTGAAGCTGCTCACTTTCTCCACTTCTGATCCCTCTATGAGGATTGGTATGTGTTCCTTCGTCTTGCCCTTCCTGAAGTCCACTATCAGCTCTTTTGTCTTACTGACGTTGAGTGCCAGGTTGTTGCTACGGCACCATTCCACTAGTTGGCATATCTCTCTCCTGTACACCCTCTCATCACCACCTGAGATTCTACCAACAATGGTTGTATCATCAGCATGTTTATAGATGGTATTTGAGCTATGCCTAGCCGCACAGTCATGTGTATACATAGAGTTGAGCAGTGGGCTAAGCACACACCCCTGAGGTGCACCAGTGTTGGTCATCAGTGAGGAGTATATGTTATCACCAATCTGCACAGATTGTGGTCTTCTGGTTAGGAGGTCAAGGATCCAATTGCACAGGGAGGTACAGAGGCCCGGGTTCTGCATCTTCTCACTCAGGATTGTAGGAATGATGGTGTTAAATGTTGAGTTATATTCAACGAACAGCATCCTGACGTAGGTGTTTGTGTTGTCCAGGTGGTCTAAAGCCATGTGGAGAGCCATTGAGATTGATTCTGCCGTTGACCTTTTGTGGCGATAGGCAAATTGCAATGGGTCCAGGTCCTTGCTGAGGCAGGAGTTCAGTCTAGTCATGACCAACCTCTCAAAGCATTTCATTACTGTCTCTGTGAGTGCTACCGGGCAATAGTCATTAAGGCAGCCCACATTATTCTTCTTAGGCTCTGGTATAATTGTTGACCTTTTGAAGTAAGTGGGGACTTCCGCCCATAGCAGTGAGAGGTTGAAAATGTGTTCTCAAGTGTTATTTGGGCATTAGCACTGATGAAAAGTCTTGGCCTGAAACATCAACTGTTTATTTCATTCCCTAGATGCTGCCTGCCCTGCTGAGTTCCTTCAGATCTCCAGCATCTGCAGAATCCCTTGTTTGTCATTTGGGCACTTCCTACAAAGAAAAGTTAAGCAGCTCTGCCTCTGATTTTTTTTTAATCCTTTCCTTTGCCCATTCAGTTTTATTAGCTCTAGCTGCTTTACTTATTTCTCAATATATTTTGTTCTGTTTCCCATTCTGTGGAAGTGATACCAGAATATGGTCAGTGGTGCTTTCTGATTTGCAGTTCGGGATGAGAATTAATTGCTGTCCTTGTCATGGCTATTCATGTCCTTGGGATGAATTAAAATTAAAGGCAATGCTGAACATAATATTGACAACAAACCTCCACAGAATAAACCAATTTTGCTTTTATTTTATACTCATTCCCCTAAGTGACAGTGAGGCAAAAGTTATATTTTTAAATAGCTTCAACATATGGGGTTTCTTTCCTAACTGTGGATATAATAAGCAGATAGATACAGCAGCCAATTTGTATTCTGCCAGCTTGAAACCATTGATAAGTATGAGGCAGGATTTTTTTTTTTTTGTGTGGCTTTGATTGAGGGCAGATCATTGGAACATTATCCTAGTCGTGCCCCCAGATTTGAAGGATAGAATCTCTAATCCACATATGTGTCTCAGGATTTTGCAGTTTAAGGCTACGTCCACGCTAGACCGGGTAAGTCCATAACTGAAGCCTTTTCTCTTCGTATTGACCCTCCATCCACACTGAAACAGCGTTTTCCTCCCCCGAAAACGGAGCTTTTCTAAAATGCTCTCCAGAGTGTCTAAATCTGAAAATGTCGATTGAGCAGTGTAATGTGTACGGGGTAACCAGAGCTTTTTAAAAACACTGTCATGACGTGCCAGAACAGATGGTAGAAGCAGCGCGGCATTTCATTGTTTTCTTGAATGTAACCTACAACATCACAACAGCAATGGCGGAGGGCTTCAGGAGACTGTCCCTGAGCAAAATGTTACTGCAGCTTTGCAGTATGACAGAGAATTGCAACCCCCCACACAACCTAACAATTTCAGAACAGACAGCAATGAGACTGAAGCCAGCAGAGTTAAGAAATGTACTCACCAAATACTTTGACCCATAACTTACTGAATAAATAAGTATACTTATTTTATCTACCCAGGCGGGAGATAAGCAATACCTTATCTCCCGCCTGGGTAGCCTCCTACCTGCCGGCATGAACATCTAGTTCACAGACCTCAGTTGATACCCCTGCCCCCCCTTACCCCCATCCCTATCTATTATTACTGAATAAATAAGTATACTTATTTTGCCCTGTTTTCTGTCCTTGCTTGTATGAAGGTGGTTTACCGATTTATGCAAGTACTTCTCTGACAATAGATGTGTAACAGCCTAATGTAACATTGTATGGAAATAAAAGATAACACTGATGTAGACATGTTTTATACATTTAACAAGGTGCTTTATTAATGTATTGCTTGTGCAGGCATTCAGTAGATGCAATTGTCACTACTTCCAAAATGTCATTTTTAAGTAGTAGCTTATGTTTGGCATTGTTGGTGATGAGGCATCGGTCTAGTGATCTGAAGATCGCTGGTTCGAGCTTCAGCTGAGGCAGCATGTTGTGTCCTTGAGCAAGACACTTAACAACACATTGCTCTGCGACAACATCGGTGCTAAGCTGCTTGGGTCCTAGTGCCCTTCCCTTAGACAACATCAGTGGCATGGAGAGGGGGAGACTTGCAGCTTGGGCAACTGCCTGTCTCCCATACAACCCTGCCCAGGCCTACGCCCTGGAAACCTTCCAAGGCGCAAATCCATGGTCTCATGAGACTAACGGATGCCTATATAAATGTTTGGCATAGACATGAAAATGTTAAGGCCAAAAAAGGAAAATTGTAAGTTTTACTTTTACTCAGGTAAAAATAAAATCACTTTTACCCAGTAACAAGCCTTATTGCATTTAGTTGTAGCTGTCCTCCCTTTCATCGGTGAAGAGACTATGGCTGTAGGAAATGTTTCCAATACTGTCCGTGAAGTCCCTGTCGATTGCTTCCATATGCTCCAGTATTTGCTTTTTTAGTTTTAAGTCCTCCTGCAGGAGAGCCAACTGCTGTCCATCGTTTGGCAATTTCCTTTTAAGTTTTTCTAGTCTGTAACTGGAAAAAAGCGCTTTAAGTCTTTCACGGCGAGATTCAACACCAAACATGTCACTTGTTTTCTGTAGATGTGTCCTGCGCATGCCCAGTAGGAGGAGATTCGCCCAAATACCCGTTTTAATGTGGACGGAGGTATTTTCAAAAACGTGTGGTGTGGACGCCTATCGTTTTTATGTGAAACCGGTGTTTTCAAAATTATCCGGTCTCGTGTGGAGGCAGCCTAAGTGGACATAGGAATTTTTTTTTGCATGTAGCCCATTAAATCCTTTTATATTGTAAATTGTCCTGTGATTTGGTAAGGGTTAAATTGGTGGGTTGCTGGTGGCATGGCACGAAGGGCTGGAAGGGTCTATTTTGCACTGCATCTCTAGATAAATAATTTTTTTTAAAAATCCCACGGACAGCAGTGGATTCCTGGACTCTGAACTATAATCCATCCCTCGGGCAGTGCCAATTCCATTAGTTAACATTTATTTCAGAAAAAGTGCATAATAGGAGATTCCTCCCCTCACACTAACCCTTCTCTCCCCTACTCAACTCCCAGGTGATCATCTTGAGTCTCTTCTTCCAGGACCTGCTTGGGCAATGATTCGTTTAACTTTGTTCTTGGTAGTTGATACGTAGTTTAGGTTGGCTTGCACTTGATGAAACTAGAGGCACTCTAGTACTGGCAGGCCAGTTCTGTGATGCAGCACTTGCCGTATTTTCATAAATGCTGAAAACAATCTTTGTTCCTCTGTATGATCAGCTGCAAATTTGTGTGTGTCATGACAACACATGGAAAAGGATCAAAAGGTGCCTTGTGCTGATTATGTTTAATGAAGTGCTATGTCATGTGCTCTGTTGAGCTGAAAATATCTCATCTCAATCAATTCATGTAACTGGAGAAAAACAAAGCATGGTGAAATATATTGTGACTATTGATAGTGTGCACAAGTATTTGTTGAATTAATACATAGCTGTTCAGTTTTGAAGTGGAAAAGTGTTGAGCAGCAGAATTTCTTCCTCTACATTGTTAAAGATTGCTAGATTAGTTTTAATATGTGGCAGGTTTGTTTTCATCAGTGTCTATACTATACTGTGCAGTGCCAAAGAATTCTGATTTGCAGCTTAGTTGTGCAATCTATGGTGTAACCAGCTGCGCACAGTGATAAAAGGGAGCCTCTAAACAGCTAATGTGATGTCCGTTCACATCAAGTGTAATGTGCTGAATTTGTCACCTCAAATAGTTTCTGTCCCTGGAGATCAAAATAGTCATAGTTCAAAGTATTTTCTGCAGACGTGAGAGCTTTTGAAGGACAGTTTTTAAATTGTGCGTTCGCAACTATCAACAGGTGTAGCATGAAACTTCTCTTAACAGTGCTTACCATAATGTTTAGTTCAGAGTCCCGGAAAAGTGCAGGAAACCAAGATTTAGTGTTTGGCAGCACAATTTCAATTTGTGTGGCTTTGTTAATTTAGGCAAGAATGTTGTAAGGTTCTTTACAGGAGTGTAAATTTATTAAAAATGATACTGAGCCAAATGAGATGGGCCATTAGTATAGCTTGTAGTACTGATGCACCGCAGCCCTCCAGCTATTCTGGTTCAGTCCTGGCTTCTGGTGTTGTCTGTGTGGACCTTGCACATGCAGTTCACACTTAATTGGTTACTGTAAATTGCCCCTTGTGTGTAGGTGAACCGTGGAATCTGGGGAGAGTTGACAGGGATCATTGTGGAATTAGTGTATATTGGTGTTTGATGGCTTATACCAACTTGGTGACTGAAGGGCTTGTTTCTGTGCTCTGACTTTGACTTGTGGAACAATATCCACAATTGTACCAGCTTATCCCACTGTCACTTTCTAATAAAGTTTCTTTCAATCAGCTTCTTTCATTCCTGAGACATTGGTTTTGATGTTGCCTTCGAGACAAAGGCCTGAGAGTTGTCACTATGAAACAAACCTTCCCTTTTCATTTTAGCATTCTGAACAGACTGTTCTCTCCACAACACACCGACTCTTTATTCATCCACAGAAATGTGCT
The DNA here is from genome assembly GCF_048418815.1 of Hemitrygon akajei. Lineage (NCBI taxonomy): Eukaryota > Metazoa > Chordata > Chondrichthyes > Myliobatiformes > Dasyatidae > Hemitrygon > Hemitrygon akajei. The sequence continues at coordinate 21,532,472 of NC_133130.1, forward strand.
TGCCACCCTAACTTCACCGTTCCTGAACTGTCTTTGTTCTCCTATGGTATTCCATTGAAGCTCAATATAAACTTGAACTGCATGTTGACTTTTGACCTACTCTGGACTCAACTTTGAGTTCAACAATGTCAAGTCATTACCATTGGCCTCTTTTTAATCAGGAATAATTAAAGGCTCTGATGTTCTGGAAGTGCTGGCAGTTTCTTGTGTAACTATTTGCATTTGTCATCCTAACTGCACGGAGGCTTGAAACTCCTGCTCATGATGGTGATTTCATGATTATGCTTTGAGCCTGGGCCGCAGAGGAGCAACTGCCTGGAATTTCTTCTTAATGATTAATGAGTAATTTGCACATAACCAGTGCTAGGTGAATTGGAGAGAAAAAGCCATGAAGGAAAAGGGCTAGTTTGAGGTAATATAGACAACCCCCATGTCACAGGAGATTGGATTGATTAAAAAAAAGTTTGATTAGTGATTTTTGTCATGTGAAGTCATATTATCTGTGCATGCATCAAGAAATGCACATTGAAAGTAAATAAATTAATTTTATTTATTTATATACACTTTTCCCCAAATAAATTCCATCAGAATAAATTACTGGGCAGTTGGTAAATTCTGTAAGGCTGAATTTCTAATAGCTGAAAAATCATGATACTAAGTTTGCCATTACGTATTTTGAAATAATTTATTTTGAACATAAGAAATAGGAACAGGAGTCGGCCATCTGGCCCGTCGAGCCTGCTCTGCCATTCAATAAGATCATGGCTGATCTGGCCATGGACTCATCTCCACCTGCCTGTCTTTCCCCCATAACTCTTAAATTCTCTTACTATGCAAAAATCTATCCAACCTCAAATATATTTATTGAGGTAGCCTCCACTGCTTCATTGGGCAGAGAATTCCACAGATTCACCACTCTCTGGGAAAAGTAGTTCCTCCTCATCTCTGTCCAAAATCTACTCCCCCAAATCTTGAGGTTATGTCCCCTGGGTCTAGTCCAGGGGTGGGCAAACTTTTTGACTTGTGGGCCACAAAGGGTTCTAAAATTTGACAGGGGGGCTGGACCAGGAGCAGATGGACGGAGTGTTTTGGTAATACACCTCATAAGAGAAAATAAAATATCATGGGGTATGTAGAAAACATGTGCTTTAATTTCAATTGAAAATGAACAAATGCATTACAACAAAATATCTGTCTTTGAAGTCCCATGGTATTTAGCTATTTATTGAAATGACTTTTAAAACACTGAAAATTAAATGAATAAAATACAGTTTTTTTTAATAGTAACAGTTATTATTTTAAAGCACTGAAAATTCTGTTATCCTTCAAGATATTATCATCATCACTCTCCTCCTGACTGTCTTTATTTCAAAAACGGTAGGAGATGCAGGTCTACTTGTCCTGCTCCTTCTTATTCAATTGTCCCCTGTGCCAAAACTCAACAACGACCAGCACAAGGACAGAACAGTGACAGTGCGCCAGTATGCGGAGCGCGTTATTTGATCTGGAGCGCATTTTTTATTTTGAGAACGTACGTGCACCTGCGCACTACTCATGTCCATCACTTAACAGAAATGACATGTAACATGTAAGGCTTATTGAAAAAAATATTTTCAAATGCATTTTTTACATAACACAACGAAGAAACTTATTTTTAATTTCAGTGGGAACAGTGTTGTTGGTCTCCCTTTTTAGCCAGCGCATCAAAGTCTGGATTTAGTTTTGTTGTGGCGAAAACGCCAGAATTGCGGGGAAAAAAACGTTAACAAGGTTTATTAATATAATTTCATCAAGTTCTGCGGGCCGGATTAAAAAGCTTAACGGGCCGCATATGGCTCCCGGGGGCCGTAGTTTGCCCATGCCTGGTCTAGTCTCACCTATCAACCTTCCTGCCTCTATCTTATCTATCCCTTTCATAATTTTCTATGTTTCTATAAGGTCTTCTCTCATTCTTCTGAATTCCAGTGAGTACAGTCCCAGGCGACTCAATCTTTCCTCATCGTCTAACCCCCTCATCTCTGCACTTTCTCTGTACTGCCTCCAAAGCCAAATATATCCTTCCTCAAGTATGGAGACCAGAACTGCATGCAGTACTCCAGGTGCAGCCTCGCCAGTATCCTGTACAGTTGCAGCATGACCTCCCTGCCCTTAAATTCAGACAGCTAGCAATGAAGGCAAACATTCCATTTGCCTACTTGATAGCCTGCTGCACGTGCAAGCCAACCTTTTGTGCTTCATGCACAAGCACTCCCAAGTCCCTCTGCACAGCAGCATGCCACAATTTTTTACCGTTTAAATAATAATCTTTTCTTTCATTTTTCCTTCCGAAGTGGATGACCTCACATTGTATTCCATCTGCCAGACCCTTGCCCACTCACTCAACCTATCTTTCTCTCTGCAGACTCCATATCTTCTGCACAATTTGCTTTAACACTCAATTTAATATCATTAGCAAACTTAGATACACTACACTCGGTCCCCTCTTCCAGATTGTTAATGTATATCTTGAACAGCTGCAGGCCCAGCACCGACCCCTGTGGTACACCGCTCACCACTGATTGTCAGCCAGGGTAATACCTATATACCCCAACAGTCTGCTTTCTATTAGGTAACCAATCGTCTATCCATGCTAATACATCATCTCCTACTTTACACATCCTTTATCTTATTGAAAAGTCTTTTATGCGATACTTTATCAAACGTCTTTTGGAAATCCAAATAAATAACGTTCATCTGTTCCCCTCTGTCCACTGCGCACATTATATCCTCAAAGAACTCCAGTAAGCTTGTCAAACAGGACCTGCCTTTGAATCCATGCTGCGCCTGCCTGATGGATTGGCTTCTTTCCAGATTCCTCACTATTTAATGATAGCTTCAAGCATTTTCCCAGCTACAGATGTTAAACTAACTGGCCTATAGTTACCTGCTTTTTGCCTACATCCTTTTTTGGAGCAGTGGCGTGACATTTGCCTTCTTCCAATACACCGGGACTTGCCCAGAGTCCAGAGAATGTTAGCAAATTATCACCAAAGCCTCAACTATAACTTCTACCATTTCTTTCAGTACCATGGGATGCATTCCATCAGGACCGGGGGACTTATCCATCTTCAGGCCCACAAGTTTGCTCAGCACTACCTCTTTAAGGATAGATATTGTACTGGGGTCCTTACTATCCATCACATCTATAATGTCTCTCTTTGGCATGTTAGACATGTTCTCCACTGTGAAGACCAACACAAAATAGTTATTCAAAGCCTCGGCCATTTCCTCATTGCCCAATATCAACTCCTCCCTCTCGTTCTCCAAGGGACTTATGTTCACTTTGGCCACTCTTTTCCACTTTTTATAATTATAAAAGCTTTTACTATCCATTTTTATATTTTGTGCTAGTTTGTTTTCATAATTTATCTTTCCTTTCTTTATTGCTCGCTTTTTGGTTTTTTAAGTCTTCCCAATCTTCCAGTTTCCCATTACTCTTGGAAACTTTGTATGCACAAGCTTTTAGTTTGAAGCCTTCTTTTTTTTCCTTAGTTATCAGAGGCTGGCTCTCCCCACCTTACTGTTCTTGCTTTTAACTGGAATATACTTTTGTTGAGCACTGTGAAAAATCTCTTTAGTCTTCCACTGCTTCTCAACTGTCCCACTATGTTCCCAGTCTACACTAGCCAAATCCTCCCTCATCCCATTGTAGTCTTCATCATTCAGGCATAATACACTGGTTTTAGATTGAGCTATTGCACCCTCCATTTGTATGAGAAATTCAATCCTATTGTGATCACTCTTTCCAAGAGGATCCCTAACTACAAGTTTACCAGTCTCATTGCACAGGACCAGATCTAAGATGGCATGTTCCCTTGTAGGTTCAGTAACATGCTGTTCAAGAAAGCCATCACGGATGCATTCCATGAAGTCCTCCTCAAGACTGCCTCAACCAACCTGATTCACCCAATCTATGTGCAAATTTTAAGTCCCCCATGGTAACTTAAAGTCCCCCAAGTCTTACATGCCTCAGATATTTCTCTGTTCATTGCCTGTGCCACTGTCATGTTATTATTCGGTAGCTGATAGACAACTCCCACCAGTGATTGTTTCCCCATTACTATTCCTAAACTCTACCCAGATGGATTCAACATTCTGCTCTTTAGATCTTATATCATCTCTCGCTGTAGCCCTGAACTCATCCTTAATTAAGAGTGCTACCTCACCTCCCTTACCTTCCTGCCTATCCTTCCGTATTATCTGATATCTTTAGATATATAATTCCCAATCCTCTCCACCCTGGAACCATGTTTCTGTAATGGCCACTAAATCATACGCCTTTGTATTGACTTGTGCCACAAGTTCACTGACCTTGCTGCGAATACTACAGGCATTCAAATAAAGTCCCCTTAGACTCATTGTGCTTTTAAAATCGTGTAATCTTTTTCTCTTTTGCACTTGATTTTTCTGTACTCCACTCTTTACTTTTCTGTTTTTTATCTTTTGCATTTTCTTTATCTGTATCCACACTTTTTAATTTTATCCATACTTCTCCCATCTGTTGAACCCACCCCCTACTATTTAGTTTAAACCCCTGTCCACAGTCCTAGTTCTGCAATTCGCTGGGATCCAGATCCCATCAGAGTTCAGGTGGAGCTCGAATAAATTTATTTTAAAAGTATTTTAAGTTTTAATAGTGTGAGTAAAATCATCGCCAGTTACAGAACTGCAAACTCTTGCTGCATTTGTTTTGTGTCATACATTTTTATATATTTTTTGTGTCATCTATTTTTTGATCTCCCTTCGCTGTCCATTTCTTGAACTCATTTTGAGGTTATGTTGTAGGATGGCACATCAGGGCAGCTGTTAGAGATAATGACTCACGTATGTGGAGAACTGGGTTCAATAATAACCTCCTCTGCTGTCTGTGTAGAATTTGCACATACTCTTTTTCCCTCAAAAATGTTGATTGTTTGGTTAATTGGCATTGATAAATTGCCCTAACTGTGTGATAGCAACTTGAAAGGGGTAGAGTGGAATTGATGCAAATCCGATGGAATCACAGCACAAAAGCAAAGTTATTCACTGTATCCTTCCTGTACTTTATGTATTCATAAAGGTTATCCATAGCAACCTTTGCCCTGGCAATTCAAGGGCTTATCTTGAAATTACAGTGGATTCCGGTTCATATGGTGATCAGTTAAGTGGGGCAGCCACCACCTAGGATATGGTTACCACCATGAAGGAGGTACAGAAGCCTGAAGGTACACATTCAGTGATTCAGGAACAGCTTCTTCCCCTCTGCTATCAGATTTATGAATGGACATTGAATCGATGAACACTACCTCATTGTGTTTTTATTTCTGTTTTTGTACTACTTGTTTAATTTAATTATTTAACTATATTATACATTATTATTAACTGTATTATACATATATTTACTGTAATTCAGTTTTTCTTCCCCCTATGTTCTCATGTATTGCTTTGTACTGCTGCCGCAAAGTTAACAAATCTCATGGCATATGCCGGTGATATTAAATCTCATTCTGATTATTTGGAACAACTCCTTTGTTAAAGAAGAAAAACAAATTAAGAAAATAACTGGATTCCCTTTGATTATTTGGGATACTATGCTGCTGAATTGGAGCAGGGGACTTCTGACAAACAGTATCTAACCAGCATCATTTTGTGCAAGTTGTATGCCTGTTGGACACTACACCTCATTGAGCAAGAAGTTTTAAAATAGCGTCACTTGTGTGTTTATGTTTTAAAAAATCAGTGATTTTTGTCACCGGTAGTTGGTGAGTAATAAATAGCAAGACAATTCAGAACTGTTTTGCTCACTGCAGTTTCAAGCATTCAGGCTTGGAGTTGCCAGACATGGCCACAAGGGAAAATGAAACCATTTCAAGACCTCCACAAGTTGGGAACTACAAAGAATTTGAAGATATTGACAATTATCTTCTATGTTGTAATTTAAATGAAGACTTGGAGGACACAATGATAGAAAACACTGTTTGAAGGCAGCCCACTACCTGCACTAGATGTCTGCACTGATTTCTTCATTTACAGTCAATCACAAAAAATACAGCAGTGCACACTGGATGAATTTCACTATCAATAGCTATTAGGAAGTAATACACAAATTTATAGTACTATAATAATATTGGTAGTGTTCTAATTTGTTCAATATTTCATTTAAATACACAATTTGTTAAGGTAATTTGCCTTTTTTTATACCTTAAAAAAAACCAATTTCCATAAAACTCGGCTAATTGGGAAGCTGCTTAATTGGGCCAAAGTGAACTGGTCCTGATGTGTTGCAATGAACTGTAATCAACTGTAGTGAGGTAAATGAATTGTTCAAGATAGAGTGGCTCTTAAGAGGATGTTTTCTATAGTGGGGGCATCTAGGATTAGAGGGCACAGCCTCAGAGTAGCAGGATGTCGCTTTAGAGCAGTGGAATTCATTTCCACAGACAACTGTGGAGGCCAAGCAGTTTGGTATATTTAAAGCGGAAGTTGATAGATTGCTGATTAGGAACGGCATCAAAGGTTATGGAGTGAAGGCAGGAGTATGTGGACAAAAGGGATAATAAATCAACCATGATGAAATGGCGAAGCAGACTTCATGGGCTAAATGGCCTAATTCTGCTCCTATGTCTTCTGGTCTTACTGTTGCATAGGGAGCTTTCTGATACTGAGGAGAAAGAAACCCACATCATATCTTCACACTTGGCCGCCTTGCCCAAGCTGCCATGGTCAGAGAAGGTTGCAAGAAAGAAAAGATGGGTGGAATGTATAAGTGTTCTTATTTCATTTGTCTCTCTCACAGGGAGGAAACAATGCAGGCCATACTGTGGTAGTGGATTCTGTGGAATACGACTTCCATCTTTTACCCAGTGGAATCATCAATCCCAATGCCATTGCATTCATTGGTAAGTTTTCATCTTCTTTTGCCTGCAGCATGCGAGCCCAATGAACTAGAGCAGAATTCCTCATCGTCTTCTGTTTTGTTGTGGGAGCTTCATTATCAGGGACTGCTGAAAAGATGGGACTTTTGTATATCAAATGGAGAAAATCTGATGTTGCTGTGATCATGAACAGAATTGCCCTTGACTAAAAGGAATTTATGGCCTCTGTCCGCTCAGTAGTTTATAGATGCTGGCTTTTTGGCAGATGGTTGAGACCTTTTTTTTTTTTGCACCTTAAATAATTTCCCTTCTACTCTTTTTGTCATCAACCAAAACTACATTTTAAAAAAGCAGGATATACTTAGATCAGGAACCAGTAATACAATTATTGTTAAGTTAATACAGTTACTGTCATTCTATTTTCTTGTTTTCTTCTTTATCATGAAGGCCAAACATTGTCATTTTTTAAAATGAAAAGTTGGGGAGTACTGAATTGTGAAGGAAATTTTGGCTTTAGTCTTTCAGTCCAATTTTTAAGAATAATATGATGGGATATCAGGGCTGTAATTCAACTGCATAATTGGGGGAGATGATGGAGATAAGCTTCTACTAACTATTAAATGCTCCCAATTGCATGCATCTCAAATACCCCCTGACAGCAAAGTCCAGCTCTTGGCTTTCATGTGTGACTTAGGTCCGAAGCCCAGCAGAACCATTTCTACTAACAGGAAAAAAAATGGCGTGTATTGGTGCCTTAAAACAAGTTGTATCAGGCAGAAGGGGCACATCAGATGCTGTTGGCAGCTCATCTCGAAGAAAAACTCTGATTTCAAACTTCCGCTGCCTAGAACAATATCCACTTATGGGGAAGACTTCCGGTGTAAAACTTGAGGAAAATATCCAGAGCTAGACTCCCTCAGGCAGTCGTACGTTGAGTTCAACGCTGACTGGCTATTCCTGTGACATCACTTGTGCCAAACTGTATTGGTCTCTGCCATTCCTTTGGATTCATCAGCTGTGTGAAAGTGGGGGACCTGCTGCATGGGCAACAGGTAGCTCTGCAAGTCGTACTGCCCTGGCTTGCACGTCACGTAGAGAGCTAGGACATCAATGGTCGACCTCGACCAACAGAAGGCCTCAATTCAAATACTAACCATCTGAATTAGCAGAGTAATGGAAGGTTTAAATTTCAGCAAAGATGAAGCACTTGGACAAGGTAGAATTGAAATTATAGAATTGAATTTGGGAGACTGAGCCATATAGCCTGACATTAATGGATTTCCAACTTCCCACATTCTCCAAAGTATAGAAGTGAAACATTGCAAATCTAAATGAAATTCTCTTTCGAAGAACTATCAAAGGCATGACAACCCATTAATCTTCAGTGCTGTACTATACAATGGAATCAGACATTTTGATTTCTAATGCAGCCAGCAGCAAGAAATTTGCATGTACTGTATGTTGCTGCTTTAAAACTGATGGTCAATATTTGGTAATTAGATTGTACAAATATTTCATTAATCCTAATAAATAGTTTTCAGTTTGTTAGAGCAGATCCTTTATCCAGAACTTTGAAAATTCTGTTGCAGACAGTTTAATTTATCATCTGAATTTATTGACACAAATATGGAAGTCAGTGGGGAAATCAGCATGCAGCAATATTATCTGCTCTCTTTTTGAAAAATCAATGCAGAAAGATTCTTATTTTTAAAATGCTGCTAAGTTTTCACCTTTTGCAAATGCAGAGAAGACAATGCTGCAAAAAAAATTGCTTTCTTTGAAATCCAAGTCTAACAATGGCCTTTATACTGCTCATGTTTATAAAAGATTCAGATTGCAAGCCTCATTAATTTGATGGGGATTTCAGTTATTTGAATCACATGTAAGCAGTTGGGGTATCTGTAGGGGTGTAGCCTTCCTATTATTTAAAAAAAAATCTTGTACAGGCTTATTGAAAGTTTAAGCAACACACACAAAATGCTGGTTGAACACAGCGGGCCAGACAGCATCTATAGGGAGAAGCGCTGTCGATGTTTTGGCCCGAGACCCTTCGTTAGGACTAACTGAAAGGAAAGCTAGGAAGAGATTTGAAAGTAGGAGGGGGAGGAGGAAATGCGAAATGATAGGAGAAGACCGGAGGGGGTGGAGTGAAGCTGAGAGCCAGAAAGGTGATTGGCAAAAGGGATACAGAGCTGGAGAAGGGAAAGGATTATGGGACGGGAGGCCTAGGAAGGGGGAGGGGAGCACCAGAGGGAGATAGAGAACAGGCAGTGATGGGCAGAGAGAGAGAGAAAAAAAAGAGGAGGGGGATTAAAACTAAATATATCAGGGATGAGGTAAGAAGGGGAGGAAGGGCATTAACGGAAGTTAGAGAAGTCAGTGTTCATACCATCAGGTTGGAGGCTACCCAGCCGGTATATAAGGTGTTGTTCCTCCAACCTGAGTGTGGCTTCATCTTGACAGTAGAGGAGGTCATGGATCTACTGTCAAAATGAAGCCACACTCCATTTATTTTATATTTTTATTATCTGGAAGTTGGAAAGGCCAATATTTATTACTTATTGCACTACTTCCGTTGTATTCTTGGGGAAGGAATTCCAGGATTTGCATACGTTGATGAAAGAGGACTGGCAGTATACTTACCAATCAGGATGGTGTGCAACCTGGAGCAGAAGCTGGAGTTTTAATGGAGTTCACATGTACCTGAAGCCTAAGTCATAGTCATACAGCACAGAAACATGCTCTTTGTTGCACCATGCCCATGCTGACCGTCAATTATTCTTCTACACCTGGAGTCCATGGACTCCTTGTCTAATGGTATCGGCTGATGCCATTAAAAAAGATGGGAACCCCAGATCTATACTAATCTCATTTACCACTGCTAGCACATCTATACAGTTCGCTGTCACAGGAAAGCAGCATCCATCATCAGGGACCCCTACCACAAACGTAATGCTCTGCTGCCATCAGGAAGAAGGTACCGGTGCCTCAGGGCTCACACCACCAGGTTCAGGAACAGTTATCCCTCAATCATTTGGCTCTTAAACCCTTGGGAATAACTTCACTCAACTTTACTTTATTTTTATTTATAATTATTATGTTTTTTTTTCTTTTGTATTTGCGTAGATTGCTGTCTTTTGTACATTGGTTGTTTGTCTGCCCTGTTGGGTGCAGCCTTTCATTGATACTATTTCAGTACTGTATAGTTCTTGGATTTCCTACAAAAAAAGTCTGAGTTGTATATGGTGGTATGTATGTACTTTGATAATAAATTTGAACTTCATCGTACTCTATGCCTTTGTGATTTAAGTATCATGAGAGTACCTGCCTCCACCGTTTTCTCAGAGCAACCAGATTGCCATGATTTTCTAGATGGGGGGGGGGGGGGGGAAATGCAGGTCAATGCAGGTACACTTGCAACATTTAAGAGGCATTTTGATTGGGTAGCTGATGGAGAAGAAGGGCTCGGAAGGATATGGGTGGAATGTGGGTAGTCGGGACTAGCAGGGAGGATGCTGTGCTCAGCATGAACCAGTTGAACCACAGGGCCTGTTTTCCTGCAGTATTCCTCTTTGACTCAGTGACCATCTTTTCCAACTCTTTCTCTCCTCACTTTAAACCAGTCCTTCAGGTTTTGTTCTTTGGGGGGGGGGGGGGGTGGGTGGAATCTCTCCCTATCATGACCCAGAATTTTAGATACCATATCTCTGTCAGATTCTTCTCACAGCTGCCTCTTGTCCAAGGAAAACAATCCCAACCTCTACAGCCTCTTTTCATAACTGAAATATTCCAAGCCAGGCAGTGCTTTGTAAATCTCCACTGCATCCTCCATGGTACATTCATGCCCTTCCTGTAGTGTAACAACCAGACTGCACACAGTGCTCCTGCTGTGGCCTAACAAAGTCGCCCTTGGTTGTAAAGTAATGGGTTTTAGAAGTGCTGTCAGAGTAGCTTAAGTGGTGGTGAATTTCAGTGCAGTCATTGTATGTTTCTGGTAGAGGAATTAATAGGTAAGATGTTGCCTTGGGTGCAGTCAACTCCTGGGTAGTGTTGAGCAGCTTAGGTTTGTTGGTGCATCACATCCAGTGGATTTCATCACACTCCTGATTTATGCCTGGTTAATAGTGAAAAAGGCTTTGGGGTATCAGGAAATTGGATATCCAGCCTTACACTTGCTCTTGTAACCATGTTGGCTGACCCAGTTGAGTTTCTGTTCAGTAGTGACTCAGGATATCAATGGTGGGGTCTTAGTGATGGTAATGCCATTGAATGTCAAGGATTGGTGATTTCTCTTGTTGGAAGTAGTCATTTCTAGCAATCTGTCACATGAGCGCTATGTCATGAATCATCCATGCCATAACAATGAATAGATTTGAGTACATTAGTCCTGAAGAAGGGTTTTGGCCTGAAACGTTGACCGTTTATTCATCGACATAGATGCTGCCTGACCTGCTGAATTCTTCCAGCATTTTATGTGCATTGTTTTGAATTTCCAGCATTTGCAAAATTTCTCTTGTGAATAGATTTGTGAATGAATAGATTTTGCTATATGTAGGCTTGAGAATACTTCATTTGTTGAGGAGTTTTGATAGGATTTGAACTCTTATAATTATCAATGAAATATCCTCATTTCTGGCAGAATGACAGAAGGAAGGTTACTGATGAAGCAGCCACAGATGGTTGACTCAGGGAACTCCTGCAGTGATGTCCTGGGGCTCAGATGATTGACTTCCTAACAATTACCGTAGTCTTTTGTCTGCATTTAATTTTGAAAACTGGGTAACAAGTATGTAATTTATTTATTAAAAATGCAGTTTTGTTAACAAACTAACTGTTTATGCCCTTTAGGTAATGGGGTCGTCATTCATTTACCAGGTCTCTTTGAAGAAGCTGCAAAAAATGCAAAGAAGGGAAAAGGTTGGTCCAGTGGATTTCAAACTGATCTTGTAACTGAGCTATAAAGTGACCTGTTAGAATTTTCTCCTTTATGTCCATCTGAAATATTTTGTATATGTTTCCTTCCAACACTGAATGCAATTCAGTCTTCACTCTATATTAGCTCTTGAAATATTCCTTTAATACCCTTTGCCTGCTTTATTCCCTATAACCTATTCTCCCTCACATGCCTATTAACACTCCCTGTTCTCCTACCACCTTTCTGCACTGAGGGGTAATTTATGCCAGCTAGTCAGCCCACCAGTACATGTGGGGGGGGGGGGGGGGGGGAAGCAGAAGTATACCCAATGTAGTCAAAGACTGCTTACAGGTGGTACTGGAGGTTAGGACTTAACTATGGGGTAGCAGGCTCTCCTGTTGTACTGCACCATTTGGTGTTTTGAACACTGCAGCTCCAAGGGCTTTACTCCTGATTCTCTGGTCTATCCACATGATCCCTTGTTCTTGGCATCATTCTGGTAAATCTACTCTCTACAGTTTTTCTTAAGTGTGATTTCCAGATCTGAATGCCCATGCTTCAGCTTGTGGTCTAACACTATTTTATCATTTACAATATTTTTAATACTTTGTACTCCCTGCCTGTATTGGCAACATCTAGGATCCCATATGTTGTCTTAAATAGCCTCATCAACTGCTAGCAACACCATCTCGGGGAACATCCACAACCCAACTAATATTTCTCCTACATCCAAAATCATCTTCGTAGTTGTGGGCATTACTAATCGACTCTGTGTACTGGTTTAGAAAGTAGTATAACTTTATGTTCATCTTCAGGTCTTGAAGGTTGGGAGAACAGATTAATCATTTCGGACCGAGCTCATATTGGTAAGAGGAATCATTATTAAATTATTATTTTATCAACCAAATTAATAAAATAGCATTATTCTTCTATTTACCTTTGTTGCATAAAACTTTTTAAATAAAGGCTATGGTTATTGGATGCACTGATTGTATTTTAGTTTAATGAGCTATTTTTGTGCTGTAAAATTTTCCTTCCATGAACATTTATCATGTTCAATCCAAATTTGAAACCAGTGTGTTAGAGTGGGGTGGCGAGTGGGAGAGGTACATAAGTTCTGCCTGTTGATAAGTTCTTTTAGCCTAGAAGTTGTTGTTGGAGTTGATTGTCAAGGATGAGGTTATGGAGTATCTGGAGGCATATGACAAGATAGGTAGAACTCAGCATGGTTTCCTTAAAGGAAAATCCTGCCTGACAATCCTATTGCAATTTTTTGAGGAAATTACAAGTAGGCTAGACAAGGGAGATGCAGTGGATGTTGTGTATTTGGATTTTCAGAAGACCTTTGACAAGGTGACACACAGGCTGCTAAACAAGGTAAGAGCTCATGGAATTACGGGAAAGTTACATACGTGGATAGAGCGTTGGCTGATCGGCAGGAAGCCGAGTGGGAATAAAGGGATCCCATTCTGGTTGGCTGCCGGTTACCAGTGGTGTTCCATAGGGATCTGTGTTGGAGCAGCTTCTTTTTACGTTGTCTATCAATGATTTAGATTATGAAATAGGTGGCTTTGTGGCTAAGCTTGCTGATGATACAAAGATAGGTGGAGGGGCCAGTAGTGCTGAGGAAACAGAATCTGCAGAGAGACTTGGATAGATTGGGGGAATGGGCAAAGAAGTGGCAAATGAAATACAATGTTGGAAAGTGCATGGTCATATACTTTGGTAGAAGAAATAAATGGGCTGTCTATTATTTAAATGGGGAGAGAATTCAAAGTTCTGAGATGCAACGGGACTTGGGAGTCCTCGTGCAGGATACCCTTAAGGTTAACCTTCAGGTTGAGTCGGTGGTGAAGGTGGCGAATGCAATGTTGGCATTCATTTCTCGAGGAATAGAGTATAGGAGCAGAGATGTGATGTTGAGGCTCTATAAGGCACTGGTAAGACCTCACTTGGAGTACTGTGTGCAGTTTTGGGCACCTTATTTAAGAAAATATGCTGACATTGGAGAGGGTTCAGAGAAGATTCACGAGAATGATTCCGGGAATGAGAGGGTTAACATATGAGGAACATTTGACCGCTCTTGGACTGTACTCCTTGGAGTTTAGAAGAATGAGGGGGGGACTTCATAGAAACATTTCGAATGTTGAAAGGCATGGACAGAGTGTATGTGGCAAAGTTGTTTCCCATGGTGGGGGAGTCTAGTACGAGAGGGCATGATTTAAGGATTGAAGGGTGCCCATTCAGAACAGAGATGTGAAGAAATTTTTTTAGCCAGAGGGTGGAGAATCTGGAATTTGTTACCACGGGCGGCAGTGGCGGTCAAGTCATTGGGTGTATTTAAGGCAGTGATTGATAGGTATTTGAGTAGCTAGGGCATCAAAAGTTATGGTGAGAAGGCGGGGGAGAGGGACTAAATTGGAGAATGGATCAGCTCATGATAAAATGGCGGAGCAGACTCGATGGGCCGAATGGCCGACTTCTGCTCCTTTGTCTTATGGTCTTATAAATCTCAACTGGCCCAGAAAAAAAAGAACCATTAATAGACCATCTCAAGTGGTCAATGTCATTGTGCTTTATTAGAATTTGCTTTTTTAAAACTCTTATAAAGTATCCATTTCTATTGCATGGATTTTAATTCTGTGCCTGTTAAATATCATGTTTCAGTTTAGTTCTCCTGCTCTTTTAACAAATTGATGAGACAAATTGGGACTCAGATCAAATGGATTATCACAGTCTTTTTCCCAAGTTTTTTTTTTAGCCCAGCACCCCTACTGGGGAATAGGCTGTTGACAGCAACTCGCCAGAGTCCTCTGTCCTGGGCCAGACTTTCAACTTGTCCACAGGTGGCCATCTTCAAAGATCCTTCCTCTCCCAGTGATGAGGTCTTTGGAGTTCTGTTGACATTTCTGTAGCTCTGGGATTTTATGGGATGAGTTTGCTAATCCTATGCCCAACCCTCCTCCTTTCACAGCAGGGTTTGGGGCAGGTTTTTTCCCCAGGGTAGCAAGTCAAAAACCAGAGAGAGAGAGTCGGTTTAAGGTGAGAGGGGAAATTTTAAAGAAGACCTGAGTGGCAAGATCTTCTACACAGGGAGGTGGATTAATCTCTCTACGGATTTTCTGAAGTGTGATTTCCAGAACTGGATACCTATACTTCAGCTCAATTTTTACTAGTGTTTTATCGTTTACCATATTTCCTTACATGTATTAGTAATATCTAGGATCCCATATACTCTTTTCTTTAACAACTTCGTCAGCTTCTTGCAACACCATCTCAGGGAACAGCTGGAAGCTTTCCATGCCCTGACCTATATTTGTTCTGCAAGGTGGTGTCATAGGAAGTGGTACAGTTAATACTGCTTAAAGGACATTTGGATAGGTACCTACACAGGATAGGTTTAGAAGGATATTGACCACATGCAGACTGGCTCAGAAGACTCGGTGGTCAGCATGGATGAGTTGAGCCTTTTCCTGTGCTGTATAACTCTATGGCAAATTGGATCTGTGGCTATGTAGCCAGCTTATAATTGTTGCAAATCTTAGTTCACCAGCATAAAAAATTTGTTCTAAGTGATTTCCATCAAATTGCAAAAGTCAGATATCAAAGAAGTGAATTGCATGGTTAAAAATACTAAAGCTATCTTGTTATATTAGTGATCATGATGCAAAACATGTTGTGACAAAGATTACTAATGACTCTGGACAGTAATGAATGTCAAGACATTCATTCTTCTATTTCCTTGCACACAATGTGGGTGTGATTAGTGACAGCGTGCCAATTTCCACAGTTTACTAGAAAATTGCCATTTTTAATTTCCTACTTGTAAAGCATTTGCAGAAACTATTTTGATTCTAATTTGTTGGACTGATGATTATCCAGTTAAATTCTTGGATAATTTACATACAATATCAATTAACCAAATTAATGGAGCATCATCAATTATTTATCCCTTTGTTTTTGTAGTATTTGATTTCCACCAAGCTGCTGATGGTGCTCAGGAACAACAGAGGCAACAACAAGCTGGAAAAAAGTAAGGTTCTGATTCCCCCCCCCCCCCCCCCCCCCCACTTTTAATGTAGATTTTATACATTTTCTGAAATGGAATTCAATAAATTGTAGGGGAGCTCTTTAATCACATTCGGGAGTACAGAATGTTGCACCATTTAAAGATGCAGTTCCCCTTGGTGCTTGGGCCACTTCTTGACAAGTGTTTGCTATTTGGTAAACAGATATGCTATACTGTTAGTAATCTCTTAACTGTTTATGTCATGCACCAAGCATTTCCTTCTAACCTTGGTTAATGAATTTTTTTTTCAAACTACAAAGGCTCAAACTATATTGAACATTAGACAATTTAAAAACCTTAAGTGCAGAATGAATCGCAGGAAAACAGATTTAATATTTATTGGTTTTAACTGTAACTGTTTTGCATTTAAAGTTTGTCAATTGCATAATAAAAACTGTGTTTTGGCTAGCTTCTCCGTAATGGATTCTGTCTATACTACTTGCAGTCTCAGTAAATAAGTCAGTATAATCAAAAACGCTGGACACCCCAACATTCGCTCTTCTCCCCTCTTCCTTTGGGCAGAAGATAGAAAAGCCTGAAACCACATACCGGCAAATTCAAGGATAGCTTCTACCCCACAGTTTTATGACTATTGAAATGGTATCCTAGTATGACAAGAAAGACTTGACCTCACAGTCTACCTCATAATGATCTTATTTACCTGCACTGCACTTTCCCTGCTGCTGTTGCACTTTATTTTGCATTGTGATCATTTTACCTCGTTCTACCTCAATGAACTGTGTAATGATTTGATCTGTATGAACACTATGCAAATCAAGCTTTTCCCCGTATCTCAGTGCATGTGACGATAATATTCCATTTCCCAATATGTGACAATTAGATTAGCTGATCTACTGTGGCATTGCACACAAACTTGCAACCAGTGTCAGAGATCAGGAATAACTGATATAATTCCTATTTGCATCTATCATGTTCTGCTTTATTTTTATATATAACTCAAAGGGAGGAATATAATTACAACCAGATAAATCTTCCCATTCAGTGTTCTGTTTATTAATTTTAAATAGGTCATAGATATACTGAATTTAAACCTTTGACATTCTCTTGAATTTCTCTTTTATGTTTATTTAGTATGAGAGAGAAAAAGACAGGTACTTAGCTTTTATATCAAATGAGGACAGTACCAGATAATCGTTTTTGGAATAGGACTTTATACTCATACAGTAATGAAAGCCTTCCATCATTAAAAGATCTCTTTAATTCTATTGCTTTGTTCTTTAACCAATCCTCTTCATACCCATAGGACATCCACTACAGTACACAACTTCTTTTCCACTGTCTTTTGTGTCCTTAGAAAGTCCAGATCCACCCCATCCACTAGTTTCCCCTTAATTTCACTGTTACATTTTTAACTGAAAATTTTCATACATTATTTTCCTTTTACAATACAAGTTTGAATCTACCTAATATTACATTATGAATTCCAGGTGTCTAGTTACTATTCTTTCCAATGCATGCTGGTGCTGCCTTTAGCACTCGGCTGCACTCCCCGGATGGAAGCGGGGCTAAAAGGGGTCATTATAGAATGTATACCAAGAGAGTTGACACCGGTGTGCCAGGAACCTGATGTGAACGTGTGCCGTTCGCTGGTGCTGTCACAGCAGTAAATCACTCACAGCTTGGTTATGAAGAGGGTTGTGAGGCTACTGCTGAGCCGTCAGGCCCAATGAGGGTCTCAGTGTTGCATTCCAACCAGCATGGTAAGTGCAGGCCATTGCTGGAGACTGGCAACACCTCCGTGTGTTGATGTGCTGCTCAGTCAAGCTTATTACCATAGAAAAATCCCCAGAGTTGGGGGGATGGTGGGAGTCAACAGCTTCTATCAGGATTATTTAATTACCTGAATTAAATTTCCCAGCAGAGGGATTTCAACCTGTATCTTTAGATCAGCATAACTGTTCTATTTCAGGACTCTTAACCAATACATTGCTGTACCCCTTGTGGCTGACTATAGTGACTGAAGTCCATTCTATCACTAGGCAGCTTATTAACGAAGGCCACTAAAGACAAGTAATAGACGATGTTGGAAAACTGCAGTGTGTTTCTTGCTGTTCATGGTCATGGTTTTAACCGTAATAAAATCATACCATAACATTGGGTCCTGTTTTAATTTCAACCATTCTTTGTGTTGTGATGGGGCTAGAGGAATAAACATAATTTGTGTAATTTACAAAATATTGGAATATTTGCCAATTAGTTCATCAGTTGTTGGAAACAATTAGATGCTGATTAATCAAACAAAATGGAACTTATTTCTTTCTTATTTTGCAGCCTGGGCACCACGAAGAAGGGAATTGGTCCGGTGTATTCTTCAAAAGCAGCTCGGAGTGGGCTCAGGATATGTGACCTCCTGACTGACTTCGATGACTTTTCTGAAAGGTATTTAAGCTTATTCCTTTCTTTAGTTGCGGCTCGGCCTTTCTATTTGCTGGTTTTTCTGTTTGCTCAAGCTGTCCTCTGACAGTTTTGTGCTTTGTGGCTGCTGGTTGTGCAAGTCTGGCATTTTCATCCATGCTGTGTAATATTGTATCTGAGGAGTTCAAATAGCATCTAATACATAAAACAATTCAAAACCACAAATTTTCATCTTGCCTTTTTTTTTTACCATAAATTGTGCAAATGTGTATCAAGTTCATTTGATTATGGACAGTGTCTGCTACTAATCAGAAATGCAATTACCCACAACTGCATTACTAATAGGCTACTACATGTGACCATTGCACCATCAAAATCACTCTATATTGACGCATAACAGCTCAGTATAGTAACTGCTTTGCGCATGACTGTAAGAAACTGCAGAGAGTTGTGGACACAGCATAGCACATAACGAGAACTGGCCTTGTACTGATGAAGGTTTTCAGCCCAATCCCAAGTATTTAATCTCAAACGTGGCACCCGTCAGGGATGCCCCTTAAGTCCCTTTCTCTTTGATTTGGCTATAGAACCTCTGGCGATAGCATTTCGAAACTGTCCTGAATTGACCGGGATTTGGAGAGGGGGTGTTGAGCATAAAGTTTCTCTCTATGCTGATGACTTATTACTCTTTCTCTCAAATCCGTCTACATGCTTACCTCTAATGTTTTCACTTCTTGACCAGTTTAGCCAGATCTCTGGCTATAAACTTAATTTACATAAGAGTGAACTTTTCCCAATAAATAAAGAAGCACAAGAACTAATATTTCGTGATCTCCCTTTTAAAGTAGTCCATAATCAATTTACTTATCTTGGAATTACAGTCACAAGGAAGTTTAAAGATCTCTTTCGTGAAAGCTTTGTCAACCTTTCATATGCTATAAAACAGAGTCTGGTACAATGGTCACCTCTATCTATGTCTTTGGTAGGTCATATTAATGTTGTTAAAATGTATGTTCTCCCCAAATTTTTATACTTATTTCAATCTATCCCAATTTTTATTCCTAAATCTTTTTTTGATTCCTTAGACTATTATTTTGTCATATCTGTGGCAGAATAAGCGCTCTAGAATTAATAAAATCCACCTCCAAAAATCTAAAAAAGAGGGTGGCATGGCTTTACCTAACTTTCGCTTATATTATTGGGCAGCTAATATACATTGTGCTACCTTCTGGTCTTTCTTCCACGGCCAATCCGAGTGCCCTAACTGGGTGGCAATGGGTTGAGCTCCACTAAAGAATTATCTATATCTGCACTTCTTGGCTCTGCACTCCCTAGCAGTCTGCCCAGATCAATAGCTAATCCTCTTGTTAGACACACTTTGCGTATATGGGCTCAGTTTAGGAAATAGTATGGTTTTCAGGGGTTTTCCGTTTCTAGCCCTGTCGCACACAATCACCATTTTTTACCTACTACGTACGATTCAGCATTCCATGTTTGGTTTAGGAAGGGCATTAGACATTTTGAAGATCTTTTCATTGATAATCGCTTCGCTTCTTTTCAGCAGCTCTCTGTTAAGTTCAACCTGCCTAACGCTCACTTTTTCAGATATCTCCAAATCCGACACTTTATTGCTCCTTTAATTCCTAACTTTCCTGAAATGCCTGTGAAAAATGCTATGGACCTATTTCTTTCCATTAATCCACTAGGTAAAGGTTTAATATCAATTATCCGAGATAAACAAGCAGCCTTATGACGAGCCCCTGTGGATAAAATTAAAATGGCCTGGGAGCAGGATTTAAATATCTCCTTATCCGAGGAGAGCTGGGACTCAGTTCTCAAATCGGTTAACTCAACCTCTTTGTGCTCGCCATTGCCTTTTACAGTTTAAGATTGTTCACAGAGCCCATATGTCTAAATCTAAACTATCTCGATTCTACCCTGGCATTAGCCCGCTCTGTGATAAATGCAAGAGGGACGTGGCCTCTCTCATCCATATGTACTGGCTCTGTCCTAGCTTGGAGAAATTCTGGAAAGATGTCTTCAGTACATTATCGGGTATTCTGAATCAGCACCTAAAACCAAACCCCTTAATTGCTCTGTTCGGTTTTTGGGGCGAGACAGATTTATGTCTGGGTCCGACCCAATGCCAAATATTATCCTTTGCCTCTCTCCTGGCTAGACGCTTGATCCTCCTTAGATGGAGAGATGTTGCCCCGCCCACTCATGCGCAATGGCTTAACGACATTATGGCCTGCTTGGACCTCGAAAAAATTCATTATTCAGTTCTTAACTCGGATCTAAAGTTCCATAAGGTCTGGGGACCTTTTATCGAGTACTTTCATAACCTTCCTCCTGACTAGGGTTTTTTTTCTTTTTCTTTTTTTCTTCTTCTTTTCAGTCCCTTGCTTTCAGCTCCCTTTTTTTTCTGGTAGTAGGCATTATTATCCTCTGCTGCTAAGTGTATTCACAGTCTGGGAGTTTGACTGTCCTGACCTATACTCTTTATACTGTGTTGTGGTCGGTCTGGAGTTGTTGTTTTTTATCTTGTGTTTTGGGGCTTGGGGAGGACACTAAGCTTACTTGTCTTTAATTTAGGTGCTTTTTTGTTAAATTCTCTTCCTTTGTAGCATATTGTTATTGTACGCTTAATTTTGCACCATATTAATGCTCCTCATTGGGATTTGGGGTTTTTAATTTGTAAAATGTTTTGAAAAACTAATTAAAAAATGTAAAAAAAAAAGGTTTTCAGCCCAAAATGGCGGTGGTTTACTCCTCTCCATAGATACTGCTTGACCTGCTGAGTTCCTGCAGCATTTTGAGTGTTGCTCTGGATTTCCAGCATCTCAAAATTCAAAGTACATACAGTCAGCCCTCCATATCCACGGGTTCCGCATCTGTGGATTCGACCAACTGCGGGTTGAAAATATTTGAAAATAAAATTCCAGAAAGTTCCAAAAAGCAAAACGTGAATTTGCTGCTTTCCAAGTACTACGCTGAGTCCATGCGAATGAAGTGATGTGTAGGCATACCCTGCTGTAGCCTCCCGCCATTTCACAGATCCTCAGTCTCTCTCCAGCATTCGTTGTTTGAGCATTGTTCGCCTTGCGTCTCGTTCGTTTGCTACTTGTGTTGTGAGCGAGAGGAAGGAGTTTAAGGCTAGTAAGGGATGGCCGGCTAGCGATATAAAGCGCTGCAGCCTCAAGAACTTAAAGATCATGGGAGAATCGGCATCGGCTAATGCCGAGGCAGCATCAGCATTCTCAGAAGAGCTACGATGGTTGTGTCTGTACTGAACATGTACAGTTTTTTTTCCCTTGTCATTATTCTCTGAACAATACAGTATAATAACTATTTACATAGCATTTACATTGTATTAGGTATTATAAGTAATCTAGAGATGATTTAAAGTATACGGGAAGATGTTGCGTAGGTTATATGCAAATGCTACACCATTTTATACAAGGGACTTGAGCATCCGTAGCTTTTGGTATCCGCGGGGTGTCCTGGAACCAATTCCCCGCGGATACTGAGGGACGACTGTATATGTCTCTATATACAACCCTGAGATTCATTTCCTTGCTGGTAATATCAGTAAGTACCAGAAACACATTGGAATCAGTGAAAGACTGCATCCAACAGGGCGGACAACTAATGTGCAAAAAAAACAACAAACTGCAAATATAAAAAAGAGGAAAAGAATTATTATAAATACTGTAAATGAGCAATGAATATTGAAAACATGAGATGGAGAGACCTTGAGGGTTTTACTCATGATGGCCTGTGCCATATCCCTTTTTGGAGGTTTTTTCCTGTACAAGGGCATTGATGTTTCCATTCCAGGTTGTGTTGTATCCAGTGAATAAACTCTCCATTGCACATTTATAGAAGTTTGTCAAAGTTTTAGATGACTTGCCAAATCTTGGTAAACCTCCAAGGAAGTAGAGGCGCTGCCATGCTTTCTTCATAATTGCACTTGCATGCTGAGACCAGGACAGATCCTCTGAAATGCATATTGTACAGTATGAAACCAGGCCTTTTATGTGCAAGTGAGTAAATTAAGTACTCACTTGTACATAATCTCATTTATTTTCCTTCTCCTTACATTTCCTAACCCTTAGAATCTACCACTCACTTACACAAAAGAGACAATTTATAGTGGATATTACCCAACCAGTGGGACATGGAAGGAAACCAAAGCACCCAGAGGAAATCCAAGAAGTTACAGGGAAACCATACATGCTCCCTATTGATGGCACCAGCTGTCAGGTGTGAATTTGGGTCCTGGACCTGTCAGGCTGCATCTGTAGCCTTTCGTTATTTTACCTGGTGAGTAATGTTTTCCAAAACCACAATATATCTTTACTAAGCTTTGGTAACCTGAAGCTGCTCACAGTACTCCAAGTGATGTATAATTGCAGCTTGGAAAATTATAGACTATTTTCTTCCTTCTTGCACTCCTGTCTTCTGACTATAAAGACTAGAGTTCTATGAAATACTTCATTTTCTTTGCCTGTTCTTGACATTTTTTGATTTCCATTCAAGGGTTCCAAATCTCTTCAGACTAAACTGCTCCTGTTTAGAAAGTGCTGTTTATTTTTCATTGTGAATTGAAAGATTCTGTATTTGTCTACATTGAAATCCATTAATCAGACTTTGAGCAATCACTTAATTATTAATAAAGTACTTCATTCGTGCAGCTAATAATGCTGCCTGTATTTACTCATTAATTTGAAAAAAAAACAGATATAGATAGATAGATACTTTATTCATCCCCATGGGGAAATTCAACTTTTTTTTTCCAATGTCCCATACACTTGTTGTAGCAAAACTAATAACATACAATACTTAACTCAGTAAAAAATATGATATGCATCTAAATCACTATCTCAAAAAGCATTAATAATAGCTTTTAAAAAGTTCTTAAGTCCTGGCGGTTGAATTGTAAAGCCTAATGGCATTGGGGAGTATTGACCTCTTCATCTTCGTGTTTATCTAATATTTGTGTTTATCTAATTTTTTGAGCCACTTATAAATAAAATACAACTTCATAGGAAGCCTCTTTAACACAGACTGATTACGGAGTATCTACAAATTGTCACTATTCTTATCTTCCGCCACACAGCCATTTTTCTAGTTTATTCATTTAAAAAAACCTTCCAATTCAAGTTAAAATCTTCAGCTACAATTTTTTCTGAGAGGCAGTTATTTCTCTTGAAGTTCATTTACATACACTGACATCTGACAACTTTAGCCACCTAATCAAATTCTTCAGGGTTGAGCTTATTTTGCCTCCTGCATTTCAAAAATGGCAAGGTGTTCATCTGAAGACTTCAAGAATGTCCTGATATCATCTGTTAAGCTAACAGGTCTGTGGAATTATTTGATTTTCCCCCCACTCAGCCAGTCAGTTTGGAATGGCAACAATATCTCCCCCACAAATTCCATCATCACAGGGCTGTGTGCTTAGCTGCCCTGCTCTACTCACTTTACACTTGTGACTGTGGCTGAGCAAGGTTCCAATGCCATATTTAAGTTTGCTGACGACACCACTGTCATTGGATGAATCAAGGGTGTGACGAATCAGCATATAGAAGAGAGATCAAAGGTCTGGCTGAGTGGGGCCACAACGACAAAGCTCTCACTCAATGTCAGCAAGAGCAAGGAGCTGATTGTTGAATTCGGAAGGAGGAAATCGGAGGTCCATGAGCCAGTCCTCATAGGAATAAATTCCTTAGCGTCATCATTCAGAGGAACTGTTCTGAGCCTAGCACGTACGCAAGTTCAATTATGAAGAAAGCATGGCAGAGCCTCTACTTCCTTAGAAATTTATGAAGATTTGGTATGTCATCTAACTTCTATAGATGTGTAGTGGAGAATATATTGACTGGATGCATCACAGCTTGGTATGGAAGCACCAGTGTCCTGGAATAGAAAATCCTACAAACTGTAGTGGATACCACCCAGCCCATCACGAGTAAAGCCTTCCCGCACCATTGAACACATCTACACAAAGTGTTATCACAGAAAAGTGGCATTCATCGTTCAGGAACCCCACCCCAGGTCATGCTCTCTTTATGTTGCTGTCATCAGGAAGAAGGTACTCACATTACCAGGTTCAGGAAGTTATTACCCTTCCACCATCAGGCTCCTGAACCAGTGGGAATAACTTCATTCAACTTCACTTACCCCATCACTGAACTGTTCCTACAACCTAAGGACTCATTTCAAGGATGCTTCATCTCATGTTCTCAATATTAATGGTTTATTTATTTGTTATATTTTTTCTCTTTTATATTTGAACATTTTGTTGTCTTTTGCACATTTGTTGTTTGTCCACACTGTTTGGTGTTGTCTTTCATTGATTCTATTATGGTTCTTAGGTTTACTGAGTATGTCGGCAAGAAAATGAATCTCAGGGTTGTATATGGTGAAAATATGTACTTTGATAATAAATTTACTTTGAGCTTTGACCTTGCCTTCTTCAGAAGCAGACCAATGTGAGCATCTTTACAATCTGAAGGAATGGTTCCTGAGTCAAGAATTTGGAGGAGTGTTTCAGGGTTCTACAGTATCACCATCACTTATCCTTAAAATTTGGAGTGGAAGCCTAACTGGGGATCTTGTTTTCATATTTTCTTCATTCATTTCATTTTGCAAGTATTAATTTTGGCAAAACCTGTCCTTGCTCCAATAGCAGTTTTGTTTTTCAGGAACTCTTCTTGCAAATGTTTTGCTTCAAAGATATAGTCTGACATGATGGTTGTTTCTGGCATTTCTGCAGTGACCTTTATAATTGAAGTCACCTTTGAAAGAAGTTGGATATAAATATGTCCATTCATAGAGTCAGCACAGAAACAGGCCAACCTGCATATTTTATGAGCAAGTCTCATTTGCAGGCATTTGGCCCAGATACTTCTGAACCCTTCATATATTTACACCTGTCTGTATGTCTTTTAAACATTGTAATTCTATCCACCTCTACCACCACCTCTGGCAGCTCATTCATTACACCCACCACCATCTGTTGGGGGGGGGGGGGGGGCGGTGTTGGAAATTGCATCTCATGTTCCCTGGCACTTTAAACATACTCTCTTCTATTTTTAGACTTGCATGCCCTGGGGAAAATGACTGACAATTAATCATATCTATGCCCCTCTTGATTTTATAAACCTTAGTAAGGTCAAACCTCAGCCTCCTACTGTCTATGGAAAACATTCCCAGTCTAAACAGTATCTCCTTATAATTCAATCCCACAGGCCCGGCAACATTCTTCTGAAATTGGAAGACACCTAAATTAATATTCTTCCAAGTAATGTAACTTTATCCTTCTAACTCTTGTCTCTTGAATTTATTTTGAGACATTTGGTTCCCAGGCCTTTAACCCCACAATTTCTGTTATGATAACTTTTTTTTTTACTGACTGTCCATGTTTGTATAAATATAAATGGAGAAAATAAAGAACAGTGAAACAGAGATCTTCCTCCTTCCACCACTCAATCTACTACCTTCTGCAGGAGCACTACACTGATTATTTCTATGGATCAGCAAGGCTGTGGTTTCAATTATATGTGAACTTCTTAACTTATATTTGTATTAATCAGTTTTTTAGCCCGTTTTTATCATCTGAATGGTCAACATTGTTTATAGCATAATCAGGAAAACATTCACCTGGTTACTTTCACATTCAATTAAATACCTTTTCTGGATACCAACCCTTTGATGTTTCCAGCTTTTTGTTTTCAGCCATCAGCTCTCCTAAAGTAGTGACAAATTTTGGGATCTAATTCTGTTTTGACCGATGTTTGCAAGTGATTCTAGATGCTATTAAAGCAGCTTTTTACAACTTGGGGTATTTTGCAGATAAGCTTGATCTTGCCCTACCGATGTTATCTTCTCAAATTGCACTATGTTCTGTAGCAAAGTAACACATTTCATGTCATAAGACAGTGATAATAAACCTGAGCAACGTACACAAAGCTGGAGGAATTCAACGGTTCAGGAGTATCTGTGGAGGAAAATCAACAGTCAGCAACCCAAAGACCAATATGTTTCTGTTTATTTCCCAGCATAGATGATGCCTGATCTGTTAACTTCCTCCAGCATTGTATGTGCATGTTGTTCAAAATATCCATTATCTGCAGAATCTGTTGTGTGTTAATAATAAGCCTTGATTCTGTTTCGAAAATATCACTCATGGATATAATTAAAAATGGTTAAAATGTCTTTGACTACCAGCAGAGCATTGAAAGGAGTGTCAGAACCTTCTCTGCCGCTATAGTCAGATGTTAGGCGGAGGTGATCATAATATGTCTCCATAATGTTAGCGTTACCCTGCTGGGTGTTACTGGAATTGGCGGAAAAAAAATCACTTTCACAAAAACAAAGGAGCTGGTTGTGAGCTACAAGAGGAACGGAGACAGGCTAACCACTATTGATATCGATGGATCTGGAGTTGAGAGGTGAACAGCTTTAAGTTCCTTGGCATACACATCACCAAGGATCTCGCGTGATCTGTAGGTACCGGCTCTGTGGTGAAAAAGGCACATTAACACCTCTTTCACCTCAGATGGTTGAAGAAGTTTTGTGTGGGCCCCCAAATCCCAAGAACTTCCTACAGGAGCACAATTGAGAGCATCCTGACTGGCTGCATCACTGCCTGGTATGGGAACTGTACTTCCCTCAATTGCAGGACTCTGCAGAGAGTGGTGAGGACAGCCCAGCGCATCTGTAGTTGTGAACTTCCCACTATTCAGGACATCTACAAAGACAGGTAAATGAGGGCCCGAAGGATCATTGGGGACCTGAGTCACCCCAACCATAAACTGTCTGGGAAACCGGAGCATAAAAGCCACGACCAAGAGGCTCTGGAACAACTTCTTCCACCAGGCCATCAGACCAATTAATTCATGCTGATACAATTGTATTACTATGTTGACTGTCCTGTTGTACATATTATTTATTTTAAATTACTATAAATTGCACATTTAGATGGAGACATAACGTAAAGATTTTTACTCTTCACATTAAATGAAAGATATAAGTAATAAAGTCAATTCAATTCAAATGACTGAATCCAAATTTGCAGTGGAATAAATGTCATTAGGTAGAGATCTGAGGGAGAAAACAAAAGTATAAATTAGGTATTTATTGAAAGCGAGATTGCGGAGGTATTGATAATGAATAAGTTAACAATACCTCAATTTTTAAAGAATCTGGACAAATGTCATTGGCACCAATGTCTTATCCAGTACCATGATACCAGGGAAGGAAGATATGCAAACATTTGGAGAAGGAAGTCTGAGAATCAGAACGGGAGTGCTGCGGGAGCCATTTTGATTTTTTTCTTCTTCTCATCGGAGTTGAGAGGCAGGACTGTGCAGGCGTGTAATGTCGGGCAGTGAAGCGCGGAAGATTTAAAAGGAACACAGCCTTATACAGTGGGCAGCGTCATTTGCGGGCAGAGGAGTGAGCCGGGAACAGAGTGAAGGCTTAAGGGCTTTGGCTCAATGGGCTTAGGCAGAAACTGGGGAGGCAAGGTAGGTTTAGGTTTCAGTTTTTCCTGTTATTTGAGGAAAGGGGGAATTATGAGTGTGAGGGCAGCTTCTTGTTCTCGGTGTCGGATGTGGGAGGTCCTGGAGTCTCCTAGCCTCCCGGACGTCCATATCTGTGCCAGGTGCGCCGAGCTGCAGCTCCTAAGGGACCGATGACCTTCGTCTGGTCAGGGAGAGTAAGGAGTTTGTAGAGAGAAGTTACAGGCAGTTGGCCACCCCGGAGCCACGGGAGGCAGACAAGTGGGTCATGGTTCGGAGAGGGAAGAGGAAGAGTCAGGTACTAGAGAGTACCCCTGTGGCTGTACCCCTTGACAATAAGTACTCCTGTTAGAGTACTGTTGGGGGGGACAGCCTGCCTGGGGGAAGCAACAGAGGCCGTGCCTCTGGCACAGAGTCCGGCCCTGTAGCTCAGAAGGGTAGGGAAAGGAATAGGAAGGCTGTAGTAATAGGGGACTCGATAGGGGATCAAACAGGCGATTCTGTGGACACAGTCAGGAGACCCGGATGGTAGCTTGCCTCCCTGGTGCCAGGGTCCAAGATATTTCTGATTGCATCTAAGACACCCTGAAGTGGGAGGGTGAGGAGCCAGAGGTCGTGGTACATATAGGTACCAATGACATAGGTAGGAAAAGGGAAGAGGTCATGAAAGGATAATATAGGGAGTTAGGAAGGGAGTTGAGAAGAAGGACCACAAAGGTAGTAATCTCAGGATTGCTGCCTGTGCCACGCGACATTGAGAGTAGGAATAGAATGAGCTGGAGAATAAATGCGTGGCTGAGGGATTGGAGCAGGGGGCAGGGATTCAAGTTTCTGGATCATTGGGACCTCTTTTGGGGCAGGTGTGACCTGTACAAAAAGGACGGGTTGCACTTGAATCCTAGGGGGACCAATATCCTGGCGGGGAGATTTGCTAAGGCTACTGGGGAGACTTTAAACTAGAATGGTTTGGGGGTGGGAATCCAATTGAAGAGACTAGGAGAGAGGAGGTTAGTTCACAAATAGAGAAAGCTAGTAGACAGTGTGTGAGGGAGGAAAGGCAGGTGATAGAGAAGTGGAGCGCTCAGACCGAAGTTGTCGGGGAGAAGGAAGAAAAAGATAATAGTTGTTTGCACTGTTAGGGATAAACAGAGAGTAAGAGGTGGAGAATGTCTTAAATGCATCTATTTTAATGCTAGGAGCATTTTAAGAAAGGTGGATGAGCTTAGAGCATGGATTGATACCTGGAAATATGATGTTGTAGCTATTAGTGAAACATGGTTGCAGGAGGGGTGTGATTGGCAACTAAATATTCCTGGATTTCGTTGCTTCAGATGTGATAGATTCGGAGGGGCAAGAGGGGGAGGTGTTGCATTGCTTGTCAGAGAAAATATTACAGCGGTGCTTTGGCAGGAAAGATTAGAGGGGTCATCTAGGGAGGCTATTTGGGTGGAATTGAGGAATGGGAGAGGTGTAGTAACACTTATAGGGGTGTATTATAGACCACCTAACAGGGAGCAAGAATTGGAGGAGAAAATTTGTAAGGAGATAGCAGATATTTGTAGTAAGCATAAGGTTGTGATTGTGGGAGATTTTAATTTTCCACACATAGACTGGGAAGCCCATTCTGTAAAAGGGCTGGATGGTTTGGAGTTTGTAAAATGTGTGCAGGATATTTTTTTGCAGTGTTACGTAACCCCGTAACCAGGTAACTTACCAGCAAAGATAGATGGATCAGCTGAGTCGGATGCTACTATTTTCAAACGTTTTATTCGAAAAGGGCACAAACGTATGGTTAATACAAAGCATTCAGATCATATACATCGTCAAACTCAATCTAAAACACCGGTGTAACCATAATCAATCAGAAATAAGCTCTACAGTTGTCTAGGGGTTAATACAGAGTCCAATTGAAATATAAAGAGTCACTCAGAAGTTTGCAGGCTTTTCCCTTTTGGGAACCGCTGGGGTTTTCACGTTGTAGAGAGAAAGAGATGATTTGGAAAAGATAAACACTTGCCCGTCGTCTTGGCAGAGCAAATCCTTGGAATCAGGGGAGCAGACTTCCCCGTTGTTAGCTAAAAGCAGTCTTTCGTTGGTTCTAGCCACAGATTCAAAAGTTGGAATCTAACGCACGTGGCTTCCTTCAGAATGGCTTCCCGCTCCCACGGGAATCGATATCGTGCTTCCTTCGTCTCCTGGGTGCGTCTGAGGGTTCCCCCCCCTCAGACCCTCCTTTATACTTCTTCACGGGATCGCAGGTGTCAATCAGGTTGCAGGTGATGCGATCTCTCTCTCAACCAGCCCACTTTGCCCGAGGGCTTTTCACGTGGTCTCCATGAGACAATAGTCAAGGTCACCTTTATTCTGCTTCTTGGGAGAACGTGGTCTCTCTCTCTCTCTCTCCCATTTCCCTGGGTCTATTCAGCACGTCCCTTCCTCTTTTGGGTCAGCTGACCCCCCTCTTGACTCGGGTTCTTGAGATTCTCACAAAGGAGGGGGCCGATGGCATAATACCTCCCTCCATAACGGGTTTTTAACCAGCGGTTAAAAACAGGTTGGTACTGGGTTTTGTTTTTGAATCTACATACTACACAAGCTTTTCTCTTCACAGAGTACTATTGTCATACATTCAAGTCAGGATCTAAACAGGTAACAAGTACAGTGCCCCTTTTCTTTAATACCTTAACCTCACGTGCCATACTAACGCCTGGTAGCATCAAACTTCAGCTCAATAACCACCTTATTTATCTGCTTTCTTCAGCAACATAACTAAGGAGGTGTGATCTTAGCTTACATACATCTACAAAGGTTCATGCAAAATACTAATTTTTTATGTTACTTTCAAACTTAACAGTCAAGCTTCCATGGGTGTTGTCTTTATTATTCACATACTTTGTCAAAATCCCTTAAAACCGGCTTCTGCTATTTAAAAATCGCGTCCCCATTAACCCTCGCCTCTTTTCCGGTTAATTCCCTCGTGGTGATCTTGGGCACCCTGGTGAAATAGGCTTTCGCCCGCTCCTTTCATAGAAGTTATTTTATCAGTGTGTTCCAAACTTAGACCACCTTCCGGATTTCCACCCAATTCCTTAATTTTAGGCAATTTGTCATTTTTCTCTTTAGGACCCGTCATGCTATTAGTTTCCAAGTTAAGATCTGCAAGCGATCCCGCTTTGTTCAGACAGCATTTCAAACTCTGCCTTTTCACACCACACTCTGGAATAACAATAGCGTGTGGGGCCCCTTAACCTTCCAACTCAACCTGTAATTGATTCACAGGCTTTGTGGTACCAAGCCATTGTCTCTGTAGCCTGGTTGCTGCTTCTGATATCAGTCCAGCCTTTAAATTTTCTTCATTCAATTTGGGAACTACACATTCCCCTTTTCCTTGAGCTCCGTGACTAGGTTCAGCACCACGTGCATCCCCATCTTGGACACACTCAAACGGGACATTGGCCTCTTCCAGGCTTTCAACACCCGTACCTTTTTCAAATTCTAACGTCCCCCGATCCTTCCAGTTACTCTTTAGGCAGCCCCCCGTTGGGGAAGGCGCAACCCTGCGAGCTGAAACAACCTCCTCGGCCATTTCAGCTGACTTCTCCACAGCAAGGATACCCTTCTCCTCTAAGACTGCCCTCATTTCACTCTCGGGACCATCGAGAACACCTTTAGAACTCTCAACTTCTCCAAACAATTCTGCCAAACCAGACAGATCAACCACGTCCAACTCTGGACGTTTTAACAGCTTCAT
Source organism: Hemitrygon akajei (assembly GCF_048418815.1). Lineage (NCBI taxonomy): Eukaryota > Metazoa > Chordata > Chondrichthyes > Myliobatiformes > Dasyatidae > Hemitrygon > Hemitrygon akajei. The sequence continues at coordinate 21,564,006 of NC_133130.1, forward strand.
CCGTTTCTCATCTTTATTTCCTACCTCTTAGGACCTTTCTCTTCACTAAGGGGGGGGGCTATCTCCTCGCCCTTACCCCCTTTTACTTTACTACCTTCTGTTTTACCACCCTCTGAACCCTCGTGGTATAGGGTTGGTAAAAACGTCTTGGCCAAGTCACTACTGGCGCGATTTAAACTGCTCTGGTTCTCAGCTGCTTTTCTCGACAGGCCGCGAGTGACCGCGCATGCGCGATAGCTCAGGGACTCCATGGGCGGGGCCTCAACTATCAGGGCGGTTCCCATCTTCCCACCCGCGAGGTCATTACCCAAAAGGAGGTCCACACCCTCCCCTGGTAACTCCGGCAGGACTCCTAGTTCCACAGGTCCCGACACCAACTCGCAATCGAGAAGGACCCTATGCAAAGGCACGACCTCGGTCCGGTTCCCGATACCTCTCAGGGCTACCTCGCCCGTGTGAGGGCTGAATTTTAACACATTACGGCTAATTAACGATAGTTCCGCCCCCGTGTCTCTCCAAATTCGTACGGGGTTGGGGGGATCCCCTTCCCTCAAAGACACGGTTCCTTCGGAACTAAATGTCTCCCGCCCCTCCGGTACTCCATCTACCTGGGGCCCTCTTGTCCATTTCCTGATTACCACTGCACGCCCGATAGGGATCGCTGCTCTCTCCCTCTCTGGCTCCTTTCTCGGAGCAAAGCAGTTTGATGCAATATGACCCACCTTCCCACAATTAAAGCAGGTTAAACCAGAGGGTCTCCAGGTTTCCTGTCTGTTATCCTCACTTTTGCTGCTAGCTCCCGGCGGGATCTCAGCCTCAGCCGGCGGGCTTTCCCTACCATTCCGACGGTCTCTTGGGTAACTTTTTGGCGAGGAAAACTTTGTCTTGTGGGTTAGGGCATATTCATCTGCGACCCTAGCCATCTCTGAGATGGACTGATTCGTCCTCTCATTTAAATACATTCGGATCTCTTCCGGAACGCAACCTTTAAATTCCTCAATCAAAATTAACTCCCTGAGACGCCCATAGTTCTCGGCCACCTTGTCAGCGGTGCACCAACGGTCCAAGAGCACACCCTTCTCATGGGCTAGCTCGGTATAGGTTTGATTCCACCCTTTCCTTAAATTTTGGAACCTCTGTCTATACGCCTCAGGTACTAACTCGTAACCTTGGAGAATGGCCTCCTTTACTTGATCATAATTCCCGTCCCTTTCTGGGGGCAGCGCGGCATATACCCGCTGTGCTTTCCCTCGTAACACACTTTGTAACAACGCCACCCACTGCTCTCTGGGCCACTTTTGATTCCTTGCCACCTTCTCAAAAATCAAGAAATAACTATCAACATCCGTCTCCTCGAACGGGGGGACCAACCTCAACGCCCGACTAACATCAAACCCTTCCTCTCTCTCTTCCCCTTGAGCTCTTCGCTCCTGCTTTCGCCTGTTCAGCTCCAATTCATGGCTCCTTTGTTTCTCTTTCTCTTCTGCTTCTAGCTGCTTTAGCTGGAGCTCACGATCCCGTTCTATCTCTAATTCCTTTAGTTTGAACACATGCTCTCTCTCCGCAGCCTTCTCAGCTGCTTCTACTTCAAGCTGCTTTACTTTAAGCTCATGGTCCAGCCTTGCTTTCTCCAACTCTACCTGATCTGTCCCACTCGCTAATCTCTTTTCGGGAATATTTTCCAAATCCTCAGCTACAAACACCTTCTTCCCAACGTAATGCTGTTGTATGACCCTTCGCACTTCCTGCTTTTTCATTGCTGGCTTCACCGCTGTGAGGTCTAACGCCTGCGCCAAATTTACCAAGTCTGATTTTGTAGCCTTCCCTAGCGCCTCTACCGTTGGGTTTCTCATAAATTCACCCACATCCATCTTTGCTGGTTTTCCGTCTGGCTACCTGCGTAACCAGATTTAAGTTTGGACTTACAGCCTGATTCACTGACCCTCCCGTTTGGTTTCAAATCCCGGGACGAGAACCCCACTTGTTACGTAACCCCGTAACCAGGTAACTTACCAGCAAAGATAGATGGATCAGCTGAGTCGGATGCTACTATTTTCAAACGTTTTATTCGAAAAGGGCACAAACGTATGGTTAATACAAAACATTCAGATCATATACATCGTCAAACTCAATCTAAAACACCGGTGTAACCATAATCAATCAGAAATAAGCTCTACAGTTGTCTAGGGGTTAATACAGAGTCCAATTGAAATATAAAGAGTCACTCAGAAGTTTGCAGGCTTTTCCCTTTTGGGAACCGCTGGGGTTTTCACGTTGTAGAGAGAAAGAGATGATTTGGAAAAGATAAACACTTGCCCGTCGTCTTGGCAGAGCAAATCCTTGGAATCAGGGGAGCAGACTTCCCCGTTGTTAGCTAAAAGCAGTCTTTCGTTGGTTCTAGCCACAGATTCAAAAGTTGGAATCTAACGCACGTGGCTTCCTTCAGAATGGCTTCCCGCTCCCACGGGAATCGATATCGTGCTTCCTTCGTCTCCTGGGTGCGTCTGAGGGTTCCCCCCCCTCAGACCCTCCTTTATACTTCTTCACGGGATCGCAGGTGTCAATCAGGTTGCAGGTGATGCGATCTCTCTCTCAACCAGCCCACTTTGCCCGAGGGCTTTTCACGTGGTCTCCATGAGACAATAGTCAAGGTCACCTTTATTCTGCTTCTTGGGAGAACGTGGTCTCTCTCTCTCTCTCTCTCCCATTTCCCTGGGTCTATTCAGCACGTCCCTTCCTCTTTTGGGTCAGCTGACCCCCCTCTTGACTCGGGTTCTTGAGATTCTCACAAAGGAGGGGGCCGATGGCATAACAGCAGCAATACATAGAGGTACCAACTCGAGAAGGAGCAGTGTTGGATCTCCTTTTAGGGAATGAGATAGGTCAGGTGATGGAGGTATGTGTTGGGAAGCACTTTGGGTCCAATGATCACAATGCCATTAGTTTCAATATGATTATGGAGAAGATAGGACTGGACCCAGGGTTGCGATTTTTGATTGGAGAAAGGCTAACTTTGAGGAGATGCGAAAGGATTTAGAAGGAGTGGATTGGGACAATTTGTTTTATGGGAAGGATGTAATAGAGAAATGGAGGTCATTTGAAAGTGAAATTTTGAGGGTACAGAATCTTTATGTTCCTGTTAGGTTGAAAGGAAAGGTTAAAAGTTTGAGAGAGCCATGGTTTTCAAGGGATATTGGAAACTTGGTTTGGAAAAAGAGAGCGATCTACAATAAATATAGGCAGCATGGAGTAAATGAGGTGCTCGAGGAATATAAAGAATGTAAAAAGAACCTTAAGAAAGAAATTAGAAAAGCTAAAAGAAGATACGAGGTTGCTTTGGCAAATAAGGTGAAAATAAATCCAAAGGGTTTCTACAGTTATATTAATAGCAAAAGGATAGTGAGGTATAAAATTGGTCCCTTAGAGAATCAGAGTGGACAGCTATGTGTGGAGCCAAAAGAGATGGGAGAGATTGAACAAATTCTTTTCTTCGGTATTCACTAAGGGGAAGGATATTGAATTGTGTAAGGTAAGGGAAACAAGTAGGGTATTTATGGAAACTATGATGATTAAAGAAGACGAAGTACTGACGCTTTTAAAGAACATAAAAGTGGATACGTCTCCGTGTCCTGACAGGATATTCCCTAGGACCTTGAGGGAAGTTAGTGTAGAAATAGCAGGGGCTCTGACAGAAATATTTCAAATGTCATTAGAAACGGGAATGGTGCCGGAGGATTGGCGTATTGCTCATGTGGTTCCATTGTTTAAAAAGGGTTCTAAGAGTAAACCTAGCAACTATCGGCCTGTAAGTTTGACGTTAGTGGTGGGTAAATTAATGGAAAGTATTCTTAGAGATGGTATATATAATTATCTGGATAGACAAAGTCTGATTAGGAACAGTCAACATGGATTTGTGCGTGGAAGGTCATGTTTAACAAATCTTACTGAGTTTTTTTTTAGAGGTTACTAGGAAAGTTGACGAGGGTAAAGCAATGGATGTTGTCTATATGGACTTCAGTAAGGCCTTTGACATTCTTCAGATGCTGGAAATCCAAAGCAACACTTACAAAATGCTGGAGAAACTCAGCAGGTTAGGCGGCATTTATGGAAATGAATAAACAGTCAATGTTTCAGGCCAGGACCCTTCATCACAGTCCATATAAAGGTTCTCGGATATGTTGAGGGTATGTAAGTAGGATATTTATGTTTGAAATATAATTAAATTATAGGAAAAAGGCACTGATAAAAACATAAATGACATTTAGGACCACTATCATAAAAGTGATCACTGTATGAGATGTATATATAAATGGGTCAGTCAGCTTCTGGTGTGACAGATCCATTCACAGAGTTTCACAGAGGATACTTGTAATTCATTTATGTAATGAATAGATGCAGTAACACAAGAAAAATTTAGATGGGTGAACCATGATTCAAGATTGTTTAATGTCATTTCCTATACACAAGTGTAAGGAGAAGTAAATAATTGTTGCTCTGGATCCAGTGCATCACAAGAAAAAACACAAAAATAAAGAGCATAATAATAACAACAAAAACTCATAATAAATATAAATCCCCAAGATAGCTTATGGACATTATGTCCATAAAGTGACATTTAGCTGTACAAAAGGTGACTGATGGGAAATGATAAAGTAGTGGTGGAGTTGGTGGGTGGAGGCATTGATCCGTCTTAGTGCTTGGGGAAAGTAACTGTTCTTGAGTCTGGTGGACCTGGCGTGGATATTGCGTAGCCTCCTCCCTGATGGAAGTGAGACAAACAGTCCATGAATAGGGTGTGTGGGATCCTTCATGATATTACTGGTCCTTTCCTAGCACCTTTCTGTATACAAGTCCTTGATGACAGATAGGCAGATGCCAGTGATGCACTGGACAGTTTTGACTACCCATTGTAGAGCCACCCTGTCTGCCATAGTGCAGTTTCTGTGCCAAGCAGTGATCAAGCTTGTAGAATGACGTAAGTATGGGTGTGCCAAGTCCAGCTGTCTTCAGCCTCAGAAAGTGGAGGTGTTGGTGAGCTTTCTTGACTGTGTATGATGTGTTCTGGGACCATGAGAGGTTGTGTGTGATGTGGACTTTCAGGAGTTTGAAACTGCTTGCAGTTTCCAGTGCTGTGCCTCTGATGTAAGGAGGGGAGTTGTGAGTGGTACGAGTTCTCCTGAAGTCAATAATCATCTCCTCTGTCTTGTTGACATTAAGGAAGAGGTTATTTGCCTGGCAACAAGCCTCGAGCTCTCCCACTTCCTTTCTAGAAACATAGAAAATAGGTGCAGGAGTAGGCCATTCAGCCCTTTGAGCCTGCACCGCCATTCAGTATGATCATGGCTGATCATCCAACTCAGAACTCTGTACTTGCTTTCTCTCCATACCCCCGATCCCTTTAGCCACAAGGGCCATATCTAACTTAAATATAGCCAATGAACCGGCCTCAACTGTTTCCTGTGGCAGAGAATTCCACAGATTCACCACTCTCTGTGTGAAGAAGTTTTTCCTCATCTCGGTCCTAAAAGGCTTCCCCTTTATCCTTAAACAGTGACCCCCTCGTTCTGGACTTCCCCAACATTGGAAACAATCTTCCTACATCTAGCCTGTCCAATCCCTTTAGAATTTTATACGTTTCAATAAGATCCCCCCTCAGTCTTCTAAATTCCAGTGAGTATAAGCCTAGTCGATCCAGTCTTTCTTCATATGAAAGTCCTGCCATCCCAGGAATCAATCTGGTGAACCTTCTCTGTACTCCCTCTATGGCAAGAATGTCTTTCCTCAGATTAGGGGACCAAAACTGCACACAATATTCTAGGTGCGGTCTCACCAAGGTCTTGTACAACTGCAGTAGAACCTCCCTGCTCCCTGCTTTTGCCGTGAATGCCAACATACCATTTGCCTTTTTCACCGCCTGCTGTACCTGCATGCCCACCTTCAATGACTGGTGTACAATGGCACCCAGGTCTCGTTGCATCTCCCCTTTTCCTAATCGGCCACCATTCAGATAATAATGTTTTCCTGTTCTTGCAACCAAAGTGGATAACCTCACATTTATCCACATTAAATTGCATCTGCCATGAATTTGCCCACTCACCTAATCTATCCAAGTCACCCCGCATCCTCTTAGCATCCTCCTCACCCCGCATCCTCTTAGCATCCGCCGCCCAGCTTCGTGTCATCCGCAAACTTGGAGATGCTGCATTTAATTCCCTTGTCTAAATCATTAATATATATTGTAAACAACTGTTCTGTTTTCTGTTCTTGTTGGCAATGAGACTGTTGTGTCATCAGCAAACTTGGCGGATGTGATTGCTCGTGTGTTTGGCTGTGCAGTCAGAAGAGCAGAGTGTACAGCAATGGGCTCAACACACATCGGTTGTTTTTATCGATCTTTATCTAGTGACCTCAACAGAGCCCTGTGATAAAACTGTAAACATCACCATTTAATGACATTTCACAAAGGAGTTATACAGGTTTTATAAAGCAAGTTCTGTATTTCTATGCCTATTGCTATTTTCTAACTGAGGATCTTGGTTTCCGGCCAGATCGCACTGGGTAACCTGCTTCAATGTACATCTTTGGAAACTCTGACTGCAAACTATCTCGGATACTTTGCTACATAAATCACACCCTCACTCCCATTTAATATGGAAGATAGCTTTAGTGGAGAAATTTGTTTGAATGTGTTAAACTGGACAGTCATATCTTTTATTTCAGATATTCATGCTTTAGTTTGGCCTTTTTGCCCAACTGGTGGAGCAAGTTTAAAAACTGATGGTTACTCTAATTGCATTGAAAGCTAATAGTTTATTAATTGCAGCATAATGTTCAGATGCAACAATAGCTGGTATCAGAAGGTGAAAATTGAGACAACTGTTGATTTGCATAACTAACCAAGACATCTTTGGAATGTGGGAGGAAACTGGAGCACCCAGAGGAAACAGGAAGAACATACAGACTTCATACAGAGTGGGCTGGAATTGAACCTGGGTTGTTGGCACTGTAATAACGTTATGCTAGTGGCTACGTAACCATGCTGCCCCAATATATAGCTGGTTGAGCATTTCACCATTAATTTTAATAACTAAGAATCAGTCCAAGAACTGCATCATAGATACACACTCAGACTCTGAGCAGTAGGACCAAGTTGTGAGAGGAAAGCTCAATATTAAGTTTCCAGCCAAACAGGAAAGTTTTGTAATAATTGCAGGATAATCAGGTACACCTTCCCCCAGCAGAACCAGGGTCATTCAGTCATTGAGCCGTAGCATACAGGCCATGCCTGTGGAGGCTGAGCTCCAAGTCATTGTCAACTCAGTCATTCATGTATATCGAAAAATTACTCTTGCACCAATCATCTATAAACCTTAGTGTTCTATCCATGTGCCCTGACTGCCCAACACTGCTGTGGATATGAAATTTGTGTTACATAACAGCTTTACTGATAGAGAACATAGAACAGTACAGCACAGTAGTAGCCCTCAGCTCACAATGTGCTGACTTTTTAACCTACTCTAAGATCTTCCCTCCTACAAAGATGATAGAAAAATGGAGGGCTATGTGCCAACCTAAGAGTCTCTTAAATATCTATAATGTATCTGGCTCTATCACCACCCCTACCAGCATGTACCACCATCCATCACTTTCTGTTTTAAAAAAAGAATTACCTCTGGTATCCCCCTATACTTTCCTCTAATAACCTTAAAATTAAACTCCCTCTTATTTACCATTTCCCCTCTGGAGGAAAAATGCAAATTCCTTTACCTCTTAATGTTTCTTAAAGTGCATTACCTTTGCTTCTTTATCATACAGTAAGGTGGAAGTGCTTTTGACTAATGAGATGACCAGATTTATTTTTACTTGACTTTAGTGGAAAGCCATGAAATAGAGTATCCATTTAGTCTTCCTGTAAGTTCCTTGTTTTTTTTCTATTCCTTTAAATGTTTAGTTTAAAAATTGCCCAGAATTTCTGAGTTCTCTAAATCTACATTGAACAATTGTAGAGTCTCTCTTTTTCCATCCCATATATATTAAAAAAAATTCAGGGATTAAATATATGCAGTCCAGCAATGGGGGCTTTCTTTGTCTCGTCACAAAATGTTAATTATATGCAGATCATGTTCATCTGGGTTAATACCATTTAAACCATTTGTCTTATGGATTCTACAACTAAAGGCTTCTGTTTATTTAATTGATTGGATTGTTTTTAGTATTTTTTAATGCAAAATAACATTTCTTATTTTCCTCAGGTTTAAATTGTTGGCAAATCAGCACATGTCAATGTACCCTACACTGGATGTTGACATAGATGGAGAACTAGAGAAGCTCAAGGTAAGCTGATCAGAACTTGGCTTTATTCATTTTTTTTGGTGTTTTTATCATTGTCATTGGCAATTCCCAAGAGCAATGGTTGATCCTTAACCATAATTTTAAAAAAAACTTAACCAGAAATGAAAGAAGACATTGTAAATCTCATGAAAATGTTTAGTGCAGATGGGGAGAGCTTGAAAGTTGCATTCTTCCCCACACTCTGACAGGTGCTTGTTGGGCAACAATATGAATGGTTGCTTCTGGATTGATTTGTGGGGCTGTTAAAGTAATGACATTAAACAATGCATTACATTTGAATGGGTATGACAGGACACCCACAAACTGACATGCACATTTTTTTCCCTCAGCTGTTCAGAAATGCTTGGACTTAGAATTTGCAAGCTAATATTTTGGAATGTAACTTAATTTTAATTACCAATTTTAAGCTGTCTGCAATACAACAAACATAAAAATGTAGATAAATAGATCATCTTCAGAACTTGCTCAGATCTTACTATTGTGCATGCACCAATCCCAACCAAGTTATTGAACCCACTGACAAGGGTAGTGCCATTGTAGTCTGTTGGTCTAACTCTACCTTACAGAGGCCATGTTGTGGTTCTTCCTGCCTACACCAGGACCATGACCCCATCAACAAACATCAGGCTGTTGCCCCCCTCTCTGTCACAGATCTCATTACATCAGGATATTTTCCTTCTACACACTGCAACCTGATACTGCCCTAACCCCACACTTCCTGCTTTTACCTCTTGCCTAGGATGTACCAACAGGACAGTCTTGGTTTCACCCTTCTCCCAGCTCTTGCCCAACTGCACTAGTACCTATTTTCTCTCCAGCCTCCCCTTTCCTTCTCACCTACATCTCAGACTTGTTGTTTGCCCTTCACCATTTTGATAACTTCCAGTTCCCTAACCCCACCACATTATTTTCCCTATGGATATCTTGTTGTTATGCACTCCTTCTCATCCATCAGAAAAACCTTAAAATCCTCCACTTTTTTCTGCAACAAAATCTAACAAGCTCCCCTCCACCAGCACTTGCATCTACCTGACAGAACATATTCAAAGTTTATTATCAGAGAGCATGTATGTCCCCACATGCAACACTGAAATTCTTTTTCCTGCAGGTATACTCAGCAAATCTGTAGAATAGTAACTATAACAGGATCAATGAAAGATCAAGAAGAGCATAGAACTGTGCAAATGCAAATATAAATAAATAGCAATAAATAACAGGAATGTGAAATAACAAGATAAAGAATTGTTAAAATAAGATAATTCGTTGTGGGAGTATCTCAATAGATGAGTTTAACTTTCCCCTTTTGTTCAAGAGCCTGATGATTAAGGAGTAGTAACTGTTCTTGAACCTGATGGTGTGAGCAGCAACTGCTCTTTTTTTGAGTCCTTTTGCTTCATGCATAACAGCGGTGTAGCCAAAGGCACGTGTATGAACCTTAACTATACCTGTCGTCTTGGCAAAGTGGCAAAAATACCTCCACTACCCCCACTTGCTTCAGTCACCCACCACCCAATATTTCACCCTCCAGATCCCCTCCCCAAAATTTGTTGCACTTGCCTTTTGTCTGTCCCCCACTATTATTTCCATTTTCACCTTCCATCCTCATCAGAATCCAGCACTGGTAGGCTTTGCATTTCTGTTTTATTGACCTCCCGCAGCTGTTTCCACCTTCACTCCTACCCCATTTTGACTCCATCTAACCTTTTTTTCAAAAAACTTTATCTGTGACCGTCTGTCACCCACTTTCATCCCCCCTTGATCCACCATCACCTGCTGACTCCTGCCTCATTCTCCCCCCTCCTCTTGATATATTCCCACCGAGTCCAGATGTTGTCTCCACCTGAAACATCAATTACTTGCTTCCCTTGTCCTCACCCTCACAAACCAGATCACTGAGCTCCTTCAGCAGTTTGTTTTTTTTTTGTGCTAGATCCTTACATCTGTAGTCCCTTATATCACCATGTAATTTTGTCATTGCATTAGTTCTTTCAGATACAAAGTGAATCAGAGGTACTGATTTATTATGATCTGATGGTTGACAATTTCAATAATCCACACTTGTTCCACCAGTATTTGTTGTTTTGTTGCCGAACTGTTTTTTTCCCCAAGCTTTGGATCTAAATTATAATGCATATGAATGCTCAGAATGTAGCTGGATTTACCTGCACCTTTTTGAAGCTGAGCTCAAATTTGTGAATGTGAATTGTTTTTCAAATTAATGGTGGTCGGCCTCCTCTGCCTCTGAACTGAGCTGAGCCAGTCCCTTCCACGTGCCTGAACTTGCTCTACTCCTATAAAACATGCATTGTCTTTATATATTAAAAAAATTGCACAGATCCCAGCTCTGCCAGTCCCTTTTTGAAGCATATGTAATATTTTTTGTTCCCTTATCACTTATTTCCACTCTGTGAGGATCATCTTTATTTTGTTTCAAAAGCTTTTGCTGAGACTAAAACTGTGTGCAGTATTCTGGTGCAATCTCACCCACACCCTGAGAATTATGACAAATCTTACCTATTTCTAAAGTTCAACCTCACTTGCTAACTTAACTGCTTGTCATTCAGCATAGAAATAGGCCCCATCTCAGCCGGTCCCATTTTCCCATATATGGCCCATATTACTCTAAACCAGAGGTTCCTGATCTGGGGTCCACAGACCCCTTTGCTTTATGGTGTTGGCCCAGGGCACAAAAAAAACAAAGTTGGGAACCCCTCCTCTAAACCTTTCCTATCCATGTACCAATCCAAAATATTGCTCCTTAGGTTCTTATTATATTTCCTCCCTAAATCTATTCCGACTAGTTCTTCATTCCCCAACCTGGTGGGGGGGGGGGGGGGGGGGGGGAGAGGTGAAACTGAATACATTCAACTGACCTATGTCCCTCTTCATTCTATAAGCCCATATAATACCAACCCTCTCCTTGAACTACAAAGTTATATTTGCTGCTTTTACCCTGCTGGTACTCTGGAATTCCAAGATTTTAAACCACATTTGGATTATTGTATTCGGTTCTGGTTGCCTCATTATAGGAAGAATGTGGAAGCATTAGAGAGGTTGCAGAGAAGATTTACCAGCATGATACTTGGATTAGCGAGCATGTCCTATGAGGATGGGTTGAGGGAGCTTAGGGCTTTTCCCTTCAGAGAGAAAGAGGATGACAGGTGATTTGTACAGGAGTTGTACAAGGTGATAAGTGGCATAGATTGAGTGGAGTTTTTTTTCTGGGCAGAAATGGCTAATATAAGGGGGCGACATTTTAAAGTGTTCAGAGGAAAGTATAGCAAGGATGTCAGAGGTTTGACCTATCACCTGCTACCTTGTACTTCTTTCTTCCTCCTCTCCCTCCGACTTCCTTGCTCTTCCTTTCCAGTCCTGATGAAGGGTCTTGGGCTGAAATGTCAACTGTACTCTTTTCTGTAGTAGCTGCCCGTTCTGCTGAGTTCTTCCAGCATTTTGTGTGTATTGCTTAACCTTTTTGCCATTTCCTGTTTGGTTTGATATTATAGTGCCTATAAAAAATATTCACCCGCCTTGGAAGTTTTCATATTTTATTGTTTTACAACATAGAATCACAGTGGATTTAATTGGGCTTTTTTGGCATGATCAACAGGAAAAGACTCTTTCGTGTCAGAGTGAAAACAGATCTCTACTAAGTTATCTAAATTAATTACAAATGCTGGTGCTGGAAAAATTCCCAGAGCTCTGGTTTACCCTAGCCCTTGCTACTTTGTCTGCCCTACTTTTAGATCTAACATTTTCCTTGACCTCCTTTGTTAACTGCATATGATTCCTCTTTGTCATGGAATCTAGCTGGGATGAATTTCTGCTTAACATCATGAACTAGCCATTTAAATATGTATAACTGTTTGGCAACTAACCTATCTCTTTAATTTTAGCCAGACCACTTTAAACAACTCCACCCTCATACCATTCAGTTGCCCTCATTTAAGTTGAAGACTCTGGTTTTGGACCTGGGGTGTTAACCATCAAACTTTGGTCAGGCTGGTGGCGCAATGGGATCAGCGCCGGACTCCGGAGCGAAGGTTCCCGAGTTCGAATCCAAGTCGGGCCACCCCCGAGCACGCTTTCCATCTGTGCTGGGTTGAGTGTCGAGCTAGTCACTGGCCTTGTAAAACAAAAAACAAAGGTTGAGTCAGGAATGTTCATATCATGACCCGGTTAATCCGAAAGGAAACCAGTCCTGACACCATGCGCCAGACTAGAATAGCTGACTGGTGCGACATGCTAAAGAAAAAACCATCAAACTATGCCTGTGATTCATCCCCAGGTAACGCTTGTAGGTGGGGTGACTGTAACAACATTTCTGTGCTCACTGTGCAAACGTGGCTACAAGTTACAGGATGCTTTAATTCTCTGCCAACTTCTGCCCTGTATTAGATTCTGTTGAAGCTCAACACAAGCTCAAGAAACTGTGCTTATCTTTTCTCATGGCATTTCACAATCATTTGTATTCAACATTGAGTTTAATAAATTTCACCCACTGTTTCCTCTTTTGTCTGGAATGATGATGTTCTGGAAAAGTGCTGGCATCGACATGTCAAACAATCTGAATTTGCCTTCATAACTACTAGGAAGCTTGGAACTCCTGCTCAAGCATAAGCAAATGGGGTATTCGTGTAACTCCTCACCGCTGATGCTAGGGACTGTAGTTTGACCTTGGACTGTAGAGCAGCAGCATTTTCCTATTGATTAATGTTGTATTTTTGTCCATAATACAGTGCAATGTATGTTTTGACTTAAATTTAATTCACTAAGTATTATTTGCTCAAGTATCTTCTTGTGCTTCCGTATTTAATAATGTGGTTAATTTTTAACAGTCTTTACAAGTCCTTGAGAATTTGTGAATGTCATACATTCAGACCTTCAATTGTGGTAGTTGGAACAGCCAGTTCAGCTCTAGGGATGTGGATATGCATTATTTACCGGCTGTTTTAAGCTCTTGGCATGAGTTGTTTGGACCTTGCCACATACTGAGTTAGGTCTTGTTCAGGTTAGAATCAGCATCGTAAGCTAAGCTGTTACTTGATGATCTCTATTGAGTAAGTGTAGATCTAGCAAGTAGGGCAAAAGTGAGTGCATGTTCATCATCACAACAATTTCTGGATTATTGCTACTGTTTTCAAACCCTTTTGCCTTGCCATAGCATACCTTTTGTAAACCAATTATCTCTTTACTATGTTAGCAAGTTAACCTTTTTGTTCTTTCCTCACCCATACTGAAAACAGCAAATATACTTATGTGATTAGAGGAAAGTATAAGGGGGAGGTCAGAGGTAATTTTTATTTTTTATTTTTTACAGAGTGATAACTGCATGAAAAGCACTGCCAGGAGTGGTGGTAGAGGCAGATATATTAGACACATTTAAGGAATTCTGAGATAGGCATATGGATGGTAGAAAACTGGAGGACTATGTGGGAGAGAAGGGTTAGCTTGATATTAGAGTAGGTTAAAACCTCAGCACAGCATCTTGGACTGAAAGGTCCACACTGTGCTGTTATATTCTGTGTTCTAGTTCTGTTATAAGGTAATCAACCTGGAATTTTAACTCTTTCTAAAATTGGGCCTAATCTCTTAAATCAGAGATGGCACATTGGACAATTAGAAGTGGTGCATTGCACCCCAGAGATAATACTAAAAAAGTAACCCTACTCATGCAAAAAGTATTAATCAAAAACCAATTTATAGAAAAAAAATCTATAACAGAAATTCAAAGGCAACACGAGTGAATCTGCAGATGCTGGAAATAAATAAAAACACAAAATGCTGGCAGAACTCAGCAGGCCAGGCTTATCTCCCGCCTGGGTAGCCTCCTACCTGCTGGCATGAACATTCAACTCACAGACCTCCATTGATACCCCTGCCCCCCGCCCCCCTTACCCCATCCCTATCTATAATTTTAGTCTGGTTCTCTTCCTCTCTCTTTTCCCCCCTCACTATAATCTCCCCCCAGCCCTACCTTTCTTTCTCTTTTATTTCCCATAATTCTTTAGATTTGCAGCATGTTATGTTACTGGTTGTGAAATGCGTGAATGAAATTAGAGCAAGAGGATTAAACAGACGAGAGTTCAGAGAATATTGTGAAATGTTAGATTTGGAAAATGGCGATCTCGTCCTTCATTGTGAGGTATGCTGGCTTTCTAGAGGACAGGTTCCGAGTAGACTTTGGAAACTGAAAAATACTGTTCATAACTTTCTAGAAAAGAAAAATGAGCTGCCTGAGGAAAGAGCCCTTTTATGTGATAACACAGAAAACATAGAAAACCTGCAGCACAATACAGGCCCTTCGGCCCACAAAGTTGTGCCGAACATATCCCTACCGTAGAAATTACTAGGCTTACCTATAGCCCTCTAATTTACTAAGCTCCATGTACCTATCTAAAAGTCTCTCAAAAGACCCTATCATATCCGCCTCCACCACCGTTGCTGGCAGCCCATTCCATGCACTCACCACTGTGAGTAGAAAAAAACTGACCCCTGACGTCTCCTCTGTACCTACTCCCCAGCACCTTAAACCTGTGTCCTCTTGTGGCAACCATTTCTGCCCTGGGAAAAAGCCTCTGACTACCCACACAATCAATGCCTCTCATCATTGTATACACCTCTATCAGGTCACCTGTCATCCTCTTTTGCTCCAAGTTCACTCAAGCTATTCTCAGAAGGCATCCTCCCCTATCCAGGCAACATCCTTGTAAATCTCCTCTGCACCCTTTCTATGGACTACACATTCTTCCTGTAATGAGGTGACCAGAACTGAGCACCGTACTCCAAGTGGGGTCTGATCAGGGTCCTATATAGCTGCAACATTACCTCTTGGCTCCTAAATTCAATTCCATAATTGATGAAGGCCAATGCACCATACGCCTTCTTAGCCACAGAGTCAACCTGCGCAGCTGCTTTGAGTGTCCTATGGACTCGGACCCCAAGATCCCTCTGACAAGAGTCTTAGCATTATTACTACATTCTGCCATCATATTTGACCTACCAAAATGAACCACTTCACACTTACCTGGGTTGAACTCTTATCTGGCACTTCTCAGCCCAGTTTTGCATCCTATCAATGTCCCGCTGTAACCTCTTGACAGCCCTCCACACTATCCACAACACCTCCAACCTTTGTGTCATCAGAAAACTTACTAACCCATCCCTCCACTTCCTCATCCAGGTCATTTATAAAAATGATGAAGAGTAAGGGTCCCAGAACAGATCCCTGAGGCACTCCACTGGTAACTGACCTGCATGCAGAATCTGACCCATCTACAACCACTCTGTGGGCAAGCCAGTTCTGGATCCACAAAGCAATGTCCCCTTGGATCCCATGCCTCCTTACTTTCTCAATAAGCTTTGCATGGGGTACCTTATCAAATGCCTTGCTGAAATCCATATACACTCCTACTGCTCTTCCTTCATCAATGTGTTTAGTCACATCCTCAAAAAATTCTATCAGGCTCGTAAGGCATGACCTGCCTTGATAAAGCCATGCTGACTACTCCTAATCATATTATACCTCTCCAAATGTACATACATCCTGCCTCTCAGGATTTTCACCATCAACTACCAACCACTGAGGTAAGACTCACTGGTCTTTAATTTCCTGGTCTATCTCTGCTCCCTTTCTTGAATAAAGGAATAACATCCGCAACCTTCCAATCCTATGGAATCTCTCCTGTCCCCATTGATGATTCAAAGATCTTCGCCAGAGGCACAGCAATCTCCTCCCTTGCCTCCCACGATAGCCTAGGGTACGTTTCATCCGGTCCAGGCGACTTATCTAACTTGATGCTTTCCAAAAGCTCCAGCACATCCTCTTTCATTATATCTACATGCTCAAGCTTTTCAGTCTGCTGCAAGTCATCACTACAATCACTAAGATCCTTTTCCATCGTGAACACTGAAGTAAAGTATTCATTAAGTACCTCTGCTATTTTCTCCGATTCCATACACACTTCCCCACTGTTACACTTGATAGGTCCTATTCTTTCATGTCTTATCCTCTTGCTCTTCAAATACTTGTAGAATGCCTTGGTTTTCCTTAATTCTGCCTGCCAAGGCCTTCTCACGGCCCCTACTGGCTCTCCTAATTTCCTTCTTAAGCTCCTTCCTAGTAGCCTTATAATCTTCTAGATCTCTAACATTGCCTAGCTCTCTGAACCTTTTGTAAGCTTTTCTTCTCGACTGGATTTATTACAGCCTTTGTACACCACGGTTACTGTACCCTACCATAACTTCCCTGTCTCATTGGAATGTACCTATACAGAACTCTACACAAATATCCCCTGAATATTTGCCACATTTCTTCCGTACTTTTCCCTGAGAACAGCTGTTTCCAATTTAAGCCTCCAGTTTCCTGCCTGATAGCCTCATAATTCCCCTTACTCCAATTAAATGCTTTTCTAACTTGTCTGTTCCTATCTCTCTCCAATGCTATTGTAAAGGAGATAGAATGATGATCACTATCTCCAAAGTGCTCTCCCACTGAGAGATCTGACACCTGACCAGGTTTATTTCCAATACCAAATCAAGTACAGCCTTTCTTCTAATAGGCTTTTATACATACTGTGTCAAGAAACCTTCCTGAACACACCTAACAAACTCCACCCCATCTAAACCCCTTGCTCCAGGGAGATGCCAATCGATTTTTGGGAAATTAAGATCGCTCATCACAACAACTCTGTTATTATTACACCTTTCCAGGATCTGTTTCCCTTTCTGCTCCTCGATATCCTGTTACTATTGGGCGGCCTATAAAAAACATCCAGTAAAGTTATTGACCCCTTCCTGTTCCTAACCTTCACCCACAAAGACTCTAGACAATCCCTCTATGGTGTCCATCTTTTCTGCAGCTGTGACACTATCTCTGATCAACAGTGCCACGCCCCCACCTCTTTTGCCTCCCTCCCTGTCCTTTCTGAAACATCTAAAACCCTGCACTTGAAGTAACCAATCCCTGTCCCTGAGCTATACAAGTCTCTGTAATGGCCACCACATCATATATCCAAGTACTGATCCACGCTCTAAGCTTATCCGCTTTGTTCACAACACTCCTTGTGTTAAAACAGACATATCTCAAACCTTCGGTCTGAGCACGTCCCTTCTCTATCACCTGCCTATCCTCCCTCTCGCACTGTCTACAAGCTTTCTCTATTTGTGTGCCAACCTCCTCTTCCTCAGTCTCTTCAGTTCGGTTCCCACCCCCCAACAATTCTAGTTTAAACTCTTCCCAGTAGCCTTAGCAAACCTCCCTGCCAGGATATTGGTCCCTCTGGGATTCAAGTGCAACCTGTCCTTTTTGTACAGGTCACACCAGCCTCAAAAGAGGTCCCAATGATCCAGAAATCTGAATCCCTGCCCCCTGCTCCAATCCCTCAGCCATGCATTTATCCTCCACCTCATCCTATTCCTATTTTCACTGTGGCGTGTAATAGGCAGTAATCCTGAGATTACTACCTTTGCTGTCCTGCTTCTCAACTTGCTTCCTAACTCCC
Organism: Hemitrygon akajei; assembly: GCF_048418815.1. NCBI lineage: Eukaryota > Metazoa > Chordata > Chondrichthyes > Myliobatiformes > Dasyatidae > Hemitrygon > Hemitrygon akajei. Next base: position 21,581,861 of record NC_133130.1, read on the forward strand.
TGTAGTCTTTATTTAGGACCTTTCCCTTTTCCTATCCATGTCATTGGTACCAATATGTACCACGGCCTGTGGCTGTTCTCCCTCCTACTGCAGGTTATCTTGGACGTGATCTGAAACATCCCAGACCCTGGCACCTGCGAGGCAAACTACCATCCGAGTTTCTTTCCTGCATCCACAGAATTGCCTGTCTGACTCCCTAACTATAGAGTCCCCTATCACTACTGCCTTCCTCTTCCCTTCCCTACCCTTCTGAGCCACAATTGGCTATTTGATTTAGAATTTTTAGTTGATGTTATCAGCCACCTCAATGAAATAAATTTGAAACTCCTGGGCAAGAACAAATTGTGTCCTAGCTTAGTAAATGTTATCAATGCATTCAAGATGAAGTTAAAACTGTTCACCTCTCAGTTAGAAAATGAGGATTTGAGCCAGTTTCCACACTTAAAAGAGCTGAAGGTAATGGCAATTTTACAAAATATATTGAAAAAAATCAGGTTATTGCAAGAGTCATTTGAAAGTTGTTTTTGTGAGTTTGCTTAAGAAGAAGACTGCATACTTGCATTTATAAACCCATTTTCACTTAGTGAACAAAAAAATCATGAAGATGCCTAGTAACATACAATTGGAACTTATTGATTTGAAAACAAATCCATTATTGAACATGAAATTTGATGAGGGGCTTCTCTCAGTCTCAAATGCTTCTGACATGATTAATTTCTGGCAATCATTACCCTGTGAACATTTTCCAGAACTAAGAAAATTTGCCCAGAGTTATATCTGTCGTTTCAGAATGACGTACAGATGTAAACAAGCATTTTCAGCCATGAAATTGATTAAAAACAAAACGAGGCCGCGATTGACTGATTCAAATTTGAAGAATTCTCTGCTGCTCTCAATAACTAATTTAATGCCAAACATTAAAAGCTTGGCAAAATCAAAACAGACTCAAAAGTCTCATTAAATTAAGTAACGTTTGGCTCCTCCCACTTCCTCCAAACTAAAGGTGTAGCCATGGGCACCCGCATGGGTCCTAGCTACGCCTGCCTTTTTGTCAGCCATGTGGAGCAATCTATGTTCCAAGCCTATACCGGTATCCGTCCTCCTCTTGCGTTATATCGACGACTGCATCGGCGCTGCTTCCTGCACACATGCTGAGCTCGTCGACTTCATTAACTTCGCCTCCAACTTTCACCCCGCCCTCAAATTCACCTGGTCTATTTCCAACACCTCCCTCCCCTTTCTAGATCTTTCTGTTTCTATCTCTGGAGACAGCCTATCCACCGACGTCTACTACAAACATACCAACTCCCACAGCTACCTAGACTATTCCTCCTCCCACCCTGTCTCCTGCAAAAATGCTATCCCTTTCTCTCAATTCCTCCGCTTCCGCCGCATCTGCTCTCAGGATGAGGCCTTTCATTCTGGGACAAAGGAGGTCTTCCTTTTTTAAAGTGTTACGTAAACCCTGTAACCAGGTAACTTACCAGCAAAGATAGATGGATCAACTGAGTCGGATGCTACTATTTTCAAACGTTTTATTCAACAAGGGCACAAACGTATGGTTAATACAAAACATTCAGATCATACACGTCGTCAAAACTCAATCTAAAACACCGGTGTAACCATAATCAATCAGAAATAAGCTCTACAGTTGTCTAGGGGGTAATACTGAGTCCAACGGAAGTATAAAGAGTCACTCAGAAGTTTGCAGGCTTTTTCCTTTCTGGGAACCCGCTGGGGTTTTTTACGTTGTAGAGAGAAAGAGATGATTTAGAAAAGATGCACACTTACCCGTCGTCTTGGCAGAGCAAATCCTTGGAATCAGGGGAGCAGACTTCCCCGTTGTTATTTAAAAGCAGTCTTTCGTTGGTTTTAGCCACAGATTCAAATTCGGAATCTAACGCACGTGGCTTCCTTCAAAATGGCGTCCCGCTCCCATGGGAATCGATCTCGTGTCTCCTGGGTGTGTCTACAGGGTGCGACTGAGGGTCCTCCCCTCAGACCCGCCTTTATACTTCTTCACGGGATCGCAGGTGTCAATCAAGTTGCAGGTAATGCGATCTCTCTCTCAACCAGCCCACTTTGCCCGAGGGCTTTTCACGTGGTCTCCATGAGACAATAGTCAAAGTCACCTTTATTCTGCTTCTTGGGAGAACGTGGTCTTCCGCACATCTCTCTCTCTTGGGTCAGTTGACCCCCCTTAACTAGAGTTCTTGCGATTTTCACAAAGGAGGGGGCCAATGGCATAACACCTCCCCCCATAATGGGTTTTTAACCAGCGGTTAAAAACAGGTTGACACAGGATTTTTTTTTCTACATACTACACAAGCTTTTCTCTTCACAGAGTACTACTGTTATACATTCAAGTCAGTATCTAAACAGGTAACAAGTACAGTGCCCCTTTTCTTTAATACCTTAACCTCATGTGTCATACTAACGCCTGGTAGCATCAAACTTCAGCTCAATAACCACCTTATTTATTTGCTTTCTTCAGCAACATAACTAAGGAGGTGTGATCTTAGCTTACATACATCTACAAAGGTTCCTGCAAAATACAAATTTTTTTTATGTTACTTTCAAACTTAACAGTCAAGCTTCCTTGGGTGTTGTCTTTATTATTCACATACTTTGTCAAAATCCCTTAAAACCGGCTTCTGCTATTTTAAAAATCGCGTCCCCATTAACCCTCGCCTCTTTTCCGGTTAATTCCCTCGTGGCGATCTTGGGCACCCTGGCGAAATAGGCTTTCGCCCGCTCTTTTCATAGGAGTTATTTTATCAGCGTGTTCCAAACTTAGACCACCCAATTCCTTAATTTTAGGCAATTTGTCGTTTTTCTCTTCAGGACCCGTCATGCTATTAGTTTCCACTTTAAGATCCGCAAGCGATCCCGCTTTGTTCAGACAGCATTTCAAATTCTGCCTTTTCACACCACACTCTGGAATAACAATAGCGTGTGGGGCCCATTTACCTTCCAACTCAACCTGTAATTGATTCACAGGTTTTGTGGTACCAAGCCATTGTCTCTGTAGCCTGGTTGTTGCTTTTGATATCAGTCCAGCCTTTAAATTTTCTTCATTCAATTTGGGAACTACACATTCCCCTTTCCCTTGAGTTCCGTGACTAGGTTCAGCACCACGTGCATCCCCATCTTGGACACACTCAAACGGGACATTGGCCTCTTCCAGGCTTTCAACACCCGTACCTTTTTCAAATTCTAACGTCCCCCCCTCCTTCCAGTTACTCTCCAGGCAGCCCCCTGTTGGGGAAGGCGCAACCCTGCGAGCTGAAACAACCTCCTCGGCCATGTCAGCTGACTTCTCCACAGCAAGGATACCCTTCTCCTCCAAGACTGCCCTCATTTCACTCTCGGGACCATCGAGAACATCTTTAGAACTCTCAACTTCTCCAAACAATTCTGCCAAACCAGACAGATCAACCACGTCCAACTCTGGACGTTTTAACAGCTTTATCCGTTTCTCATCTTTATTTCCTACCTCTAGGACCTTTCTCTTCACTAAGGGGGGAGCTATCTCCTCGCCCTTACCCCCTTTTACTTTACTACTTTCTGTTTTACCACCCTCTGAACCCTCGTGGCGTAGGGTCGGTAAAAACGTCTGGGCCAATTTCAAACTGCACGCTGTCCCAGCCGCCGCTCTCGACAGGCTGCGAGTGACCACGCATGCGCGATAGCTCGGGGACTCCATGGGCGGGGCCTCAACTTTCAGGGCGGTTCCCATCTTCCCACCCGCGAGGTCATTACCCAACAGGAGGTCCACGCCCTCCCCCGGTAACTCCGGCAGGACTCCTAGCTCCACAGGTCCCGACACCAACTCGCAATCGAGAAAGACCCTATGCAAAGGCACGACCGCGGTCTGGTTCCCGATACCTTTCAGGGCTACCTCGCCTGTGCGAGGGCCGAATTTTAACACATTACGGCTAATTAACGATAGTTCCGCCCCCGTGTCTCTCCAAATTCATACGGGGATGGGGGGGTCCCCTTCCCTCAAAGACACGGTTCCTTCGGAACTAAATGTCTCCCGCCCCTCCGGTACTCCATCTACCTGGGGCCCTCTTGTCCATTTCCTGATTACCACTGCACGCCCGATAGGGATCGCTGCTCTCTCCCTCTCTGGCTCCTTTCTCGGAGCAAAGCAGTTTGATGCGATATGACCCACCCTCCCACAATTAAAACAGGTTAAACCAGGAGATCTCCAGGTTTCCTGTCTGTTATCCTCACTTTTTCTGCTAGCTCCCGGCGGGATCTCCGCCTCAGCCGGCGGACTTTCCCTACCATTCCGACGGTCTCTCGGGTAACTCTTTGGCGAGGAAAACTTTGTCTTGTGGGTTAGGGCATATTCATCTGCGACCCTAGCCATCTCTGAGATGGACTGATTCGTCCTCTCATTTAAATACATTCGGATCTCTTCCGGAACGCAACCTTTAAATTCCTCAATCAACACTAACTCCCTGAGACGCTCATAGTTCTCGGCCACCTTTTCAGCTGTGCTCCAACGGTCCAAGAGCACACCCTTCTCATGGGCTAGCTCGGTATATGTTTGATTCCACCCTCTTCTTAAATTTCGGAACCTTTGTCTATACGCCTCAGGTACCAACTCGTAACCTCGGAGAATGGCCTCCTTTACTTGAGCATAATTTCCGTCCCTTTCTGGGGGCAGCGCGGCATATACCCGCTGTGCCTTCCCTCGTAACACACTTTGTAACAACGCCACCCACTGCCCTCTGGGCCACTTTTGATTCCTTGCCACCTTCTCAAAAATCAAGAAATAACTATCAACATCCGTCTCCTCGAACGGGGGGACCAACCTCAACGCCCGGCTAACATCAAACCCCTCCTCTCTCTCTTCCCCTTGATCTCTTCGCTCTTGCTTTCGCCTGTTCAGCTCCAATTCATGGCTCCTTTGTTTCTCTTTCTCTTCTGCTTCTATTTCTAGCTGCTTTAGCTGGAGCTCACGATCCCGTCCTATCTCTAATTCCTTTAGTTTGAACACATGCTCTCTTTCCACAGCCCTTTCCTTCGCGGCTCTCTCGGCATCTTTTTCCCTCTCAGCTCTCTCGGCATCTTTTTCCCTCTCAGCTCTCTCCGCAGCCTTCTCAGCTGCTTCTACGTCTAGCTGCTTTACTTTAAGCTCATGGTCCAGCCTTGCTTTCTCCAACTCTACCTGATCTGTCCCACTCGCTAATCTCTTTTCGGGGATATTTTCCAAATCCTCAGCTGCAAACACCTTCTTCCCAACGTAATGCTGTTGTATGACCCTTCGCACTTCCTGCTTTTTCATTGCTGGCTTCACCGCTGTGAGGTCTAATGCCTGCGCCAAATTTACCAAGTCTGATTTTGTAGCTTTCCTTAGCGCCTCTACCGTCGGGTTTCTCCTAAATTCCTCCACATCCATCTTTGCTGGTTTCCCGTCTGGCTACCTGCGTAACCAGATTTAAGCCCGATTCACTGACCTCCCGTTTGGTTTCAGATCCGGGACGAGCACCCCACTTGTTACGTAAACCCCGTAACCAGGTAACTTACCAGCAAAGATAGACGGATCAGCTGAGTCGGATGCTACTATTTTCAAACGTTTTATTCAACAAGGGCACAAACGTATGGTTAATACAAAACATTCAGATCATACACGTCGTCAAAACTCAATCTAAAACACCGGTGTAACCATAATCAATCAGAAATAAGCTCTACAGTTGTCTAGGGGGTAATACTGAGTCCAACGGAAGTATAAAGAGTCACTCAGAAGTTTGCAGGCTTTTTCCTTTCTGGGAACCCGCTGGGGTTTTTTACGTTGTGGAGAGAAAGTGATGATTTAGAAAAGATGCACACTTGCCCGTCGTCTTGGCAGAACAAATCCTTGGAATCAGGGGAGCAGACTTCCCCGTTGTTATTTAAAAGCAGTCTTTCGTTGGTTTTAGCCACAGATTCAAATTCGGAATCTAACGCACGTGGCTTCCTTCAAAATGGCGTCCCGCTCCCACGGGAATCGATCTCGTGTCTCCTGGGTGTGTCTACTGGGTGCGACTGAGGGTCCTCCCCTCAGACCCGCCTTTATACTTCTTCACGGGATCGCAGGTGTCAATCAAGTTGCAGGTAATGCGATCTCTCTCTCAACCAGCCCACTTTGCCCGAGGGCTTTTCACGTGGTCTCCATGAGACAATAGTCAAAGTCACCTTTATTCTGCTTCTTGGGAGAACGTGGTCTTCCGCACATCTCTCTCTCTTGGGTCAGTTGACCCCCCTTAACTAGAGTTCTTGCGATTTTCACAAAGGAGGGGGCCAACGGCATAACAAAAGAAAGGGGCTTCCCTTCGTCCACTCTGCCCTCCGCCACGTCTCCCGTATTTCACACACCTCTGCCCTCACCCCATCCCCCCGCCAGCCCACCAGGGATAGAGTTCCCCTGGTCCTCACCTATCACCCCACACCAGCCTACAGATCCAACGTATAATCCTCCGTAACTTCCGCCACCTCCTACGTGATCCCACCACCAGCCACATCTCCCCCCCCCCCCCCCCCCCCCCACTCTCGGCTTTCCGCAGGGATCGCTCCCTACGCAACTCCGTTGTCCATTCATCCCCCCCCATCCCTCCCCACCGACCTCCAAACGGAAGAAGTGCTACGCCTGTCCCCACATTTCTTCCCTCACCACCATCCCAGGCCCCCGACAGTCCTTTCAGGTGAGGCACCACTTCACCTGTGAGTCAACTGGGGTGATATACTGTATCCGGTGCTCCCGATGTGGCCATTTATACATTGGGGAGACCTGCTGCAGACTGGGAGACCGTTTCGCCGAACACCGGCGCTCAGTCCTCCAGCAGTGGTGGGATCTCCCTGTGGCCACACACTTCAGTTCCACAGACCACTCCCACTCCGATATGTCTGTCCATGGCCTCCTCTACCATCAAGATGAGGCCGCGCGCAGGTCGATGGAGCAATACCTTATCTCCCGCCTGCGTAGCCTCCTACCTGCCGGCATGAACATCCAACTCACAGACCTCCGTTGATACCCTATCCCTATCTATTATTTCAGTCTGGTTCTCTTTCTCTCTCTTTTTTCCCCCCTCACTATAATCTCCCCCCAGCCCTACCTTTCTTTCTCTTTTATTTCCCATAATTCTCCACCTTCCCCCTAGCCCATTTCCCTCCAACCTATCACTTCGTAGCTCTCTACTTTATCTCTCCCCCCACTTCTTATCCCCCCTTGACCATCCCATGTTACTTCACTCCTGATGAAGGGTTTCGGCCCGAAACATCATCACTACCTCCTCCCATAGATGCTGTCTGGCCTGCTGAGTTCTGTCAGCATTTTGTGTTTTTAAGTAACGTTTATCTTGTTTTTATATTAAATCAATATAGTATGTAAGAATGCTAAATATGTCTATAACATTTTTACAAGAATTGAATGGGGGTACAGGAGTTGTATGGTGTATCTGAACTCGTGCGTAAAAGCATGGAATGTAAAAGGTTGGCCACCCCGTCTTAAATATTTCCAGAATTTGTTGTTTTTGTTTCCCATCTAAGTTGCTCAGTTGCTGGAATCCAGTTCAGCTGCAGAAATGTGAATGGAATGTTGTTTTCATTGTTCAGGAAATGAACTGTGACACCTTTGTTCATTTTGGGTTAGCAGGGAACTTGCCCTCTGGGTTGAGGCTTTGAAAGATAAATTTAGTCTGTACAAAAAATATCACAATCAGATTTAATATTACTGGCATATGTTGTGACATTTGTTAACTTTGCAGCAGCAGTACAATGTAATACATAAGAAATAAATATAGAGGAAAAAACTGAGTTACGTTGAGTATATATATATGTCTATTAAATAGTTAAGTTTAAAAAAAGTAGTGCAAAATAACAAATAAAAAAGCAATAAGGTGGTGTTCATGGGTTCAATGTCCATTTAGAAATTGGATGGCAGAGGGGAAGAAGCTGTTCCTGAATCACTGAGCGTGTGCCTTCAAGGTTCTGTACCTCATTTCCTGATGGTAACCCTGTGAAGAGGGCATGTCCTGGTTGTTGGGGATCCTTAATGATGGACGCCACCTTCCTAAGACACCGCTCCTTGGAGGCTGGTACCCGTGATAGAGCTGGAAAATTGTATAAGTTTCTGCAACTTATTCTGATCTTGTGCAGTAGCCCCGCCCCCACCCATACCAGACGGTGATGCAGCCAGTCAGGATCCTCTCAACAGTACATTTGCAGAAGGTTTCAAGTGATTTAGTGAACAAACGAAATCTCTTTCAACTCCTAATGAAATATAACTTGTGTCCAGGTTCAGTCCTTAGAGATATTGACACCCAGGAACTTAAAATTGCTCACTTGCTCCACTTCTGATCCCTCTATGAGGATTGATTTCTGTTCCCTCGTCTTACCCTTCCTGAAGTCCACAATCAGCTTTTCAATCTTGCTGACAGCGAGTGCAATGTTGTTGCTGCGACACCTCTGAACTAACTGGTATATCTTGCTCCTGTACGTCCTCTCATCACCATCTGAAATTCTGCCAACAATGGTTATACCATCAGCAAAGTTCTAGATATGGTTTGAGATATGCCTAACCACACAGTCATGGGTATAGAAAGAATAAAGCAACGGGCTAAGCACACATCCCTGTGGTGTACAAGTGTTGCTTGTCAGCGAGGTGGGGATGTTATTTCCAGTCTGCACAGTTGTGGTCTTCTGGCTAGGCAGTTGAAAATCCAGTTGCAGAGGGAGGTACAGAGGCCCAGGTTCTATAGCTAGTAGAAAAGTAGAAAATACCATTTATTCTGTTGGAGCTACGTCACCTACTGCCATTTAATGTCAATTGTTCCTGCCTGGCTGCAGCATCCAATACGATCTGCCACCCTACCAAAATATCTACATCAACAACCACTACATCATCAAATGTGGGATAGGGTGGGGTGGAACTTAATATTTAGTTTTGAGACACTCCCCACATCAAGATCCTAGTATCCCACCCACTTCAGAAAGCTGGGCAGGAAAATTATAAATAGATTAATGCTTAGTTTCACTGTGTAGATGTCTGATTTAATTTTCAGTATACTGAGTATCAGTAGTTACCTTTACGGTAATAGCTTGCATCAATTTAGGTACATTCCTATTAGTAGCCACTCTGCAGCCTGCTCTGAGAATAACGTTACCAATGTGTACTTGTTCTAGGAGAACGAAGAAGTGTTGCCATGTTCCTGCAAGTGCTACAAATTGGGAATAAAAGGGTGGGGAATCACTACATCCCTGATGCAAGAGGGGATGAATTTGGGTTGAGGTTGTTGGACCATCTCTGAAAAGAGGGGTGAGGATTAGTGCATCCCTTTCCCTGTGTGTAATAATTTCAGAGGATCTGTCCTGGTTGCAGCATATAGGTGCCATTACAAAAAAAAAACATGACAGCACCTCTACTTCCTGAGATGTTTGCCAGGATTTGGCATACGACCATAAGATATAGGAGCAGAATTAGGCCATTTGGCCCATCGTGTCTGCTCTGCCGTTTCATCATGGCTGATCCAATTTTCCTTTCAGCCCCAGTCTCCTGCCTTCTCCCTGTATCTCTTCATGTCCCAACCAATCAAGAATCTATCAACTTTGCCTGAAATATACATAAAGACTTTGCCTCCACTGCTGGCTGTGGCAAAGAATTCCACAGATTCATCACTCTCTGGCTAGAGAAATTCCTCCTAAAAGGACACCCCTTTGTTCTGAGGTTTTTAATCCTCTGGTAATAGACCCTCCCACCATAGGATACATCCTCTCCACATCCACTCTATCAAGGCCTTTCACCATTCGATAGATTTCAATGTGGTCACCCCTCAGTCTTCTAATCATAGTGAATACAGGCCCAGAGCCTTGGAATTCAATCTTGGAATCATTTTCATGTCATCTTAAAGATTGACAGACTTGTATGGATGTGTAGTGGAGAGTATGTGACTGGTTGCATCACAGCTTGGTATGGAAACACCAATGCCTTTGAACAGAAAAGTAGTGAATACATTCTAATCAATGGGTAAACCCCCTCCCACCCCATCCACCATTGAGCATATCTACAAGGAATGCTGTCACTGTAAAGCAGCATCCATCATCATGGACACCCCCCCCCCCACCCCGCCCACCATCCATGTCATGCTGTCTTCTCACTGCTGCCGTCAAGAGCCTCAGGATTGCACCACCAGTTTCAGGAACTGTTATTACCCCTCAACCAACAGGCTCTTGAACCAGAGGAGATAACGTCACTCGCCCCATCACTGAACTGTTCCCACAATCTATGGACTCACTTTCAAGGACTTCATCTCATGTTCTCAATATTTATTGCTTATTTATTTATTATTAATATTTTGTTTATTTTATTTTTGTATTTGCATAATTTGTTGTTTGTATGTCGGTTGCTTGTCTGTCTTTTTCATTGATTCTGTTGTTTCTTTGTATTTACTGTGAAATGCCTGCAAGAAAATGAATCTCATGGTTGTATGTGGTGGCGTATATATACTTTAATAATAAATTTAAAGATCAGGCATTTAGTGCAACCCTGGTGAGAAGTGATAGTGAAATTGTTGACATATCTCTGAAGAGGTGGAATGGAAGACTGTGCACGTGTGGTGAGATGAGTCTGGGAACAAAGTTACCACAAAGTGAATGTTTATGTCACATATTCCAACCTGCTAAACCAACTTTGGATCCTTTAAAGCCTCTACTGTCCTTTTCCCGATTTATACCTTAGTTAATGCTTAAAGAAAAATTAGTTTGTTCCTAGTTTAGAGATGGGAAGTGTGTCCTCAGTAAAGTAGGGCAAGGAGAACCTAATGAGTGGCAAATGAAGCGATAATCAATTGTTCATCGGGCTCTGCCACAGAGCAGGCAAAACATCATCACTTAACAGCAGTAAGAAACAAATTGCCTGGAGCTGAGTTACATGTCAAGAGCATACGGCAGATTAAATACAAAAATGGGGACTATTGTACTTTCTCAAAAAGGCACAAAGAGCCTTTCGGAAGTTTTGAATAACAGCAATCATTCTGTTTGGTTTTTAACTGCAGGGCTACGTGGAGAAACTCAAGCCCATGGTAAGGGATGGCGTCTATTTCATGTACAAAGCCTTGCATGGTCCAGAAAAGAAGGTTTTGGTTGAAGGAGCGAATGCAGCCTTACTAGATATCGATTTTGGTAAGTTTCAATTAAATTTCATGAAGTAAGTTATCTGATAAAAGAGCAGTGTGTTTTATGCTATGAAATTTTACTTCCTATCTGGTTATAATGCGATGTATCTCTGCATCGTTACCAAACCAGTATGGGGATCTTTATTGATTGTCTACTTTGTGCACAATAGCATGATTACAATGCATCATCTTCAAAAGGTGATGCTTCAGAAAGGCAGCATCCCTATCATTAAGGACCCCCACCACCCAGAACATGCTCTCTTCTTACTGCTACCATCAGAAAAGATGTACAAGAGACACACTCAGCATTTTAGGAAATGCTTCTTTCCTTCTGCCATCAGATGAACCTGTGAACACTACCTCACTACTTTTTTTATACACATTATTTTATAATAAACCTGATTCTGTTATCAGCCATGTTACAGGACACTTCTTTAGAGAAATTTTGATCAAAAATTGTGATGAGTATAGTAGTAAATTTACTACTTTATATTGGTTTATTAAATATTTCCCTCTTCCTTGGTGAAATGACCGTGATTAAAACTGGTTCCATGACTGAATGCAGAATTTATAAATATTGTTACTGAATTCAAAAGTGCCTCTAGAACACTGTAAATTATCTTAAGTTGGTTCTACTTTGGGCCAGCTTGGTCTGTCTTACAGAACTGTTGAAAAGTCTTAGGCACATATGGAATGGAGAGCAAGCTTGTAAATCTAGCATGAGCAAAGGATAAACGAGAAAATCTGCAGGTGGTGGAAATCCAAGCAACACACACAGAATGCTGGAGGAACTCAGCAGGCCAGGCGGTATCTGTGGGGGGAAAAATAAGTACAGTTGACGTTTCGGGCCGAAACCCTTCGGCAGGACAGGAAATGAGCAAAGGATGTTGGGAATGTTGAGGGTGGAGCACTGCGGGAGGGGTGTGGGTCAGGTGGAGGAGGAGTGGTGCCGGGAGTGGGGAGAGGAGGGGTCGTATGGGTGCAGACGCATTCAGCCCTGAGACACCAGGCAAGGTCATTTGATTCCAAACAATTGGTGCTTGATCATTACAGAATTTCTCTCTGGTGCTTCCTGCCCCCTCCCTTCTCCCTCCCCTTTTCCCAACCATGATTCCCCTCTCCCTACACCTTTCCACTCAGTTCACAATAGAGACTTGTATCAGAGTCAGGTTTATCATCACTCGTGTCATAATTTTTTTTTGCAGCAGTACAGTGCATTACATAAAAGGGGTCTTTATGGCATGGATCTTTTCATTGGTGTAATATTACACTTGGTACTTCAGTGCTTCAGCTTTGCAATTGGCAAGCACTGATTCACAATCAGAGGGGACAGGGCACAAATGCATCTTTCGAAAGGTATCCTTGGCCCTCAACCACTGGGACGTGTTCAAAGCTAATGTAAACCAATGACAGATGGCTTTATCTTTGGGCTGTGTGGGGCCAAATTGAAGGGGGCTCGGCCAGCTCAGAGCAGTTCTGAGTTGGGATGAAGGCAAGAGCCTGTCCCTGAATTTCAATCACCTACCACACAGTAGTGGATTCAGAAAATGGGAGATGCTGTGGCTAGAGATTTGAGGCTATTGGGGGGGGGCGGGGGGGGCGACTTGGTTTGAGATGAAGAAGCTGTTTAACCAACCGGAAAGCTCAATGCTGGCTGCGAGTTCTTGAATTAAAATTTACTGCCTTCCTTGGTATTAAGTTTGGTCCTTGTAAAAGGACAAATCTGTGCTAGTGAGATGGCTTCCAATGACTGTCTGCTTAATAGGTGCCAGGGAGAATCAGAAACAGGTTTAATGTTACTTACTGACATTCAGTGGCCTCTTTATTAGGTACAGGAGTGGAACCCAGTGTGGTCTCCTGCTGCCTTAGCCCACACACTTCATGATTCGACATGTTGTGCATTCAAAGTTGCTCTTCTGACACCATTGTTGTAGTGTGTGGTTATATGAGTTACTGTCACCTTCCTGTCAGCATGAACCAGTGTGGCAATTCTCCTCTGACCCCTCTCAGTAATGAGGCATTTTCACCCACAGAACTGCTGCTCACTGAATTAATTTTTTTTTTTTGATTTGTACCAGGCTCCATAAACTCCAGAGACTTACACATGAAAATGCCAGGAGATCAGTAGTTTCTGGAATACTCAATCTACCCCATTTAACACCAGCACAGTCAAAGGGAATTGTATTGTGCAAAGTTGTTGCAACACCACTCAACAAGCTGATCTGTATCACAGCTGTACTTCTCTTTGTCACCATCTGAGATTCTTTCAACAACAGTTGTGTCACCAGTGAATTTACAAATACTGTTTGAACTGTGCCACACAATTATGAGTGTAGAGAGAGTAGAGCATCTTTGATGTGTGCCTGTGTTGATCATCAGCGAGGAGGAGATGTTATTACTGATCCATGCTGACTGGTTCCCCCATTGAAGAAGTCGAGGATACATTTACAGAGAGAGGAACAGAGGCCAAGGTTTAAAACTGAGGGGATAATGGTGTTGAACATCTTGCTGTAATCAATAAGTAGCAGCCTGACTTTAGGTATTGCTGTATTCCAGGCGGTCCGAGGCCCACCAGTGAAGGTTGTGTCCACTGTAGGACCCTATTGTGGTGGTAGGCAGCTTGGAAAGGGTCCTGACGAAGGGTCTTGGCCTGAAATGTTGACTGCTCATTTCAACGGATGCTGCCCGACCTGCTGAGTTCATCCAGCGTGTTTGTACGTGTTGATTGGAAAGGGTCTAGGTCCATGCTCAGGCAGAAGTTAATTCTAGCCATGGCCAACCCCTCAAAGCACTTTATCAGAGTTGATGTGAGTTCTACATGGTGATGGTCATTGAGTTAGGTCACCGTACTCTTCTTGGGCACCAGTATGATGCCCTTTTGAAGCTGGCAGGAATGTCTGACTGCAGCAGTGAGAGGTTGAAGATGTCCTTGAACACTGCAACCTGTTGGTTGGCACAGGTTTCAGTTTCCTGCCAGTTACACCACTGGGGCCTGTCACCTCTTGAAGGATTTTCTAACAAACCTGTGAGGCAGAGATCATAAGGTTGCCAGATGCAGTGGGGATTCACACAGATGTAGTTTTCTTCTGCCCTTGAAAGTGTGCATAAAGTTCTTTATGAATGACAGCCGTAAAGAATGTTCTTGAAATATTTCATAAACCAGAAAAAATAAATAGGAATCATTGACATATGTTGTGAAATTTGTAAGAAATGTGCAGTAAAATATATATATTTTAAAAAAGTTCAAAAAGAGTAAAATAATGAGTTAGTGTTCACGGACCACTCAGAATTCTGAGGGCAGAGGGGAAGAACCTGTTCCTAAAATGTTGATTCTGTACCTCCTTCCTCATGGTAGTCATGAGAAGAGGGAATGTCTTAGGTGGCGAAGGTCCCCAATGGTGGGTTCCACCTTCTTGAGCCACTACCTTTTGAAGATGTTCAGCATTTATTTGGTGGAAGCAGTCATACTGTATATCCTCATGCATGGGAAATGCAATAATGTTAGACTTGTGGCATTTTTTCGTATACAATCACACTACTTCAAAATTTTCCTTCCTTCCCAACAAAGGTACTTACCCTTTTGTGACGTCATCGAACTGCACAGTGGGTGGTGTGTGCACAGGGCTGGGAATCCCTCCTCAGAATGTTGGGGAAGTGTACGGAGTGGTGAAGGCCTACACAACAAGGGTTGGCATTGGTGCTTTCCCTACAGAACAAAACAATGTAAGTTTACAGGCAATTTGAGTTGCCTGCCAAAGCTCATAACTTTCTTCTTTCCAAACCCAGTTTATAATTGAAGTAGGTCAATCATTTTCTGCCTGTTCCTTTATTTTGGATAATCAGATGGCTTCTTTTTTTGTTGTTTTTGCAAGATTGACTCCTCACCCCATGCTATCTCTTCATCGTCTTAATAATATTTTCTGTCATCTGACTATATTCACGAGTAAGTCATCAGTCTTGGCCAGACAACTTGTAGAAACCCTGGTATTTGTCTAACAGGTACTCGTTTGTATACTTTTAGGAGGTTGGTGGAATGTAAAAACACATACCAACATAGCATTTATGAAAAGGCACCTCTAGTCCTCTTCCTGTCATCCCAGTGATACCAGGAAAATAGCTTAGAATCTGTTACCTGCATGTTTATATACCGTATATTCCGGAGTATAAGCCGACCCCCCCCCCCCCCCCCCCCCCCATTTTCAAGGTTAAAAAGGTGACTTTTTAATGTTACCTTTGTATAAGCCGACCCCTTTTGTAGAGGTTTTTGATTTAACCAGAAAAGATCACAAGATCTCACATGCCGGTACTCAGCTTTGCTGGATCCAGAACCTGGAAATTTTGTGAACCAGTACCTGCTGAGAAAACAGGGCTACACATTGTAGGGCATTATAATTGAATTCTTAACAAATAAATCAGGGAGGGAAATTTTGGATTAGGTCTCCAATGGTAAAGAATCCTCAGAATTGTAACCCCCGTGAAACCATTTAGCGACTATTGTAATCTCGTTAAAGCATAACACAGAGTGGCGGGATCAGTATGTTTACTCAGTACTGAGTTTGCGACCGCCATGTACAAAAGATGCGATATGATGCTGGCTTCAAGCTGAAGGTTGTTGATTTTGCTGAAGGAACGAATAATTCTGCAGCTGCTAAGAAGTTTAGGGTAAACGAGAGAGAGTGGAGAAAGACAGAGGACACGCTGAGGGAAATGCCAAAGCTGAAATGTGCAAACCGCAGGAAAACATGCCAGTGGCCAGAACTGGAAGAAAAACTTTTAGAGTGGGTGAATCACTAGCGATCGTCCAGATACATTGTTACCAGAGAAATGATTCGAGTTCAAGCATTGAAATGGGCCGAAAAACACCGTGAGGTCAGCGAAAATTTCAAAGCTACACGAAGTTGGTGTACCCGATTTATGAATAGACGTGATCTTGTGTTGAGACAAAAAACAAAGATTGCTCAGAAAATTCCCGCAGGGTGGTGTTGTTTACGTTCAAGAATGCTGCTGGTTGGACGAAGCCGGTTGCTTGAAGTGGGTTAATGAGGTGTGGCATCGACATCCCGAAGGTTTCGGGAAAGAGAAGTCGCTACTGTGGGACGTCTTCAAAGCGCACTTGTCAGGTGAGACAAAAGCAGCATTGAAAGCTGAAAATACGGACATTGCAGTCATCCCCGGTGGTTTGATCTCCGTGCTGCAGCCACTAGATGTGAGTTTAAACAAATCATTCAGAGAATTCATGCGACGACGGTGGAACGAATTTGACTCAAAAACAGCCAATAAATACGACCTGTCTTCCGTGTATTCGTTTTTCCAAAGTTGGCACCCTCTGTATAAGCTGACCCCCTAATTTTAGGAGCAAAATTTAGGGCCAAATTCTCGGCTTATACACTGGAATTTACGGTATTGTGTTTTTAGGCTGTCTGCTGGTTACATGGACCAAAAAGTCATTTTGGTGATTAATAACTAACGCCATCTAAATCTTGTTTTATGCCAAAAGTTACTTTGTTCAAACTAGTAATCGATTGCTTTTAATGTGTACCATGAATTAACACTAGTTATATGCCAGTTCTGAAAATGATGTTCAAAGCAAAGAATGGAGAATTTATTTACCCACTATATGGTTGCATTTATTCATTGCATCGTGATTTTGTCAGTGATTACAGAAATTGTTTCTCTTCAGCAGAACATAAGTAATGGTCCCAGAGACAAACATTACTGTTAAAGTAACATCATCACAACTATTGTCTAAAAGTCCATCTACTTTTCTCCATGCCTATACAATATTCCCAAGTATATGCTACATGCATATATAAATTCATACAAAAGTACTAGAAACAGGGAAAGAGTACTTGGCTTCTTGGACCTGTTCCACCATTTAATAAGGACATGACTGATTGCAATTTCAACTTCACATGCATATCTACCCACAGTAACCTTTCAAACTCTTGTCTATCGAGAATCTATTCACTTATGTCCTAAAAATATTCAAAGACTGTTTGCAGGCCTTTGAGGAAAACTGTACCAAACACTCATGAAGACCCAGAAACAATTTTGCCTCATTTCTTTCTTAAATGGGGAATCCTTTTAAGCAGCTGATGCTTTGTTCAGTGTTTTAAATACCTTCCATAAATTTTGCAAAATGTTGGGACTTCCCTTTACAGCATTGACCTTTTTTGTGCTCAGTCTAAAGGTCAATGTCATGTCAAATGCTATGCATTGGGGCTATCACATGAGCTTCATTTATAAATCTATTGTGTTATAGGATATTGGTGAATTGCTGCAGTCCCGTGGGTCAGAAGTGGGTATCACTACAGGCAGGAAGAGGCGGTGTGGCTGGCTGGATCTAGTTTTGCTGAAGTATGCTCACATGATTAATGGCTTTACTGCGTAAGTAATTTCATTGAAGTTTTTCTTCCTCTTGACTGATTTTAAAGATCAATCTTGTAATCATTTTATAATTGAAATAAGTAAATACACTGAAGCCTTGCTCTTTCTAAACAAATTTTGACATGGTTAAAGTAGGCTTGCTGACCTCTTTGAATTAGGATTTATTTGCTTAATTATAAATTAACTTTTCTGGTTTACTTTCCGTGTAGTTTAGCACTTACCAAACTGGACATCCTGGATGTATTTACAGAGATTAAAGTTGGAGTAGCTTATAAGGTTGATGAAAAAGTAATACCACACTTTCCAGGTAAGTAACTATAACCGTTGCATGATTTATGATACAGTTATCTTCAGCTGCAGTGATTAAATATATTAGTGTTCTGAGTAACATCAATGTCTACTTTTCTAATTGAAAAAACCTGTAAGTGCACATATAGTTAGGAAGAGCTTTGCAAGTAAGGCTAGAAAGAAGGCTTTTCCCCATAGCAGAGGCACCTAAAGCTAGAAGGCATGAGTTTAGAGTAATGGGTAAACCGGGTGTTTAGAATGTAGAACACATTCTCTGAGGGGGTGGTGATGATTAAAGCAAATTTAGAGGCATAGAAACCTATGAACCCAGTGCTGTTAAATAGGATTAATATCAGTGGGTGTGGTGAAGGGCCTTTTTCTTTGATTTCATGACTGTCTTGCGGAATGATATAGCATAGAAACATCTATTTGGTCCACCATGTTTGTGCTCTTTGAAAGAGTGATTCAATTAACCCAACTCCTCTGCTGTTAGTTCTACAATCAGGCCTCGAAATTTCCTCCTTTACTGCTTCTGCTTTTTTCCCCCTTGAACCTCCACAACCAACAGCTGCTTGTTACTACACCTTTGATGTAAGAAAAAGACATTCTGGGCACATAATTAAACAAAAACCAGTGCAAAACCACACATATTAAATGTACCAGAAGTCTTAAGGTGAACTAAAACTCGAGTGCCCAGGTTTATTGAAGAGCACGAGGGACCATCCAGGGTTGTGTTGGAATGGACAAACCAGGAGAGAGTAAACAACTGGGACAACCAGTGAGCTGAGTCAGGGCAGAGACCAGTGTTGGAAATGGCATGTTCCTGGTCATAACCCAAAATTATGGTTTAAATCCTGCTTCTAGGTTTAATGAAACACTCATGTTGCAAAAGATCTAGTTGTTTTACAAAAGTTGCGAGGCAGAAAGGCCTTTTCAGTTGTTCGCTCAGAACTACTGTGTGGCACTTCTTCATCAGTGACTCGCTCACCATTCACCCGTAAGACCAGGGCAGCATTTGACCATTTATGACGTGAAGGAGCTCTAATAAAGAGAAATTGTTGTTGGACGTCAGTTATCTTGGCCTTGGCACATCAGCTTTACAGTTCTTCCGGTGAATCCATGTACAATTTTAACCTTCTATTCATTATTGGTTATGTTTACTGAAGAATACACAATGTTCTAGTCCATTCACACTACCCTGGCAAGAGAAGCAGAACTCCACTGCTTAAAGCAAACAATAGAAGACATTTGGGCATGACCTGATAGACGGCAAATAACTGTAAGCCACAGAAGTACAAAGTAGTGACCGTCTCCTTCAAGAGTGAGCTTAATTAACTACTTTGAACATTCAATTCAATTACACTAACAGGGCCTCTTGCTGTTAATATCTTGGGGTCACCATTGATCAGAAACTCAAGTAGACCAGCTACATAAGTAATGTGGTTGTAAGAGTGGATCAGTGATTCTGTTCCTGATAACTTAAAAGTCTTTGTACCATCTACAAGGCACAGGTCAGGAAAATAGAATATTTTCCACTGGTCTGGATTAGTGCTAACAAGGAGCTTGACACCACTGAGCCAACCAACTTAATTGTAATCCCCATCCACCAGCCTAAATTCTCATTCTCTCTTCCACCAATACACAGATGTTGCTGTGAGTGCCTAGCAATGCCATTATTCACCAAAACTGCTCTTAATCCATGTTTCAATGCACATGTGATAAGTCAATTAATCTGAATTTCAAATCTCTCGGTCTAACCATCAAGAGGAGAGACTCTCCAAGCACACAGAGGCACCACTAACAGAGCGTTCCCCTCTAAATAACACATTATCCTAACTTGGGCATACATTGCCAGTCCACCTTCATTGCCTGTAAATCCTGCTGTCCTTCTGAAAGCAAACTTGAGTTTCATTTTACCATCTGCAGGAGGTGTCAAGCCAGTACAGTGAAGGAAGCTGGAATTCAAAGTTGTTTGCAGTTTGTCACTCGATATTGTGGAACTGAACTTCTGAAACAACTTCCATTGTAAAAGATATATACCGAAGAATGAAAAGAAAGGAAAAAACAGACAGTTTTTTTTTGCAAATGGATCTTACTGTTATTGTGTACACAGATGCACAAGATACTTGTTGTTCTGATGATTTGTGCAACCTTTCAGGACTGTTTTAGAACATTTTAGGTTCCACTTAGGTTTAGATTGTTAAAATTAATATGTATATACTTTCATATAACATTTCATTGAATAGCTCTTTGTATTGAAAGCACGTTTTCTTTTAACATTTGTGACAATTGTCTCCCAGCTAACCAAGAGGTCTTGAACAAAGTGGAAGTTCAGTATGTGTCTCTACCTGGCTGGAACACCAGCATTGCAAAAGCCAGGACATTTGAAGATCTACCTACAAATGCCAAGAGCTATGTCCGATTTATCGAGGGACATCTTGGGGTGCCTGGTAAGTGCTGCATCGCACATCACTGAAACATGTTACACAATGAGATGCTTTATTCAATCGTTAGGTTTAGTGTTAATCCAAAATAGTTCAATATGCACTGAATCAGAATCGGGTTTAATATCACTACCATCTGTTGTGAAATTTGTTGTTTTCCAGCAGCAGTACATACTAAACAATAAGATATCAATAAGATCATATACAGGTTTCCCCCGCTATCCGAAGGTAGAGCTTTCCTACTAAACCATTCGTAAGCCGAAATAGCGTAAAGCGAAGAAGCAATTGCCATTAATTTATAATGGAAAAATTTTCCAGACCCAAAAAAATAACCTACCAAATCATACCAAATAGCACATATAACCTAAAATAACACTAACATATAGTAAAAGCAGGAATGATATGATAAATACACAGCTATATAAAGTAGAAATAATGTAGGTACAGTGTAGTTTCACTTACCAGAATCGGGAAAATTGAGCCAAAACCGATTTGTAGAAAAAAATCGGCACGCGCACACACTTGCCCATGCAAGGCTTCACGGTAGTCTTGCTTGGGGGTAAACACAAGTTTAAAGCCGGCATCTTCTTCCGTAAAAGCGAAAATCCTCTTTCGATTAGTGAAAACAGGTACTAATGGAAGGCTTCCGTAAAAGCAAAGTTGTGTAAAGCGAACGTTCGGAAAGCGGGGGATACCTATATTACAACAATAAATGTATTAAAAATTAAGTAGTGCAAAAAGGGAGCAAAAAATAGTGAGGCAATGTTAATGGGTTTATTATTGATTCAGAAATTTGATGATGGAGGGGTAGAAGCTGTGTTTTCAGGCTCCTGTACTTTCTCCTTGATGACAGCAATGAGAAGAGGGCATATCCTGGGCAGTGGGGGTCTTTAATGATGGATGCCACCTTTTTGGGGCATCTCCTGTTGAAGGTGCCCTGTATGCTGGGGAGGATAGTACTCATGTTGGAGTTGACTGAGTTTGCAATTTTTTCCATTAGGAGGTGCAGTTTGCAGGCTTGTCCCCACCAGGAAAGCCACATAGGGGGATGATGATGATGAGACCACTGCTGAGGACTGATTGTTTAAAGGCAAAGAGGGGACGATCAGAAGGAATGCTAAAAGCATGGCAAGAGATGAGATTGAGGGAAGGGGCACTGTGAAAGGAAAGTGAACCTGAAGAAAGGTCTAGAAGAGTTTTAAAATTCAAACCAGATTGAAGGAGTGCTCTGAAACTCATTAGGAGGGAATTTTTACAGTTTAATTGGACATGTACTCAACATCCAATTGCATTATTTTAGGTCTGTCCCTGCATAAATTTTACGAACAATATTACATTGCTTATCTAGGCAAGCTACATCTCCTTGGGGGGGGGGGAGGCAATACTGAACTCAATAATTTCAAATAATCAGTTTGTTTTGGATCTAGTGTAAGAGCAGGGCTTACTGAAGTGCTCAGTGGATTGAACAGCTTCTGGGAATAGAGCAGAGTTGGCATTTTGGGTAAACGATCTTTCATGATATGCAGTCTTCCAATGGGCCATTGCCAGTTTCTTCTTCCACTGGCTTTGACACCTTACCAAATTCTTCAGCCAAGAGCCCTCATCTCACTGCTGATGTGTCACTGACCATCGCAGTTTTTCCACTGCCCTTAATCGACCACACCTCCCTCTGAATTTGCAAAATTCAGGACCCAACGTAATCAAACCTGCTGACAAGATGTGGCAAACTGACCTCTATCTTGCGGGAACTGAATGTCAGCTCTAATAATTAGTAGAGTAATTTAAAGAAGTTTATAGTAATATAACCTGAGTGGCTTTGATCTCTGTCCTATCACAAACCTCCTTTCTATTCTATTCAATCTCCCCCACCTCCCTTTCCATGGCTTAAAATGTGCTGCTTTTCGCCCATATTTCCAGTTCTGATTTCAATGTGAAAAGTTAACTCTTAACAATCCCCAAAGATGCCTTGCATTACACACACAAATGCTGGAGGAACTCAGCAGGTCAGGCGGCATTAATGGACATGAAAAAACAGTCAATGATTCATCAGGACCAGCAGGTTCTGTTTTCAAAGGAGTCAAATGAATTCCAAAGCTGGTGAAAACCTGGCCTGGCGGTGTCACCTCTGCACTGCAGGACTGTTTTGATAATATGAACTGGTGGTTGTTCAGGGAGGTTGCTATCTATGACAGTCACGTTAACAACGAGGAGATCTCGGCCCAAAATGTCGACTGTACTTTTTTCCATATGCTACCTAGCCTGCTGATTTCCTACTGCATTTTGTGTGTGTAACATCAAGGAATATGTGGATTCTGTGACCAGCTACATAGAGAGGTCTGCTGAGGATGTTACCATCATGAAACACATCTGTGTGAGAACAAATCAGAAACCATGGGTTTAGTGCAGAAGTCCGTGCATGGCTGAGGGATCGTGATGTTGCCTTTAGATTGGGGGAAGCAAGAACTGTGCTTTCCTGCTGCATCAGGACGGTGAAATGGGAGCATTCTCCAAGAACTTAAAGCCACTTCTGTGATATAAGATACATGAGGCACATGTGGCAGGGACCTCAAAGGATTACAGACTACAATTCTACCCTGCGCATCAGTGACCAGGATGCTTCACTCATCTTCTACACCCGGAACAAAGTGCTGCCATGGAAGGCACCTCTCCCCTCAGGGGAACAGTCACTCTATCTGGCT
The DNA here is from genome assembly GCF_048418815.1 of Hemitrygon akajei. Taxonomy (NCBI): domain Eukaryota; kingdom Metazoa; phylum Chordata; class Chondrichthyes; order Myliobatiformes; family Dasyatidae; genus Hemitrygon; species Hemitrygon akajei. The sequence continues at coordinate 21,604,841 of NC_133130.1, forward strand.
GAAGCTGAGGTGAGGAAAACCCTGGCCAGAGTCAACCCTGCATGGCCTGATAATATACAGGGTCGGGTTCTGAAAGACTGCATAGCCCAGCTGACGGAGGTGCTGAAGGATATACTGAACATCTCTCTGGAACAATCCATTGTCCCCTCAGTTGTCAAGGTGGCAACCATCATTCCAGTGCCAAAGAAGGCAACAGCAACTTGCCAAAATGACTCTCACCCAGTGGCATTAATTGACAATGCAATAACCTCTACCCTCCACTCTGTTCTGTCCCACATGGAAAATGGGGACTCATATGCCAAACTCTTGTTTATAGACTTCAAATTGGCATTTGTCACCATCATACTGCAAAAACTGGTGGGGAAACTGTCCTCGCTGGGTCTCCACACCTCCCTGTGCAATAGGATCCTGGACTTCTTAACAGCACAGCCACAGTCAGTCCATGTGGGCAGCAGCATCTCTAGTCCCATTAGAATTGATTTAAATCTTACATCCATCCCACAACATGAGTGAGCAAAAATCTTTGCATTATGACTCAATTGTAATGTACAGACATGTGAATTTAAAAGTTTAATGGCTTGTAGAAGGAAGCTGTCCCGTAGCTTTAATGCTGCAGTAGCATTTGTCAAATGGAAACGGCTGAAACAGCTTATGTTTGGGTTGACTGGTGTCCCCAATGATCTTCCAGGCCTTCTTTATGCACCTGTTGCTGTAAATGTCCTCAGTGGAGGGAAGTTCACGTTCACAGATGCATTGAGCTGTCCATACCACTTTCTGCATTATGCTGAGCACTGTTACTCCCCAAGGCTGCATGCTCAACCTGCTGCTGTTCACATTGCTGTTGCATGATTGTGTCACAGGATCCAGCTCAAACCATATCATCAAGTTTGCAGTTGACACAACAGTGGTTGGCCTTATCAAGAACAATGATGAGACAGAGTATAGAGAGGAAGTGGAGTGGCTGGTGGATTGGTGTGAGAACAACCACGTAAGCCTGAACGTGGAGAAGACAAAGGAAATTATCGTGGATTGTTCCCCACTGCAAATAAATGGCTTCTCTGTAGAGAGTTAAGTGCACCAAGTTCCTGGGAGTTCACATCACGATGACCTTACCTGGTCCTTTAATATCAACGTCCTGAACAGAAGGCACAGCAGTGCCTCCACTTCCTAAGAAGACTGAGGCAAGCAAGGTCCCTCCCCATCCTAATTACTTACTTGGCTCTCCTTTGGTCCTTGCAAAGACTTTCAACAGGAGCACTATCGAGAGCATCCTGACAAGTTGTATCTCCATCTGGTATGGAAGCAGTCAAGCATCAGACCAGAATTCCCTACAAAGGACTGTGAGAACAGCTGAGAGGGTCATAGGGGTCTCCCTAGCATCCATTCAGGACATTTATCAGGATTGAATTGAATTGACTTTATTTCTCACATGCTTCACATATATAAGGAGTAAAAATCTTTACGTTACGTGTCCGTCAAAATGTGCAATGTGCAATCATAGTAATTTATAATAAATAGAACAGTCAATGTAACATAGAAATACACTCGACACACACTTCGTCCTGGCGAAGGGTCTCAGCCCGAAACATCAACAGCGCTTCTCCCTATAGATGCTGCCTGGCCTGCTGTGTTCCACCAGCATTTTGTGTATGTTGTTGTTTGAATTTCCAGCATCTGCAGATTTCCTCGTGTTTGCTCTAGAAATACACTCGAATCAGTCTGATGCCTGGTGGAAGAAGCTGTCCCGGACAGCTTCTTCCTGGCTTTTATGCTGCAGTACTGTTTCCTGGATGGTAGCAGCTGAAACAGTTTGTGGTTGGGGGTGACTCAGGTCCCCAATGATCCTTCGGGCCCTTTTCTCACATCTGTCTTTGTAAATATCCTGAATCATGGGAAGTTCACAACTACAGATGCGCTAGACTGTCCGCACCACTCTGCAGAATCCTGTGATTAAGGGAGGTACAGTTCCCATACCAGGCAGTGATGCAGCCAGTCAGGATGCTCTCAATTGAAAGTTCTTAGGATTTGGGGGCCCATACCAAACTTCCTCAACCATCTGAGGTGAAAGAGGTGCTATTGTGCCTTTTTCATCACATAGCTGGTGTGTACAGACCACGTGAGGTCCTCAGTGATGTGGTTACTGAGGAACTTAAAGTTGTTTACCCTCTCAACCCCAGATCCATTGATGTCAATAGGGATTAGCCTGTCTCCATTCCTCCTGTAATCCACAACCAGCTCCTTTGTTTTTGCAACATTGAGGGAGAGATTGTTTTCTAGCACTGCATATACAGACCCATAGTATTATTACAGATCCCACCCATCCATCCAGCATCCTCTTTGACTTTCTACCATCCGGCAGGAGACTCCAATGTATAAAAACAAGAACGATCAGGATGAGAAACAGTTTCTTCCCTCAGTTATTAAGCTTTTGAACACTCTGCTGCATCATATTCAAAGCGACACTGGTTAACCTGTTCTGTCACCGTACAATATTTAATATTAATGCATTTTCATTTGTGATTTATGTGATTCATCTGTAGATTTTATCCTTCATAAGTTATCGTGCATTATGTATTACTACTGTGCTTTACACCCAGGTTTGAATAAATGTTATCTTGTTTCTAAATATATTATATAGTTATATGTTACATATATGTATATAGTTAAATGACAATAAACTTCACTTGTTTAGTTTTCCGACATGCGTTAATTGCTCAGCTCTCTTTGGTCCTTGTTGATTTTACAGCAGAATCGTATTTTCTGCATGTGCTCTTTGCAAAGACTTCATTCACCATTGTCATTTCTTTCTCTTCCTTCCTCTTGCATTAAAATCAGTCAGTGAAATCAATCTTCATTCCATAAGGCATAAGGGCAGAATTAGGCCATTTGGCCCATCGAATGCTCCGCCATTCAATCCTGACTGATCCTTTATTCCCCTCCTCAGCCCACTCCCCAGTCTTCTCCCCATAACCTTTGATGCTGTATCCAATCAAGAACCCATCAGTCTCTGCCTTAAATATACCCAACAACCTGGCCTCCACAGCTGCCTGTGGTATCAAATTCCACAAATTCATCACCCTCTGGCTAAAGGAATTTTCCACAGCTCTGTTTTAAATGGATGGTCCTCTATCCTGAGGCAGTGCCCTCTTGTCCTAGACTCCCCCACCATGGGAAACATCCTTTCCACATCTACTTTGTCTAAGCTTTCAATATTCAAAAGGTTTCATTTAGATCTTCCCTCATCCTTCTAAATTCCAGTAAGTACAAACCCAGAGCCATCAAACGTTCCTCGTATGATAACCCTTTCATTCCTGGAATCATTCTTGTGAACCTCTTCCAAAACCTCTCCAATACCAGCACATCTTTTAGATGGGGAGCCCAAAACTGTTCACAATACTTAAGGTATTCCTTTACAGTAGAACATAGAACTTAGAAATCTGCAACACATTACAGGCCCTTCAGCCCACAATGTTGTGCTGACCCTGTAACCTACTCTAGAAACCTCCTAGAATTACCCTACCACATGGTCCTCTATTTTTCTAAGCTCCATGCCCCTATCTAAGAGTCTCTTAAAAAGCACCATTGTATCCTCCTTCACTGCTGATGTCGGTAGTGCATCCCACACACCCACCACTCTGTGTGGAAAAACTTACCCTGTCTTCCCCTCTGTACCTACTTCCAAGCACCTTAAAACTATGCCCCCTCATGATAGCCATTTCAGCCCTGGGGAAAAAATTCTCTGGCTATCTACATGATTAACGCCTCTCATCATCTTATACGCCTCTATCAGGTCACCTCTCATCCTCCATTGCTCTAAGGAGAAAAGGCCAAGTACACTCAACCTATTCTCATTGGGCACACTCTCCAATCCAGGCAACAAACTTGTAAGTCTCCTCTGCACTATTTCTATAGTGTCCACATCCTTCCGGTAGTGAGGCGACCAGAACTGAACACAGTACTCCAAGTGGGATCTGACCGAGGTCTTATATAGCTGTAACATTACTTCTCGGCTCTTAAACCCAATCCCACGGTCGATGAAGGCCAACACACCATACGTCTTCTTAACAACATTGTCAACCTGCACAGCAGCTTTGAGTGTCCTATGGACACAAACCCCAAAATCTCTCTGATGCTCCACACTGCCAGTTTTACCATTAATGCTGTACTCTGGTGTATTCATGGAACTGCAGAACTTGGATCAGAACAATGAGTTCATCAAATGTAATATATCTGCACCAAGTGTGTTAACAAAACTTGTAGCTAAATCAGTCTTCAAATTAATTCTTAATTCTTCAAACAAGCAATCCATTCAGCCACTCTTCTTGTTTATATTATTGGATGGAGCAGTTTTGGCCCCTTATTTAAGAAAGGATGTACAGATGTCGTAGAGGCCCCTTATTTAAGAAAGGATGTCCAGAGGAGGCTCACGAGAATGATCCCAGGAGTGTGAGGAGCGTTTGATGGCTCTGGGCCTATACTCACAGGAGTTTAGAAAAATGAGGGAGGAGGGATCTCATTGAAACCTGGTGAATACTGAAAGTCCTAGATAGAGTGGACATGGAGAGGATGTTTCCTACAGTGGAGGAGTCTAGGACCAGAAGGCACAGCCTCATAATAGAAGGGCATCCATTTAGAACAGAGGTGAGGAGGAATCTCTTTAGCCAGAGGGTGCCAAAACTGAAATTCATTGCCACATACTGCTCCAGAGGCCAAATCTTTAGGTATATTTTGAGCAGAGATTGAAAGGTTCTTTATTAGGCAGGATATCAAAAGTTACGGGGAGAAGGCAGGAAAATGACATTGAGAAGGGTAATAAATTAGCCATGATAGAATGGCAGAGCAGACTTGATGGGCAGAATGGCCTAATTCTACTCTTGTGTCTTATGGCCTACTTGTTTCGAAGTTAAAATTATTGCAGTACAGGTTTCCCCCGCTATTCAAAGGTAGAGCGTTCCTATGAAATGGTTCATAAGCCGGAATGTCGTAAAGTGAAGGAGCAATTACCATTTATTTGTATGGGAAAAATTTGTGAGTGTTCGCAGACCCAAAAAATAACCTACCAATTCATGCCAAATAACACATAAAACCTAAAATAACAGTAACATATAGTAAAAGCAAGAATGATCTGATAAATATATAGCCTATATAATGTAGGAAAACTTTTCTGCAATTATTGCAGCACTGTCCACTGCAGCAAAAATCTCACGCAAGTGCTCTCGGCAGCAGTTACGGCAAAAGCACACGGCGCAAGCGCTCCCGGCAGAAGCACTCTTTCCAGTAACCTTTAAGCTATGAAGCTACCAAGTAACATATAAAAATACGCAGCCAATATAAAGTAGAAATAATGTATGTACAGTGTAGTTTCACTTACTGGAATCGGGAAGACAGTGAGCACACTGATGATGGTGTGTTAGGCTGAGTCGTCGGATGTTGGGGTGGTGGGAGGTAGAGGAGACTGGGATGTCATCTCATCATCGTCTGTTTCCATCAAGGCAGGCAGGTCACCTTCGTCTATGTCTGCCTGCCTCGATGTCGAAGGTCGAGTTTCGTCATCTGCTGTGGCTGATGTGGAAGGCTTGAAAAACGACATTATGCTTAACTGCTTAGCCTCGCACATTTTTCTATCACACAGTTCTTTGTAAGCACTCAAACCATCCTGCAAATATGCCCTAAACCTACGTACCCTTTCAAAATTAAAGTCATACTTTTCTGCAATCGTTGCAGCATTGTCAATCACAGTGAACATCTCAAGCAATTGCTTCATGTTCAGTTCCTGGACGACTTCACTTTTGGGCCAGTCGCTGCTGTGTTCGGTTTCAATTGTTATCTTTTCCTCTTCAGCTCTTCATCTGTCAGTTCTTGGTCATGGGATGCCAAAACCTCTTCAACATCATCTTCGTCAACTTCCACAAACCCTTAGCCAAACTCACTATATCCTTACTTTGTTCACCACAATCAAAACGCTTTATTATGTCTGGCACCAATAATCATTCCACAATTAAAGTCACTAGGATCACATTTTTTTCCCCTTTCTGATGTTTGGTCTGTACTGTCTGCATGCATTTATGCATTGAGTTGCTGCCACATGATTGGCTGATTAGATATTTGCATTAATGAGCAGGTATAAAGTGGCCACTGAATGGAAGTTGATATAAGGAGTGGAGAGACCTAAAACTCTTGTCAAACCAAGTAATTTCTCAAAAAGATATTGAAATATGTGGAGAATAGTTTCTTTTCGGTCATGTTGTTATTTGTATCAGTGTAGTCACAAAGCTTCAAAGATCACTTAACTCTAAAGCCATGTAAAGTACTATATCCTAAGATTGCAATGGATGTCATATATTCTCTTTGTTACTTAAGTTTACCTTTAAGTTGCAGTGTAATTTAATGTGTTCTGAAATTCAACAATACTTCCTGTTTTTACAGTTAAGTGGATTGGGATCGGGAAGTCAAGAGAGTTGATGATCCAACTGTTCTAAGATTGGTGTTGCCAAGAAGAGCCTCCTAGCCCCAGAGTAGACTTCGGCAAGTTGAAATCTGGATGCATTTGGTCTTCAAATACCAAAATTAGTATTGTTTGTATCTGGCAGAAATGTAGGGATTACTGTTCTTGTGTGGGTGAGGGGAAGAATGGATGCTATTTCAAATCAGCTTGTGAAAATGACTTTGAAACAATAATTAAATTTCATTTCATTCAGGGATAGTTTCATAACCTGCTGTCACAAAGTGTTCGAAGCAGTTGTGCTGACATTGGGATCCAGTATAATGGCACTAGTTTGATATATAAATATATGTTGTTGCTTTTTAAGAGTTGATATGAATTGGGTAATATTTTTGGTTAAGTTAATTTTCTGAATTGAAAATAAAAGCAAAAAATACTCCTTGTATTTCGCAGAAGTATATTGCTGGTGTTTGTTTGCCCAGACTAAACTAAAAAATATTTCTTTCTGGTTTCTAACTTAAAAATGGTGGATCATTCTTTGTGGCACCAAGCAAGATCATGTCAGTTGCCATTCCCTGACTTTCTCTTGGAGTTATTTGGAGGTGAAAGTTATGTTTGTAATGCCTTAAGGTAGACAGATTCCACACTGCAATTCAGGGTTCAGGCCATTGATCACTGGCAGGAGGCAGTGGTTGAGGACAAACCAGTTGCAAATGATACGAAGATTTGTGTTGTTACCACAATAGGACATGTCTCTTTCTTGTGGTCTTGATTATTCCATATTTGAAGTCCAGTAGCATGTTCTCTTCACAGCTGCTGGAGATGAAGTTGTGAAATTGTGGTTAAAGTCACTATCCTTCAAATTTTAAAATTTCAGCAGGAATGCCATCTCCTTCCATGCCCTGAATGCTTTTCAGTTAAGATGTAGTCTTTTGGGCTGCTTGTTGGTCTGGGTGACAGTCAGTCTGCAGTAGATAGGTTGAAGTCAAAGATGCTCATATTAAAGGGAAATTTGAGGAGTTCATTGACATGTTCTTTCCAGCCTATGCTGACAGCCTCTCTGTCCTTAATAAATTCACTTTCATGGTTGGATTTCATTGTGGGTTTGAGCTATTGGTGAGCTTGATGTCACTGAAAAATATGCATACTTCATGATTATCAGTGGGTTTCCTATCACCATCTGCCTTTAGGTCATGGGTTTTCTGTTAGACTATAGAGCTTTCAATCCAGAAACACCTTGTATTTATGATGAACCAGCTCCTGGATCGTTGGTCATTGTTAGCTCTTATGTTTTATGGTGGAGAAGTTATGAGTCTGTCCATGGGAGCCACAGGTATTTGGTGGAGAGGTGCCACCAACAACCTCTGAAGAATTCTCCAAATCTATCGGCAAGATTACGGAGCCAGTGCCAGCATCCTCTCTCAGACTAATGTCCCCAATACTGAGGCCTAATTGCATTCAGTGTGTTCTAATGGGCAGGCCGTGTTCTGATTTCTGACACCGGATTCCCAAAACAAGCACTCTGTTCCAAGTTTTTTTATGCCAACAGATTACTATCTGGGTAGAGGAAATGTTCAAAAACCTTCTCAAAGCATCTCTGAAAAAAGTGTAACATCTCCCAGGCATGTGGGAATCAATAGCACATGACCACTCAATAGGGAGCAGCTTCACTAAGGTGGAGCTGAGAGCCCCAAGTCCATTTCCCTGGAGTACACAACTTAGCTTAAGCAGTGGAAATTTATTTACTTCATTTAGAGATGTAGCATGGAATATGCCCTTCTGGCCTTTCAAGCCCTGTCAGCCAGCAGCTCACTGATTTGACCCTAGCCTAATCACAGGACAATTTACAATGACCAATTAACTTACTGACCAGTATATCTTTGGAAACCAGAGCACCCGGAGGAAACCCACGCACACACATGAAGGACATACAGACTTGCTTACAGAGGACGCTGGAATTGAACACCGAACTCCAATGCCCCGAGCTGTAATAGCATCACTCTAACCGCTACGCTACCATGGCCCCAGTGACATGTGTCCATTGAAAAACCCACCCAGCTCTTCCCCCATCTGTGGCAGCTCCCCCAATTACCTGAATAGGCATCTCAGAACCTACAGAACAGGAATGAATGTAAGTCAGCTTTAATTCTGAGAGACTTCCTAAGAAAAAGATAACTCCTCATAGTATTACCTCATGAGCTTTTTGGGGAAATGCTACAAGCTTAATTATGGTACAATTGACACCAATTGCAATGGTGTTGAGACTGTTGACAATGTTTGAAATTGTGGATTATCGTGTTAATGTGCTTGTCACAGGCAAACTTCTCATGGTGTGTGAATTGTATGGAATAAAGCAAAGTATTTTCTTTTCATACACAGTTCAGTTCTCTCCAGGTGTAGATACAACCTCTGGTGACCAGGGATATAAGACTTTGGGTCTTTGGCCCTTGTGAGGAAGATTTAATTTCATTGCTACTTTGCCTTGCTGGCATTAGCATATGTTGCTGAATAGAGAAATGTATGCCATTGCACTGCATTGACATTAATGATGGAAGATGCATAATTGTAGCATGAAGTAAATGATGGTCAACATTTAACAACTGTGAACAATGTCTAGAAGCTATGCAACTCGGTAATGGAAGTTTCAAAACTGAGGCAAAACTCTTGTTTTAAGATTTAATATACAAGGCTATCAGAGATAACAAGGAAACCTGATTCATTAGAAAGGATTGAAATGGTTGTTTTCCCTTGCATAAAGTGTAGTTATTTAGTCTTCCTTAGTAAGAGCTTGAATGTTGTTTGATGCCTATGGAAACTCCAAGCTAGACAGAGAAGGTAAGAGTTCTGATTTAATCAATTTGATTTTAGAGAAGGAAACATTGGCAATTCAAATCAATATTACTTAAAATTATAATTTGTGAAATGTATATTTTTATATCAAAATTCACTGGAGAGAATAGAATGACTGAATGTATTGTGAAAATTGTTGTGCTGCTTGATTTCTGAGTTTATGAAGTTCATTGTGTTTTCAGGACTGAACCACAAAGAGCTAAAAGCCATTCAGATCCTTTTGTTGGCTCTTTTATGAAGTCATCTACTTGCCTTCTATTTTCCCCAAAGCTTTTTATGCTGCTTGTCCATGTTGTTCTTATGGAGTCAGTATACAATTGTCTTAAAGCACCTCCTCTGTACATTAAAATAAATAAATTTCAGAATCTGTGTGACCCAACACAGGTACTCTTGCAGAGAGAAGCATTTCAGTGCTGTGTGTACTGCAGCACTTACTAAGCAAGCAGGTATCCCAAAGCTGAGAAAGATCAGTGTCAAGAATTTTTAAGCAGTGGTTAGTTTTCTGCACCAGCCTGTACAGCAGTTTTTAAAATATTGTAACTTCTTCCAATAAAACCCAATGCCTGTGCTTGATCTTTTTAAAAAGTAAAGATGTTATGAAAGCTTGCGGTTTGGTATCTCCTTTGGGTTTGTTTTAACCATATTTCTAGAGAAGATTATTGCATATTTGCACAGATTTTTGCCATGCTAACTACTCTCTTAAAAATTGTTTTCCTATGTTTCTGCCTACCAGGCTGTTATTTGGAAGAATATGGCTAACTGCACTGTAAATAATTAACATGGCTAATGTGCAGGATGTTTTTCCTGGGGTTGGTGTCATATACAATGAAGATTCATGTGCAGTACGCATGAATGATTATGTATACAAGCTGTATGTGTTTTACTTTGTAAATTATGCAACTGTTCTCTTTTTAAACACATAACTATTGAAACTCTGGGTGGGCTGTTAAGAACTTAACTACAGAAAATAAATCCTGGAATGTAAAGCCTCTGTGTCTGTTTATTTTGATCTGTAGTCCTCAAAGTAAAAGACATTTTGCATTGAGCTACAATATGTAAATAGCATTCTTCGAGAGTCGGGGCTCCCTTTTAACTGTGCAGTGATTTCATTGGGTTGATTTTAAACTGCCGAGATTGACAACATATATGAATGGAGTTCAAATCCAGTTTGAGTTTCAGTGGGATTGATATTATTCAAATATAATAAACAACCTTGTATTTGAATAAAAAAGTATTTATTTTAATAAAAAAATCTTTTCTATATCTATTTCTAATGTTGAACAAAATGTTCTAGAAACTTCAGAAGAAAAATGTGTATATTTTCTGTTCATGTGTTAGTCCAGTGAGCATTAATTACATTGGAGAACTTTAGAATAGTTGATATACCTGTTGTTTTAAGATCAGTTTAGAGTCATAGAACACTACAGCACAGAAACAGGCCCTCTGGCCGAACCATTAATCTGCCTCAATCCATCAACCTGCATCTGGACCATAGGCCTTCATACCTCTCTTAAATGTTGAAATTGAGCTTGCATACACCACTTGTGCTGCCAGCCTGTCCCACACACTCACATCCTCTGACTTCTCTCATACTTCTCTGAGTGAAGAAGTTACCCCTCATGTTTCTCTTGAACATTTCACCTTTCATCCATAACCCATGACCTCTAGTTCAAGTCTCACCCAACCTCAATGGAAAAAGCCTGTTTGTATGTACTCTAACAATGCCCAATCGTAATTTTGTATACTGTCAAATTTCCCGTCAGTCTTCTACATTTGAAGGAATGAAGTCGTAACCTGTTCAACCTTTCCCTTTAATTCAGGTCCTCCAGACCTGGCAACATCCTTGTAAATTTTCTCTGCACTCTTTCAGCCTTATTTACATCTTTCCTGTAGGTAGGTGACCAAAATGGCACAATACTCCAAATTAGGCCTCACCAATGTCTGATGCAATTTTAACATAATATCCCAATTCCTGTACTCAATACATTGATTTATGAAGGCCAATAGGCCAGAAGTTTACAACACTTCTCTGAGCCTGCCATTTTTCAGCCCATTTTTCCAGCTGGTCCAGATTCTGCTGCAAGCTTTGGTAGTCTTCCTCGATGTCCACTACAGCCCCAATCTTGGTGTCATTTGCAAATTTGCTGATCCAGTTCACCACAAATCCATATTGTTGATATAGATGACAGACAACAACAGACCCAGCACTGATCCCTGGTTAACTATATACTAACACTCTCTGCCTTCTCCCACAAAACTAATGTCTAATCCAATTAGCTACCTCATTGTGAAAGCCATGCGACTGAACCTCCTTGACCAACTCCCCATGCAGGACAACACGAGTGAATCTGCAGATGCTGGAAATAAATAAAAACACAAAATGCTGGCAGAACTCAGCAGGCCAGACAGCATCTAAGGGAGGAGGTAGTGACGACTTTTCGGGCCGAAACCCTTCATCAGGAGTGAAGTAACATGGGATGGTCGGGGGCGGGGGGGGGATAAGAAGTGGGGGGAGGGATGAAGTAGAGAGCTGGGAAGTGATAGGCTAAAGGGAAATGGGCTAGGGGGAAGGTGGAGAATTATGGGAAATAAAAGAGAAAGGAAGGTAGGGCTGGGGGAGAGATTATAGTGAGGGGGGATAAAGAGAGAGAAAGAGAACCAGACTAAAATTATAGATAGGGATGGGGTAAGGGGGGGGCAGTGGTATCAATGGAGGTCTGTTGAGTTGAATGTTCATGCCGGCAGGTAGGAGGTTACCTAGGTGGGAGATAAGGTATTGCTCCATCGACCTGCGTGTGGCCTCATCTTGACAGTAGAGGAGGCCATGGACAGACATATCGGAGTGGGAGTGGTCTGTGGAATTGAAGTGTGTGGCCACAGGGAGATCCAGCCACTGCTGGAGGACTGAGCACTGGTGTTCGGCGAAACAGTCTCCCAGTCTGCGGCAGGTCCCATGCAGGACCTTGTTAAATGCCTTACTAAAAGACCATGTAGAAAACATTCACTGCCTTGCCTTCATCAATCTGCTCGGCAACTTTCTCAAAAAACTCTAAAGGTTGGTTAGGCACAAGGCCATGTTGACTATCCCTAATCAGTCCCCATGTATCAAAATACTTCTATATCAAGTCCCTTAGAGTAACTTACAATAACTTTCCCAATACTGATGTCAGGCTCACTGGCCTATAATTTCCTGGTTTATTCTTAGAGCCTTTCTTAAACAACACAACAACATTGGGTATACTCCAGCCCCTCGCCCATGGCTAAGAATGTTTTAAATACTTCTGGGGCTCCTGCAATTTATAAACTAGCCTCCCACAGGGTCTTAAGGAGCATAGTGTCAGGCCCTGGGGATTAATCTCAGAGAACAATCACTTCCTCCTCCCTAATCTGTATAGGGCCCATGATTTTGCTGCTACATGGCCTCAGTTCTGTAGGCTCTGTGTTCATCTCCTGAGTGAATACAGATGAAAAAAGATCCATTTTAGATATCCCCCATCTCTTTCAACTCCATGTGCAGATTGCCACTCTGGTATTCCAGAGGACCAATTTTGCGCCTTGCAATCCTTTAGCTCTTAACATATCTATAGAAACCCTTGGGATTCTCTTTCACCTTATCTGCTGGACAACCTCATGTCTTCGGTTAATCCTCCTGATATCCTTCTCAAGTGTTTTCTTGCATTTCTTATTCTCGAGTGCCCCATATGTTCCTGCCTGCCGTAGCAGCTTTGCACCTCCTTTCTCTTAACCAGGGCCTCAGTGTGTCTCAAAAACCAAGGTTCCCTAAACTTGTTATCCTTGCTTTTTTTTTCTGATGGGAGCTTGCAAACTGTACTCTCAAAATTTCAATTTTGAAGGCTTCCTATTTATCAAGTACACTTCTGCTAGAAAACAACCTAACACAATCCACACTTGCTAGATCCTTTCTAATACCATCAAAATTGGACTTCCTCCAATTTAGAATCTCGACTAGATGGCCAGACTCATCCTTTTCCATAATTCCCTTGAAACTAATGGCAAAGTGTTCCCCTACACAAACGTCTGTCACCTGCCCTTTCTCATTTCCTAATAGATCCAGTATCTCAAAATCCCGAGTTGGGATTTCTATGTATTGATTAAGGAAACTTTCCTGAACACGTCTGACTGACTCCTATCCCATCCTTTTGCACTAGGGGATTCCCATTCAATATGTGGAAAGTTAAATCATTTATTTTCACACTCTTGTGCTTCTTCCAGCAGTCTACAATCTCCACAAATTTGCTCCTGCACCATCTCCTTAGTATTGAACTGTGTGATTTTCCTATTTCTGGCCTCAGTAGCGTGGATAGCAATCATGAGATCACAACCCTGGAATCCTGTCCTTTAACTTAGCACCTAACTCCCTGAACTAATTTTGCAGGGCCTCATTACCCATCCTACCTATGTCATTGGTACTGGCATGACCACATCGGGCTGCTCATCTTTCCACTTAAGAATGCTGCAGATTCCAATCGAGAGGTCCCTGACCCTGGCACCTGGAAGGCAACAAACCATCCAGGAATCTCATTCTTGTCCACAGAACCTGCTTTCTGTTCCCTTAACCAAGAAATCCCCAATCACAACAGCTGGCCTCTCCTGCTCCCTACCCTTTTGAGTCACAGCCAGATTCAGTGTTAGAGACCTGAGCATTGTGGCTTTTCTCTGCTGGGCCATTCCCATCCTCCCCCCAGGAATATCCAAAGTAGTATACCTGTTGTTGAAGGGAATGGCTACTGGAGTACTCTGCGCTGGCCGCCTATCCCCTTTGCTCCCTCCTGATGGTCACCCAGTTACGTGTGTCCTGAACCTTGAGTGTAACTACCTCCCTGCATGTCATGTTTACCAACCCCTCAGCCTCCTGAATGATCCAGAGTTTATCAATTTCCAGTTCCAACCCCTTAACACAGTCTGTTAGAAGCTGCACTTCTTGCAGGCATAATCATCAGGGACACTGGACATCACCCTGCCTTCCCACATCCTAGAAGAGGAACATTCCAGTATCCTGTCTGGCATTCCAGCAGCTCTAAATATGCAATAAGAAATAAATAATAACCGATGGAAAAAAATACCTACAGGATATGCCTCTCCAAAGCCTCAACTTCCCACTTCACCACTGTGTGACCATTCACACAATGGCCGCTCCACTTAAACCGAACTTCTTATTGATCCTTGCCAAGGTCCAATTTATGCGCAGTTCAATGTCTCCTTGAGAACTGTGGTGCACAAAAGATGCCGACTGCACCCGCTCGCTTCTTTTAAACTCACTCTCCCTCTCCCTCTATGCAATCCAGTGTCTCCTCAGGACTGTGGCATGCAAAATGTGCCGACTGCCCCCATTTCTTTTGAACTCTCTCCCTCTATACAATCCAGTGTCTCCTCGGGACTGTGATCTGTGAAATATTTGAGACCTGCAACTTTGCTGCTCAAAATAAGTAGTTTTATTCTGCCTACTAAAGACATCAGATCCATACTTGGTCAATGATCCATAACGTTACGTCCTATCACTATGGGATAATGATGAATGGGAATGGTAACCAGAAATTATCTTGAAGAAAGCATTCTGCTATCATAATTCTATGTGCTGTGTGACACTTTGTTTTGCATCTTGGCCCCAGAGGAATGCTGCTTCGTTTGGCTGTATTCATGTGTATGGTTGAATGACAATTAAACTTGAACGCAATCTATGGACTCACTTTCAAGGACTCTGCAACTCAAGTTCTCCATATTATTTATTTATTTGGTACTGCACAGTTTGTCCTCTTTTGCACATCAGTTGCTTATCAATGCTTGTGTCTAGTTTTTCATGATTCTGTTGTATTTCTTTTGAATGCCTGCATGAAAATGAGCCTCACTGTAGAATATGGTGACATATACGTTCTTTGATGATAAATTTACTTTGAACTTTGAGAAATGACACTTTGTTCTAATCCCTTCAAAACTGGTGTTTAATAGGTATATGATCTAATAAAGCTTTTAATTGAAATTAGAATGTAACAGAAATTGTTCTTAATTGAAAAATAAACCCAATTGATTTGGCAATTAGGGACTTACTTCAACGTGGTTATTTAATTAAATTTCCAACATTTGACAATGAAGTTCTTGGAGTTAATACAAGTCCTTTTGCTTCATGAATGCACAACAAACAACAGAGATTGTTAAGAACTTTAGAGAGGATTAGTGTGCTTTATTGGAGGCTATTTCAAAACCTGCATTGTACAGGCACAGTTTAAAGATTAAATTCAATTTAAACTAAAGCAATTTCAGCGGAAGCAAATTCAATTTACTGTAGCACTTCCATGATTTGATTTTAAAGCAATAAGTAAGAAATAGAATTGGCCAAGTACAGTACTACAATCCAAGCAACACACACAAAATGCTGGAGGAGCTCAGCAGGCCAGGCAGCATCTAGGGAAAAGAGTACAGTCAATGCTGTGGGCCAAGACCCTTCAGCAGGACTACAATCCATTGCATTTTGGTTATTTTAAAGTGATATTTACATAATTCTCACTTCATCCCACTCCTCATATAAGATCCTAAAACTTTTTGAGGATTCCCCTAGGGTATACAAGTTTCATCTCTCAACAGGAAATCAGGATTTCATCATTTCATCTTTGTCCATGCAAATTAGATTATGACAAAATTCCTACCCCAGTCCAAAGCAGTGGTGTGGTTGCTGTAAAACGAGTTCAGCAAGGGCTGTCCCAAATGCGCCCAGAAATGGCGGGTTGTCACATGGTGGACTGAGAAGAGTGGGGCAGTGTTCTGTAGAATTTAGAATTGGACAGTTTCCTTGAACTATCTAAAAGGGCTCGAGAGGTTTGATGACTCCCCTAACTGAGGAGGAAGGACACAGCTTGAGAATAATAGTGAGGCTGTATACAGTTAAGAAGTGGAACTTTGTTGTACAGAGGGTGAAACATTGGAGCTCTGTGGAAGCTGAGCAGTGTTGATTCAAAACAGAGAATGATAGATTTCTGTCCATTAAAGGGATAGAGGAGATAACACCATGAGGTAGAGGATTGGGCATGATGTTGATGAATGGCAGAGGAGGTGAAATGCTATATAGTCTACTGCTCCTGTTGCTGAGATGGGCTAGTACTGTAGGTAAAGATTTTGCTGCTAATTTTGTAGGGTATTTCATGGAATGGTTTTCTGTGGAAGCCGCGTGTTTTGCTGGTAGTGTTTGGGTTACCGTTAAAGATTAGGGATGCTTGGGAATGTGTCATCCAGTTAGGAGGGTGGAACTGGGAGAAGGTTTTTGAGAACACTGGGGAAGAGGTTTTGTGATGGGCACTGAGGTGGGTTGAGGTCTCTTTCAGCAGGAGCGTGGAAAGAGAAGAAGCCAGCCAAAGGATTTGATCCGGCGGGAAGGTACAATCCGATAGAGCCCAAAAGGGGGATTTCTACCGCGGACCAGTGAATATGAGTTGGTGCCATGAGTACATCGGATACAATGGCTTTTGGAAGATTTGAGCTCCAAATGTGCACATTTGACTGTTTAATTATAATGCGCCCTTCTTGCTTTTTTCTTTTCTTTAATAACTCTTTGTCTAAGTTAACATTCATAAATATACTTTCTTTATAATTACATGTGGTGTACAATCTGTTATTTCTTGCCGACGACCAATTGCATGGAGCAGTAAGTTACACAGTATTCACACAAACCAGAGTTTGGATGGGTGAGACATCCCAACCTCACGGGTTTGGTGGAGCCCAAGTCATTCCGACCCTAGATGTACAGAGTTTGAGAAGGGTGGTTTTCTCAACACTGAGTCCAGTGGCTGTTAGAAAGGGGCTAAAGAGCCGCATCTCTTGAGATGTCCAGTAAACACGGGTTTCATGTACGTAGTGAATGTTGCCTAGTGTTAATTAAAATTTAGATTCATCACATCATATACTCCTCAGTACAATTTAAGGTACTTCAAATTATTAGATTGTTGTTGATTTCTTATGTATTTATATTTATTGTGTTCTTAATCACATCAGTTTTCTTAGTGCTGTATCAAATCCAGAGTAACAATTATTCTGTTCTCACTTGTGAATTGGAAATGACATTAAATAACCTTGGATCTTGAATCTTTAAGCACCTCAATTCTGATATTTTAAGTTAGATTATAGGTAGGTCAAACGTGGGATCCTGATTTGAGAGTGAAGGTGGTGATGTTTACATTAGGATCTCCCTGAACTGTTTGAAGGTCTGCCTTGCGCAACTCTTTCCAGCCATCATTTATGATAAAGCCCAACATATCAAATGTAGTCAAGAATTTCCTTGGCAATGAATTGCAGCATTACTTAATAGATTGGCTTGAATTCTGGTTTCCACAGGTTTTATTTTCACTGAGAGAATAATCTCATTCGTGGCAAATTATAGATAGTTTGAGCTGCGGGTCTTCTTCATGTTTATTTTACTCACTGCTAAGTATCCTTGGAGATGGAAAATGTTCATTTCTTACGACTGACAAATTCAAACATGAATCTCAGAAGGGAAGCAATATCAGTTCCCTCTTCAGCTATAACAATCTTCTGTAAATTTGATCACTTTTTTCTGCCTTTGTTTGAGCTGTACGATTGGGTAAGGTGGCACTGCTGAAATACCGCAATGTGTTGCAGGCAGCTTACAAAACTTATAAATATACTTCTGAACTATTCTCATTGCAGTCTGCAGCCTGTCATTTCCCTTTAAGCAATGTACTTTTGAACCATCATAATGAACCAGCAATTTCATGATCTTCTGAATGACTCAGTGGACTGAACTCTCAAGCATGCAGGTAGGTCATCTTTAAGTGAACGAAGGTACATCGCCATGGTCAGAAGAGAGAGAGAGGAGAGGAGGGCCCCAAGCCAGATCAAAACTCCAGGGTATGAAACTTCCTCTACCCAGTATTTTGTTTGCAAATGTACAGTCACTGGAGAACAAGGTTGAGGACTTAAGGCAAGATTGTTCTATGGAAGGGGAAATAAGGAATTGCTGCATTCTACAGTATGTTTCACGGAGACATGGCTCACCCCAAATATGATTGATATATTGGTAAGTCCTGAGGCCTTTTCAATACACAGGATGGCCCAGAGTGCCTTTTCAGAGAGGGCAAAAGGTTGGGGGGGTGGGGGGGACCAGTGTTCAATGATAAGCCCTTTGTGGTGCTCGGACACAGCAGTCTTGTCGCTACTCTTGTTCCCCCAACTTGGAACATCTAACGATTAAATGCCAACCGTTTAAGTTCCCCTCCATGATCCTGACCACAGTTTACATACCGCCAAAGACTGATGTTAAGCAGGCACTTGAGGTACTGAGAGCCACCATCAGCAAACACAAAACAGCTTAACCTGATGCCTTTCAAATCATTGTTGGAGACATCAGTAAGGCTTGTTTGAAGAACTCTCTGGCCACTTATCATCAACATTTAACTTGCTGCACCAGGGTTCCCGAAACACTTGAGTACTCCTATATTATGATTAGGAATGCCTACTGTTCGATCTGCGGATAGCATTTCGGTAAATCTGATCACCTGGCTGTCCTACCTGCACACAGGCAGAGGCTAAAGAGCAAGGCTCCAGAGATAAAGACAGCAAAGAGGTGGTTGTGGGAGGCTGAGCAGCAGCTTTCAGTTGATGGAATGGGCTGTGTTCAAGGACTCAGAATTCATACACCACGGTTGTCACAGACTTTATAAAAGCAGTTGCAGATGAGTTGTATCCCCACAAAATCATTCAGTCCTCCTCAAGCAGAAGTCCTGGATGAACCATGAGATCCACAATCTGCTGAAGGCCAGATCAGAGGCATTCAAGTCTGGTGACCAAGTAAGATAGAAGAGGCCCAGATATGACCTTCAGAAAATCAACTCACATGTGAATTGGCAATTCTGGACCAAACTTGAATCACTGAAGGATGCTCAACAGCTGTATTAGGACTTGAATGTATCACCTCTTACAAAATGAAACCAAGCGACATAGGTGATAACAAGGTTTCACTCCCAGATAAGCTCAATGCCTTCTATACTTACTTTGACCACCCAAGCATGGAGGCGTCTTCACAAACTCTCAGACCCCCTATGACCTCATGACTTCAGTCTCTGAGGTCAACATGAGAGCATCCTTCAGGAGGGTGAACCCATGAAAAGCATCTGGTTCAGATGGGGACCTGGCCAAGTGCTAAAGACCTGCGCTGATCAACTGGCTGGAGCGTTCACTGAGATCTTTAGCCTCTCACTTTGGCATTCTGAGGTAGCCACCTGCTTCAAACAGTCTTCCATTATACCAGTACCTTAGAAGAACATGGTAACTAGCCTCAATGACCATTATCCACTAGAACTCACATCCACTGTGATGATGTGCTTTGAGAGGTTGGCGATGAACCTTACCAATGCCTGCCTGAGAAGCGACTTGGATCTGCTCCAATTTGCCTGCTGAAAACAACAAGTCAATAGCAGATGCCATCTCATTGGCTCTTCACTCAACCCTGGACCATCTGGACAGCAAAGATGCCTACATCAGGATGCTCTTCATTGACTACAGCTCAACATTCAATGCTATCGTCCCCTCAAAGCCAACAAAAAGTAGTGAATATATCCCAGTCCATCACAGATAAAGCCCTCCCAGCAAATGAGCACATCTACGTGGAGCGATGTCACAGGGAAGCAGCATCCAACATCAAGGACCCCCCTCCTTCCAGGTTAAGCTCTCTTCTCAATACTGCGATCAAGATCAGGAAGAACCTACAAGAGCTGTGATGAAGTGCTTTGAGAGGTTGGCGATGAAACTTATCAACTCCTGCCTGGGAAGCGACTTGGATCTGCTCCAATTTGCCTTCTGAAAGCAACAAGTCAACAGCAGTTGCCATTTCATTGGCTCTCCACTCAACCCTGGACCATCTGGACAGCAAAGATGCCTACATCAGGATGCTCTTCATTGACTACAGCTCAACATTCAATGCTATCGTCCCCTCAAAGCCAACAAAAAGTAGTGAATATATCCCAGTCCATCACAGATAAAGCCCTCCCAGCAAATGAGCACATCTACGTGGAGCGATGTCACAGGGAAGCAGCATCCAACATCAAGGACCCCCCTCCTTCCAGGTTAAGCTCTCTTCTCAATACTGCGATCAAGATCAGGAAGAACCTACAAGAGCTGTGATGAAGTGCTTTGAGAGGTTGGCGATGAAACTTATCAACTCCTGCCTGGGAAGCGACTTGGATCTGCTCCAATTTGCCTTCTGAAAGCAACAAGTCAACAGCAGTTGCCATTTCATTGGCTCTCCACTCAATCCTGGACCATCTGGACAGCAAAGATGCCTACATCAGGATGCTCTTCACTGACTACAGCTCAACATTCAATACTATCATCCCCACCAGGTTCTGGAACAGTATTACTTCACAACCATTATGCTTTTTTTTAAGCAGAGTGGGTAAATTTCACTCAACTTCACTTGCCCCACCACTGAACTGTTCCCATAACCTATGGACTCACTTTCAAGAACTCTACACTCATACTCTCAATATTTATTGCTTATTTATTTATTTACTATTGCACATTGATTATTTCTGTCTACTGAGGCAGTCTTTAATTGATTCAATTGTGCTTCTTGTATTTGTTATGAATGCCTGCAAGAAAAATAAATCTCAGGGTTGTTATGGTGACATGTATGTACTTAGATAATAAATTTACTTTGAACTTAAAAATGATTAGGTAACTGTATTTTCTTTTGCCTGGGCCGCACAGTGGCATAACAGTTAATGCTAATGCCACACACTCCAGGGATCCGAGTTCAATCCTGACCTCTGCTGCTGAGTGTGTGGAGTTTGCACGGTCTCACCACAACCACATGCAATTTTCTGTGGTGCTCCTGAATCCTCCCCCATTCCAATGATGTGGTTTAACTGGCCACTGTAGCTGACCCTGGGGTAGCTGGGTTGCAGGGAAGTTGATGAAACAGCGGATAGATTACAGCAGAGAAAGTGGGGGAATGGGACCATTGGGATTGCTCTGGGAGCTGAACAGACTTGATGGGCCGAATAGACATCGATCTGAAGCATTAACTCTGACAATTCTGTTTCATATGGGGCAATGTGAACAGCTTTTGTCCTTACCATGTGCAAATGTAGCATATACGGTATGCATTTTACAGTGTTGAGGATGAGTGGAATCCAATCACAGCAGTTTCTACATCAAGTCTACAACAGGGGTGCCCAACCTTTTTATGCCATGGACTCTTACCATTAACCGAGGGGTCCGTGGACCACAGGTTGGGAACCCTTGGTCGAGAACATACTTCATGTTATAAACAGTAAAGACCACCTGAAGATGAAATGTTTGTGCAGGGTGCTTGTTACGATATACCCACAAAAAGTGGAGATGTTGAATATCTGAAATGAAAACAAAACCTAGAGATATTCAGCAGGTCAGGCAGCATCCGTGGAGAGGGAAACATCTTAATGTTTAAGATTGGTGACTTTCAAGATTAGTGCCGTCATGGGCACTAACCTCCATACTATTCAGGTCATCTCTTCAAGGAGCAATGCCTCAGGAAGGCAACATCCACCATTAAGGACCCTCACCACCCAGGACATGCCCTCTTCTCATTGCTATCATCGGGGGGAGGTACAGAAGCCTGAAGCACACACTCAGTGATTCGGGAACAGCTTCTTCCCCTCTGCCATCAGATTTCTGGATGGACACTGAACCCGTGAACACCAGCTCACTACTTTTTGATTTCCTTTTATTTTGCACTACTTATTCAATTTAACTACTTAATATATATACATAATGTAGTTCAGTTTTCTCTTTCTCTCCATTATCATGTATTGCATTGTACTGCTGCCACGAAGTTAACAAATTTCATGACACTTGCCAGTGATATTAAACCTGATTCTGATTTCCATCAGAGCAGCTCCACCCTCTGAAATATACCTTAGAATAGCTTGACAAATTCTTGTGGATAAAGCTGTTGAACAATTATTTGCATTGCGTATGTATCTATACTGGACCCGTGGATCAAGTTTGCTTTACAACTGAAATATGCAAAGCAAAGAAACAATTGATGGAGCAAATAAAAATGCCGATGCTGGAACTCTGAAAGGAAACAGAATACTGGAAGCACTCAGCACGCTAGGTAACGTCTGTGGGTAGACAAACAGAATGGACTTGAGACCCTTCATCAGAAACGGAAAAGCAAGAGAACAAGCATGCTGTAAGTTTCGGGGGGGAGGTGTGTGTGCATGTGTAGAAAGAACATAGGAAATAACTAATAAGGTGCAAAGCAAGCAGTCAAGGTAAAATATTCAATAGATTGCTTTCAATTGGGTTAAAAACATTAAAAATAAATCAGATACATCCTCTGAGATGGGGCAGGATGGTAGCGCAGTGGTTAGCACAACGCTTTGCAGTACAGGCGAGCAGGTTCAATTCCTGCCACTGCCTGTAAGGAGTTTGTATGTTCTCCCCGTGACTGCGTGGGTTTCCTCCGGTGGCTCTGGTTCCCTCCCACAGTCCGAGGACGTGCTGGTTGGTAGGTTACTTGGTCACTGTAAATCGGGGGATTTTAGGGATCAGAATCAGAATCAGGTTTATTATCACCGGCATATGTCGTGAAACTTGTTAACTCAGCAGCAGCAGTTCAATACAATACATAATCCAGCAGGGAAAAAATAATAAATAAAATAAAACATAATAATAAATAAACAAGTAAATCAATTACGTATATTGAATAGATTTAAAATAACGTGCAAAAACAGAAATACTGTTTATTAAAAGAAAAGTAAGGTAGGCTCCAAAGCTTCAATGTTCATTTAGGAATCGGATGGCAGAGGGGAAGGAGCTGTTCCTGAATCACTGAGTGTGTGCCTTCAGGCTTCTGTATCTCCTACCTGATGGTAACAGTGAGAAAAGGACATGTCCTGGGTGCTGGAGGTCCTTAATAATGGTGGTATTTCTGGGTGACCCGGCTGATAAGGCCAGAAAGGCCTTTCCCATGCTGTATCTGAATAAATGTGTTGACACCCAGGAAACTGAAGCTGCTCACCCTTTCCACCGCTGACCCCTCGATGAGGACTGGTGTGTGTTCTCCCAGCTTCCCCTTCCTGGAGTCCACAATCAATTCCTTGGTATTGCTGACTTTGAGTAAAAATTCACTGCGATCTCGCTGAATTTTTAAAAAGTATGACATTAAAAGCTAAAATTAAGAAATAAAAAATCAACCAAAGAACCAACTACAGGGTAAAGGGCTAGCCTGGAGCAATGTACTTGAGGTGCATCTGCAGTACTGCTTTGGAGCAAGCCCTGCCACAAGAAGTAATGAATGTTCATCAGAGACTTTTACTGTACTTATATCACTCGTAGTTTTCCACAACCACCAGCACGGTGTAGCACACCTCCCTGCTGCTTCCTTGTGGAGACAATTATACTTGCAGCTCCCACTGTTGTTTCAGAATGATTGCCAGCTCTATGCTTGGTTTCCTCCAAAAGCTCTTCCATCACGATCTATTATTTATGTTAGCTAAAAACACACACAAAAGAATCTCCACTTAAATCCTGTCTCAATCCCACATTTGTTGCCAGTCTTCTATCTCCTCACAGCAGTCAGCTTCTGTCCTGGGCTGTGGAACTTCTCCATGCCAGGCTTTTCTCTAGCTGGTTGGGCTGTCAATGATTTCCAGTACAGATATAGGTAGGAAAATTCATTGCAATCTTATGCTGGCAACTCATTCCATACTCTCACAGCTCCCTGAGTGAAGAAATCCTCCCTCATGTTCCCCTTAAACATATCACCTTCGCCCTTAACCCATGACCTCTAGTCGTAGTCTCAGCCAACCTCAGTGGAAAAAGCCTGTTTTCATTTACCCTATCTATACCTTTTGTATACCTCCATCAAATCTCCCCTCAGTCTTCTGCGATCTAAGGAATAAAGTCCTAATCTATTCAGCCTTTCCCTATAATTCCTACAATCCCAGCAACATCCTTGTAAATTTTCCCCACACTCTTTCAATCTTATTTACATCCTTCCTGTAGGTAAGTGACTGAAACTGTACACAATACTCTAAATTAGGCCTCACCACTGTCTTAAACTTCAACAAAACATCCTATATCCTTTACTCAATACTTAGATTTAGGAAGGCCAATGTGCCAAAAGTTGTCTTAATGAACCTACCTGCCTGTGATGCCACTTTTAAGGAATTATGGATCCATATTCCCAGATCCCTGTGTTTTACCGCACTCCCCAGTACCCTACCACTCACTATGTAACACCTACCCTGGATGGTCCTCCCAAAGTGCAATACATCACACTTGTCTGCATTAAATTCCATCTGCCATTCCAGCTGGTCCAAATTCTGCTGCAATCTTTCATAGTCCTTCTTGCTGTCCACCACACTCCCAATCTTGGTGGCATCCGCAAATCCAATTTACCACATTATCATCCTGATCATTGATATAGATGACAAACAACAATGGACCCAGCACCGATCCCTCTGGCACACCACTAATCACAGGCTTCCAGTTAGAGAGACAACCATTTATAACTACTCTTTGGCTTTTTCCACGAAACCAATGTCTAATCTAATTTACTACCTCATCTTGAATACCAAGTGACTGAAACTTCTTGACCAACCTCTCATGCGGGACCTAGTCAAAGGCCTTGCTAAAGTCTGTGTAGTCAATCTCCACTGCCTGACCTTCATTAACTTTCCTGGTAACTTCCTTGAAAAACTCTATAAGATTGGTTAGACATTACTTTGGGTGGCAGGTCACCCTTGGGCAAGGTGTAGCACCTGCTTAGCTCCCTCCCCTGATCAGGGTCACGTGAAGCCATGGGAGCAGGTGGTGGACGGTCGTATGAGCAGCTGGTGCAGATCACAAGTCCTGGTTATGTGACCACTGACGCCAGCGAGACAATCTCTGAAGAGTATTGATAATGGCTGAGGTCACCCATTAAGTACAGACGCTGCCCAAAAGAAGGAATGGCAAACCACTTTGGTAAGAAGATTTGCCAAGGAGCATCATGGCCATGATTGCTCACATTACATGACATGGCACATAATGAATGAACAAGACATGATTTACCATGTACAAAGCCATGTTGACTATCCCTAATTAGTCTCTGTCTATCCAAATATACTCGGTACCTTAGAATACCTTCCAATAACTTTCCCACTGCAGATATCAGCCTCACCAGCTTATAATGTCCTGGATCATTCTTAGAGCCTTTCTTAGACATCAGAACAACATTAGTGATCCTCCAATCCTCCAGCACCTCACCCATGGCTAAGGATGTTTTAAATATCTCTGCAATTTCTGCACTAGCCTCCCACAAGGCCCTAGGGACTTATTCCACCCTAATCTGCCCTAAAACATCAAGCACCCCCTCCTCCATAATCTCTGTAAGGTCTGAATGCTGTATGGCCTCACATCTGAAGACTCTGTCCTTCTCACGAGTGAGAAGGTGAAAAAAATCCATCTAAGAACTCCCCCAACTCTTTCAACTCCACACATAAACTGCTAATCCAGGCTTCCAGAGAACCAACTTTGTCCCTTAATATATCTGTAGAAGCCCTTAGGATCCTTATCTGCTAGAACAATATCATGTCTTCTTTTAGCCCTCCTGATTTCCTTCTTAAGACTTCTCTTACATTTCTTACATTCCTCAAGTACCTCATTTGTTCCTTCCTGCCTGTACCTGCTCTGCACCTCCTTCTTCTTCTTAACCAGGGCCTCAATATCCCTCAAAAACCAATGTTCACTAAACCCGTCATCCTCGCCTTTTATTCTGACTGGAACATACAAACTCTGTACTCCCAAGATTTCACTTTTGAAAGCCTCCCACTTAGCAAGTACACGCTTGCCAGAAAACAACCTGCCCCAACCCACACTTGCCAGGTACTTCCTGATACCGTCAAAATTGGACTTACTCCAGTTTAAAATCTCTACTCCAGGACCACACCTATGCTTTTCCATAATAACCTTGAAACTAATGGCATACCTTTCTTATTCCTCAGTTCTACTCATAAAGTCTCACCAGATGAGCTCTCCAGTCTGTCCTGTCTGAGCACGGCCATAACATTTTCCCTGACTAGTAATGCCACCCCTCCTCCTTTAATACCTCCCACTCTATCACAACTAAAACAACAGACCCCCGGAACACTGAGCTGTCTGTCCTGCCCCTCCTGCAACCAAGTCTCACTAATGGCCACAATGCCATAATTCCACATGCTCAACCATACGCTAAGCCAGTGATTCCCATTGGGGGCGATTACATGTCCTAAGGGGGCATTAGGGGAAACGGAAGTTGTTGGGGGAGGGGGTGTGATTCTTGGACGGAGGGCTGTAAGTGGCACCTAACTTGAGGCACGAGACCTGACCGATCGAATCAACTCGCTGTCGTTGTCAACACAGGCATTCCCAGTTGTGTTAATTTCTTATTTTAATGTAGCCCTATCAATGATGTGATAAATACGTACCTCGAGTATGAAGGCGGTGGAGCCTTGAATTCTAATCTGGCTAAGAAACAAAATCAACAGAAATAATAATAATATAATGATAAATATTTTATTGATCCCGAGTGGGAAATTCTTCCTTTACAGCAGCAACATTTAAAAACACACTTAGCAGTGTGCAAACTTAACTAGTAATAAAGTACAGAATAATAATGTACACAATAATAATGTACCAATGTGCAATAATAATGTATGAAATAATAAAACAGATGATTGTACTGTGATGCGTCCTGTCCTGTCGCACAGAGATGACTTGTTGTATACACTTACTGCACTTGGTAGGAAAGATTTTCTGTAATGATCCTTGTGACAGCGGAGCTGAGTGAGTCTGTTCGTGAGGGGGCTCCGCTGCTTATTCAGTAGGTCATGGAGAGGACGTGCCACATTGTCTATTATGTTTGGTGACCTCCTCTCCACTACTAACTCAAAAGAGTCTGATTGTAGCCAAGAACTTTTTGATGAGTTTAGTTAGTCTTTCTGTGTCACCAGCACCGATGCTGCTCTCCCAACATAAAGCCGCAAAGAAGGCTGCACCCGCCTCAACAGACTGGCAAAAGAAGTGTGTCAGTACAATATTACATACCTGGAGTATAGCTTGATTCCGTTCCCATCAGATTAGCGAACCCCCTTATATCTTATTTGTAATACTGTACTGTCTGATGAAGCGACAAAACCATCAAGATTGCAGGAACACTTCTGTAGAATACATCCTAAAAAGGTATTCCTAAGTTCCAGAAGATGAAGGAAGCATTCAAAAAGCATTGCACACTTGAGTCATTTGCCAAGAAAGCTAAAAATGACCTTGATAGTGGTCTCATTGCTACTTATAACATTTGCAAAATGATAGCAAAGTGTGGAAAATCTCATACAACTGGTGAAAGATTAATAATGCCTGCTGTATCAAAGTGCTCACCACTGTTCTCAAAATGTGTACCTGTGTTTTAAAATCAACTCCTCTGAGTAATAACTCTGTAGCTCATCGTGTTGATGAAATGAGTGAAAAATTTGAGTACCAACTATGCACAGAGCTACAAAAAGCAGAATTTGGGATACGACTGGATGAGTCAATTGTGTGAGCACCTAAGTATTGCCAATGGCCTAGGTACAGTTTATCAAAAAGGGAAAAGTTTATGAAGAGATTCTCTTTTGTAAAAAGTTAAAAACAAATATCAACAGAGATTCAATCTACAATAACCTCAAAATACATATCGCAGATAAAAGTATTTCGATTAGGAACATGATTTCTTGTACAACAGAGCACCATATATGACAGGTCACCATACTGGTTTAGTGGTATTTATGAAAAAAAGAAATTCCAAGTCTGTTTGCAATCCATTGTGTAATTCATCATCAACATCTCACTGCCAAAGACCTCAGCCAGTGACTTTTTTCAAGCATGACTCTTGTAATATCTGCTATCAACAAAATTAAAGCTCATCCATCAAATAGCAAATTACTTTGCCAGTTATGCCAAGATAACAATGAAGAGTTTGAACATTTGTTTTTTTTCACACTGAAGTGCATTGGCTGTCCAAAGGCTGCTGCTTAAAACGTTTCTTTGATCTTTTTGACGCCGTGGTTGAATCTTTGCTTAAAGTTGACAAGAGCTTGGGAAACAAGATTGAACTTCTATGTGGAGATGAGGCATTCTTAGGCAATGTGTATGACAAAATGTACATTCCAAAATGTTACTGTAGGGTGAGAATTTCAGGCAAATCTAACCCAGGCAAAAAGTGCAGTGTCCACTTTTATCAGAAAATTGGAAATAAATAAGCAAAACATTGACGGAAGACTGTTCTCAGTTTTCCTGCATGGAAAGTATGGCACTTTCTCTCCCAGAAGGTGGTTTGCAAGAGTGCTGCTTATACCTGCAGTCACTGAAGTAGGATTTTCAGAATCAATTCAAGAATTTGAATGATCTGGAAATTCCAGACTGGGTAATTGACCCATTTTTTTTGCAACGTGGGAAGAACAGGAAGAGAGCTTGCAAAAATGTATGGTCATGCACTTTGGTAGTAGAAATAAATAGGGAGAAAATCCAAAAATCTGAGATGCAAAGGAGTTGGAAGTCCTTGTGCAAAACAACCTAGAGGTTAACCTGCAGGTAGAGTCGGTGGTGAGGAAGGCAAATGCAATGTTAGCATTCATTTCAAGAGGTCTAGAATACCAGAGCAGGGACGTGATGCTGAGGCTTTATAAGGCACAGGTGAGTCCTCACTTTGAGTATTGTGAACAGTTTTGGGCTCCTCATCTAAGAAAAGGTGTGCTGGCATTGGAGAGGGTCCAGAAGAAGTTCGCAAGGATGATTCCAGGTAATGAAGGGTTATCATGCAAGGAATGTTTGATAGCTTTGGGTCTGTACTCAGTGGAATTTAAAAGGATGAGGGGGGGGGATATCATTGAAACCTTTTGAATGTTGAAAAGCCTGGACAGAGCAGATGTGGAAAGGATGTTTCCCATGGTGGGAGAGTCTAGGACAAGAGGGGACAGCTTCAGGATAGAGGGGTGTCCATTTAAAACAGAGCTGTGGAGAAAATTCTTTAGCCAGAGGTTGGTGAATTTGTGGAATTTCTTACCACTGGTAGTTGTGGAGGGCAGGTCGTTGGGTGTATTTACGGCACGGCTTGATAGGGTCTTGATTGGACAGGGCATCAAAGGTTATGGGGAGAAGGCTTGGTAGTGGGGCTGAGGAGGGGAAAAGGATTGGCCATGGTTGAATGACGGAGCAGACTTGACAGGCCAAAAGGCCAAATTCTGCTCCTTTGTCTTATGGCCAAAGAAACTATCAAAATTCAGAATGATGAAGAAGCAAGAATGCTTTTCAAAAATATCAGCTTTTGAGGCAGGAGCCTGCACTCTCACACGAAGTTTCCTGGTCTTTGGAGAAGATCCAAACTGCACTTCATTGCATTTCCATCCTCCTACCTTGTTGAAAGAGGCTTAAGAGGAGTGAACCAGATACTCACAGAAAAAAACAGAAACCGCTTGGACATTGTTACGTGTGGGAACGTAAGGCTTTTGCTGCCACAACTTGAACCAGATATTTCAACTCTTGCTAAAACTCATCAAGCAAGGATCACATTGATAGTGAAGCTGCTGTACAGCATACAGGTACAGTGTAAGCTAGGTCTAAAGACAAATAAAAAGTTAACGCAGAATCATTTTCCCCATGTTATCACATAGTAGATATGTTTTTACATTTTGGGGGCACCAGAAAGTATGCCTAAGAGGGGTGTTGGCAAGTATGAAGGTGTTTGTTTGGGGGGGGGGGTTGGCAAGTATGAAGGTGCTTTAGGGGAGGCATTGGGCTAAAAAAGGGTTGGGAAACAGTGCTGTAAGCTCATCCGCCTTTCCTATAATATACCTTGCATTGAAATATACACAACTCAGATCATTAGACCCACCCTGCTCAATCTTCTCCTTGCCATTATATTTTTTACATCAACTACACTAGAACTGTTCACTGTACTGATGTATAGTCTACTTTCCTTGGCATAACATAACTTTTCTTTTGTTAAATTCTTGCAGTGCTTTTGTTTGTATCTAATTTCAGGATTTGCTAAAGTCAGCATCACTGTTTTGCCTTCAAGACAGTGCTGAGCTTCTACTTCACCATCAACCATTATGAAATGCTATGAGAGCCAGGTCGTGGAGCATATTAGAACCTTACTGCCGAGAAAATTGAACCCTTTCCAGTTTGCTTATCGTTCAGATCGATCCACTGACAACACAGTAGCCTCTGGCCTTCAGTCTGCCCTGACCCACCTGGAAAATGGGGTCCAATATGCCAGACCGCTGTTTATAGACTTCAGTTCGCCTTCAACACCTTCGTACCCCAGACACTGGTGGGGAAACTGTTCTCGCTGGGTCTCAATGCCCCTCTCTCTGTAACTGGATCCTGGACTTCTGAACAGAAAGGCCACAGTCAGCCCATGTGGCAGCACATCTCTCGTCCCATTACGCTGAGCACCGTCACTCCCCAAGGCTGTGAGCTCAGCCCGCTGCTGTTCACACTGCTAACGCATGGCTGTATCACAGGATCCAGCTCAAACCGTCTCATCAAGTTTGCAGATGGTTGGCCTTATCAAGGACAATGACGAGACGGAGTATAGAGAGGAAGTGGAGTGGCTGGTGGATTGGTGTGAGAAGATCAACCTAAGCCTGAATGTGGAGAAGACAAAGGAAATCATCGTGGACTTCAGGAAAGTTTAGTTGAACCAACTCCCTTTGCAAGTATGTGGCTCCAAGTTCCTGGGAGTTCACATCACAGATTACCTCACCTGGTCCCTCAATAACAACCTCTCACCGCCCCCCCCCCCCCACCGACCAAGAAGGCACAGCAGTGCCTCCACTTCCTAAGGAGATTGAGGCAAGCGAGGCTCCCCCATCTTGACTGAATTTTACAGGAGCACCTTTGAGAGCGTCCTGACAAGATGCATCTCCTTCTGGTAATGGGAGTTGTCCAGCATCAGACCAGAAGTCCCTACAAAGGTTTGTGAGAATGGCTGAGAGGGTCATAGGGGTCTCCCTACCATCCATCAGGGATGCTTATCAGGAGCACAGTAAACGCAGAGTCCTTAGTATTATTAAGGATCCCACCCATCCATCGAGCATCCTCTTTGACTTTTTACCATTAGGCAGGAGAGTACAACGAATGAAATAAAGGGCAGTCAGTTTGAGAAATGGTTTCTTCCCCAGGTCACTAGGCTTCTGAACTCCCTGCTGCATCGCATTCGAAGTGTCACCGGTTAATCTGTTCCGTAGCTTACAATATTTAATTTATTTACTTAATCCATCTGTAGATTTCATTCTTACTTTCATAAGTTAAGGATATGTGTGTTATGTGTACTGCTGTGTTTACAACCTGGTTCGGAGAAATGTTGTCTGGTTTGACAGTATACAAGTACCTAGTTATCTATCTATCTATCTATCTAGTTAAATGAAAATAAACAACTTGACTTAACTTGAACAGTATGTGAAGGTTCATGTGTTGAAGGTACTCCTCCAGGACTCTGTGTCCAAATGATATAGGACTTACACAGGTTCTCGGACCTGCTCTTGTAGGTAGTGGTCACTACGGTCACAGTTTGTCAGTCGTGCAGAGACCTTTGTGTTGAATGCCCTTCCAGTAGGTATTGTGTTTCTCTGTGTGTTTCACTCATTTTTTCTGCCGTTGACACTGTTACGTACCCCGTAACTGGGTTACTCTGCTGGGTAACCAGCAGAGAAAGAAGAATTCATTGGAGTCTGGTGGTACCAAACTAAAGGTGTTTATTAATAAAAATAAGCAAAACCATATCAATAATGCAAATATACATATAAAACAAGTTAGCAGTAATAAACCTAAAAGTGTAGGAATAATAATAATCAATAATAAACAAGCTCTATCGATGTCTAGGGGTAAATGAATTGTCATAGAAAAGTATAAAGTTCAGTTCAGTTCATGAGCGTTGATGTAGTACTCGTATTGTACTCGTTGGAGAGAGAGAGAGAGAGAGAGAGAGAGAGAGAGAGAGAGAGCGAGCGAGATGTAACAGCTACAGTCAGGCAAACCTTCTTTTGCTTTCTTAATCCGTCGTATCGGTGTGGTCATTCAGTTATGACCTCTCCGTTCTTCTGTGGTGGACTCGTCACTCTGGCATGAGTGGACACACACACAAGTCCCCACCGGCCCTGCGTTTACACTGATAGCCTTACTGACCGACCTCCTGGTTCAGTCTTCGAAGCCCCCACCTTTCTTGTGGGTTCCAACACTCAATCAGTGTCCACTGGCGTGTCTGGAGGGTGTCTCTCCAGACCTGTCTTTTTATCCCTACTAACGGGGACTCAGCTATCCATCACTCCTGAATGACTGTGTCCATCAAATAAGGCCACTCCTTCAGTCCACTGAGGAATGTTATTGAGCAAAATAGTAGAAGATAAATAACCCTTGCAGAAGTCATAATACAGTAACATCATCAGTCTCTCTCCCCCTCTTATCTGTAATAAATGTTCTTGCCTGGGCTTTATCTCTCTCTCATGGTCAGCATAGCAACAGCAATAGTTCGTGTTTCTCGGGGGGGGGATGGTTAACTCTTCACTCCATTGTCCATCAGGTCTGTTATCACTCATAACAACGCAATTTGTTCTTTTGTGTATTGTGTGTTTTACGTTTTCTTTGGACGGGTTCCACCGTGTTTCTTTGTTGCACAGATGTCTGTAGGAAGACGATTCTCAGGGTTGTATATTGTAAGACATAGGAACAGAACTAGGCCGTTCAGCACATCGAATCTGCTCTGCATTTCATCATGGCCAATCCCAGATCCCACTCAACCCCATACACTGCCCTCTCACCATACCCCTTGATGCCCCGACCAATCTGGAATCTATCAACTTCTGCTTTAAATATACCCACAGACTTGGCCTCCACTGCTGTCTGTGGCAGAGCATTCTACTGATTCACCACTCTTAGGCTAAAAAAAATTCTCCTTACCTCTGTTCTAAAAGGTCGCCCCTCAATTTAGAGGCTGTGCCCTCTAGTTCTGGATACCCCCACCAGAGGAAACAACCTCTCTACATCCACCTTATCTAGTCCTTTCAACATTCGGTAGGTTTCAATGAGATCCTAATGCATTCTTCTAAATTCCAGTGAGTACAGGCCCAAAGCTGCCAAACGCTCCTCATATGTTAACCCCTTCATTCCCGGAATCATCCTTGTGAACCTCCTCTGGACTCTCTCCAATGACAATACATCCTTTCTAAGAGGCCCAAAACTGTTGACAATACTCCAAGTGTAGCCAGACTAGTGTCTTAAAAGGTTTCAGCATTATCTCCTTGATTTTATTTTCTATTCCCCTTGAAATAAATGCCAACATTGCATTTGCCTTCTTTGTCACAGACTCAACCTGTAAATTAACCTTCTGGGAGTCTTGCATGAGGACTCCTAAGTCGATTTGCACCTCTGATGTTTGAACCTTCTCCCCATTTAGATAATAGTCTGTACTATTGTTCCTTTTACCAAAATACATTCTCATACATTTCCCTACTCTGTATTCCATCTGCCACTTCTTTGCCCATTCTTCCAATTTGTCCAAGTCCTGCTGTAATCGCATTGCTTCCTCAGCACTACCTACCCCTCTACCTATCTTCATATCATCTGCAAACTTTGCCACAAAGCCATCAATTCGACTATCTAAATCATTGACAAACAATGTGAAAAGTAGCGGTCCCAATACTGACCCCTGAGGAACACTACTAGTGACTGGCAGCCAACCAGAAAAGGCCCCTTTTATTCTCACTCACTGTCTTCTGCTTGTTACTTCCTCAAAGAATTCTAACAGATTTGTCAGGCAAGATTTTCCTTTACAGAAACCATGCTGACTTTGACTTATTTTATCATTAGTCTCCAAGTATCCTGAAACCTCGTCCTTAATAATGGACTCCAACACTTTCCCAACCGCTGAGGTTAGGCTAACTGGCCTATAATTTCCTCTCTTTTGTCTTCCTTCCTTCTTAAAGAGTGGAGTGACATTTGCAATTTTCCAGTCCTCTGGGACTATGCCAGAATCAAGTGATTCTTGAAAGATCATGACCAATGCATCCATTATCTCTTTAGCAACCTCTCTCAGGACTCTGAAATATAATCTGTCTGGTCCAGGTGACTTATCCACCTTAAGACCTTTCAGTTTGCCCAGCACTTTTTCCTTCGTAATACCAATGGCACTCACTCCCGCTCCCCGACACTCACAGATCTCTGGCATACAGCTGGTGTCTTTCACAATAAAGACTGAAGCAAAGTACTTGGTAAGTTCATCTGCCATTTCTTTGTCCCCATTACTACCTCACCAGCATCATTTTCCAGTGGTCCAATATTAACTCCCTCTTCCCTTTTATTCTTTATATAACTGAAAAACTTCTAGTATCAGTTAGTTTGCCCTCATATTTCATCTTTTCCCTTCTTATATCTTTTTAATTGCTTTTTATTGGATTTTATAAGCTTCCCAATCATCCAACTTCCCACTCACTTTTGCTACCTCATATGCCCTTTCCTTGGCTTTTATGCAGTCCTTAACTTCCCTTGTCAGCTACGGTTGCCTATTCCTGCCATTTGAGAAGTTCTTCTGCCATGGGACATATCTATCCTGCGCCTTGTGAACTATTCCTAGAAGCTTCAGCCATCTCTGTTCTGCTGTCAACCCTGCCAGTCTCCTCCTCCAATCCACCTGGGCAAGTTCCTCTCTCATGCCTCTGTAATTTCCTTTATTCCATTGCAATACTGATAGATGTGAGTTAAGCTTCTCCCTCTCAAACTGCAGAATGAATTCAATCATACTATGATCCTAAGGGTTCCTTTATGTTAAGCTGACTAATAAAATCTGGGTTATTGCACAACACCCAATCTAAGATAGTCTTTCCTGAGTAGGCTCAAGCACAAACTGCTCTAAAAAACCATCTTGTAGGCCTTCAAAAAACTTCCTCTCTTGTGGTTCGACACCAACCTGATTTTCCCAATCCCCTTGCATACCAAAGTCCCCTTTTATAATTGTGTCATTACCCTTACATGCCTTTTCCAGCTCCCTTTGCAATTTCAACCCCACAGCTTGGCAACTATTTAGTGTCCTATATATACGAGGGTGGGGGGAGGGGCTGATTGATAAGTTTGTGGCCTAAGATAGAAGGAGTCAATTTTAGAAAACCTAGCACATTTATTTTTCAACATAGTCCCCTCCTACATTTACACACTTAGTCCGGCGGTCGTGGAGCATACGGATCTTGGACCTCCAGAAAGTGTCCACAGCAGGGGTGATTGATAAGTTCGTGGCCTAAGGTAGAAGGAGATGAGTTATTCAGTCAGGATTGTGGGAGTGATGGCTAGAAGAACAAGGGTGGCAGATGCTCACACATCTGGTGGTAGTATTTCCTCATTCCTTCTCCTTCACCTGGTTGATACTCTGGAACTCACTCCTTAGAAGCAGTGTCGGAACGAATAAACTCTTCTTGGGCTTCCAGCTGAGTGCAGGTATCAATTTTAACTGAAGTTTCAATGACAATCTCTGCTATGGTGCCTGGGCATGTTTAGTCCCGAGGTATTTATTCATCCCTCCTGAATGGTTAGTCCTCGTCCAATCAGGTTTCTGCTCTCCCACCTTGTTTACAATCAAATTCCGGTTCTTACTTCGAACAGGACCTTCAACTTTGTTAAAATTCTTTTCCTCTAGTTTTATTCCAGTGGCTTCCTTCACTGGACGGTCCCAAAAGCCATCGGCGTGGTACAGTAGTTTTGTGCCACCAAAGCCATTGTGAATGCAAAGTTCTGCTACTGCCAATTTCTCCGGGTAATCCAAACGGATACACCTCTCGAGCTCCTTGATGCGGCATTCCACCGTGTGCCCTGTCTGGCTCCGCACTCAGGGAATCCTGTAAACACCAGCTGTCAGAACCTTTGCCATATGTGCTGCATCAGTTCAAAAAGAGACTCGACACCAACTGTTCAAGGGTAACCAGGGATGTCAATAAATGCTGGCATTGTTGATAACATGCAAATACAAGAAAAGTTTTGACTTTCCAAATGGCTTTTTTAAAAAATCTACACATAGCTAATTAATCTTACTATATAATACCTCAGAAAGCATTGAACCCATAGTTCAAATTAAATCATATCAGATCAAATTCAAATATAAAAAGCTAAGAGATCAAAACACGCACCAACACTACTGGTTAAAGTATAAGAGATGTTTCCATCTGATATTCTCTATCTGAAGAAATAGGTGTATTTTGGAAGAGAATGTACACGAGATGCTGAAAACAAACTAATTCTTGAAAATAGAAAGAAAATTTGGCACACCTGCCCAGGTCTGAGGTTATGTAAATATTTGCAGTGTGTACATAAACAAGTGGGCAATGCTGTGCAGATACAAACCATTGGTTAGTTAGAGGTTAATGGCCTATTTTCGGAAGGACATTAGATAATGGAGAGGAATAAAGAAAAGATCCATTAAGATATTGCCACAGGTCATTCTGAAAGAAAGAGGAAGCTCTCTAAACCAATTATCTCGAGGATAAGATAGAAGTACTCAAAACTATCAGGATGTTCTGTTGAAGTAAGTTGGGACAAACAATTTCAACAGCCAATTATAAAGGGTATAATTGATGACACTGACAAAAGATGTTTTCCTCATGCTTATGAACCCTTCGAAAGTACGACCAACTAATCACCCTTGCCTACTTCCTGGAAATTTGGAGTCATTCAAACCACTGACTTTATAATTCCCAGTCTCTTTACCCAATTATTTCTATCGCAATATGTGATTCATCATCCTTTATTTGTTTTGTAATAAACCTTTGACACTGAATAAAATAGAACAGAACTTCACTGCCTTTGCTCAAAACCACGAGATTGCAGTACTACTCCAATCCGTGCAAAATGGATATCTACAATGCCTACAATACAGCTTAATTTTAAATAAATAAACAAAGCTCCCATTTTTATGTGCAAAAAGTGACTTTGAAAGCTCATAACACTCAAAGGCCGTTGGCAAGCCAGGGGGTAGCATTACCCAGCTGCACCACAGCCCAGGGGAAGTGGCTGTTTTAGAATACAGGAGCAGAATTAGGCCATTCAGCCCATCGAGTCTGTTCCACCATAACAGAAAAATGAGAGGGTGGATCTCATTGAAACCTATCAAATATTGAAAGACCTCGATCAAAAAGACATGAGGAGGATGTTTCCTATAGTGAGAGAATTTAGGACCAGAATTGAAGATGGTCCCGTTAGAACAGAGATGAGGAATTTCTTTAGCCAGAGGGTCATGAAACTGTGGAATTCATTGCCACAGACAGCTGTGGACGCCAAGTCATTGTGTGTATTTAAAGCGGAGTTTGATAGGTTCTTAATTAGTAAGGATGTCAAAGGTTACAGGGAGAAGGCAGTAGAATGGGTTTGAGAGGGACATCAAATCAACCGTGATGGAATGGTAGAGCAGACTCTATGGGATGAATGGCCTAATTCTGCTCCTCTGGCTTTGGGTTTTACATGCCTGCTTGCTCTGAATCAGAATCAGAATCAGAACCAGGTTTATTATCACCGGCATGTGTCCTGTAATTTGTTAACTTAGCAGCAGCAGCTCAATGCGATACACAATATACTGCAGAAGAAAAAGCAAAATAAAATAATAATAATAATAAAAAAAAATAAGTAAATCAATTACAGGATACGTATATTGAATAGGTTAAAAATCATGCAAAAAACAGAAATAATATATATTGAGAAAGTGAGGTAGTGTTCACGGGTTCAATGTCCATTTAGGAATTGGATGGCAGAGGGGAAGAAGCTGTTCCTGAATTGCTGAGTCCTTCAGGCTTCTGTACCTCCTACCTGATGGTAACAGTGAGAAAAGGGCATGCCCTGGGTGCTGGAGATCCTTAATAATGGACGCTGCCTTTCTGAGACACCACTCATGAAGATGTCCAGGGTACTTTGTAGGCTAGTGCCCGAGATGGAGCCGACTAGATTTACAACCCTCTGCAGCTTCTTTTGGTCCTGTGCAGTAGTCCCCCCAAACCCCTCCATACCAGATAGTGATGTAGCCTGTCAGAATACTCCTCACAGTACATATATAGAAGTTGTTGAGTGTATTTGTTGACATGCCAAATCTCTTCTAATGAAGTATAGCCACTGTCTTGCCTTCTTTATAACTGCTTCAATATGTTGGGACCAGGTTAGATCCTCAGAGACCTCGACACCCAAGAACTTGAAACTGCTCACTCTCTCCACTTCTGATCCCTCTATGAGGAATGGAATGTGTTCCTTCATCTTGCCCTTCCTGAAGTCCACAATCAGCTCTTTTGGCTTACTGACGTTGAGTGCCAGGTTGTTGCTGTGACACCACTGAGTTGGCATATCTCTCTCCTGTACGCCCTCTCGTCACCATCTGAAATCCTACCAACGATGGTTGTATCATCAGCAAATTTATAGATGGTATTTGATCTATGCCTAGCCACACAGTCATGTGTATACAGAGCATAGAGCAATGGGCTTAGCACACATCCCTGAGGTGCACCAGTGTTGATTGTCAGCGAGGAGGATATATTATCACCAATCGGCACAGATTATGGTCTTCGGATTAAGAAGTTGAGGATCCAATTGCAGAGGGAGGTACAGAGGCCCAGGTTCTAGAACTTCTCAATCAGGATTGTGGGAATGATGGCATTAAGTGCTGAGCTATAGTTGATAAACAGCATCTTGACGTAGGTGTTTGTATGGGCCAGGTGGTCTAAAGCTGTGTGAAGAGCCATTGAGATTGCATCTGCCATTGACCTATTGTGGTGATAGGCAAATTGCAATGGGTCCAGGTCTAGTCATGCTCATAAGTGACAAAGCATCTTTCCATGACATATGCATTTGGTTTCTCACTTGTTATTGTTGTTGTTCCTTTCCACACCTTGTGGTGCAACCTTGCTGTTC
This sequence comes from Hemitrygon akajei, assembly GCF_048418815.1. Lineage (NCBI taxonomy): Eukaryota > Metazoa > Chordata > Chondrichthyes > Myliobatiformes > Dasyatidae > Hemitrygon > Hemitrygon akajei. The sequence continues at coordinate 21,644,070 of NC_133130.1, forward strand.
CTTCAACATTTTTCCCCTTATTTTATGAGGCTGAGTTCCTAGCTCAACATGCAACTCAGCACGGATGGAAAGTGTGCGAGGAACCAGCTGGATACGAGCCCGGGACCACTCGGTTCGAAGTGTTGTGCGGATGCCACTACACCACCAGCCGACTGGTCAAAGAACACTGAGGCTGCCTACACTATTCTTGGTTGGTGCGACTGTAACGAAACCCAATTTCCCTCGGGATCAATAAAGTATGTCTGTCTGTCTTTGGTTTCTCATTTAAGGTGGTGTTATTGAGTTTTACCAGTATCAATTATTTGAGTGCAGGTTTCTGTTAGAAAAACAACCACATTGGCTGACAGACACTACTGCAGACCGTTAACCAAAGGTTATCAACGGTAATGGGTGCACTGATGTTAAAAGCATCATGCTTTTGTGAAAGTTTAACTTCATTATGCTTACTTTTAACTCATTGAATTAGTTATTGTTAATGCCCGTGGGAGAAATTGATGCTTTGCAGAGGCTTCAATGATCAGACAGAGCAATAGGAAGGATTTCACTCTGAAGACAGAAATATTAAGGAATTCAATCCGATTTCTAGCATTTAAAAACTCTGAGAATCATAAATGTTGAACTGTACAATGGAAAGATCTGGCAGTACCTTTCCTTACTTTTATTTCATTACAAGGCCATGATATACCATAGTTACTAAATATTTGGCAATCTTATTTATTTATAGACAATAGACAATAGACAATAGGTGCAGAAGTAGACCATTTAGCCCTTTGAGCCTGCACCGCCATTTTGAAATCATGGCTGATCATCTACTATCAATACCCGGTTCCTGCCTTGTCCCCATTTCCTTTGATTTCCCCTATCCATAAGATACCTATCTAGCTCCTTCTTGAAAGCATCCAGAGAACTGGCCTCCACTGCCTTCCAAGGCAGTGCATTCCACACCCCCACAACTCTCTGGGAGAAGAAGTTTTTCCTTAACTCTGTCCTAAATGACCTACCCCTTATTCTTAAACCATGCCCTCTGGTACTGGACTCTCCCAGCATCTGGAACATATTTCCTGCCTCTATCTTGTCCAATCCCTTAATAATCTTATATGTTGCAATCAGATCCCCTCTCAATCTCCTTAATTCCAGCGTGTACAAGCCCAGTCTCTCTAACCTCTCTGCGTAAGACAGTCCAGACATCCCAGGAATTAACCTTGTGAATCTACGCTGCACTTCCTCTACAGCCAGGATGTCCTTCCTTAACCCTGGAGACCAAAACTGTACACAATACTCCAGGTGTGGTCTCACCAGGGCCCTGTACAAATGCAAGAGGAATTCCTTGCTCTTGTACTCAATTCCCTTTTGTAATAAAGGCCAACATTCCATTAGCCTTCTTCACTGCCTGCTGCACTTGCTCATTCACCTTCAGTGACTGATGAACAAGGACTCCTAGATCTCTTTGTATTTCTCCCTTACCTAACTCTACAGTGTTCAGATAATAATCTGCCTTCCTGTTCTTACTCCCAAAGTGGATAACCTCACACTTATTCACATTAAACGTCATCAGCCAAGTATCTGCCCACTCACTCAGCCTATCCAAGTCACACTGAATTCTCCTAACATCCTCATCACATGTCACATTGCCACCCAGCTTAGATTCATCAGCAAACTTGCTGATGTTATTCTCAATGCCTTCATCTAAATCATTGATGTAAATTGTAAACAGCTGTGGTCCCAATACCGAGCCCTGTGGCACCCCACTAGTCACCACCTGCCATTCCGAGAAACACCCATTCACCGCTACCCTTTGCTTTCTATCTGCCAACCAGTTTTCTATCCATGTCAATATCTTCCCCCCAATGCCTTGAGCTCTGATTTTACCCACCAATCTCTTATGTGGGACCTTATCAAATGCCTTCTGAAAATCGAGGTACACTACATCCACTGGATCTCCCTTGTCTAACTTCCTGGTTACATCCTCGAAAAACTCCAATAGATTAGTCAAGCATGATTTGCCCTTGATAAATCCATGCTGGCTCGGCCCAATCCTATCACTGCTATCTAGATATGCCACTATTTCATCTTTAATAATGGACTCTAGCATCTTTCCCACTACTGATGTTAGGCTGACAGGACGATAGTTCTCTGTTTTCTCCCTCCCTCCTTTCCTAAAAAGTGGGATAACATTAGCCATTCTCCAATCCTAAGGAACTGATCCTGAATCTAAGGAACATTGGAAAATGATTACCAATGCATCCGCAATTTCCAGGGCCACCTCCTTTAGTACCCTAGGATGCAGACCATCTGGACCTGGGGATTTGTTAGCCTTCAGTCCCATCGGTCTACTCATCACTGTTTCCTTCCTACTGTCAATCTGTTTCATTTCCTCTGTTACCCTATGTCCTTGGCCCATCCATACATCTGGGAGATTGCTTGTGTCTTCCCTAGTGAAGACAGATCTAAAGTACTTATTAAATTCTTCTGCCATTTCTCTGTTTCCCATAACAATTTCACCCAATTCATTCTTCAAGGGCCCAACATTGTTCTTAACCATCTTCTTTCTCTTCACATACCTAAAAAAGCTTTTGCTATCCTCCTTTATATTCCTGGCTAGCTTGCGTTCATACCTCATTTTTTCTCCCCGTATTACCTTTTTAGTTAAGTTTTGTTGTTCCTTAAAAACTTCCCAATCATCTGTCCTCCCACTCACCTAGCTCTGTCATACTTCTTTTTTTTAATGCTATGCAATCTCTGACTTCCTTTGTCAACCACTGTGGCCCCTTTCCCCCCTTTGAATCCTTCCTTCTCCGGGGGATGAACTGATTTTGCACCTTATGCATTATTCCCAAGAATACCTGCCATTGCTGTTCCACTGTCTTTGCTGCTAGGATATCCGTCCATTTAACTTTGGCCAGCTCCTCCCTCATGGCTCCATAGTCTCCTTTGTTCAACTGCAACACTGACACCTCCGAGCTGCCCTTATCCTTCTCAAATTGCAGATAAAAACTTATCATATTATGGTCACTACCTCCTAATACCTCCTAATGGCTCCTTTACTTCAAGATCGCTTATCAAATCCTATTCATTTACTTAATGAGATGCAGCATAGATCAAGGTTTTTTGGCCCTTCAAGCTGTTCTGCCCAGAAACCCCTGAATGAACCCATGTCTAATCCCAGGACAATTTACAATGACTAATTAACCTACCAACTAGTACACCTTTGGACTGAGGGAGGAAGCCAGGACACCTGGAGGGAACTCACGGCCATGGGGAGAAAGTATAAACTCCTTATAGAATTTTGGAAAATATAGATTCATTCAACTAAAGGCAGAACAGTACCTTTTCTTACCTTATACACTTTTATTTCATTACAATGTCATGATATATCCGCTACAATAACCACATTTGGCGATTTTGGATAATGCGGTTTCACTCAACCAACTGCTGAGGGGATTTGTTTTCAACTGATTAGAGGAGTCGTCATTACATTACTGGGTCAAGATAAGGATTATCTTCATCTACAATCAGTCTTTTGGCAATGAAAGGGAAGTTATAGGAAGATGATAATTGCCTTGTTAAACAAGCAGTCCTCAAAATATCAGATGTAATTCTGATGAGGGAGGAAGAGATACACATATCAGTGTCGATGGCTGATTTCTGCTAATGGTTTGTAAGAGATGCAAGTGGGCTTAGCAACAGATGGAGGGTAAGCTGTACCCAAGAGGGGTTTCTCTTTCCTTGAGGCACATTCCAAAGGACTTCAAAGACACCCGATGCCAAATGTTGCTGGCAGAAGGTTGGCAACCCCTGTTTGGAACGCTGGGCAACTCTGGCTCAATGTGTGTCATATTTCTGTTGAAAAAGATTGTCACCTGGGAATACAGACACACTCACATCCCAATTATTGCAGACTTGTCTTCTTCATGGATCAATGTTTCCACAATGGAATTAAACACTCTTACTGCAATTATTTCTTTGGTATGTCAACTGACAAAAACATCTGAATTAATCATTAAAGTCATAGAATGAAAGAGCACTACGGCACAGAAACAGGCCCTTCAGCCCATTGTCCATGCTACCTAGCCCCATCTACCTGCAACTGGACCTTAACTATTCATGCTCCTTTCATCTGTGTACCTAACCAAACTTCTCTTAAATATTACAATTGATCTCGCTTACCTAACCACTTCCATTTATAGCTCGTTCTGCACTCGTACCATACTCTGAGTGAAGAAGATCTCCCTCAAATGCCCCTTAAATATTTTACCTTTGACCCTAAACCTATGACCTCTAGTTCTTGTCTCACCCAACCTGAGGGAAAAAAGCTTGCATGCATTTACCCTATCAAGATTCAGGATTATTTAATGTCATTTCCCGTAAACAAGCGTAAGGAAAATGAAATAAAGAACCCAATGATAATAATAACAAAAACACACAATTAATGTAATACATAAGATAGCCTATATACATAGAATGATTGTATGTCCATTAAGTGCTGCAAGGCTGTACATAAGGTGAGTGACGGGAAATAAGGTGGTGAAGTTAGAAGGTGGAGGTGTTGATCAGTCTTACTGCTTGGGGAAAGTAGCTGTTTTTGAGTCTGGTGGTGCCAAGCTGTATGGGTCCTAATTCAGTCTCTCCGTTGGTGGTGTGGAGAGGGGAGACTTGCAGCTTGGGCAACTGCCAGTCTTCCATAAAAAAAAACCTTGCCCAGGCTTGTGCCCTGGAAACTTTCCAAGGTGCAAATCCATGGTCTATCGAGACTTACGGAGGCCTACACACACCTGATTTGGATGCTAGGTCGTCTCCTCCCTGATGGGAGTGGGACAAGCAGTCCATGAGCAGGGTGGGTGGGACCTTTTCCAGCACCTTTCTGAATTGTGTGCCCTTGGTGGCAGGTGGGCTGGTGCCAGTGATGCCCTGGGCAGTTTTGACTACCGAAGGAAGAGCCCTTCGGTCCACTGCAGTGCAGTTTTTCTATCAAGCTGCGATGCAGCTTGTCAGGATGCTCTCCACTGACATGAGAATAGATGTGCATAGTCCAGCTCTCTTCAGCAGCTTCAGAAAATAGAGAGGTTGGTGAGCTTTCCTGATTGTGTAGGATGTGTTCTTGGACCATGAGAGGTTGTGTGTGACGTGCACTCCCAGGAGTGTGAAAATGTTTGCAATGTAAAAATCTGTGCGTGGTACAAGTTCTGCTGAAGTCGATAACCATTTCCTTTTTCCTGTTGACATTGAGAAGGAAATTATTTGCCTGGCAACAAGCCTTGACCTCTTCCCCCTCCTCTCTGCAGGCCGCCTCATTGTTGTTGGTGATGAGCCCCACCACTGTCGTGTCATCGGCGAACTTGATGTGATTGCTCAGGTGTTTGGCCATGCAGTTACGAATGAGGAGAGTGTACAGCAATGGGCCCAGCACACAGCCTGGAGGAGACTCCCATGTTGAGGATGATGGGCGGGGAGGAGCAGCTGAGCATCCTGACTGTTGTTAGGAAGTCCAACACCCAGTCACACAGGGGTGAGTTCAGACCGAGGAGAAGGAGTTTGCTCACCAAGGTCTGCGGGGCAATAGAGTTGAATGCTGAACTGAAATCCAGAAACATCATTCTGACATAAATGTCCTTGTTTTCTAGGTGTGTCAGGGCCAGGTGCACGGCAGATGCTGTGACATCTGTTGTAGAGTGGTTTCTGTTGGTGAGTGTCCAAGGTGACAGAAATTGATTTTTTGATATATGCCTTTACCAAGCATTATCTATACCTCTCTAAATTTTGTACATCTCTGCAATATCTCCCCTCATTTTCTCACACTCCAAAGAATAAAGTCCTTACCGATTCAACATTTCCCTGAAACGCAGGATTTTACATTTGACAACATCCTTGTGAATTTTCTCTGCATTCTTTCAAACTTATTGATATATTCCCTGTAGGTAGGTAGATTCTTTTAAATGTACTAGACTAAATTTTGTGACCAATTGTAAAAAACACTTTGGAAACATTTTTAATCCTCTTCCCTATTGGTTCTGCCCTTTGGCACAATGTAAAATTAAACTTTCAATCTAAGCCCAGTAAAAAATCACTAAAGCTATGCAGTCCATCATGATTCATGACCATTAGTAATGTCAAAACTCTCAGTCCACCGATTAATATCGTCTTTACTCACCTCCCTTCATAGACAAGAATGAATCCATGAATTTCAGTGGGAACTTCATTTAGCATAATGCAAATGAAGCCAAATGAGCCAAAATGGTGAAGCGTTTTGTTTGGGAAATTGGTTTTGGTTCAAGTAGCTCTTTGCTGTGCCACTTTCTACAGCCCAACAAAACACGGATTAAAATTCAACATCTTATCTAGACTATTGATGCTGATAACAACTTCGAACAAATTACATTTCCTTCAACCTGATGGCATGACAGCCAATTTATCTAACTTCTGATAATTTCTCACCCCTCCTTTCTTATCTCTGTTTCCATTCCCCTTTCTAGTTACCCTTTCATCCATCTAACCATATAACAATGACAGCACAGAAACAGGCCATCTTGGCCCTTCTAGTCTGTGCCGAACGCTTACTCTCACCTAGTCCCACCGACCTGCCTGACCTGGTGAGTATTTCCTGCACTTTCTGGTTTTACTTCTTTTATGCCAGGAATGTGTTACTCCTGCCTGTGTATTTAAATGATGTTCAGTTCATATGTAACGCTGTTGGCACAGTGCACCATTGTTGCTTTCGTCACACACAATCCATTCCCACTCCTGGTTCTGGCTGTCATGCTGTAGGAAGGATGTGGAAGTTTTGGGGACAGTGTAGAACAGGTTCACCGTGATATTGTAAACACAAGAATTCTGCAGATACTGGAAATCCGGAGCAACACACACAAAGTGCTGGAGAAACTCAGCTGACCAGGCAGCATCTACGGAAATGAATGATAAACAGTCGATATTTTGGGCCGAAGCATTTCATCAGGACTGGAAAGGAAGGGAGAAGACACCAGAATAAAAAGATGGGGGGGCAGGGAAGGAGGACAGGTAGAAAGCGATAGGTGAAGCCAAGTGGGTGGAAGCTGGCGAGGAAGGAATCTGATAGGAGAGGAGAGTGGACCATAGGAGAAAGGGAAGGAGGAGGGGACCCATGGGAGGTGATAGGCAGGTGAGAAGAGGTAAGGGGCTAAAGTGGGGAAAAGAAGAAGAGGGAAGGGGGAGGGAATTCTTTTTACCGGAAGGAGTAATCGATGTTCATGCCATCAGGATGGAGGCTACCCAGATGGAATATAATGTATTCCATATTCCTGGGAATGGGAATCAGAATGGAAGTGTTTGGCCACCGAGGAGTTCTGCTTTTGGCAATGGAGCAGAGGTGCTGGACAAAGCGGTCCCCTATTTACAACAGGTCTCACTAACGTAGAGGACCGGGATATTGCCTGGATTGGAGTGTATGGAGAGGATGGAAAACTTGGATTAGTTTCTCTGGAGCAACAGGAGCTGAAGGGCAATCTGGTGGAAATATACAAAGTGATGAGAGGTGTAGATAGGGTAAAAATACCAAAAAACCCAAAGGGGACTCATTTGTGATGGGAGGGGAAAATTTAATGGAGATGTGCAAGGCAGGTCTTTTTCACAAGTAGCTGTCTGGAGTGTGCTGTGTGGGGGAGATGGATGTGTCATTTAAAGGCATTTAGACAAACACAAGAACAGGCAGTGAATAGAGGATTCAGGCCATGTACAGGTAAATGGGATTAGTTAAAATGACACATGGTCAGTACAACTGTGCAGGACTGAATGGCCTGTTCCATGTGGCTCTGCTTCTGCAGTTACATTACCTTTGCTTTGCAATTCATCTTGATCCAAAGGCTTTCAGCTTTGATCATCGATGGAAAACCACTGGGAGGTTACGCTGCCAAGGTCAAGTTTCCTTTCTCTGCAAAGCCCCTGCCATGGGGCAGTAGGTTACACTAATGGAACAATCTTGGAACCTGAACTCCTGCTGTCCTACTTGGAAATAAAAGTTCAAATGGAGTCTACTTTTGTCTGCAGGTAAAGTTTTATTTTTTGTATAGATTTCACCTTTTTAATCCTTTCTTCACTTACAGTGAAAACTGGCGACATTCAACACCCAACTCCAACACCTTTCCTCTCCATTAAACATGGGTGATGGGTAATGGCTGACGTTAAATTCATATTGTTCAGCAAGATCTCTCACCTCATGATTACTGCATTGTAAACACTTTAAACTACATTTTATATTGCTGTTTACATTGTAAATACGTGCTGGTATTCCTGTATTTATGTACATTTTATTCCATTCTCTCCTTTAATCTCTAACTTTATTAGCTTTTTTATTTATATATAATCTTTATTCATTATATTTATTGAATGTCGATTTTTGTTGCATGTGGCAGCAAATTCTTAATAATGTAAATGTAACTGGTAAATCAGGTTGATCCTCGATCGCACACCTTCTACCTTGCAGAATGTAATTGATCTTTCCGGCATCGGCCATGAATATTGCGTGACAAAGTGTGGCACCAGATTGAATCTGAGTATAGTGCATGCTGGGGAACTCTGGGATGTCATGGTAGCACATGGCTCTTGCTGGATTCAGGAAGACAACAGCCGGCATCCTGTCTAATGCCATGTTAGCACCCTCTGCTGGCAGACAGGCTACATCGTAGAAAATATGTCATGTCATTTCTTTTTTACGGTAGCACTACAGTTACTATAACTTACAATAAGAAATACATTTAAAAGATAATTTTTTTATTAAACAAAATATACTTTATTCAAAAATAAAATTATGTACAGTAAACCATTCAATGTCTCTCAATCCTTTACAAATGTTTCCATTACGGTCTTTACATTTCCACACTTTTAGCCACCCACGTAGCAATCTGTTGTTTCATATTTACATTCCATTGTTGAGGGGTAAACTCCCCGCCCCCCTACCCCTCAACTCCCGCGGGAGAAGAACCCTAAACTGTGGTCCTTCCCCCACTGGGCCCTTGCGGTGACTGCACCGAGTTTCAGTGCGTCCCTCAGCACGTACTCCTGCAGCCGAGAATGTGCCAGTCATAGAACATAGAAATAGAAAAGTACAGCACATTAGGCCCTTTGGCCCACAATGTTGTGCCGACCCTCAAACCCTGCCTCCCATATAACCACCCACCTTAAATTCCTACATATACCTGTCTAGTAGTCTCTTAAACTTCACTAGTGTATATGCCTCCATCACTGACTCAGGTAGTGCATTCCACACACCAATCACTCTCTGAGTGAAAAACCTTCCTCTAATTTCCCCCTTGAACTTCCCTCCCCTTACCTTAAAGCCATGTCCTCTTGTACTGAGCAGTGGTGCCCTGGGGAAGAGGCGCTGGCTGTCCACTCTGCCTAGTCCTCTTAATATCTTGTACACCTCTATCATGTCTCCTCTCATCCTCCTTCTCTCCAAAGAGTAAAGCCCTAGCTCCCTTAATCTCTGATCATAATCCATACTCTCTAAACCAGGCAGCGTCCTGGTAAATCTCCTCTGTACCCTTTCCAATGCTTCCACATCCTTCCTATAGTGAGGCGACCAGAACTGGACACAGTACTCCAAGTGTGGCCTAACTAGAGTTTTATAGAGCTGCATCATTACGTCACATCTCTTAAACTCTGTCCCTTGACTTATGAAAGCTAACACCCCATAAGCTTTCTTAACTACCCTATCTACCTGTGAGGCAACTTTCAGGGATCTGTGGACATGTACCCCCAGATCCCTCTGCTCCTCCACACTACCAAGTATCCTGCCATTTACTTTATACTCTGCCTTGGAGTTTGTCCTTCCAAAGTGTACCACCTCACACTTCTCCGGGTTGAACTCCATCTGCCACTTCTCAGCCCACTTCTGCATCCTATCAATGTCTCTCTGCAATCTTTGACAATCCTCTACACTATCTACAACACCACCAACCTTTGTGTCGTCTGCAAACTTGCCAACCCACCCTTCTACCCCCACATCCAGGTCGTTAATAAAAATCACGATAAGTAGAGGTCCCAGAACGGATCCTTGTGGGTCACCACTAGTCTGCTTCCGGCAGCCTAGGTGTGACTACCTCCCTGTAGCTCTCATCTATGACTGCCTCATTCTCCCTTATGAGTCGAAGGTCATCCAGCTGCTGCTCCAGATTCCTCATATGGTCTTCCAGATCGCCCAGCCGCAAGCACTTCTGGCAGATGTGACTCTGCGGGAGAGGGAGTTCCCCCAAGACTGCCACATCTCACAGGAGAGGCACATCACCATCTCAGGAGGCATTGTAAAGACTAACTGGGAGCAGCATTCCCCCACGGACATCTCCGTGTGCTGGTAGACCATCAAGTTTCAGGCCGACCAAAGAGCGTCTTCCACCGAGTTGATGATCTGCCTTACATTCCTCGCTCGGTATGTGGAGAACGTAGGAAGTAGTCTGGATGTGAAGGACAGTGAGGTTTCTTCGATGGTTCAGAAAACTGGTGACAGGGAGGAACTGCTGTTAAAATGTTGAGCATGTGTTCTCAAGCTCCTGTACTTCCTCTCTAAAGGTAGTGATGAGAAGAGGTCACATTCTGGATGGTGAGATGCTGCTTCCTTGAGGGGACGCCTGTCGAAGAGCTTCTTGATGGTGGGGAGGCTCATGCTCGGAAGGAGGTGGCAGCTTTCGTGTTCATGTGGACTGGCGTCTCCGTACCAAAAGCTGATGCAACCAGTCAGAACATCAGGATGGTCTCCAGTGTACATCTGTAGAAATTTGCTAGAGTCTTTGGTGACATGTCAAATCTCCTCAAACCCCGAATGAAATACCGTATAGCTGCTGGCATCCTTTCTTTGTGTTTGTGTCTTTGCTCTTTGTCCTCTTTCACTCTTAGAACAACTAAAAGAAAACAACCATACCGCCAAGGTTTATGCCTTATTTTTGACTTACAAAGAACCTCTTGATTGTAATATCACCCAATCCAACAGTATTTAGTTCAGGGGCACTTAGGAGTGGACGATGAATTCTGAGCTCGCAAGTAATACTCATATGCTTATAAATGTAAGATTAAAAATTCACCAATACTATTCACACAGGGCATATGTGTTTTATCATCATCATCATTATGTGCCGTGTTGTATGACTTAGGCAATCATGGTCTCCGTGACCCTGGTTGCTCTTGGCAAATGCTTCTCCAGAAGTGGTTTGCCAGTTCCTTCTTCTGGGCAGTGTCTTTACAAGATGGGTGACTTCAGCCATTATCAATACTCCTCAGAGATTGTCTGCCTGGCGTCAGTGGTCACATAACCAGGACTTGTGATGTCCACCACCTGCTCCCATGGCTTCACGTCACCCTGATCCGGGGGGGCTGAGCAGGTGCTACATATCACCCAAGGGTGACCTGCAGGCGAGCAGAGGGATGGAGCACCTAACACTGTGTTTACTTGTACAAAATACTCTCTCTAAGAGCATCCGAAATGGTATCAGAGTTGACCAAACCATTCCTCAAGTCTCATTCGGTGTTATCATTGAAATCCAATCTTCTCCATAACCCATGAGATCCCCCTAATCCAACAAAATTCTATCTACCCATCTCAGGATATAGTCAATAACTCGGCATTCACAATTCCCTGAAACAGGAAAATCCAGGAAGAGGCCATTCAGCCCACAATACCTATGCAAACCATGGTGCCAATTTAAACTAATCCCATCTGCCTACACATGGTCTGTAACCCTCCATCCCCTACCTGTTTATATTCCTGTCCAAATACCTCTTAAATGTTGCTATTATATCTATGTCCAACATCTGTCCTGGCAGTGTTTTCCAGACACTTAATCATTAAACTTCCCATCTCTCACCTTAAAGCTGCACCCTCTAGTGTTTGAACTTCCCACCCTGCGGAAAAGACTCTGACTATCTACCCTATCTAGACCTCTCATAATTTGATACACTTCAATCAGGTCTTACCTCAGCCTCTGACGCTACAGGAAACACACCCCAAGTTTCGCCAACGTCTCCTTACAGCTAGTACTCAAAGCTCGAAGAGTCAGAATAAAGAAGGCCTATCCTGCTGGTGGCAAGTGGCGTTTCACAGGGGTTGGTGTTGGGGCCACTTCTTTTAATGTTATATCTCAATGATCTGGAAGCTGGAATTGATGCCTTTGTGGCCAAGTTTACTCACAATAGGTAGGAGGCAGGTAATGTTAGGGAGCAGAGAGTCTGCAGAAGGAAATAATCTATGCCTTTATTCCTTGTATCAAAATGCATCACCATACACTTCCCTACTCTATATTCCATCCGCCACTTCTTTGCCGATTCTCCCAATCTGCCCAAGACTCTCTGCTTCCATGACACAACTTGCCCCTCCACCTATCTTCATACCAACCTGTCTATCGTTGTATTATCTAAAACAGTTTCCCAACCTTTTTTAACCCACTGCCCCCCTAAAGCAATTTCATACTTGGCAATGCCTCTCTTAGGCACAATATATATTTTCCAGTGTAAAATATTTCCAGCGTAGTGTAAAAACGTATCTACCATGTGCTAACATGAGAAAAATTATTCTGCTTTAAATTTGTATTTGTCTTTAAACTTAGCTTACACTGTACCTGTGCGCTGTACAGCTTCGATATCAATGTGGTCTTTAGCAAGAGTTGAAATATCTGGTTCAAGTTGTGACAGCAAAAGCCTTATGTCCCCACATGTAACAATGTCCAAGCGGTTTCTGTTTATGTGAGTATGTGGTTCACTGCACTGAAGTCTCTTTCAACAAGGTAGGAGGATGGAAATGCAATGAAGAGCAGCTTGGCTCTTCTCCAAAGACCAGGAAACTTTGTCTGACGGTGCAGCCACATTCCACAAAAAACCGACATTTTTGTAAAGCATTTTTGCTTCTTCATCGTTCTGAAATTTGATCATTCCTTCTTGCAGGCACTCTTACTGTTCTTCCACTTTGCAAAGAAATGGGTTAATTCCCCAGTCGAGAATTTCTAGATCATTCAAATCCTTGAATCGATTCTGAAAATAATTAGAAAACAGAGAAAACCTACAGCACAATACAGGCCCTCCGGCCCACAAAGTTGTGGCAAACACGTCCCTACCTTAGAAATTACTAGGCTTGCCTTCTATTTTTCTAAGCTCCATGTACCTATATCTGTGAAAAAGAGTACTATACCATGCAGAGAAACTGTGAGAACATTCTTCTCCCAATGTTTTGCTTATTTATTTCCAATTTTCTGATAAAAGTTGACACTGCACTTTTTGCCTGGATTAAAGTGAAATTCTCACCCTACAGTAACATTTTGGAATGTACATTTCGTCATACACATTGCCTAAGAATGCCTCATCTCCACATAGAAGTTCAATCTTGTTTCCCAAGCTCTTGTCAACTTTAAGCAAAAATTCAACCACGGCGTCAAAAAGATCAAAGAAACGTTTTAAGCAGCAGTCTTTGGACAGCCAATGCACTTCAGTGTGAAGAAGCAAGCATTCAAACTCTTCATTGTTATATTGGCATAACTGGCAAAATATTCTGCTATTTAATGGATGAGTTTTAATTTTGTTGATAGCAGAGTCATGCTTGAAAGATGTTGCTGGCTGAAGTTCTTGGCTGCGGGGTGTTGACGATGAATTACACAATGGATTGCAAACAGACTTGAAAGTCCTTTTTGCTTGAAAGCCAGCATGGTGCTTCATCTATTGCACAAGAAATCATGTTCCTAATCAGAATGCTTTTATCCGCGATATATATTTCGAGCTTCCCATAGATAGCTTTTCTGTTGATACTGTGTATTTGTTTTTAACTTTTTGCAAAGGAGAATCTCTTTATAAACTTTTCCATTTTTGATAAATTGTACATGTGCCATTAGCAATGCCTTGTTGTCTTGCACAGTTGACTCATTCAGTCGTATCCTAAATACTGTTTTTTGTAGCTCTGTGCATAGTTGATACTCAATGACTGCAGTTATTTCATCAATATTGCGAGCTACAGAATTATTACTCAGAGGAATTGATTTTAAAATACTGGTATCCATTTTGAGAACAGTGATGACCACTTCTGATACAGCAAGCATTATTAATCTCTCACTAATTATATGAGATCTTCCACACTTTGCTATCATTTTGGAAATATTATAAGAACTATCAAGGTCATTTTTAGCTTTCTTGGCAAATGACTTGAGCGTGCAGCTCTTTTCAAGTGCTTCTTTCATCTTCTGGAACTGAGTAATACCATAAGTAGACTTTTCAGGATGTCTTTTATGGAATTGTTCCTGCAATTTTGATGGCTTCATTGGACAGGATTACAAATATGATCTGACAAGAACGGAATAAAACCATACCAGGTATGTAGCATTGTATTGATGCACTCGCCGTACTCTCAGTTTCTTTGTAGGATTAGAATTCAAGGCTTCACCTCCTTCAGACTCATTGAGATCGTGCCATATGTATTTAACCATCATTAATGGTGCTAAATTAGAACAAAACATTAACACAAACTGGAAATGCATATCGGATGTTGACGTGGATGGAATGATGGTAGCAGCACGCAAAGGAATAGCGAGGTGAAGATGAAGATGATCACAACAGCAAAAATTATGTTGACAAGGATTCAGACTGGAACCTGAACATTAGTCGGGATACAGCTCGTGTTCAGCAAGCTACCTTTATACTATTCCAGTTAGTGCAATTGACCAATCACGTAAGGTCTCATGATCCCCAAAGATGGTTCTTGACCACACATATGAAGCCAAGGTCACCTTGAACACCTCAAGAGGAATCGTCAGGGTTGGCAGGTTCACTCTTTCACTATCTGATTCTGGCCAACACTGTATCGTTGCACGACCTGTTTTCTGTAGATCTGTAGAGAAAGTTGAGAGGCTGTACTTGACTTACCAACTATTAACTTTTTTTTAAATTTTTTTATTAGTTTTTCAAAACATTTTACAAAATTAAAAACCCCAAATCCCAATGAGGAGCATTAATACAGTGCAAGATTAAGCATACAATAACAATATGCTACAAAGGAAGAGAATTTAACAAAAAAGCACCTAAATTAAAGACAAGTGAGCTTAGAGTCCTCCCCAAGCCCCACAACACAAGAAAAAAACAACAACAACTCCAGACCAACCACCACACAGTATAAAGAGTATAAGTCCGGACAGTCAAACTCCCAGACTGTGAATACACTTAGTAACAGAGGATAATAATGCCTACTACCAGAAAAAAAAAGGGAGCTGAAAGCAAGGGACCAAAAAGAAGAAAAAAAAAGAAAAAAAACCCTAGTCAAGAGGAAGGTTATGAAAGTACTCGATAAAAGGTCCCCAGACCTTATGGAACTTTAGATCCGAATTAAGAACTGAATAATGAATTTTTTCGAGGTCCAAGCAGGCCATAATGTCGTTAAGCCATTGCGCATGAGTGGGCGGGGCAACATCTCTCCATCTAAGGAGAATCAAGCGTCTTGCCAGGAGAGAACCAACTATTAACTTGCATGAATTTGTTCCATGCCGCGAGTCAAGGGGAACTGTTGGACACACAGGTTGCTAACTTTTGCATCTCTATTAATGTCTGTTTGGTGGTAAAGTCAGATGAGATTGCCGAGTTTCAGACACATTGTGACAGTCAGTGCTCTCTGCCTGCAGAACTAAGGTTCTTCCTGCGTTCTAGTGTCTCATCCTGTTTTTTTAGAAGTGCTGCTAATAGTTGGTCAGGTCTCGTGTCTCAAGTTAGGGTGCTGTTTACCGGCCCACCTCTTCAACGATCCCTGATGACTTCTATTTCCCCTAACCGATTTCCTCTCGGGTATGGTACTTCTCATGTTGGGAATCACTGGTCTAAGAGTTTAGATTATTTTCTAAAAGGGGAGAAAATTCAAAACTCAGAGGTGCAAGGGGACTTGTGAGACCTCATACAGGACTCCTTAAAGGTTAATTTGCAAGTTCAGTCTGACGTAAAGAAGGCAAATGCAATATTAGCATTCACTTTGAGAGGTCAAGAATATAAGAGCAGGGATGCAATACGGAGAATTTGTAAGGCACTGGTCAGACCTCACTTGGAGTATTGTGAGCAGTTTGGGGTCCCTTATCTAAGAAAAGATGTGCGGGCATTGTAGAGGGTCCAGAAGTGGTTAATGAAAATTATCCCAGGAATGAAAGGGTTAACATGTGACAAGTACTTAATGTGTCAAGGCCTGCACTTGCTGGAGTTTAGAAGAATGAGGGTGGATTTCATTGAAACCTATTGAACATTGAAAGGACTAGACCAAGTGGATGTGGAGAGGATGTTTCATATAGTGGGGGAAGCCTAGGACCAGGGGCACAGCCTTAAAATAGAGGGACATTCATTTAGAACAGACATGAGGAGGAATTTCTTTAGCCAGAGGGTGATGAATCTGTGGAATTCATTGCTACAGTGACTGTGGAGGCCAAGTCATTGGGTATACTTAAAGCAGAGGTTGACAGGTTCTTGATTAGTCAGGGTGCCAAAGGTTACAGGGAGAAGGCAGGAGAATGGGGTTAAGAGGGATAATAAACAGGCCATGACAAAATGGCGGAAAAGGCTCGATGGGCCAAATGGCCTAATTCTGCTTCTATACTTTATGGTCTCATGGCCTAATCCTTTCAGCATCCTTGTTTATCTCTTCTGTACCTTCTCCAGAGTCTCCACATCCTTACTGTAATGCAGCAACCAGACCTGCACGCAATACTCCTTATGTGGCCAAACGGAAGCTTTATACACAGTAGTGTTTTACAGGACCTTCGGCCCATCTAGTCTGTGCCAAACCGTTACTCTGCTTGTGCCATCGACCTGCACCTGGACCCTCCATTACCCCTTCCATCCATTTACTGATCCAAACTTCTCTCAAACATTGAAATTTAACCCACATCCACCACTTCCAATGGCAGCTCCTTCCACAGTCACACGACCATCCGAGTTCCCCCTCAGGCTCCCCTTAAATATTTCACCTTTCAACCTTAACCTATGATCTCTAGCTCTAGGCTCACATAACCTCAGTGGGAAAGCCTGCTTGCATTTACCCTATCTATACCCCTCATAATTTTGTACACTTCTTTCAAATCACCCCTCATTCTCTGATGCTCCAGGGAAAAAAGTCTTAACTTCTTCAGCCTTTCCCTATAACTCAGGCCCTCAAGTCCTAGCAACGCGTTTGTAAATTTTCAATGCGCCCTTTCAATCTTATTGACATAGTTCCTGTAGGTAGGTGACCAGAACTACACACAATACTCCAAATTTGGCCTCAACGAGGTCCTATACAATTTCAAGATAACATCCCAACTCGTTTATTCAATACTCTGATTTATGAAAGCCAGTGGCCAAAAGCTCTCTTCCTACTCTATCTACCTGTGATTTAATTTCCAAGGAACTGCGGATCTGCGTTCCCAGATCCATCATCTCTGGTCTATTACTTATTTGTTTATGTTTTTAAAAAAATTTATTTGAAAATATAGAAGAAGAATAGGCCCTTCCACCTCAACGAAGCTGCAACTAATTACTTCCAGGTGACCAATTAACCTACTAACCCATGTGCCTGTTGGACTGTGGGAGGAAACCAGAGCACCCAGAGGAAACCCACGTGATCACACAAACTCCTTCTGGGCGGTGGCAGAATTGGGCCCAGGTCGTTGACATTGGAATAGAACTACACTACCGTGATGTTAAAAAGTCGAACTAACTTTATCCTCTAATTGTAGGCGACAGTTCCCTATATTCCACAACATATCAACGGTGCCATTGAATGCTCGTGGAGGGGTTGAAGGTAGCCACGGCTTGCCACGGTGATTATCTGCTTTCTGGGATCACTTGTTTACATACTGCTCAGACCTTGCTGCTCGTCTGCCAAGAATGCTCCATTGGAAACCTAGTTATAAGTGATCGTCAGTGACTGGTGGCATGTTACCTGTTTAGTAATAATGCATTTGGTCAGCATAATAGATTTGTTATGTTTTTGATTAATGCAGCTCTAACATTTGCCTAATAAGCTGCTTAAGTTAAAACTGACAGCACATAATGCCACAGATGTTTATTAAATTTAAAACTGCAGATTTAAAAATTCAATTAGTAGCCTCCATTATAGCTAATATGTTAATATTCTAAATTGAAGATGTAATGAGGAGTGATTTTTTTTAATTACAATAGTGTTGATTGCTAATTTGCAGAGGTGTAGTGGGTAAAATGTATTTTGGCATCCACTTAAGGGATTTGTCATTACTCTGCCTAGGAATTGCTGCCTGACTCAGAGACAATTTAATAATTTAGGTCTACATTATTTATGTAAAGCCGATCTATCTTCTGCTTTTATACGGTTTAAGGTAATTGTCCAAAGAGCCAGACAGGAGATGAGAGACTATTTTTATCCATAGGGAGTTGTTATGATGTGAAATTTATGCTGTCAAGAAGGTTGGTCGAAGCACATTAAGAGGTAACTGAATCAGACGCCAGTTATATAAAAGGAACAATTTGGAGGAACATGATGAAAGGGCAGGGGAGGATGATTGGGTCTAATTGGACAGCTTATAGAGGGATGACACAGGGGCGATGGACAGAATTCCCTTCTCCGTACTGGTGTTAAGTTATCCTGTCTCAAAGTAGTGTTGAATCTGGAGATGTGAAAGAACAAGGAATGGTACACTACACTATGATCCAGAGCTTCTTCAAAATTCAACAATGAGGCATAAAACTTGGTAATGACCCCTGTTTTAGCATATAAAAATGTCATGTGATATTGGGTCATGGGCCTACTCGTTTTTGTTGAATAAACACTTTTACAGCCACTAGCTTCAGGCTCTGCAGTGACTTTGTTCACGTCACAACAGTTGTCCTATACAAGCTGGACAAATAGAGTACATTCCAGTGATAAGAAATAACCTGGGATGTAGCCACATTCAGTGGCGTGACACAGAGACCTAGAAAAATACAGAATCAGCTAAAAGACAATTACTGAAAATTCACTGAGAAATTGCACACATTTAAGTGATAAGCAGGGGTAGAGAAAGTTAAGCTACAAAAAAAATAATATGTTTTACACTCTAATCCAACAGTAACAGAGATGCTTATTGCGAAGGCTGGTTTAAATCCGAAATGGTCTTGGTGGGAGTGAAACTTGGTAGATGTTGCAGTGGGAAATCCTACAGGAGAAAAGGAGGTCACTGCTGTACTTGTTTCAGTGCTCCTACAGTAGAGGCAAGTGTGAAGGAAGAGGCTACTGTTCCAGAAGCTACTTCGGAGTTTTCTTGGGGCCTTGCTGGTGGTATGTGACATGCTGTGGTAATATAAAAAGAACAGTTAGTCCAGCAAAACTGACACTTCCGACACAAACAGTCCTCCTCGCTGTCCACTACACCCCCATTCTTGGTGCCATCTGCAAATTTGCTGATCCAGTAACCACATTATCACGCATGTACAGTCTCCCAGTAAGGCTAACTGCTAAGGCTAATGTAATGGCTTCTCTGTAGTGTTAACTGCTGATGTAATGGTTTCTCTGTAGCTGCAGTGTTTGGGTTATGACTAGCGATAACGGGGCTTTATCCAATGGGAGAGATGTTATTCTTTCTTGTGTGTCTGAAAGCTGTTGGTTTTTGTGGGCTTTGGAGACGCGACTTGAGGAGTTGGTGGGCTGCCCGACTCTCCGGGCTCCGGAAGACAATGACGACCGAAGGAGGATCAGTGAAGGGGAAACCTTGAACTCCAACAATTTGTGCACGGACTGTTTAATAAGATTATTGGCACCTTTTATTTCACATTTTGTTTCTCTACTAACTCCATAGCCAAAGTAAGAGTTATAAAATCTTAATCGTTAAACGCATATTGTGTACTGCTTGTTATTTTGGGTTACTGATTTGAAGCAGGGGACACATCGCGCAGCATCCACCCAAACGAGAGTTCTAAATTTTGGCCGGTCAAGGGGTTATCACCCCTGAGGTCATGCCACTAGGTTAAACGAGTGTTACACACAGATGACAAACAACAATGGACCTACTGCCGGTCTCTGCTGGACTCTACTAGTCACAGGCCTCCAGGAATTTATTATTCCTCTCAGCATGCTCTCAAGCATGAGAGGGGACTTAATAGAGGTCTACAGGGTTATGAGAGGCATAGATAGAGTGGATAGTCAGTACCTGTTTCCCAGGGCACCAATAGCAAACACCAGAGGGCATATGTACAAAATTAAGGGAGGAAAGTTTAGGGGAGACATCAGGGGTAGGTTTTTTTACACAAAAGGTTGTGAGTGCCTGGAATGACTTGCCAGGGATGGTGGTGGAGGCTAAAACATTAGGGGTATTTAAGAACCTCTTAGACAGGCACATGGATGAAAGAAAAATGGAGGGTTATGGGGTAGTGTGGGTTTATTACTTTCTTTTAAGGATTATATGGGTCGGCACAACATGGAGGGCTGAAGGGCCTGTACTGTGCTGTTGCGTTCTATGGTTCAACCAATTCTCCTGCCTTCTTCCTGTAACCTTTGATGCCCTAACTAACCAGGAACCTATCAGCCTTCACTTTACATGTTCCTAATGACCTGACCTCCACAGCTGTCTGAGGCAATGAATTCCATAGATTCACAACCCTCTGGCTGAAGGAATTCCTCCTCATCTCTGTTCTAAAGGGATGTCCTTCCTTTCTGAGGCGGTGCCCTCTGGTCCTAGGCTCCTCCACTATAGGAAGCATCCTCTCCAAATCTCTCTTCTCCTGCCTTTCCAGCATTTTGCAGTCAGTGTTCCCTTCAGAGCTCCCTAGGCCACTCTTCCCTTCCCACCAGCCATCTCCCTTCTGGCAGCATCTACCCTTGTAACTGCTCTTCCCTTCCCTCATCCGGGGACCAAAACAGTCCAGAAAGCTGCAGCAGCAAGTCACCAACGCTCCTTCCAGCCTAGTGTACTGTATTCACAGCTCACAGTGTGTTGCCAACATTATACACTCAGTGTCTACTTTACTAGACACACCTGTGCACCAGTTCATTAGTGCAAATATCGAATCAGCCAATCATGTGGTACATCTCAGTACCTAAAAGCATGCAGACATGGTCAAGAGGTTCGGTTGTCGTCCAAACAGAATGGGGAAGAAATGTGATCTAAGTGACCTTGACTGTGGAATGATTGTTGGTGCCAGATGGGGTGGTTTGAATATCTCTGAAGCCGCTGATTTGCGCACAGCGGACTCTAGAGTTTACAGAGAATGGTGCACAAGCAAGAAAAAACATTCAGTGAGTAGCAGCTCTGTGAGCAAATAAACCTTGTAAATGAGAGAGGTCAGAGGAGAATGGCTAGACAGGTTTCAGCTGACAGGAAGGAGACAGTAACTCAAATCACCATGTGTTACAATTCCATGAATGAATCACCTTCGTCTCATAAATATGCACTGTGTATATAAAGAGCTGGCAACTTAATCCCTCCTGCCAATGGGATCATAATCCCCACTGCTCTTCTGTTGGTGTTTATGGCAGGTCGTATCCTCCTCCTGAAATCATTATTCTAAATCCATGATTAACCTTTGCACATTGGAAGCCAAGCATTTTCAAACAAATGCCTCTAGGTGGCAGTACAGCATGCATTATGGAAACATGCAATAAATTTTGTTCTGGTTATAGTCACTGATCTTTTGTGGGGTTAGGGGAACATTTTTTTAAAATCGAGCACGAGAAACTTTGAAAAACATTCCTCAGTGTTTATTAACAATGATGAAGTTCTTTACTTAATTCTTGCTTCAGTCAGATGTTTGTGGGCTCCGCGGAGCACGTAAGCGTATTATTCAGGTTCATTTATCAAACGTAGGTATATTGACACATACAGTGTTGTTTGGATTGACAACCAGCCCAACCTGAGGATGAGCTAGGAACAGCCCACAAGCATCGCTGCATATTCCGGCAGCCAAATAGCACACCCACAATGTTCGGCAGAACAATATGAACAGAGCGAACCAGAACACAACAAGCAACAAAACAACGACAGCAGAACTAGCCGCATTACCCTCTCCCATGTCCTTCAAGGCCTCCAGGCTTCAACTTTCTCCATTTCAGAGTGGTACCGAGGGAGCACTGTGCAGAAGGTAGTGCCACCTTTTGGCCGAGGTATTAAGCCAAAGTCCTATCGACCTTGTGCACAAGATTCCATGTTGTTTCTCCAATCCCAAATGTCTTAACTAATACTCGTTCTTCAACAGATGGCGCATATGCTGGAAATCTTGAGTAACACACACAAAATGTGTGTTGGAAGGCCAGGCAGCTTCTACAGAGGGGAACAAACAGTCAATGTTTAGGCCTGAAACGTCAGCAGTTTATTTCTCTCCATAGATGCTGCCAAACCTGCTGAGTTCCTTCAGTATTGTGTGTGTATTGCTCATTAATTTCAGGTAACTTGCATTTGCTGTACTCTGACCAGTTTTGCTGTGGATTAGCCAAAGTCAGGACGCTGGAGCAGGGATCCAATCGCAGACCCAGTTCTGTGCACACAGTGACATTAATTGAGTAACAAATCCCAAGTTGCAAATAAAGTCGGCGTCAAAGTTCAGGCAGAGATCAAAACATCCAGAGAAATCCAAAAACCAGAATCAGGAAACAGGCAGAGTCAAAATTCAGGCAGACAGAGTACAGATACGAATGCTGGAAAGGATCAGGAAAATTCTCTGGCACAATCTGGCAACAAACAGGTGAAAACACAGGACTGAAATACACTGAGCAATAAACAGAGAGGCAGATGATAGGTGGAGCACAATGACACACAGGTGGCAGCAATACAGGTAATAAAGAGAAACAGATGAGAGGCGGAGTACTCAGTGATACAGGGGCCGGAGCAGAGCAGGAGTGGAGACAGGAGCACATGGCAATACAAAACCACAGACTGACGGCTAGGGGGGAAACACACAAAATGACAAAGTTCATCTGGAGGTACTGACAGCCATCTATAATATTAACTTAGTTTTTCCCTGTCTGCTGACATTATCTCCTCTGTTATCCATTTTCCACATCTGCATTTCACAACATTTTTTCATCACTTTGTTTTCTCTCTTCTAACTATTCTCTCAGTCTATAAATGTGAGAGGCTCTGGCTTCTTCTCCTTTCCTTTCCAGTCCTGATGAAGGGTACAGACCTGAAACATCGACTGTTTATTCCTCTCCATAGAAGCTGCCTCATCAATCCATAACCAGATAGCTTCTTCAACACAGACACAAAAGGTTCTGCCAATGCTGAACACACGCAAAATACCGGGGGAGCTCGACAGGTCAAGCAGCATCTATGGAAAAGAGTAACCAGTAGATGTTTCAGGCTGAGACCTTTCAACAGGACTGGAATAGAAGGGGGAAGAAGGCAGAATAAGAAGTTGATGGATAGAGGAAGAACACAAGCTAGCAGGTTGTTCTTCAACCCTATATTTGGGAACGAGAAAGTTTGTAAAAATTGACTACAGCACTTGCTGTAGCAGTTACTGTGGCAGTAACTCAAGATACACTCAGTGGCCATTTTATGAGGTACACTTGTACACCTGATTGTTTTTGTAAATATCTGATCAGCAACTCAACGCACAAAAGCATGCAGACATGATTGATAGGTTCAGATGTTCAGACCAAACATCAGAAAGGGGAAGAAATGTGACCTCAGTGACTGATTGTGGAATAATTGTTGGTGCCAGACAGGGTGGTTTGAATATCTCAGAAACTGCCGATCTCCTGCACAACAGTCTCTAGAGTTTGCTGAGAATGGTTTGATCAACAAAATACATCCAGTGAGTGGCAGCTCTGTGGGTGAAAACGCCTCGTTAATGAGAGAGGTCAGAGGAGAATGGCCAGACTGGTTCAAGCTGACAGGAAGGCAACAGTAGCTCGAATAACCACACGTTACAACAGCGGTGTGCAGAAGAGCATCTCTGAATGCACAACGTGTTGAACCGTGAAGCGGATGGGCTACAACAGCAGAAGACCACACCAGAATCCACACCTGTGGTCACGTTATGGGTGCACTCCTTTACCTAATAAAGTGGTAACTGGGTGTATTTGATGAAGGGTCTCAGCCTGAAAAGTCGACTGTTTATTCCCCTCCATAGATGCTGCCTGACCTGCTAAGTTCCTCCAGCACTTTGTCTGTGTTATTCCTGATTTTCAGTACCTGCAGAACCTCTTGTGTATAGTATTTGAATAACTAGTCTTTAACACTTGAATTATAATCTTTCCTTTTATACTTTTGATTTTTAACATTAGATGATTGAATAAAGCAGGATAGAAAAGCTTAATTTTTTTTTGTTATCCATTCCCAGCAGCATTTTCCACAGCTTACCTCTTCTGGGACACCTTCATTGTCTGGTAAGAAATGCCAAACCCCCCAGGATGTCAGGGTTCAATGCAGCTTGCTCTATAATTATTAGTCTTGCCCAAAACTGACAAAGCATTGAAGAAGAGGGATTCCGGATAAACACTGAGGCTTGTTAAAGATTAGGTTGCAGGTCCTTGTAGATGGATGCATATTAGAGTATGGAGGTGAAGTGCTGAATGAGGCTTATTATTGATATCGTGTTCTTAGAAAATGGGTGCAATCTGGTCAAATCTGTTGGCAACGCTGAAACAGAAGAGGTGTAGTTTGGAGGGAGTGCAGCCCTATATCGTTAAAACCGCACAAAGTAACTTCAAAATGACAGGATGTCATATTTTAAAGATAAAATAAATGCACACTAACTTCATCAAAGTGTAAAGCAGTGCAAAGGAGGGAAGATCTTACTGTGTATAGGTATACAAGGTTTACAAGGATTTTGCTGGGAAATGAGATACTGAGTTACAGGGAAAGGTTGACTCCTTTCTCAGGTGTAATACCTTCACCCAAGTGTAATATCCTCACTAAGGTGTAATACCCACACTCAGCAATAATACCTTCATGCAGGAGAAATACCCTCACACAGGTGAAATACCCACACTCGGGTGTAATACCCTCACTCGGGTGTAATGCCATCACTGTCCCTGCACAACATCCATTAGATGGTCTTTCCTGCTGCCTTGTTCTGTTATAATTATTGAGTCTGATCATGTGCTCACATTTATTTAAGTTTGATTTTTGATGTTTGCTCATGTGACCGTTCTGCTAATTGTTGATTGCTTACGACTGTTTGCACTGTTGTCTTGTAAATTGTTGGTTGCTATTGTGTTGTCTGTTATGGTATTGTCCTGTGTTTTACGCTTGGCACCGAACCTCAATCAATTCTGGTATGTTTCACATTCTGGTAATAAACTATTTCCGATTCTGAGTAGGTTAGTATTTTATTGTCTGGACTGTGGGAGAAAGAGGTGAGATTTTACAGAACTATACCAAGTCATTAGAGGTATAGATAGGGTGAATGCAAGCAGGCTTTGCCCCCTCAGGTTGAGTGAGACTACAACTAGAGGATGAAGGTTTAGGGTGAAAGGTGAAATATTTAAGGGGAACCTGAGGGGGAACTTTTTTTCCCTCGGGGGGGGGGGTGCGAGTGTAGAATTAGCTGCCAGCAGATGCGGTAGGTTGATAAAATCACAAAATGCTGACAGAACTCAGCAGGCCAGACAGCATCTAAGGGAGGAGGTAGTGACGACGTTTCGGGCCGAAACCCTTCATCAGGAGTGAAGTAACATGGGATGGTCGAGCGGGGGATAAGAAGTGGGGGGAGGGATGAAGTACAGAGCTGGGAAGTGATAGGCTGAAGGGAAATGGGCTAGGGGCAAGGTGGAGAATTATAGATAGGGATGGGGTAAGGGGAGGGGCAGGGGTATCAACGGAGGTCTGTGAATTGAATGTTCATGCCGGCAGGCCCACATGTCTGTCCATGGCCTCCTCTATCGTCAAGATGAGGCCACACGCAGGTTGATGGAGCAACACCTTATCTCCTGCCTAGGTAGCCTCCTACCTGCCGGCATGAACATTCAACTCACAGACCTCTGTTGATACCCCTGCCCCCCACCTTACCCCCATCCCTATCTATAATTTTAGTCTTGTTCTCTCTCTTTCTTCCCCCCTCACTATAATCTCCCCCCAGCCCTACCTTTTTCTCTTCTATTTTCCATAATTCTCCACCTTCCCCCTAGCCCATTTCCCTCCAGCCTATCACTTCCCAGCTCTCTACTTCATCCCTCCCCCCACTTCTTATCCCCCCTCGACCATCCCATGTTACTTCACTCCTGATGAAGGGTTTCGGCCCGAAACGTCGTCACTACCTCCTCCCATAGATGCTGTCTGGCCTGCCGAGTTCTGCCAGCATTTTGTGCTTTTATTTATTTCCAGCATCTGCAGATTCACTCGTGTTGCTGTAGGCAGATGCTGTTTCAGTTGTAACAGTCGAGAGGAGCTCAGATAGGTACGTGGATTGGAGAGGTAGAGAGGGCTATGTTCTGGCTGCCGGTAGATGGGATTAGACAGAAAACCAGGCTAGCATGGACTGGATGGGCTGAGGGACCTGCTTAGGCTGCAGTGGTCTCTGCCTCTATGATTCTAATCTCATAGCATCATGGAGTCACACAGTGCAGGTTAGGGCTGATCTCAGTACATCAGATCCACAGGAACCCATATACACTGATCTCATCTTAATCTTCCCACCTGTCTATTAATAACACTGGCTGGATATCGAACTAAACTGTAAAAGGGTAGAACACAACTACAGGTAGGGGAAAAATCAAACTCCAATATTCCTATGTCAAGCACAAGCACTGACCATTGCCCAAAGACCCTGACCGCCTGCACTGGATGTGGAGCGCTGCGCTGGCTCACCGCTCCCTGGATTTGAATGGCAACGCAAAGGAAGTACGGGTGGCAGCAGCACCCTGACAGGAGACTCCAGGCACAAACGGCACGAGCCTTGCGCTGGGTGTGACTGTTGGTACGGTGTTTTGCATCTTGGCCCCGGAGTAACGCTCTTTCATTTGCCTGTATTCACGAATGGTTGAGTGACAATTAAACTTGAACTTGAGACAAGGTTGGGGCAGAGACTTGTCTCCTGTCAAAACTGGGAGTCTCTTTAAATATTTTAGATGCTCAAAAACATTTAAGAACCATTAAGTATGGTACATTAAAACAATACATGATTAAAATGTTAAAGTAAATACCACTAAATAACGGCATTTCTTTTTCTTCTGAATCTCTAGTTCAGGAATTACCTTTCTACTGAATGGGGATTCCAGTCCTGTGCAGGATTCCAGAAATAGAGGGGAGCGTAATAGAGTGAGGTGTAATAGAGGGGAGTGTAATAGAAAGTAGTGTAATAGAGAGGAGTGTAATAAAGGGGAATATAATTGAGTGGAGTGTAATAGAGGGTAGTGACAGAGGGTTGTTGTGTCATTTAACTCAAGCCAGACACATGGTAGAGCTGCATAGTTCCTGGATTCACCAACCTGGAAGCAACAAAACCAGGAGCCAAGTGATCTTTCCATCTTATAGATTGAGTGATGTACGTTGGTCTGGCCATTTCTCCTGTTTCTCTTCATATATTACCCCAGAATCTTTTACTTTCACCTGAGCAAGTTAGACCATCACAGTTTAACACGTTGTCCAAATGACAACATCTCAGTCGATGTCATATTTAATCTGCATGGCAAAGTGTTGTGTTATGGCTTCAGCTGGACTGGAAGTAGTTCAAATTCCTTACCATTTCAGTTCTATTGAAATCATTGCCATTTACTTCTGAATGCATCATCCACTTTCTAACAGGTAACTCCGGTGAAAATATCAAACACTAGAGGCCAAGACCTTAAGGTGAGAGGGAGAAAGTTTAAAGGAGAAACGCAAAGCGGGATTTTTACCCGGAGATTGGAAGGTGCCTGGAATGAGCAGCATGTTATTTTAAATTTTAGACAGGCAGAGGAGAATGAGGTGTGGACCACAAGCTGGCTGATGAGGTTAATGTTATTGGTGGGCACGGTGGGTGGAAGAGCTTGCTCATGTGTTGTTCTGGTCCACATTCTATTTATCTTAGATCATAATTGGCCTCAAGAGACTTGGGTGCACAACTTGTAATTCAAGGATAAGTGTTGGCCCAATGACCCAAACTGATGGAATGGAAAATTCTATCTTTTGTTGCAGAAAGGAAGCATCCACAAGACCTTATAAATACTGTTAAGGAGTAAGATTTACTCTTACAGATTGCTTTAAGTTAAACCATGGAGAAAGAATAAGCAGACTTAAAATTCAATCAATCAAACGGTACACTTTACAAATGATATCAGAAAATTCTTCCTCATTTAAATTAATTTCTTCTTCTTCATCTCTTCATCTCATGCTCTCAATATTTATCGCTTATTTTTTTATACTTGCACAGTTGTCTTCTGCACAGTCGAACACTCTAGTTGGGTGGTCTTTCAATAATTCTGTTATGGTTATTATTCTATAGGTTTATTGAGAATGCCCACAAGAAAATGAATGTCAAGGGTGTATGTAGTAATAAATAATTACTCTGATAATAAATTTGCTTCAAAACTTTGAAACTTTAATATTCATCGCATGGAATAATCTTCCAGATTAGTCACTGGAGGACCCTCTGGAAGATCTAAAGTCCAATTGGACAGTAGTTCCTCCCTAACTTTTCAGTTCTCTCTCTATATTGTGGAACTGGTTCTAACACCTCTTCGAAACCCTTCCCCCCCTCCTCTTTCCTGATCTCTTTAGCTCAGTTTCAGATCCATCCCTCATACAGAAATCTAGAAATTACCACCTCAAGGCTTTGCCTTACGATTGAGCCTTTCTTAGAAGGACTACCTCCATGCTTTTTTTCACCTTACCTTGCTTGTTCTACCAAAATCCAAATAACTGATAGTTCTGAGTAGGTGCCAGCCTCTTTTTGCATGGTTTTCTGCATAAGTATTTGGTGTCAGCCCTTGCTTAACCTCATAGCACAGAAGGCAAAGACATTCAAAAGGATGATAGTTCACGACTTGGAATATGGATCATAGAAAAATAGAGGGTTATGTGAGAGGGATGTGTGAGATCGATCTTAGAGAAGGTTAAAAGGTCAGCACATCATGGGACAAAGGGCTCATGTTCTATATTCTACATTCTATAACTTCTTGTCATCCACAAACTTCGCTCTGTGACCAGACAATTGATCAATTCAAAATTAAAAGAGCAGGACCACCAGAGAGAATAATCATTTTGGAAGTAACACTGTTGGCCAGTTCTGTGCTAATCTATAATACCATTTATATTATGTTCTGTATTTGAAAGGGGACAGGAACTTCTCAAGAGCCAAATTAACCTTTGGAAATGTCCTAACTGGACAACATGGAGACATTAGGACAAAAGTATAATTTCACTTTTCTGAGGGAAATTAAATACTGCAATCAATACATCAACAAAAATATTAATACAGATAAAATTTGCCTTTAAGAAGAATTTTTGGGGACCATTTGAGTCTCTCCACTTGGTTAAAACAGGTGGGACATTCTTAATGTAACACATACAAAATGCTGGAGGATCTCAGCAGATCAGTAAAAGAGTCGCCATTTCAAAGCTGAGACCTTCATTAGCATGGCCCAAGACATCAACTCTTTATTCAGAATCAGAATCAGAATCAAGTTTAATATCACTGGAATATGTTGTGAAATTTGTTGTCTTTGCAGCAGCAGTACAATGCAAAATATGATAATTATAGGAAAAAAAACAGAATCGCAGTAAATATATATATATATATATAATAGTTAAGTTAAAATAGGTAGTGCAAAAACAGAAATAAATAAAAGAAAGTAGTGAGGCAGTCTTCATGGGTTCAATGTTCCTTGCCATAGAAACTGTCTATTCCGTTGAGTTCTTCCAGCATTTGTATGTGTTACTCTGGATTTCCAGCATCTACAGAATTTCTTTTGTTTATGGGATATACTCCTGTCATTTCCTACTGGAAGGCCCCATATTTAGTACCAGGTCTGTGCCAACAAACAACTTTTCCTTTGAATTAACTACATTCCATTTCCAAATCTTATCCAGCCCTTCAACCCTCCACGGCTTTTAACTCCTCCGATTCTACCTGTCCGTCGATCGTCGTACTTCTGCTGTCTGTCTCTGGATTTCTGGAATGTTTTTCCTTGGATTGCCTCTCATCTCTAGCTCTGCCACCTCCCCCACAAACCTACCTCTCCCAACGGGACTTTGACTATCTCCTTGTTGGGTTCAGTGTAAAACGATTCGATATGTTTTATGCTCAGGGCGCTATATAAATACAAATTGTTGTTTATGCTGGCTTCAAGGAATTCCAGCAGAACAGATTCAACAGTAGCGCTAATTTTTCTCATGAGGCAGTTGATCTGGGTATGACAAAATATCACAGTTGCTGCAGCAGGCAATACAAACATTGCACAGCTGGCTAAATATTACAGCTAATGTGGGAACACAGCTAGGAAGGGTTTCTTGGGGAAGAAAAATTGAATTCCAGATTTCCACATGAAATATTTCTGCATGTTCCATTTGAAATAAATCTGCATGTGCCTGTAGCTAAACTTGGCAAAATATTTTCTCTTCCTATTTATATAATTATTTTATGCTGCATCCAATTGGCACCAGTTGAATAAGATGGCAAGAAACGTTAAATTTCACACCCCTGGGATCTCATTGTTGATCCATTAGAGCCATGGAGCAGTACAGCGTAGATACAAGCCCTTTGCCGATGCCGACTACAGTGCCCATCAGCTAGCTCCCATTTCCTGCGTTTGCCCCATAATCCCTCTAAGCCCCATTTACCTATCCAAGTACCTCTTAATGATATAACTGTACCTGCCTCAACACTTCAACTCCATATTCTCACCAGTGTCTGTACCTTTTAAATCTTCCCCCTTTCACCTTCCCCTCTCACCCTAAAACTACGGTTTACTTACTGCCTGTTACGCCGCTGGCATTTAGGGCAGCAATGATGGTCCTCCATCTCAGTCTGTATAGAACGATTCTTCATTCCTGCTTCTGTAGCAACTGTTTTTTGACCAGTCGGGGTTGTTAGCCCTGAGCTGAACCCTCGAACCTGAAGGAATGGTGGACCATTCTTAGTTTGGCCTCTGCACATTGACCTGCTCAGCATGGGTGATCCTACCATAAGCCGAGGCACAAGGCCCTAACTCCAGCTGACGTAGTTCTCTAGGTAAGTGAAGGACGCGAGCATCCAAACCCTACCACAAGGTTGTGGTGCTCTTGGAGGCCTAAAACTATGCCCCCTAGTTTTGGACACCCCTACGCTAAAGAAAAGGCTGCTGTGATACAACTTACCTTTATTTCTCATAATTATAAACACTTCTGTAAGGTTGACCCTCTTTAGTGTAAACAAAGCAAAATGGAATTCCTCTTTTAACCCTTTGTGTAATACAGTCACTCCCTTGTTTGTCAACCAGATGCAACCTGTAGTTGAAAGAACAGCCATTGACAAGAATAGGCCTGGGGAAATCATATGTTTCAGTGATGGACATAAAGGTTATGTCTTTCCCATTTTCATTACCTTCCACAACATATTCTACAATTGCATTGAAAATACCTGTTAAATACCTGCAGAAAGTTTACCCGTCTTCTCAAACATGGCTCTTGGAGTGAGTGGTATATGCCGCTCAACTCAGGAGAATTCCACAGGCAAGGTTTCAGTCATTGATCATGCACAAAATTTCCAAAACATTGCTCTTGGAGTGAGTGGTATATGCCACTCAACTCAGGAGAATTCCACAGGCAAGGTTTCAGTCATTGATCATGCACAAAATTTCCAGTAAGCTCCCAGGACTGCAAAGGAATTGAGCTGAATTGAATTGTACTAATTTTAATTCCTTTCGAAACCTGTAGGTGTTGTTATTTAGTAGCACTCCTAGCTTGTTGTACCTTGAATCAAAGTCCATGGACCACCTAGTTGGAAAGGGACCCGTTAAAACTAAATGTTTTCACCAAATGGGAGAGAGTCAAATGATCCTCAAGTAATGTTTCAAAGGCAAATTTTAACTGAGTTGTTATTGTTCAATATGTTACAATTTTCAAATTATCGACCAGAGATAATTATACGCTGATATTACTGCTTCATCAGACAAATAGTCCTTTTGGCAGTTGCTTGCACTTACTATTAGAAGTGTTGTATCATACTGGAGCATGGTTAAATAGATACCTTAAATAGACAAATGGATCTCATCAGTGCTGCTAACATTAAAGAAATATTTCCTCTTGCACTTTCTTTGAAGGTATCGCACAATTTAAATCTGATTTTCTTGTACTTAGGTCCCAATCTTAGCTATTTCAGTATAGCACAGAGGTTCCCAACTGTTTTTATGCCATGGACCGTTAAGCAAGAGGTCCGTGGAGCCCAGGTTGGGAACCCCTGGTATAGCATTTCGGTACCTTGACAATTATTAAGACTCCTTCTCTAATATGTATTGATTTGAAAGGATTCTTTTGTTAACACCTGGTTGGTGAATTTGTAATTTATTTATTGAGCTACAGCGCAGAATAGGTCCTTCTGGCCCTTCGAGCCGTGCCTCTCAGCAATCCCCCAATTTAATCCTAGCCTAATTATGGGGCAGTTTGCATGACCAATTAACCTACTAACAGTCTTTTGGACTGTTCGAGGAAACCGGAGCACCCGGAGGAAACCCACGCAGTCACGGGGAGAACGTACAAACTGCTTACAGGCCCACAGTAGTGTAGTGGTTAGCACAAATTAAAATCTCCTTTAAAAATACTGCCAGGTAGATCATCGCATCATAAATATTTCAAAAGAGTCACAATTTGTAATGAATGATTACAGTTATGGTACTTAGTTTTGGATTAATGCTTTACTTAGCCTATTTTTCTTCCTGTATGAAACATTTTGTTACCCACCCCTCCACTTCCAGCAGGATAAAGCAAGATGGCCTAGGCTTTAGGCTTTGGACTTCCAGCTTGTGAATGGACAGCAGAAGGTGCAAGATGGCCTAAGCTTTAGGCTTTGGACTTCCAACTTGTGAATGGACAGCAGAAGGTGCAAGTCAAGCACAACAAACCAAATGATGTCAGCGATCCATCTGGCAGCGTGCCTGGGAGAATGTAAAATAAAACATAGTTCACAAGATTGCGTTAAGCAAAACTAAGTGACAGGCAGCTTAATTGTAATGTTTATAGTTAACAGTTGACTAAATCTGACAATTGTTCTCCAGTCCTACAGAGAATTTAAACTCAACTAATCCAACTCCACCACAAAGAAACTGTTCTTTTGGTTTTAGCCTGGCCATATTACGCTGGCCCATGTGAGTGAATTGTGTTTCCCACATTACAGCAGAGATTACATCTCATCCCTACTTCATCAGCTTAAGTATACTTCAGAATGCTTTGGGAGTTACCCAAGGTGCTATATAAATGCTTTGCTTCACTACCAACTGTGACTAGAGTAACCACCAACCCTTTGCTCAGCTCAGCCGTTCCTCCTCATTTATTATTTGGACTTTGTGAAATGAAAATTTATGGAAGATAGAATTTTGGAAGTGTTAGTTGTTCCTAGTAAATTTGGAGATTAAAACATGCAATATTGATTTCAATGCAAAAGAGTGTAATATTCAAGATGTTTAACAGGAAATAAGATTGCACTCAAACACCCTGTCCCTTAATGGTACTCCACCATTCAGTAAAATCATGTCGAATCCTCAACCTGCTCGATTTTCATAAACCTCGATTCAGCGTCCAAAGAGCTATCAATCTCAGCCTTGAACAACTGGGCATCCACAGCACTCAACTGCGTTCCAATCTTGGATTTCTGCAGCAAAGGGATTGAAAGACGTGAGTTGCAATGACTGGGAAATGTTTAGAAGGCAGTTCCACTGTGCACCATATCATCACCGTTCAATAAGGAGTACGGATAAATAATTCAATTGTTTTATTTACGTTTGCCAAGATATTCACATGGTACTTTTTTTACAATATAGAAAATATTCACTGACAGAAAGGTAGTACTATCACAGAAATATTACATTGATTCTCACTGTTGTAAACGTGCATTTGATAGGTTATCATACTACACATTTGAAAATACTCAGATTTTTTAATTTATTAAAATACTGCATGGAATAGGCCCTTTGAGTCACATCACCCAGTATCACACCTATTTAAATCTAGCCTAATCAGGGGACTATTTTCAATAACCAATTCACTTATCAACTGGTAGGTTTATCAACAATGGGATGAATCCGAAGCTCCTGGAAGTCACGGGGGAACACGCATAAACTCCTTACAGGCAGCGGCGGGAATTGAACCCTGGTCGCTGGTACTGTAAAGCGTTGTGCTAACCACTACACTACCATGCCAGTCCATTTTTTGTTTGTAGGTGACCATTTGAACTTGAACTGTTACGTTGATGAAAAGCAATCTTGTGCAATGGTATGTTTTAATTAAATCACATAGAATTTTCCAAGTGTAAAAAGATTTTTAAAAAATGTATCTGTGTGCTAGTAAGGCAGCCTTGAAAATGTTATGCCTGTACTTCATTGTGAAAATTTCAACATCAAATTTAAGTTATCTTATTTGCATAACATGGTCATACCGAAAGTTTAATGTTGCTTTTATACTAACCTCACTAACCCTTTTCCACCAACACCACAAAGGACAGGAAAATAAACTTCAAAATACAAAAATACTTCCAAAACAATTCTAGGTTACTGAGAGAACAAAATGCCAGAAGATAAATATTTGACTTGTCGTCAAATTCATCCCATCCTTAGAGAATTAATCTTTCATCTATTTACCTGTTATAATAGTGTTTTTTTCTCTCCACCTTATACTTTTGCACCTCCATTGAGGTTTCTATGAAGTACCAAACTGTTGACATTTACTGCATAGGGAGTCACTATAAATACACCTTTCAAGAAGCACAGAATCTTGCATACAGTGCAGAGTATGAATCATGTCACCCACTCAGATTGATAATAGGAACTACCGGTAGGCTTATTTCTCCCTCCTATCTCAAGCACCCAAATAAAGACGGCTTCAACATCCCCACAAATTGAGAGTATAGTACAGCTCGTTCACAGTTTTAGTCAGACCTACTAAAGAATATTACTTGAGGTCAATTTTAAAATGATTGTATTTCCAGAAAGCAGAACTAGCCCAGCTCCGGAATACATTCTCAGCAGTTCAAGGAGGCACTGACCTTAATGCTCTTGCTTTCATTTCCCGAATTATTTTATGTACAATTCATTTTCTTTTTTTGTTTATTAAGAAAATACAAAAGCCCTTTGCATAATCATATACCACCCACAATGTTTAAGAGCTTCCATTTGCATTTTTGCTGCAAACTGCAATCCAGAAGTGACAGTCGGTATTTACATAATGTTCTACAGTGTTTTAATTACAATAAATTGCAAATATTCAGTAGGAAAATTGAAAGGAAAATATAAAAAAGTAACATTAATTTCTTCAACATTTCTGTTAACATCTACAAACAACTCATCAGATTTCAAAACTTCAAATGCTAATGTATTCGTATTAAAACTGAATGCTATTCATCAACCACTTTAAATCGGCCGTGCATCTGAATTGTGCAAAAATGAATGAAATCTGGCAACTGGTAGAAAAATAAAACTTTCATAATTTAAAAACTAAAATTTCTAGTACATGAAGCACTGAATGTATGTAGCATTGTTCTATTATAACAATTGTTTTTTTTTCTGTCATTTTTGAGATCTAGGCACTTTAATATAAAATGTCTGTTTCTTTCCCATACCGTGGTGTAACAGGATTACACATTACGACTTCATTCTGCTTGCAGAATGAATATTCATGATAATTTTCACTAGCTTGCTTTGACTTTTGTTGTTTCTTTTAGTTGGGAAGATTTGCTGTTGAGAGGTGCCCGCAGAAATTATGATTTCAACTCTTATATTTTTTTCAGAAACAGGAAAAAGGAGGGGGGAGAAAGTTTGTCGTGGAATTGCAGATACAAATTCAAACTGGTCAAGTGCAGAGCTCTAACATGTTGTGCCCAGTACCCCTCGGCACAGCCAAATGTTTAACCAGCTGCCCTTTTGGCCTGTTTCCCCCCCCCCCCCCTTTCCAACAAAGGACAGATATAAATGAGTGACCTACAAATTTACAGGGGAGGGAAAAAACTGCACCATGGTTTCAGGGCATAACACATGAATAGAACAGATGTTTGAACAGCTTTACTTTAAATATCAAGCTATTTTGATTGTTTTGAACAGTCCAACGTTGGAGGTGATTTAATAATATCTTTATCATTTTGCCCACCCAGAAAATACTCAAACAGGACAATCATTAACATTCTAGTAGGTGGATACTTCTAAAATATCAAGATAATTCATTTATCATCTGTCAGATTTTTTGCTGATCTGAGATGACCAAACACTGGACAAATAAAAGCCTGCATGCTATCCGTCAAAAATTACAAAATAGAGGCAGCGGTTCATCTCTCTCCAGTGCACGGATAATGTTATCCTTAAAGTATTTAATGACCTGTTCACAGACAGGTTTTGTTGTAATCTACCAATTATTCCTCACAATTCTCCTGATCCTTTACTGATTTCAGTTCTGTTGTCATTGCATAGATCTGTAAGAACTAGGGAAGGATCTTGACAATGCTCATCTTACGCGCTGTGAAATACTTCATAAAGATGTTCTACAAATGTGAGTTGTCGCTGCAGATTTTGGTTTCATCCAAGTAGAGTAATGCAGGATTCCTGGCGCTTTCAGTGAAACTCTTTCATCCCGTAAAGGCCAATATATAATGTATTTAATTTAGCCTCACTAAACTAAAGCATCTTGTAGAAATAAACATATTCACATAATTTTAGTATAGGAAAAAATACAATTTAATGACAAGTATTTTCATATAGGATGCAATTTTTAAACAGGTTATTGCTATTTTGTAAAGGGCCATTAATGTTCTAAAAAAGGTAATTGAGATTTATTCCTTTACCTACAAACACGTTTGTAAATAAAGATAAATTTCTGTGGAAGATGCGTGTTTTAGCATCTCAGGATTGTTCAATTTATGTGTGCCTGCAGAAATAAAGGGGAAGGAAACCTCAAAAGTGCATCAGGAGTTTAAAATCTCATGTACTCGAAAGTCTGGAGTTGACTTTATGTTACATCAGAAATGAATAAAATTCCATCAAAAGAAAGACAACTAAGCAGCCTTTTCAATTTACATAATTTATTGCAGTTAGCACACAATTTAAAAATTCCACCAACGGCACATCAAGGTACAAAACTAAACAGCATTATAATTTACTCCCCCCCCCTTTGTTCTGAAAATTAAAAACAGACTATGATTGTCAAGGCTAACGTCAGTCTAAATCCAGGTAAAAAGGTAGAATGTCACAGGCTTGGGGGGATTGTGGTTGAGGGGGTTAAAAAAAAAGAGGGAGGGAAATAACAAAAATAAAACTAGTAAAGGGTCACCTGTAAGGTAAAAAGTAACTGAGAGTCATACTCACAAATACCACAAAGAAAACTAACGTGGGAACCAAGGAAGCTGTTTCATTTTAAAGACACTGATTGTCTTACCTAAACAATTTTTTTTAAATCTACAGTTCAACATACTTTTGTCAGACATTTAAACTCTTCAAGTAACTAGCATAATTACAGAATCTTAGAGGCCATTTCACAGCTTTTTAAACAATGTCAAGAGCCAAAAGAAAAAAAAAACTCATTTGACCCGCTTTTTAAAAAAAAAATCCAGCAATACACAATCTAGTTTTTCCATTAATAATCATATTGCCTTTGTGCACAAAAATAAGCTATGTTTACAGTAGTTAAGGCAATCAAGTAAAAAAAATAAAACCCACGGAAAGAAAGGGGGAAAACAGCCACGTTTCCGTGCTACTCCCAGAGACCTTATTGCGAGTGCAAGACAGGAAAACAAACACTGTGCAAAACACTTGCCATATGTGTTGTTCATTAAAACCACACACATACCAAGCAGCCACTTCAGCTGCTTGGTTACACATTATATAATGAACCCCTTCTTCAAAACCGGGTTCATGATCCTTCTTGCCCAACCCCACCCACCCCCAAACTTCATGGCCAATGTAATCAATTGATTTCTATCAACCACCAATTCCGATCACATGAAAGCAGGGAACTTCCACTGGAATTTGTGCTGCACCACTATCTAATATTGAGAACACAGGCGACTGGGAAAGATGTTTCACACATTGAAACTGCATAGCAGTGCACTTCTTTCCAAAAGAAAAATTAAATTGCTGTGCAACACCAGTGGCATTTTTTCACGGTGCCACTGCACTTGACAAAAATGCACCCCGGGAAAAGAAAAAGTCTCACTAATTAAATAAAAACTTAAGTTACACACTTTGCCAAGTTTGTAGAATTGCAAAAAAAAACCCAAAACGTCTGATAAAACTCATGCATTTTCTATAGCCTCAATATTTACTTTCATAATACCTGACTAAGAGCGTGAAAACAATCCATCAGGTTTGTTAAATCCATTCAATGCAGTAAGACGTACAGTAATATAATTCACATTTTCAAACATAATTTTTTAATCTGCCTGAAAAATCCCATACATTTAGAATCTAAATTACATCAAGTTTCTGGTTAACAGGGTAAAGAACCATTCATTTTGCAAATTCACCTTCCCAGGCATACGGAAATGAACTTCATCATTATTTTGTTTACAGCATTGTACAAAAAAAAGTTTTAAATATCCAGAAATTGTGCAACATTAAAATATTAACAAGTTTCAATGAAGACCTTAAAGAATTAGTGGTTCATTGTTAAAAATTTCAACAACAAAACCTCATGAGCTATACAGCAGCATCCTTTGCTGTGCACTCCACAACTGCAGGGTGCATTTAAAAAGAAAATAAGAACATTTATTAAATAAGTGTCGAGTTTAATAGTTAATTATTATTTACCTTATGTTGCATTATGAATCACAGAATCTCACTTTTGTAGACTGTGTTGTGATAAACAGTATTTATAGTTATTACTTTATTGAGAGAACTCAGTGCCTAAAAAGCTGCAGAAGAGATGACCAGAAACTTGATTTTTAGAATGTTCCACAGCTAGGTTTTATTTCCAGAGTTCTTGCGAGCTGTCTTCTATGGTCCAGTCTCGCATTGCAGGCAAGTTAAGAGACTCTGTTTTAACAGAGAGAGTGTTTATCAGCTCACAGTGAAATTTTCTGATGTGTCTATACAGGTCACCCGATTGTGTGAACCTGCGCTCACACCACTTACACGCGTGTGGCTTCTCCCGGGTGTGAACCACCGCGTGCCGGCTCAAATTATGCGAATACTGGAAGCTCTTCCCACACTGACTGCAGGTGTACGGCTTTTCCCCTGAATGAGTTCGCTCGTGCCGTTTCAAGGTGTACATGCACGAGAAAGTCTTGCCGCACAGCGAGCAGGTGGGGACATTGACGTCGGTGGTAGGCTTGCTCCGGAGGCCGTCCTGCTCTCGAAAGTGCGTGCTCAGGTGGATCTGCAGGATGTGCGGGCTGGGAAAGACTTTGTTGCACAGGGGGCACATGAAGATTTGGCCGGCGGAGCCAAGTATGTTGGAGCAGTACGGGAGCAAGCTGCTGTCCATGTTTCCTTCCATCTGGGCTCCGTCGTTCTCGGGGGTTATCATCTCGTCGTCGCTGGCTCGATCCTCTCGGTCCATCTCGCTCGAGACGGAGGCTTCTCTTCTGGCAGACACATGGAGTGAGTCATAATGAACCCTGTTCATTGCGTTTCCGCTGTCCTTCACCGTGCCACTTTGATCCATGTCAAAGTCATTCGTGCTGCTGCCTTCACCATCAGAAAATACTTCCTTCTCTACTTTAACCTGGATCAGGTTGTTTCTGGGGCCGTCTTCATGCGGCGAGACATAAGGGTGGCTGGCATTTTCTCCTGCTGGCAGCCCAGACTTGACAGACAAATCCAGCACACAGTCAACATCTGCTGAATCCTTAATGGAGCTGACAGACCTCTGGGACAAAGGCCCTGTTGAGCTGCAGGGACTGGACACTGTTTTCCCAGCTGTTATTGCCTGTGCTTCAACCTCCACGCCAGGCTGAGTGATGCCTGCTGAGTCAGAGGGTAACCTCATCCACATGTTCCCAGATTCAATGACCAAGTCCCTTTTGCTCGACACTGCGGCGCTCAGTTTCTCCTCCTCGGTTTCATCCTCCTCGCTGGCCAGCTCCCCCACTGCATGTGCACTGCTCACGGAGGAGATCTCCCCCTTGTCAGAGCAGCTGGAGGCGTCTTCTTCCTTCTTGGTGCTGTCCGCCTCTGCGGTGGATTTTTCCTTCAGCTTCTTTTTGCAGACTTTGACTATGTCGTACATGTGAAGGTAACTCGCAGCTGCAAGTACGTCCTCAATAGGCAGGTCTTTGAAGTGGAGTTTCCCCTCATACATGAATTCCAGGAGGAGGGCGAAGGCTGGGGCTGTAACAATGTCGCTGTTCAGATGAACAATGTCTCTTTTGTCCAGCTGGTCCTTGTAAAAGAGATGGAAGTACATACTGCACGAAGCCAGCACAGCGCGATGAGCGCGGAACTGGGCATCCCCAACCAAGACGTTGCAATCACAAAGAAAACCTTGATGCCTCTGCTCACTCAGACATTGGAGCAAATGTCTGCTGTGGTCGGGAAACTCCATACTGCCTTCATAACCTGTAGCAGATTTAAAAGAAAAGTTTGTTAACATTTAAAAGAAACACACAACTAATGCAAAATGCAACCCTCTCCAAGTCCCCTGAAATCTACAACTAAAAGATTAATAAAAAGAAAAATAAACTTTGGTCAGAGCGAATTATTTTGTTGCTACCCTTGGCAGTGCATATGGGAGAGGGAAAAGCACGTAAACTGCCACAAGACTCAATCACATTAACTGTACTATGTCCGAATCTCTAATCCTTAAAATGGCTAAAAATAAAGATTACATGATAGTCAGTAAGGTACTGTTGATCAAATTAGATGCCTAAAAGGACAGAGACAGGACGAAAACGAAGCTTATAAACATCTGATACAGATGACTATGGCCATATGGCAGCTGCTGCCCAGATAAAGAGATTAAAGAATGGAGTGCGATTACAGCTGTCTGGGCAATTCCACACGTCGCAATCTGCGAATCCCAAATTAGTCACTATTACCGCAAACTCTAAAGGGGGGGAAATAGCCTATACTAACAGCAATAATCTGTCAAGTCAAAATAATATAAACACAAATACTATCGTACTAAACCTCTAGCAGTATTTGCAAAACCCCCCAAAAAAAATCCCCCCTACCTGCAAAAGGAATATAAACAGATCAACTTCTCTTGATCAGTCCCCAAAAGAACACCTTCAATGGTGCGCTAAATCTTTGTGACTCTGGTCTGTCAAGTTTAAAAAAGCAGACTGAAGAGGAATGATACCGGCACACGGAGCAAGATCACACAAAAAAACCTAGCAATGCCAGACTGTCAGCTGCTCTGACATCACTTCAAATGGAAAAGCTACCTCCAGCTGTGCTGCTTTTTAATGCCATATGTTACTCGTGTCGTGTTTGCTACTGCTGCCACCAATCTCACGTTTGAATTCATTATCTGCTACAAAAGGGGGGAAATGCCCCCTCCCGCCAATAAAATAAAACCAAATAAAGTACAGCACCGTGTCTTCCCCCTCACACCCCTCCTTCCCCTTTTATTTTCTTTTGTTGCCAAAAATATCCACTTCACTTGAAATGACACAAATAAACTGCGGCCGCAGAGCACTGTGGAAAAAAAACGCTACAGGGCGACCTGTTAAATGTGCCGCAGCAGCGGTAGCAGCGATCCTCAATGCATGGTGACGGCAGTGAAACCACGACACCCAGAGAGAAAAGTCACAACAGACTGCGGCCGCCGCCGCCGCCGCCGCCGCCTCGCCGGTCCGATGGAGCGACCCGGGCTCCGGCTCGAGCGCCAGCGCGTGAACGGTTACCAGCAACAACGCGTCGCAACAACTGAGAGGGGAAAGAGTAACATTTTGAAACAGTGTAACTCCGCGCCGCTCCTGGCAACACTGCTTCTCCCTCCCCCTTTCTGCCCTCCTCCCCTTGGTAGACGGAGTAGTTGAGGAGGAATCCATGAGGATTTGATTCTCTGAGATACTCACAGGAAGCAAAAAAAAATGAGATGGGGAGGAGGGGGGGTGCACTTTACTGCCTCGAGAAAACAGCGAGTGCAAGTAGGTGGGAGGGAGTGGGGGAGGAAGGAACAACCAATGACTTTCAGGACTTCATGAGAGAGCTAGACACACACACACACAGGAGATAAGTGCGGCCAGATGTTGGAGAAGAGCTGTTGCTATTCCGTGCTCTCCACCTACCTTGACGGAGGAAGTGTGAGTGACATCATATCTTCATTGAAGTCTTGGCCGACCACAAAAGACGCCGGGAATCGGCCGGCAACCTTCCGAAAAAGAAAGTCCGGGATCCCGCCGGCCAATCGGATCGTGCGGTGGGCGGGGCTTCCGCTCTCAGGGTAGGTCGTCTCGGAGTAACCGTGAGCCAGCAAAAGGGGGGATTTGCGTGCCGCCGGCGGGGCGGGAGGGAGGCATCTCGGGAGTTGTAGTCATCGCGCACCCAGGCAAGAGTCTCAAGTTTGGATCCTCGCCGCCAGATCCGAACCTATACCAACAGTCCGCCTTCTGCCGAAGACAACTCTTGAGGTGACGAATGCCGAGAGGCAGGTTGTCTGGAGATGTGCAGAAGCGGAAGCTGAATTCGAAAATTATCTTTCCACTTTAAGAAAATGGTCAAAAACTTTTACATCTATATGTATATATTTAAAAGTTTAAATGCAGTTATGTGCAAACCGCCTCCGAACCTTAAGGGCTACAAATCTGATAATACTGCAGAATATTAAAATCACTATAGAAACGGGAGGACATGACGAAGCAGAGTCACGTTTGCTGATGTTGTAAGCCGGTCATCCCGCTGTTGCAAACTTAACGCCCGCGTTCCCTTTGCCGAATAAAATCAGTTTTACGTTGAGCACGATTTTGCCCACATTATCAGTCTGTTCCAGTTAATCGCCTACATGCGGTCCTCCAACGGGCGCTGCAAAGCTGCTTAAGGCTGCGGGCAGGCTGGGAACGTGTCAGTGACTGCCGCCGATGCTGTTCTGATTAGTACTGTTAGCGGTCTGCAGGAAGCACGGCGAAATCTGGATGCTATCAGCCGACTTGATGTAAATAACAACTATATATATAGAAATTGTATGGTGCATCGTTTCTGTAATTGAGATATAAAAGCGAAATTAATGAAATTAAGACAATCAAGTTGAAATAAGTAGTTATTCCGGGCTGCTGATTTCACCGAAGCCGCTGTCAATGTCATTGAAGATTGACAGGCGGGCCCAATGACCAGCTTTTGTGTTCCTCTCTCAAAATAGTATTCTGTTGGACGAGTCCAGCTGAGAAGCAACAAAACTTATTCAGCTTGGTCTTCAGGACGGGCAGATGTTGGTTTTCAACTTGTGATCGAATATTTCATTGTCAACTCTTTGTGTTCAGGACCTGCACTTGCTGTTTGCTTTAATAATGAGGAATCATTCCAATGGTACTTGTTTTTGCAATAGCTGCTTGGAATACAGCAATCACTTTTATTTTCAGTTTCCTTTTGATGGTATGAGTTGAATATTTCCATTCTTCAGGCAGCTAACAGAAATGTCATGCAATATTGCTTTTGTGGAAGAGTGAATGGTGATTTTTTGTGAAACACGGCTCAAAATGCTGGAGGAACTCAGCAGGTGAGGCAGCGTCTATGGAGAGGGAAAAAGAGTCAACGTTTCAGGCCGAGACCTTGCATTAGGTC
Source organism: Hemitrygon akajei (assembly GCF_048418815.1). Lineage (NCBI taxonomy): Eukaryota > Metazoa > Chordata > Chondrichthyes > Myliobatiformes > Dasyatidae > Hemitrygon > Hemitrygon akajei. Next base: position 21,687,772 of record NC_133130.1, read on the forward strand.
CAGCCAAAGGGTCTCGGCCCAAAACTTTGGCGCTTTATTCCCCTCCATAGATGCTGCCAGACCTGCTGAATTTCTCCAACATCTTGTGTGTGTTACTCTGGATTTCCAGCATCTGCAGAATATCTTGTGTTTGTGGAACAACTGATTGGCTATATTAACAATTCATCCATAATTTTAATTTGAATATGCATACATTTTGAAAATGACTACGTTTTTGATTCAGCATAGTTAACACATTGAATATTCTATTCCATCTAGAGGCACATTGTCATCGTAGGAAATTTAGAACTTTTTAATCACAGCGTTTTTGTTTGCTGCTTTTGAAATCCCAGATAAATAATCTTTATTTTTAGAAAGGCTAGAATTGGTAAACTAAATAGACATTTATTTAATGCAAGATACTAACAATATGCAGTCAAACCTACCAAAGTTGTATAAGAATTGATGGGGGGAGAAAGATATACTATGCCAATATTGCCAGCTGTAATACTTCTGTGCCAGCTGTTCATGCTGTGCCAACTACACTGACACTGTCAATTGTGCCAAAGGTACTAGCTGTGCATCAGTGCCATTGATGCCAGCTGTGCCATTTGTGCCAACTGTGCTGTCTTTCCATTTGTGCCAAACTTATCTATGCACAAAATCCCTGGTCTTAGTGATCAACATTTGCTTAGCTTCTGCAGTCTATAGATACTACATAAGCCTAAGTTTGTTTTGCGAGGCAGTATACAGTATTTTCACGAGTTACTCATTCTAGACTTTGCTGGGGAATTTCAGTTCGTTAAAGGGCACGTACAATTTGTCGGACCTCTGAACACAAACAAAAGATTCAGGCATGTGGCAATCAATATTTCTAGATAAGTACACTGCGATGCTTTTAACTGTCCTTTATTTACCACTAAGAAGTTTCTGTGGCCCAAATGAAAACAAACTTTCCATCTGTTTTTATTGGAATACTGAAAGTGCAATGGTGGCTGTAAAACGTACATATTATGTGAGCAGTGTCACAGTTCAAAAAGGACTATGACACAGATCAGTGATCGTCAGCATTTCTGCCCTGCCTTCCTCCACCAAGCAAACTACTTTGTCATACCCATAAACGCCAGTAAAGTTGCCGCCTCACTCCCCTCTCCCATCTCTGCATTTTTCTTAGTGTATACCAGGCCACGTTCTGCGCTTCTGTTCCAAACTCTGACCTGCCCGGCTGCCATTTCTCAGCTGACGTTGCCAAGAATCAACACTATGCCCTTTCACTTTCCAGCAAGAAAAATCAGGGGAATGCTGTTGCAAGATGGAGCCAGTGCAACATCTACAGCACAAAGCAAGAAGGATGAGGGCTAAATTAACTGGCTGTAGTGTTAATAAAGCTCTTGTATTATTAAGATAGAGATATTAAGTGAAGGATAACCATACCTTCTGGTACCATTTCACTGGTTTATTTTGTAAGGGAAGGATTTACAAGGCAAATGAGCAGTGCGATTCCCACCACTGGAAACTGACAAAGGCAATTTAAGGGGCTGTTGTGTATAACAGATGCCAAAAGTATGGACTCTTTACTTTAAAGGACTGTTCATGATCAAAAGAAAAACTTTGGCAATTCAACAATATTTTAAAAGATTAGTTGTTTCAGGCAGCCTACAGATACCAGTTGCAATCTCTTCTCGGTGACATTGAGTAAACCACATCAGGTAGCCCAAACCAGATGAATCAGAACCAGGTTTAATATCACCAGCAGATGTCGTGAAATTTGTTATCTTTGCAGCAGCAGTACAATGCAATACATGCAAAAAAGGGTGATTTTCAGCAAAATATATATATTTATTAAACTATTATATATATAAAATAGTCAAATTAACTAACTCGGTGGGGGGGGGGGAACAGAAACAAAGAAGTAGTGAATTAGTGTTCATGAGTTCAATGTCCATTCAGAAATCTAACGACAGAGAGGACGAAGCTGTTAAGCTGTTCCTGAATTGTTGAGTGTGTGCCTTCAGGCTCCTGGATCACCTTCCTATGGTAACAATGAGAAGAGATGTTGGGGATGAGGAGATTCATTTCCAAAGGGGCAACAAGGAATGAGTGGGAATATTGTTAATTGTTCTGCCCATTCCTTTTTTTCTGCCCCAGCCCACATAATACACGAATTATTGAACCCAGTACTACAAATTATAAAGGGAAGATTATGATCTCTCCATTACCAGTAAATACGAGCAACAAACTACTGTACCTTAACTTCCAAGTCGATATTTACATAAAGATGAAGGAAGATAACTGTCATTGAACATTTCAAGAGTATTAAGTTCAAAGATCAAAATCTGGAAGTGATTCTGGTGCTTAGAATGTTATAATTTATGAAGTACACAAAATGGAATTTTTTTCCATTTTGAATACAGTTATTTAAAGATTTCTGTTCAATCTAGTATATGAATATTTAGCTTGTGAAAGTGATGATGAATATGAATATAAATATAGTTTATATTGACAATTAAATTACCAAACTAAATTGTGAATATTTTAAAAATTGTGTATTATTCCCTGTTTAGAATTATTTAGTGTGTGGCCTTATTCACTGTATTGTTAAAGTTATTGAAAGATAGCTGTTAAATTCCCTCCAGATGTATAATTATTCCTCAGTTAAACCAATTCAATGGTCTTTTGTGCGTGCAGAAATGATTAGAATAACTATACTAGGGAATTTATATGACTAGCTTGGCTTAATGAAAAGAAAATGTTCAGTTTCATGACAAGCTTCGCTTAATTAATAGGCGCCACAGTAGCGTAGCGGTTAGCGCAACGCTGTTGCAGCTCATTGCATTCTGGAGTTCAGAGTTCAATTCTGGCGCCGTTCTGTAAGGAGTATGTGCTCCACGGGAAATGTGTGGGCTTTCCTCCAGGTGCTCCAGTTTCCTCCCACAGTCCAAAGATGTACCAGTTAGTGGGTTAATTGGTCATGGTTAAGTTGTCCCATGATTAGGACGGGTTGATTAGGTTTGTCAGGGGTTGTAAGGCATGTCTCAAAGGGCTGGAAGGGCCTGCTCTATACTATATTACCACATGAAATAAATAAAACAAAATAAAAATACAAACTACATCAAGGAAAGACAGGTAAAAGGCAGAACAAGCTTCAGTATAAAATTAAACAACTAGCCACTTCTTGCGTCTAATTTTTCCCATCATGGCAAGGCACTTCTATTACTGCTCTTGCTCTGTTTTATGATTGATGAAATATCACTGAGCTTGTTTCAGAAGTTCTGTATTGTGGATGTTCAATGATTTATAGTAGGAAATTAAATCATTTTAAGTACAGCACTGTGCAAAAGTCTTAGAACCATATTATATGTAAAACTAGGGTGCCTAAGACTTTTGCACAGTATTGTATTTGTCAATGTGAAGCAGAGGGTGAGTTTGTAAATCTGGCGGGAGCAAAAAATGTTAGCAATGGCGAGGGTGGAATGCCATGCGAGGGGTGTGGGATAGGTAGCGAGAGGGAGTGCCAGGGGCAGGGGGTTGGTGCGGCTACAGACACACCCAACCCTGAGACACCAGGCAAGATCATTTGGTTTATTGGTCATTATAGAATGTCTCTCTGGTGCTTCCTGCTCCTCACCCTTTTTCCCAACCATGATTCCCCTCTCCCTGCACCCTTATATACACACACATATATGTGTCTAAGATTTTTGCTCAGTGCTGTGTGTCTATGTATATATATAGATTGATGTTAGTGGGGAAGAGAAGGAAGAGATTTACCTACTATACATCTGAATTGGATCCAACAAACAATAGATAGTTTAAGCATCTTTCTACACCAAGCCTCTTGAATATAAGTATTTTAAATGATGTGTTTACTTGACCAACTGAAACCATTCAGAAATGTTCTGGATAACACAGCGCCTTTTGTTGTGGCTGAGAAGGAAACACAAATTGATAGGTAAATGAAGAAAGAAAATACAGAATGTATTAAACCAGAATTGAGACAAATTATTTCTAAATGATCAATGAGGTTGTGGGTGCTTGAGATCATTCAAAATTATTCTGGTCCTGAAGAATGCAATATAGATTATGGATATTAACTGCATATATATACACACAATGGCCTCATTGTTAGATACTGGAGTGTACACAATAAAGTGACCACAGGAGTGGAACCCGGTGTGGTCTTCTGCTGCTATAGCCCATCCACTTCAAGTTTCAACATATTGTGCATTCAGAGATACTCATCTACACATCACTGTTGTAATGTGTAGTTATTTGAGATACTTTCCCTTCCTGTCAGCTTGAACCGGTCTGGCCATTCTCCTCCGACCTCTCTCCTCAACAAGGCATTTTTGCCCCCAGACTGCCACTCACTGGATGTATTTTGTTTCTCACACCATTCTCTGTAAACTCTAGAGACTGTTGTACATGAAAATCCCAGGAGATCTGCGGTTTCTGAGATACTCAAACCACCCTGTCGGGCACCAACAATCATTCCATGGTCAAAGTCACTTTGATCACATTTCTTCCCCATTCTGATGTTTGAACTGAACCTCTTGATCGTATCTGCATGCTTTTATGCATTGAGTTGCTGCCACATGATTGGTTGATTAGATATTTGCATTATTGAGCAAGTTTACAGGTGCACCTAATAAAGTGGCCACTGAGTTTTAATATAAAATATAGAGAAGTTGGAGCAGATAGTTGTTCTAAAGTATTCTTAATGTGATTCTGGTACTACATTTTCAGATAATGAGCTTTAAATTCTCAAGGTACATCCTTTTCTAAAAGGATTGAAGCAGAAAGGACTTGCCGTTCCCCTCAAGGACTAAAAAAGATAGGGTGCTGAAAAATTCTCCCAGTTTCTAAACTGAATCTGATTTGGGATGGTTATTGATAACATTGCCCTGATGTGGCTACATAGTATGAAACAGAACTAACATGTTTGTTCTTTTATTCTTCCAAAGAGTTTTCTTTGATGGATTGCTGCCCAGAACAGAAACAGATGGCAGGCATATTGTCTATATGCCTATTGGAATGAAGAGTAGGAAAACAAAAAAAAATAACTACACTGGCTATCTTCTCAGCTCTCCACTTAAAAGGAATTTGAAAGTGGTGTATGATGGAGGTATTTGCCTTAAGCTCAACATGATGCTAAAGTTGGAAGGTTGACCATCCCCTGAAGGTCTACATTCCAATTGCTACTGTGTTCAGTTAATATCAAAGACCTGAATATATAAAGTATGTGAGTAAAATTTTACAATATTATCATCAACGTGATGGGTGCTTTTTTTTGGCATGTGACTGTTCAATTCAAGCTCACCTGTCTTGACTATTTCATTGACTGACAGTGGGGTAATTTAACAGCTCTCCACTTTAGACCGTCAGAAGAATAAGAATATATTAAAATTAAAGCAAACAAGGCAACAGAACCCGGGTATGGAAAAGGCCATTCAATCCTTTGATACTCATGTCTTGTTGCCCTGACATGTTATCCAGCCAAAAGTAATCAAGATATGTTCACCTTTACTACCTACCTGGCAAAGCATTCCAAACATATAACACACTCTGATTTTGTTTTTCACTTGTTTTTATTAAAATATCAAAGTCCCCTCTGTATATTAATATCCCATGATATTTCAGAGCCTTTTTCTAACTTATTAATTCAATGTAAATTACTTGTTCATATGTTTGATATGTGTGCAGGTTTCGTAATTATCGATGTTCAATTTCACTTCCCATTATTTCAGTCATTGATGCTTACTCAGTGCTGTAATCTAAAAGCACACATTCTAACAGGGACAGGGTCTTTCACTATTAAGGCCAATGTTACAGTTTTATCGATACATATCTTTTACTCTGAATCCACTGGAGCAGTACTGGTAATCTTCCCGTCGTACTCTGTCCCGTCATACCAGTACTCACAAAAGGCGACATTCGTCATTACGGACCCTCATCACACAGAACCTGCCCTTGCCCCATTGCTGCCATCAAGGAGGAGGTACAAGAACTTGAAGATACACACTCAATGTTTCAGGAACAGCTCCACAATCAGATTTCTGAATGGACAATGAACCCATGAACACTACCTATTGATTTTTTCCTCTCTTTGTACACTACTTATTTAATTTAATATTTTAAATATATGCTTTACACTTTGATTTATTATGTATTGCAATATACTGCTGCTGCCAAATAACAAATTTCATGACATATGCCAGGGATATTGAACCTGATTCTGATACTTTACTCTGGATCTCAGTTAATCGTTCTTCCTTGTTCAAATTTCCATAGACAATATTCAATTCCCTTTCAAATACTACCTTTTACTCTGGTGGTTCCTATCATATAAATTGTTAATTTTCACAATATAGATGTAGCAGTTTCAGTTTTGAAGCTTCTCAACCAGTGAAATCTATTCCTATATCAACTAAGCTGATAAGAAGGAAACAGCTGAGAAGTTTTAAGTATCATGTTAAGGTCTAAATGAATAACTCAGTGAATCATTCAGTATTATCCTGGATACCACCAACAAATGCTACTACCTCTTGTTAGCCTTTCTTCACGGATTGATATTCTTAGCTGTTCATCACAAATAGAATGCTTTCCATTATGAAAGTCGCCTTGAGAATGCTCCTCATCCACTGGCCCCCATTACCTTCTCTCTTTCCCCTCCACCTGCCTATTGCCTACATGTTCCTCCCAATGGTTTCCCTCCATACCCTCCTTTCCTTTATTCCAAGGTCCACTGTCCTCTCCTATCAGATTCTATCTTCTTCAGCCCTTCCACTGATCATTCCCCCCCCCCCCACATCCTTTTAAATCATTCCTTTTCTCCCACTTCGCTCACCTTCCTTATAGCCCTCTCACCTGGATCCACACTATCACCTGCTGGCTCTCACTCCACCCATTTCCCCCATTCTTTTTATACCAGCTATTTCCCTGCTTTCCAGTCCTGCTGAAGGTTCTCAACCCAAAATGTCAACTCCATAGATTTATTTCACTCCATAGATGCTGCCTAACCTGCTCAGTTCCTCCAGTGTTTCTAGTGTGTTGCCTGGGAAAGTTCACTGTTTTTACATGCAATATACTTTGGATTGTGGTAGAATCATTTTCCATGCGTAACCTTTGAAATTATGAAGGAAGCTCTTGAAGTGAGTGTATGCATTTCATTACTGTGATCGCAACAACAGGTCTATACCAACCATGGGATAAGAATCAGCTGTCTCCTTCGGCCACAACAAGGCATCTAACTGAAGAGCTGCTTCATAACTCCAAATATGTCTGTAAGTTCAATCTTTCCTGTGGGGCATTTGCGTATACCACTTTTGACATTGTGTGCTTCCTCTGGGTGCTCGGTTTTCACCCACTTCCAAAAGGTGTACAGGTTAATTGGCCCCATACGTCTACTCCCAGTGAATAGCAGAATCTGGGCAGAGTTGATGGGAACATGGGAGAATAAGACGGGGTTATTGTAAATGAGAGCCTGAAGCCTGGCACAGACCTCAATCTGACAGACAGACATACAGTCTTTGTACCGTATGACTCTATAAATCTCGTATAAATCTCAGGTTGATGGTGTTTGGGATCCTACCAATACCACTCTACTAGTACACTCCCTGATGTCTACTAATCAGCTTGCCCCAGCAACAGAGGTTCAGTGCAGGATGATGCAATTTGAGACAGGCCTGCCCAGGCAGGGCTCCTGGAGTTTTGGATTGGTTTATTAATGTCACATGTACCAAGATACAGTGAAAAGCTTGTTTTGCCTACTGCTCACACAGATCAAATTTTAACACAGTGTATTGAGCTCGAATAAGTTACAATGGAGTGCAAGATCATTTCGAGGTACATTATGCGGCCAAGACCCCAACTTATATCAGGCCAAGAGGTCCGTTCGAAGACTCTTAATACAGTGCTAGAAGCTGTCCTTGAGCCTGGTGATATGTGCTTTCAGGCTTTTCTATCTTCCTAGCCATCTGCAGGCTTGTCTGTTTCACGGGAGCAGCCATCCACCAACTGCACTTAAGTAATGTCCGAGCAGGTCAGGCGAAGTGGGCACAGTTTTGTGCAAGGCATATCATGTTTGGACAATATATTGGAGTTCTTTGAAGAAGTGAAGTGCGAAATGGATAAAGGGGCTGCAGTAGATATACAATACTTACATTTCCATGTTATTGTGGGTAGACAGAGTATGGAGTTCAAGTTACAATCAGGACAACCTGGCCTTTCTTAACGATGGAACACACACACACACACACACCCCCAAGAAGTGAAGGAACAAGTCAGACAGCATCTATAGAGGGAAATAAACTGCCAACACTTCAGGCTGAGACGCTTCATCAGTGTAAGTATGTGGTCAAAGAGTTGGAAAGCAGCAGACATCACAGAAGCTGAACAGTGAGAGAGAGTCTTGAACTAATTATCTGTTCTACCTGCCTACTAGCCACTCAAAGGTCGCGCACTAGGTTACCCAGATCCCTCTGCACCTCAGAGCTCCGCAGTCTCACTATTTAGAAAATGTACTTTTAAAAAATTTTTCCTTGCAAGAATGAACAGTTTTACAAACGTAGAAACATGGAAATCTACAGCACATTACAGGCCCTTTGGCCCACAATGTTGTGTCAATCATGTAATCTACTCTAGAAATTGCCTAGAATTTCCTAGGCAGTTTTGTACCTAGTTTCTTGCCTAGAAAGTTTTGTACTTTCTCAGAACATTGTCCACTCATTTAAACCATCTCTGTTCCTTTGGAAATGCATTATGTCCTCCTCACAAGTTACTTCCTCTGCCATCAGCAAATGTAGCAAATATTCCTTTGGTACTGTACCAAATCACATACATAAATTGTAAATTGTAAAACACCACTCACTACCAGTTGCTTCCTCTCCATTTCCTGTTCATAGTTGTGGTGAAATTACTCCTTCACTGCTGTTAAATAGGAAGCTTCAGAGTCTCCAGCAAGTGTCAAAACACTACGTCCTGCACCATTAGCTTTTATCTTCCACAGTAACTTTTGATGTAGCACTTAATCACGTGCCTTCTGGAAGTTTAAGTGCACTCCATCCAAAGGTTCCCATTTGTACCATGGGTGCCATGGTAACATGGTGGTTAGCGCAACGCTATTACAGGACTGGGAGTCAAAGTTTGGAGTTCAATCCAGACGTCCTCTTTAAGGTGTTTATACGTCCTCCTCATGGAATGCATGGGTTTCTCTCCAGGTGCTCTGGTTTTCTCCCACAGTCCAAAGATGTACCAGTTAGAAGGGTGATTTGTCATTGTAAATTGTCCCGTGATTAGGCTAGGGTTAAATTGGGAGTTGCTGGCAGTGACGAGGCTCAAAGGAGTGGAAGGGCTTATTCCACGCTGTATCTCTACATTAAAAAAAAACCTTTTACTTCTTATAAGAAATTCAATAAATGGTCCAAACATGATTTCCCCTTCACAAACCTATGTTGACATTGCCTGATTAGCTTACATTTTTCAAAGTGCTTTGCTCTAATGTCTTTACTAATAGTTTTTTTTTGCATTTTATCTAGAACAGATGTTAAACTAAATGCCTTTCTTTTCCTGTTTTCAGACTCGCTTTTTGAATAAGGGAAATATGTTTGTTACTTTCTTTCAAGTAGAACCTTACCTCAATCTAGGTAATTTTGGAAATTTAAACCAATGCATTAATTATCTCACAAAATCCTATGATTAACAATGGAGTTATTGAGTTGTCTTTGTGTGATCTCACTCGAGCCAAGTACGATCTTCTCCAAAGGGGTTGTCTATTGATAGGTTTTCAGGTGGCTGTAGAGGCTGATCAGGGATCCATATATTCCGAGGGGCTTCCAGACCTCACAATCCTGTTGTCTTTGCCACTTGCTAAATGCCACTTTAATCCGAGATGTTAGGAAGGTTTCCCTTATGGAGAATGTCTCTGTGTGACTTTGCTTAATGTGGGGAGGCTGATGTGTGGGACAATCCTTGTCAGATCAGGGTCAGGGTCCAGTGGCATGGAATACAAAATGACTAGAGACCCTTCATTGCTGCAGCCTTCCTCCGCCTTCACTGCTGTCGCGACATGTCATCATCTTCCTCCAGCTCCACCACTGAGGTCTTGGTTGGATTGCTCTTTGGAACCCTCCCCCTAGACCTTACCACAATGGGTGACCTTACTAGGAGCTAAGCATCAGATGGCTAAACTCCAGACAGCATCGCTCTTGGGACCTCAGGAATTCAAGGCGACAATCCTCCAAAAAGCATACAGTTGTACAGCATAGAAATAAGCCCCTCAACCCAACTCGCCCATGTTGACAAATGTGCCTTCCTGAGTTGGTCCCGGTTATCTACACTTGATCCACGTCTCTCTAAACCTTTCCTATCCATATACCCAACCTAATATCTTCTATACATAAACTCAAGGTTCAAAGTACATTTATTATCAACATATGTATACTATATACCATCTTACAGGCTGCCACAAAACAAAGAAACCCAATACAACCCACTAAGAAAGAAGACCGTCAAATACACAATGTGTAAGAAAAAAAGTAAATCGTGCAAATGATAAAAGTAAGCAGAACTGAAGTTCTCAAAAGTGAGTCTACGGCCATGAAGCCAATCATCTCTTCAGCCAATCATCACTCCAGGAGCCTATTAGTTGCAGACCACAGCCTCAGTTCAATGCAGAGACAAGTAAACTTTGCTGAGCAGCGAGCTGAACCCTGGCCTGTCCATCACCTCTGGCCCTGACACTCTGATCTCCAACACTACAAAGTACCTCTCCCAAGTCAAGTCAAGTTTGTTGTCATGTGCATGTACCGTGAGGTGCAGGCAAAATCTAAAGCTTGCATGCAGCAGCAACAGAGGTACATAGGTTCAGACAATAAACAAAACATAAATTATACAAGATGCTGAAGAGAAAAAAAAAGATGGCAGAACAAGATGGTAGTTCAAAAATCGCAATCAGAGACAAGACCATGGGATTTTAAGAGGTGGTTGGTAGTGTTCCTGTGGTTGAGCTGGAATAAGCTTGAGCAGATCACTTTGAGAGCATTATATTGGAAGAAAGTAGCTGATCCTGAACTCGCCAGTGTGGGACTTCAGGCTTCTGTACCTCCTATTGTGAGAACAGAGCACGACCCAGATAGTGGGGTTCCTTCTTGAGGTAGTCTGTGCTGTAGATGCTGTCAATGCACAATCAAATACACTTCATCTGGATGGCATCAACCTTCTTCAGAGTTGAGCTCTTCTCATCCAGATTAGAGGAAACTATTTCCGATTCAGTTTATTGTTAGTATAGGAAACATACCAGAAGTGATTGTGGTTCGATGCCAAGCATAAAACACGGGACAAAACCATCTGCAAACCTGGCAACAAAGCCATCTATTCCATCATCTAAATAATTTATATACAGCATAAAAAGAAGTGGTCCCAACACCGACCCCTGCAGAACACCACTAGTCACTGGCAGCCAACTTTCTCCCTATCAGACTTTTCTTTCTCCCTATCAAATTTCAAGAACTCAATCATATTGTGATCACTGGTTCCTAAGGGTTCTTTTACCATAAATTCCCTAATCGCCTCTGGTTCATTACATAACACCCAATCCAGTATAGCTGATCCCCTAGGAGGCTCAACAACAAACTTCTCTAAAAAGCCACCTTTTAGGCATTCAACAAGCTCACTCTCTTGAGATCCATTACCAACGCTAACCATTATATCTTTGGAATGTGGGAGGAAACTGGAGCACCTGGAGGAAACCCACATGGACACAGGGAGAACATACAAACTCCGTACAAACAACGGTGGAAATCAGACTTTGAACTTACAGCTGGTATGCTGTGAAGCATTGCATTAACTACTACACTACTGTGCCTCCCATGTCCTTGAAGCACATCTGGAACATGTTTCTCATTGTCTCTAGGTTGTCCTATACTTACTCCTCCTCATCTTCATGGTGTTTGTTGGCCAATGATTGAGTCAGGACACTGTAGCTGACAATGCAACAAGGACCCTCACCTGGAGTGTACTGAAGCAAACTGCCAGACCACTTCACCTTTGCTTCACTTCATAGTGACTATGGATGGGTCCAAGTTCTCATGATAGCAGGATTGGTTATGGTTACTGGAAGCTGAACAAGTCTGGGGACAGGCCTTCAGAAAGGAACCTTTCTCGTCTCAGAAACTGCTGAGATATGGAGTGAGGGACATAGGTGGTGGGTGCTCATAGGTGGTGACTGTAATATCTGTGAATGAAGGAGCAATGCAAGCTCACTAGTTGTATTGCATTCAACTGAATGCTCAGGAAGTGAAAGTATTTGCTATTCCTGAATCTGCTGAGGGTCTTTTTTGGAAACCCTTAACATAATTACCCAGTGTGGGAGTACACTTCCAGTGTGGGAGTATTACCCACAAACCATGAGGAAACCTGTTCTCATTGCAAATCTCTGTGCTAAATCTGTCCATCAAGGGAATGAATTTGGCATTAAGAAAATGCCAAATTTCTAGGTTAGAGTAGGAAAACCTCTTACAGTTGATAAGAAATGTCAGAAGCGAAGGAAAAATAAACTTAAACATGTGGAATGTGGACCATTATTCAGGGAACTGAGTTCAAGAGCCGCGAGGTAATGTTGCAGCTCTATAAACTGGTTAGACCACACTTGCGGTATTGCATACAAGACCTGCTGAGCTCCTCCAGCATTTTGTGTGTGTTACTTGGAGTATTGTCTTCAGTTCTGGTCACCTCATTATTGGAAGGATGAGGAAACTGTAAAGAGGGTGCAGAGAAGATCAATAAGATGCTGTTTGGCTTAGAGGGCATGTCTTATGAAGAGAGGTTAAGTGAGCTAGGACTTTTCTCTTTGGAGCGAAGCAGAATGAGAGGTGACTTGATAGAGGTGTACAGGATAATAAGAGACATAGATAGAGTGGATAGTCAGAGACATTTTCTCAGTGCAGAAGTGGCACAGAGAAGCATAAAGTATAGATGGGGCGTTTACAAAGAGAGAGCTGGATACATAGAACTCCCCACCTGGGGCAGTGTTGGAGGCAGATATATTAGGGGCATTTAAGAAACTCTTAGATAGGCACATGGATGATAGAAAAATGGAGAGCTCAGTTGGAGGGAAGGGGTAGATTGGAGCAGGTTAAAAGATCAGTACAGCATTTTGGGCTGAAGGGCCTGTACTGTGCTTAATGTTCTATATTCCATGTGTTCTGTGAACTGGCCACAATGCCTTTCAGTGGCATAGGCAGCAGGTGGGATTTCTCGGTGACCATCTCTTTGGAGAACAGGTTGACTCTCCACCTGGACCTGCAGCTTGGGAGTTGGTAATCACAGGCAGAGATCTTCTCTCTAAGTTGTCCTTGCCTACTTGCCCACTCCCCTTCCTGTTGAAGCCCGTGTGGAAGGAAACCAAAACAGCCCCCATTTCTTGATAGGACCCATGCTTTGTGGAGTTAAATATTTTGCATAAGGTTATGGAGGCTATTTTAGCACAACCTACATATTCAAGGTATGTGCCAGCTAGCTCTGCTCACTGCTCTGATCAGAATAGACATCCCTGGATCTCAAATTTCTTACGTTATTTGATAAATGTAACACAATACATTTTAATGACTGTTCTGATCTCTTATTTATTCACTAATTAATTTGCAAGTAATTAAGAATTCCTTAAAACAATGTAGATAGGATAGGAGGTGTGGGTGGTGCTCTTCCTCCTGGATGGATGGAATCCAGTTTGTGTAAATACAATGCAAATTCTGAGCAAAAAAGTTGCTATTTAGTTTTAGTCCTTGGGCATTCTTTTCAGCTGCTTTTACTTTTTGGTAGGACTCATTCATTTGTGGAGTTGAAGATTGTTTTAACTTTTCAGAGACTGTTCTAACACCTCTTGAGGCCTCCGTCGGTCAGGGTCGACCATGGATATCATGTCCTAGCTGCCTAGATACACAAGCCAGGGCAGTACGATATGGAGAGCAAGCTGTTGCCCATGTAGCAAGCTGCCCCTCTCCATGCATCGGATGAGCTCAAAGGAATGGCAGAGGCTGATACAGTTTGGCACCAGCAACATCACAGGAGTTGACAGTCAACATTGAACTCAATGTAGGACTGACTTTGGGGCTCTAGCTCCTGATTTATCCCTCGGGGTTTACTCCCAAAGTCTGCCCCATGAGTGGGTATAGCTGCAAGGCAGCGGAGATTTTCCTTTTCCTAGATGAGCAGCCAGGACTGACAAGCCCTGTCTGCCTGAAGCAACTGGTTTTAAGGTGCCAGTAACCCTCGTTTGCCCCTTCTCCTGTCAGCAGAAATGGTTCTGCTAGGCTTAGTAATTAAGCCGCACGTGAAGGCCAGGAGCTGGACTTGGTTGTCAAAGGCTATTTGAAGCATATGCCATTGGGAGCATTTAATAGGTAGTTGGAGCTTCTCCCCATTACCACACCCGGTTGTAACAACCTTAAGGAACCACCTTAACAACAGTAACACCATCCACAGACGTGCAAAAGATATAAAGATTAGCTTTAAGCTTTGTTTGTCACGTGTTAAGTACACTGAACACTAAACATTGAAGTGTGTCATTTGTGTCAGCGAGGATTGTGCTGGGCAGCCTGTAAGTGTCACCAGGCTTCCGGTGCCCACATAGCATGCCCACAATTTACTCACTCTAATCCTAACTGTAGGTCTTTCGAATGTGGGAGCACCTAGAAGAAACCCACAAGGTCACGGGGAGAAGGTAACTCCTTACAGACAGCAGCGAGAATTGAATCCCGATTGATTTTAGAGCTGGCGCTATGAAGTGCTGTGCTAACCACCACGTTACCACGCGGCCAGATACAAGAAATGTAGCAGCTGATCTTGGGTCACTCCTCCAGTCACATGTCCTTGCATTGCATCAGAAACTCACTACATTTTCTCATTAAATGGAAACACACTGTTCTGCACACCCTTCCTGCATCGGAACTGATCTGAATGATTAACATTAATCTCATAGTTTCCCAGAAGCTCAAAATGATAGAACTACTTGCCTTGTTTTGAAATTTACTGTTGGATGTTTAAACTGTTGAAACTTATTTTCTAATTTATTTTAAATGAACCAGAATACACTCACTGGCCATTTTATTAGGTACACCTGTAATCCTGCTCATTAATGCAAATATCTAATCAGCCAATCATGTGGCAGCAACTCAATACATAAAAGCATGCGGACATGATCAAGAGGTTCAGTTGTTGTTTAAACTAAACATTAGAATTGGGAAGAAATATGATCTTTGTGACTTTGACTATGGAATGATTGCTGGTGCCAGATGACGTGGTTTAAGTATCTCAGAAATTGCTGATCTCCTGGGAGTTTCATTTGCAACGGTCGCTAGAGTTTACAGAGAATGGTGTGAAAAACAAACAACATCCAGAGAGTGGCAGTTCTGTGGGTGAAAACACCTTGTTAATAAGAGAGATCAGAGGAGAATGGCCAGACTGGTTCAAGCTAATGGGAAGGTGACAGTAGCTCAAATAATCACGTGTTAGAACAGTGGTGTGCAGAAGAGCATCTCTGAACACACAACACATCAAACCTTGAAGTAGATTGGCTACAACATCAGAAGACCACGAACATACACTTAGAGGCCACTTTATTAAGTACTGGAGGAATCTAATAAAGTGGCAACTGAGTATAATTAAAGGAATTCCTGATGAATTCATTCATCATTTATACATTAGTGTCTTGATGAGTAATTTTTCCTTCCTCTTAGGTTTTAAGAAATAAAGTTGAGCACGACGTATTCATGATTTCCTAAATTAAGTCTTTTCTAACCTTGAATTTCTGAACAATCAATTTTGGATCTTAATTTCTGCTTTGAAATAGGGTAAAGGTGTCATGTACAATGTGTCATCCTATGAAGTTGAACTTCTGAGCAGCACCTAATAAACTAAATCTATTGGCTGGTAAATATAGCTATGAAGAGCTACTTAAATCTGTTACAGAAAACACATGAAACACTACTGGCTGTCAAGTAGGATTGGAGGAAACAAGTAAAGCAGTTGTGTTCATACCTCTTTTACCCTTTCTCTCCTGAAGGTGGCAGATCATGCGACAGTTTGATAACCAAACCACAGCAGTCTTCTCATGCCCTGCACAGAATAGCCATTCTTCACATATGAACATGGACAGTGATCACTGAGGTATAGGATTATGGTGCCTAACCACAGACTAGCCCAGTGGGTAGCTGTTCCTGGCAGTGATAATTAAAAGGGGACCCCTGTTGAATACTGTTGACCTCATTTTATATCCAGGGCAGAAAACAGAAGTTGCTGCCCACTACCAACTGAGTCCTAGATTATCTCTTTTAGCCAGCTTAAAATCTTACTAGCTGGTATGGTTCAAGGCAGCATTACTCATGAGGGTGGAGAATTTAATACAAGAGCACCAAGTTCTGATCTGAGTGAAATCAACATCAGTACATTCCCATTGTCTACACAGCATAAAATCAGAATCAGGTTTTTTTTATATCAGTGTTTTATATGGTATGAAATCTGTTGTTCTGTGGCAGTAGTATAGTTCAAAGACATAAAATTACTACAAATTATAAAATAATTAAGTAATGCAAAATAAAAGAGGTAGCATTCATGAGCTGGCAAAGGGGAAGAAGCTGTTCCTGAATAGGGTCCAGAATCTCCTTCTGTTGGTTGTAAGGAGAAGAGGGTATACCCCCGATGGCATAGGTCCTTAATGACAGATGCCACTTTCTTGAGGAATGCCTCATGAAGATGTCCTCACTGGTGCTGAGGGTTGTACCATTGAGGACATCTTCAAGAGGTGGTATCTCAAGAGGATGGCATAGATCATTGTACCATGATGGAACTGGCAGAGCCTACAAACCTTTGTAGCCACTTGTGATCCTGGGCAACAGAGCTTCCACACAAGGCTGTGAAGTCAGAATGCTCTCCATTGTACATCTATAGAAATTTGAAAGAGTCCTTGATGCCATATCATATCTCCTCAGACTCCTAATGAAGTAGAGCTACTGGCATGCCTTCTTCATGATTCCATCAATGTTTTGGGTCCAGGACAGATCCTCTGAAATGTTAATACCCAGGAACCAAAGCTGCTCACCTTCTCCTATGCAGATGGCTGTGTACACTGACTTCCCCTTCCTGAAGTCCACAATCAATTTCTTGGTCTACTGATGTTAAATGTGAAGTTATTGTTTTGATACCACTCAACCAACTGTGATGTATCTCTCTGATGTACACCTCCTCATTGCCACCTGAGATTTTACCAGCAACGGTGGTGTTGTCTATGAGTTAGGGAGTTTGAGCTGTGCTGAAGAATGCACAAGAGTGTAGAGAGAGTAGAGCAGTGGGCCAAGCACACATCCTTGAGGTGTCTATGTTGATTGACAGTAAGGAAGAGAAGTTCTCACCGATTCTCATCACATTTATTCCAAGAGATTTCATGCATAAAAAATAGGGTTTTTTTTTCCTGTTCTTTCTCCATATATAATTTCATTGCCAAAATGTCAGAGGGCATTTTTTTGAGAGGCTCAGAAATTTGAAACGTCAAGCAAAGCTAGAGGCAGAAGTTTGATTAAACAAAGATCTAAGATGCACGACTAGTACCCTCGCAACAGCAGTGAGAAAAGTGCTACAAAAATGTTTTCTCCAAAGTAAGAAGTTTTCCAATTATTCTGAAACAACACCCACAAGTTCTGGATAATCTCAATAGGGGAAAACACTATCTCAGCATGAACCCTGTCAATCATACTTAGAATCTTTCACATTATCTTTGGCATTTCTCCCATTAGTGACGTGCAGTTATAGAGCAGAGATTACTGAACGTGTTCTCACTTCTACAGGGTAAGTGAGGTTGGATTAGGAAGGATACCCTTCTCATCTTTGTTAATGGTTGCAGGTGGTTTGAGAAGGATGAGGAAGAATGATGCACTGGGGCCTGAGTTACACAGGAAGAAAACTATTACAATAACAGCAAATTCAAGAAACCCTTGTAAGATCAGGCAATATCTGCAAAAAGAGAAACAGAGTTAATCTTTCAGGTTAAAGACTCATCAGAACTGAGAAAGAAAGAAAACATTGATGAGGCCTAATGTGGAGAATTGTGTGCAGTTTTGGTCATCTACCTACCAAATTTCTTGGTGTTCACCTGGTGGAGAATCTCACCTGGTCCCTCAACACCAGCTCAATAGCAAAGAAAGCCCAGCAGCGTCTCTACTTTCTGCAAAGGCTGAGGAAAGTCCATCTCCCACCCCCCCATCCTCATCACATTCTACAGGGGTTGTATTGAGAGCATCCTGAGCAGCTGCATCACTGCCTGGTTTGGAAATTGCACCATCTCAGATCGCAAGACCCTGCAGCGGATAGTGAGGAGATAGTGAGGAGATCATTGGGGTCTCTCTTCTCGCTATCATGGACATTTACAATACACGCTGCATCCGCAAAGCAAACAGCATTATGAAGGACCCCATGCACCCCTCATACAAACACTTCTCCCTCCTGCCGTCTGGGAAAAGGCTCCGAAGCATTCGGGCTCTCACGACCAGACTATGTAACAATTTCTTCCCCCAAGCTATCAGACTCATCAATACCCAGAGTCTGGACTGACACCTTACTGCCCTATTGTCCTGTTAATTATTTATTGTAATGCCTGCACTGTTTTGTGCACTTTATGCAGTCCTGTGTAGGTCTGTAGTCTAGTGTAGTTTTTTTTTAATCTCTGTGTTGTTTTTTACGTAGTTCAGTCTAGTTTTTGTACTGTGTCATGTAACACCATGGTCCTGAAAAACGTTGTCTCATTTTTACTATATACTGTACATAGCAATCATGGTCGAAATGACAATAAAAGTGACTTGACTTGAGAAAGATGTAAACAAGGTTGAAAGAGTACAGAGAAACTTTACAAGGATGTTGCTGGGTCACGGTGACCTAAGTTATAATGAAAGCTTGAATAGGTTAGGATTGTATTCCTTAGAAAATAAAAGATTAAGAGGAAATGCAATAGAGGTATACAAAATTATGAGGAGTATAGATAGGGTAAATGCAAGCAGGCTTTATCCACTGAGGCTGAGTGCTACAACCTGAGCTCATAGGTTAAGAGTGAGAGGTGAGAACTTTAATCGAGCATGAGGGGAAACTTCTTCACCCAGGGTCGTGAGAGTCTGGAATGAGCTGCCAGCACAAGTGGTGGATGTGAGCTTGGCTTCAACGTTTAAAAGAAGTTTGGATAGGTGTATGAACGGCTATGGTCCCGGTGAAGGTTGATGGGAGCAGGTAGTTTAAATGGTTCAGCATGGACTAGATAGGCCAAAGGGCCTGGTTCTGCACTGTATTTTTCTATGACTCTAAGACAAGTTAGTTTTAAGTTGTAGGGAGGATGGGGGAGGGATGGATGGGAGGAGCATATTGCTGATAAGTGAGGTTCAGGTTTACTTAGATGGTATCCACTGATGACCCCATCTAGTTGATAATGATGAGGGAGTGTAAAAAGAGAGAGAGTGAAAGCCACAAAGGAAATATAAAAGCTGTAATATACAGAGCTATTGGAAATATCCAACAGTTGAAGCTATGGTAGTGAAGGGAGGATAAACTGAGTCAGTATTAGAATCAGAACTGGCCAGACAAAAATTAATTGGACACAGGCCTTCCACAGACAGGTAGATCTGAATGGGAGTTTTATGGGGAATTAGGGTGACAAATAACAGGAAGAAAACAGCCTTTGCATTCCCACTTAATACCCTCTAGTTACTGTTTCCACCATCACCTCCTGGCTCCCAACTCAACCCCTACCCTATCTGGCTCACTCTGCCTATCACCTGCCAACATCACTCCCCCTCTTCTCTCCTTGTCCCAGTCCACCAATCCCATCTGGCCTCTGACTCAAAACTCCACCCGTCCTATTTATAATGACTATTTCCTGTCTCTATTCTCTCATCTCTCATGCAGGATTGCGACCTAGAAGGTCAGAAATTTCTGTACCCCGCCCCTGAATGCTGCTTCACCTGCTGACTTCCTCCAGCAGACTGTTTTTTGCTTGTATAATATAACACTGATGAGGGCGATTTCTGTCGTTGTCATTCAAGGATGCAGACAAGATTGGTGACAACAAATTTGACATCATATTTCAGTGATAATAAACATGATTCTGAGTTACAGCTGGGAGGTGGGGTGTGGGGAGTGAATCCGGGAAATGACGTCAACCTGAAGAATACGAGAGAAGGCTAATTAAAGATGAGGGCGAAGGTGGGACTTCTATGCAGAGAATTTAACAATGGAACAGAGTGGTCAACCACATAGTAAGTTATGCAAGCCTTGTGGTTAATACTGTGAAGTAAGAAGCTGGGAGATGATAGGCGGAAGAGGTAAAGGGCTGAAGAAGAAGTTATCTGATAGGAGAGGACAGTGGACCATTGAAGATAGGAAAAAGGAGTGGCACCAGATGGGAGTGATGGGCAGGTTAGAAGGCTCAGCCTCTGATAAGGATGCCCACCATCAGCAGAGACCAGGCCAGTTTAGCCTTTGTATGCCCGATGGAAGAGGGGCGAAGAGAGAATGTCCAGGGTGAGTTGGGTCTTTATACGGACTACATTACTGTAGCAGCAAGAAGTATAGACAGAGTCAATGAAATAATGTGTATAATGACACAGTGACAATGCATAACCAGTTCATAATGTCACATAAGCAGACTGATTTTGATCGTGTGTAGAATGGAATTGAACCGAGTAGAGATAGCCCAGTACTGTCATGATGTTGATATTATGACATGTCTGTCCATGGCCTCCTCTACCATCAAGATGAGGCCACTTTCAGATTGGAGGAGTAACACCTCATATTCCATCTGAGTCATCTCCAACCTAATTGAATGAAAATTGATTTATCTAATTTCCAATAATTTCTCCTCCCTCCTGCTTCTCTTTTTTTCCATTCCCTATTCTGGTTACCCCCTACCCTTTCTCTTCTCCTCACCTACCCATCACCTCCCTTTGGTTCCCTCCTCCTTCCCTTTCTTCCATGGTCCACTCTCCACTCTTATTGGATTCCTTCTTCTTCTTCAGCCTTTTACCTTTTCCACCTATCACCTCCCAGCTCTTACTTCATGCCCCCTCCCCCACACACCCACCTTCTCCGTCACTTGGTCTCACCTATCACCCACCAGTTTGTACTTCTTCCCCTCCCTCTGCCTTCTTATTCTGGCGTCTGTCCCCTTCCTACCCAGTCCCAATGAAGAGTCTCGGCCCAAAACATTGACTGTTTATTCACCACTGTAGATGTTGCACCGTTCCTCCAGCATTTTCTGCATGTTGCTCAAGAATTCCAGCGATGCAGAGTCTCTTGTTTTTAAGCCAAGTCTTTGTTGCAATGGAAGTAAATAGGTGCAGTTCTGGTGATTACCAGAATTTAGAGAAATTGGTGTTCATACCATCAGGTTGGAGGCTATCCAGATGCAATATGAGGTGTTATTTCTCGAACCTGAGTGTGGCCTCATAGGGGCAGTACTTGGCTTCCTCTATTCTGTCATGTTGACAGCAGAACAATATGAAATATAATTCCTAAGATGTTGAAGAGACGATGTGTAACCATGTGATTAGCACTGCAGGGCAAGTGCAACTTGAAAATAAAGATATCCAAGGGATGGTAAGAAGTACAAAGCAGGGTTTGTTTAACAGATGTGTGTTAAAACTTGGTAGGCATGCGGCTCAACAAATAACAGTGTGGAGAACTTGGTGAGGACAGTGGATAGAGGGTAGAGGATAACGCATATGCATGTATTACATTTAATGAAAAGCAGATGCTAGGTGGTTTTTTAGTTGTGTCTGAAAGCTAGAGGGAAAATACCTTCTAGAGCTGAAGAAGCATCCATAATGATGTGTTCCTCTAACTGTCAAAGAGCTGCTGAAAACTGAGCTTGAAAGGCTGAACAAGGCTCAAATCATTCTTAGAGATTCTTGAAACACAAGAAATTCTGCAGATGCTGGAAATCTTGAATGACACACACAAAATGCTGGAGGAGCTCATCAGGTCAGGCAGCAGGTCTGAAGAGGAATAAACAGTCGATGTTTTGGGTCGAGACCCACCCTTCATCGGGACCTGAAAGAAGGGGGAAGATCAGGTTGTAGGAACAACTCCTCATTTTTCTTCTGGCTAGCTTCCAGCCTGACGGCATGAACATCAATTTCTATAATTTATGGTAAATTCTCCCTCAGCCCCTTTTTCTCTTTTTCCATTCCCTATTTTGCCTCCCCTATCACTCCTTCTCCTCACCTGCCCATCACATCCATCTGGTGCCGCTCCTCCTGTCCTATCTAACATGGTCCACGGTCCTCTCCTATCAGATTCCTTCTTCTTCAGCCCTTTGCCTCTCCCACCTAACACCTCCCAGCTTCTTTCTTAATTCCCTCTCCCCACCTACACATCTTCCCCCCTCACCAGGTCTCACCTAACACCTCTCAGCTTGTACGCTTTCCCCCTTTACCCCTCCACCTTCTTATTCTGGTTTCTATCCCCTTCCTTTCTAGTCCTGATGAAGTATCTCAGCTCAAAATGGTGACTGCTTTATTCCTCTCCATAAATGCTGTTTTGACCTGCTGAGTTCCTCCAACATTTTGTGTGTATTGCTTATAGATTTTCTTATCCATTGGGTATCAACCTTGATGTGTGGCTCAGTCAACTAAACACCATCTATTTGGATTCACATGACTTGAAGAAGAAACTGAAGGGTAATAATTTTCTGATAATTACATTGAAGATTAATCTACCAGATCGAAGCAGAACAAAACATTTCAGCGTGCTGGATGCCAAGAATGGATTTTGGTGTAAGGAGCACAACAATGAACTGAAAAGCATTCTTTGGGATCTAGTGATGGCTAAAGATAGCTTTTGGAATCAATACTGCACGCAACGTTCCAGTGGAGGCTGCACCAGGCTATTGAATATTGTAAGACCAGTGCAGAATATTTTCTTACCTTTGGATAAGTGTAGACTGTTGCAGAGACAGAGATGGATCATGACTGCACTGTGAGAATCACGCTGAATTGATGCAGAAAGCTGAAGTGCAACATTTGGAAGGGGAAGTTCAGCCCAAAGGATGTTCCCTTCATTGATCATGTGGTCACCACAGAATAAGGTCAAAACATATCGAGAACTAAGCAGATCCTGATGAAAGGTCTCAGCCTGATACGTCGACTGTTTATTTCCCTGCTCGACCTGCTGAGTTCCTTCAATATTTTGTGTGTGTTCCTCAAAAATTAACCTTGTTGTTGAGGATGAGTAAGGTAGTCTTTGACTACAGAGCAATATCAATGAGTGGGAGGATGGGCAGAGCAATGGCAGATGGAATTTAATCCAAAACAAATGTGAGATGATGGTGGGAAGAGGACAGATAAGATAAGGCTATACACATTGGATGAGAGGGTCGCTATGAGGTACTGTTGAACAAAGTGATCTTTGTGTTGTCAGCACAGGTAGATAAGGTACTTAAGTTTCATTAGCCAGGGCATAAAATATGAGACTAAGGAGGATGAGGTACGAAGGAGGAGCAATGTAAAACATTACTTATGCCTTAGCTGGATTATTATGTATTATGCAAGTCACTACACTACAGAATGGATGTGATCACACTGGAGATGGTGCAGAGGAGATTCACAAGGATGTTGCCTAACATGGAAAATTTTGGTTATAAGGGAAAGGCTAGAAAGACTGAGTTAGCTCTCCTTGTGGAGTTGAGGAGGCTGATAGGTGACTTGATTGAAGCATGCAAAATTATGAAGTGCATAGATTTGGAGAGACGTTCCTCCCTAGAAAAGGTGCTTTTAATCAGTGGGGGTAGGTTTAAGCAATGGGTAGGAGATCAGAGGAAGAATTTTCATCCAGAGGGCAACAGAAATCTGGAGCACACTACCCATGTGGGAAGTGCACGGTAGTCTCAGATACTTAAGAAATAGTCAGTGGATTCTGGTTAATTGGTTCAATGGTTAATTGGAGCAGCCTTTTATTTGGGGCAATACTTTAAGAACAAACTCAAATCTAGAAAATAGGTGGGATTTCCTTCATTTAATTGGGACGAGAGACTGTTGCTGAACAGTTTCAAACTAGCGTCAGTTATGTGCACTTGTGTGACCAATAGACACTCATCATCATCATTATGTGCCATGTCTATAATCATGATGCCATGGCATGATTGTTCTTGGCAAACTTTTCCACAGAAGTGGTTTGCCATTTTTTGGGTAGTGTCTTTACAAGATGGATGTCCCCGGCCGTTATCAATACTCCAGAGATTTTCTGCCTGGCATCAATGGTCGCATAACCAGGACTTGTGATATGCACCAGTTGCACATACAACATTCCACCATCTTTTTCCATGGCCTCACATGACCCTGATCAGGGGGCTAAGCAGGTGCTACACCTTGCCCAAGGGTGACACGCAGGCTACTGGAGGGTAGGAGCATCTTGTACCTCCTTTGGTAGAGACATATCTCCACTCCTTTCTGTCCAGTCCTGATGAAGTATCTCACCCTGAAATGTCAGCTGGTTAGTCATTTCCATGGATGCTGCCTGACCTGCTGAATTCACCCAGCATTTTGTGTGTGTTGCTTTGGATTTCACGCATCTGCAGACTTTCTCATGTTTATAATTTGTATCTCCACCCTGCCACCTCACCATTAGACACTATACCATGCTTAGATTGATCAGTTTTCAAATAGTGTCAGTTGTATGTGCTTGTGTTACATTATCCATTTGGGCCGACAGATGCTGGTTCAAAAAGCAGAGTGATAATTTTGTTTTTTATTCTGACTTCAAAAAAATTAGATCCTTGCCAAAATGCCACGAAAAGATTTGACACTTGCTGATAAAATTACCCTAACGGACCAAATTAATAGCCACCTGCCTAACACTTTTCATGCAGGAAGGCAATGTAAGCAGTTTGTTATTTGCACTAGGTGTCTTTGCTGATTTCGTTCATTTACAGTCAAGCAAAAGAACACAGCAGTGTACACTGGATAAATTCCTCCATTGATAACTATTAGGAACTAATACACAGCAACACACACAACTGCTGGATGATTTCAGCAGGCCAGGCAGCATCTATGGAAAAGAGTACAGTTGATGTTTCGGCTGAGACCCTTCAGCAGGACCGGAGAAAAAAGATAAGGAGTAGAATTAAAAGGTTGGGGGAGCAGAGGGAGAAACACAAGGTGATAGGTGAAACAGGGAGGGGGAGGGGTGAAGTAAAGAGCTGGGAAGCTGATCGGTGAAAGAGATACAGGGCTGGAGAAGGGGGAATCTAATAGAAGAGGACAGAAGCCCAAGAAAGAAAGACAAGGGAGGAAGAGAACCAGAGGGAGGTGATGGGCAGGCAAGGAGATGAGGTGAGGGAGGGAAAAGGGGATGGGGAATGCTGAAGGAGGTGGGCCATTACTGGAAGTTCAAGAAATCGATGTTCATGCCACCATGCTATCCAGACGGAATATAAGGTGTTTCTCCTCCAACCTGAGTGTGGCCTCATCACGATAGTAAAGGAGGTCATGGATAGACTTATTGGAATGGGAATGGGAAGTGGAATTAAAATGAGTGGCACAGATAGAGACATATCGGAATGGGAATGGGATCTCTCAGTGGCCACCCATTTATGCCCCAATGTATCCCAATTAACTGGAATCCACTCTATTTAGATGAGCATTTGAATTGACGTGGTGTTAATGGCTGTGGGATACATGCTGAAAAATTGGGTTGTTTTCATCAGGTTGGCATGGTTTTCATCAGTATGGTTGGCATGGACACGATGGCTTTCTCCCTTCTCTACGAATGTTATTCTATCAAAGATATTGAATGGCATTGGTA
The DNA here is from genome assembly GCF_048418815.1 of Hemitrygon akajei. Lineage (NCBI taxonomy): Eukaryota > Metazoa > Chordata > Chondrichthyes > Myliobatiformes > Dasyatidae > Hemitrygon > Hemitrygon akajei. The sequence continues at coordinate 21,713,578 of NC_133130.1, forward strand.
GGATATCCATAATGAGTCAAAGAGAAAATCACGGCTGAATCAGAGACATGCTACTTTGATGACAAACATTACAAGTTGGCGTCTCAGAAGTGGATCTCTGAACAGATGTTACACAAGTTGGCCAACCAATAGTTTATGCAATCAGGCCTTTGATAGATCCTACAACAAGGCACATTTAACCTGAAAAGGAGCTGCAACTCTGGGGATCAAGATCAACTCAGAACTTTTAGGGATTGCTTTTCAGAACAGAAACAAATGGGAGTATTGGAATTTTAAGTTAGAAACGCACTGCTTGAGGGGAACTCATGAATCATTTTTCACTGGCCAGGAATTTTGAAAGTGAAAGTCATCTTTGAAAATATATTAAAGATCCAGGAAATCAGAGCAGCAGAAGGAATTTATTCGTAAACCTGATGTGCCTGATTAACCTTGGGTGAAAAGTACTTGGTAACAGTATGACTATGACTATGTTCCAACTTCCTGCAAATAAACTACCGGTACTTGAATTTAATCACAGCTTCCGCCATCATACAGAAGCTGAAGTCTCAGTTTACCAGCTAAGGCATACCAGACAAGATTCCAACAGAAAGCCGCGGGTAAACATAAACTCAGTGGTCAGTTCATTAGGTACAGGAGTGGAACCCGGTGTGGTCTTCTGCTCCTTAAGCCCATCCACTTTGACGTTTGACGTGTTGTGCAATCAGAGACGCTCTTCTGCCCGCTTTCAGCTTGAGTCAGCCTGGCCATTCTCCTCTAGCACTCTCATCAATAAGGCATTTTTGCCCACAGAACTGCTGCTCCCTCGATTTTTTTGGTTTTTTGCACCACTCTCTGTAACCTCCCGAGACTGTTGTGTGTGAAAATCCCAGAGATTAGCAGTTTCTGAGATACTCGAACAACCCCATCAGGAGTCGACAATTATTCCACAGTCAAAGTCACTTAGATCACATTTCTTCCCCATTCTGATGTTTGTTCTGAAAAACAACTGAAACTCTTGACCATGTCTGCATGCTTTTATGCATTGGGTTGATGCCACATGATTGGCCAATTAGGTATTTGCATTAACAAGCAGTTGTACCTAATACTGAGTGCAAATCTCCACTATTTTGAATGTTGAAATCAGAACAATTGAAAACAAATATGAAAGGGAGAAGTTAAGCATCTTCAAGGTCCAAAGTCTGACTGTGGGCTGATCAAGTGGAGGACAACCACATCACAGACTTGCAAATGCTTCAAAGTCATCTTATGATATGACTCATCAAACCCACAGGATGTGACAAGGAGAACTTAATTAAAAGTAAAAGGAGCTACTGTTGGCAGCACAATACAACAGGAATGAGATTCTTGGCCACAAATTTGTGTTTGAAAAAAGTTCTGCATCACCCAAGTTTCATAATCATATCTTGTATAGAGATTTTGCAGACTGAAGGACACCAGTATTGATGTCAATTGGGTTCACTAGAAACACAAAAACACCATCAGAGCACAAAAATTTCTCAAACCAAGGGATTTCCTTAACAAGCCAAATAAGTACTGAATGTGCTATTGTTTTTTTTTTTGGGGGGGGCCTGTGCAAATTTGTAGACCATTCAGCCTTTCAGCTCTAGCACCAGGTGAATACTCCAGTAAGGGTGGGTTCAGTACAATTAATATAAGATGAAGGTACATTTGAATTATGCTAACTGATAAATGTGTCCTGCTATTTTAGCATCAGGGACCATTCTAAGGTTCAAAGTTCAAAGTAAAATTTATTATCAGAGTACATATATGTCTCCACATACAACCCAGAGATTCTTTTCTTTTTCCTGTGGGCACACTCACCAAATCTGTAGAAAAGTAATCATGAACAGGATCAATGAAAGATCATGTAAAGCATAGAAGGCAGCAAACTGTGCAAATGCAAATATAAATAAATAGCAATAAATAACGAGAGCATGAAATAACAAGATAAAGAGTCCTTAAAGTGAGATCATTCATTGTGGGAACATCTCAATAGATGAGTGCAGTTATCTTCTTTTGTTCAAGAACATGATGGTTGAGGCACTTGTACCTTCTAACTGATGGCAGCAATGAGAAAAGTGCATGGCCTGGGTGGTGAGGATTTTGACGATGAATGTTCTTGCCGATGATAGTGTTTTATGTAGATGTGATCAGTGGTTGGAAGGGCTTTACCCATGATGTACTGGACTGAATCCACTACCTTTTGAAGGATTTTCCATTCAAAGTCATTGGTGTTTCCATACCAGGCTTTCCACCACACATCTATAGAAGTCTCTCAAAGTTTTTGATGTCATGCTGAATCTCTGCAGACTCCTGATGAAGTAGAGGCTGTGCTTTTTTTCTTTTGCAATTACACTTATATGATGGGTCCAGGACAAGTCCTCGAGATATTAACAGACAGACAGACATACTTTATTGATCCCGAGGGAAATTGGGTTTTGTTATAGACACACCACCAAGAATAGTGAAGAAATATAGCAATATAAAACCACAAATAATTAAATAACCTATAAATAAATAAATAAATGGACGGATGAATGAACGAATAAATAAATAAATAAATAATATGTAATTAAATAATTAATCATGCCGAGTGGAAAAATAAGTCCAGGACCAGCCTATTGGCTCAGGGTGTCTGACACTCTGAGGGAGGAGTTGTAAAGTTTGATGGCCACAGGTAGGAATGACTTCCTATGACGCTCAGTGTTACATCTCGGTGGAATGAGTCTCTGGCTGAATGTACTCCTGTGCCTAACCAGTACATTATGGAGTGGATGGGAGACATTGTCCAAGATGGCATGCAACTTGGACAGCATCCTCTTTTCAGACACCACCATCAGAGAGTCCAGTTCCACCCCCACAACATCACTGGCCTTACGAATGAGTTTGTTGATTCTGTTGGTGTCTGCTACCCTCAGCCTGCTGCCCCAGCACACAACAGCAAACATGATAGCACTGGCCACCACAGACTCGTAGAACATCCTCAGCATCGTCCGGCAGATGTCCAGCACTCAGGAATTTAAAGTTACTGACCCGCTCCATCTCTGATCCTCTGATGAGGACTGGCTCATGGACCCCTGGTTTCCCTCTCCTGAAGTCTACAATCAGTTCCTTGTCTCTCAAGTTTTCGATAGCCATTTCCTGCAGCATGATATATCACTTCTGCCCATCAGCTGGCTGCTAACAGTTCCTGCCAGGCAGAGTGGACAAGGCTTGAAGGTTAACTGGACTCACACCCATTTAATATTACGGCCTTTTTATTTACCTGCAGAATGATTCATCCCAAGAATCTGCAATTGTGATTTAATTTAGGAGATTTCAAAAACACATCTCTTTTGACAACAAATGTCTATTCTGTAAGCAACAGTGTTATTTGAGAGATAGCTGCCACATTCAAAAGAGGCATAATTTTTAGGTTTCATAACCACTAAATCACAGTTCTATGTGTTATTCATTTTACTAGTTTCTGTAAATCCTCACCCTGCACAACTTGAATGACTTATTTATCAACAGAAGATAATGATTTCACTTCAGAGTAAGTCAGTTGATAAGAATGTCTTGGGTCATATGAGAGATATGATAAGGTGCAAAGTGAAAATGATTTGGAGCGTTGATTTGCATCTTGTATTATTGAAAGAGAAAGATTGGTTGGAACATCAAATTTCTTACTGACTTTAAAGAGTGTATAGAGTCAGTAAGATGTGCTTGACTCATTGGAATGATTTAATAAACTATGCTAAGAGGTAACAATAATGTAACACTTCATCAGCTGTGGACTGCAGAAGTGTCGGTTTAGATTAATTTAAAAATCAAGGAGTGGGGCTTGACTCTTGAACTCAAGTAACAGTGCTACTGACTGGTCCAAGTGAAGATAGGAAAAACATCCCTTCTACAAAGTTAACCTTTAACAGATATGATAGTGATTGAGCATCTAAATTCAATAATTATTAGACTTGATAATAATTTTCCCACAGATCGACTTGTACTTTTGGACATTTTACTCCATATCTGTACTTTAACCTCTAATTTTTGTTTGTATACAATTGCTGAATGTTTTTTGTTGTAATTCACACTCTGACTAACACACCACAGCAAATTCCTAATACATGTAAATGTATATGGCAAATAAAGTTGATCCTTGATCCTAATGGTTGTTGTAACTGGAAGAGTCTCATCCTGAAATGTCAAACTGTTTATTCCTTTCTATAGAAGTTGCCTGACCTACTGAGTTCCTCCAGCATCTTGTGTGTGTTACTCAGAATCCTGATACTTTATTACATGTGTGGCACTGTGTCATGAGAAGTGTAATGCAAACTTGGGAAGAGACCAGTTATGATATGTCAGTTAACAGTAATATAGGTTCGAAAACTTTTTCTTGAGGCTGATCTTTATTTTAGAAGATAATTTTCTACTTATGGATCATTACACATTTCAACTACAACTTCTTGCAGCCAAGATGCAAGTATCATTTCATGGGTGCCATCAAAGCAACTATCATCAAAGAGAAAATCCAAATGTGACTTGTTACATCTCTACTTGTCATTCTGAAGCAGGAATGCTGAGGTCTGGTTGAGCCAAGTGACCTGAACCTTTGACCTTCTGATCATTGGTAAAGCACACATCTGCTTGAGCTACTAGACAATTGGACCCATTGACTCCACTGCAAGAGTTCCTTAATCATATCCTGTGCAGATAGCTGGCTGAGTTAAAATTTACCCATTTCTTCTTCTGTTATTGTATTTACTGTACAGAGCTAAAGTGAAAGCAGAGAAATGGGGAGAGAATTTCAAAAGAAGGTATTTTGATTATCTGCTGAAATAATGACCCTGTAGTATTGCTAATGTCCAATTTGAATGTCCAATGTCCAATGTCTCATATTGAATAGGACTGAAAGATTTGTTTGGCCCCACAGATTCCTCTCTAGGACATGAACATTCAGAATGAGGTATTATTTTAACAATCAAGTATACTGTATATTGCAGAGCAACATACAAATTGCAGAAATGATTCAGCAGGTCAGGCAGCATATATGCAGAGGACTAGTCCTAATGAAGGGTTTTGGCCTGAAACGTCGACTGGTTATTCCTCTCCATAGTTGCTGCCTGACCTGTACTTTGTCTGTTCCTCTGGATTTCCAGCATCTGCAGAATTTCTTGTGTTTATATATGCTTTGTCTAAATTGTTTACCAGTCTTGATTGTCATAGCATCAGGGAGACAGATACGAGAGTAGGCCAGGCAGCCTGTTTCATGGAGCAGAGGGCCTCAGACCTGATGTGGTGTTTTGAACCAAAATATTGACAATTCATACCCTCCCCAACCCCACAGATGCTGCTCATCCCACTGAGATCCTCCAGCCCACTTTGTGGAGAACCTGCATTCAGAATACAGAGGCAATTCAGAATGTCCTGTTGCCTACTTGTCCTTCCGCCCACTTGTCCTCTGACCCATCTATCTGTACTCTCCTATATGTTATAATAATCTCCACACCTTTTCTTCTGTCTGAGCACACTGCTGCCTTCCAGGAAGACTACTGAATTCTGCAACTTCAAGTAATTTGTTTTCTCTGTCAGTATCAGTTCAGTTCAGAACATCAATTTGTGAAATTGTGTGGCGGCAAGGTAGTGTGGTGGTTAGCACAACACTTTGCAGTGCTAGTGAAGTGGTTTCAATTCCCGCCGCTGCCTGTAAAGAGTTTGCACGTTCTCCCTGTGACTGCGTGGGTTCCCTCCAGGTGCTGGGTCCTCCCACAGTTCAAACGCAGTTCAGTTGACAGGTTAATTAGTCATTGTAAATTGTCCTGTGATTAGGCTGGGGTTAAATCTGGGGATTGCTAGGTGGCGTGGCTTGAAGGGCTGAGAGGGCTTATTCTGCCCTATATCTCATCAGCAAATAGATAAATAAATATATATTGGCTCAGTTTTTCCAATGCCATTAATACAGCCTGACCGGCTGGGAATGTCTTGCAGCTCTACATTTCCTGACCCTTACATTCCATTGTCCAGCTGCCCCCATTTATCTATCAACCTAATGACCTTATCACTGGCCTTGGGCGATAAGAATTATTCCCTTTGTCTTTCTATCCCTCCCCACCCTCCCTGCTGCTTGTTTTTTCTATATCCAGTTCTGATAAAAGATCTTTGACCTGAAACTTTAACTCTATTCCTATTCCCATGGTTGCTTCCTAAACTGCTGAGTGTTCTAACATTGTACTAATCACTGCTTGTCACCCCCAAAAAAGATCAAATAAAGAGTGTCTGATGCCTTTAGGCCTGTACTTGCTGGAGTTTAGACGAATGAGGGAGGTGTTCTCATTGGAACCTGCTGAATATTGCAAGGCCTAGATAGAATGGATATGGAAAGTATGTTTCAAATAGTGGTCAAGTCTAAGAGAAGAGAGCACACCTTCAGAATAGAAGTACAGTATGTCTCTTTAAAACAGAGATGAAGAGGAATTTCTTTAGCCAGAGCATGGTGAATTTGTGGAATTCATTGCCATTTTTGGCTATGGAGGCCAAGTCATTGGGTATAGTGGAGGCTGATAGGTTCTTCATTAATAAAGGCCATCAGAGGTTACACGATGAAGTGAGGAGAATGTGAAAATAAATCAGCTATGATCAAGTAGCAGTGCAGACTTTACAGTCTGAATGGACAAATTCTGTGCCTATGTCCTATGGTTTTATGGTATATTTTACTCCTACTAAGAACATAAGAAATAGGAGTAGGAGTAGGCCATCCGGCCCGTCGAGCCTGCTCCGCCGTTCAATAAGATCATGGCTGATCTGGCCATGGACTCATTTCCACCTACCTGTTTTTTCCCCATAACCCTTAATTCCCCTACTATGCAAAAATCTATCCAACCTTGTCTTAAATATATTTACTGTGGTATCCTCCACTGCTTCATTGGGCAGAGAATTCCACAGATTCACCACTCTCTGGGAAAAGCAGTTCCTCCTCATCTCCGTTCTAAGTCTACCCCACTGAATCTTAGATAGATAGATAGATAGATAGATAGATACTTTATTTATCCCCATGGGGAAATTCAACCTTTTTTTTCCAATGTCCCATACACTTGTTGTAGCAAAAACTAATTACATACAATACTTAACTCAGTAAAATATGATATGCATCTAAATCACTAACTCAAAAAGCATTAATAATAGCTTTAAAAAAAAGTTCTTAAGTCCTGGCGGTTGAATTGTAAAGCCTAATGGCATTGGGGAGTATTGACCTCTTCATCCTGTCTGAGGAGCATTGCATCGATAGTAACCTGTCGCTGAAACTGCTTCTCTGTCTCTGGATGGTGCTATGTAGAGGATGTTCAGGGTTTTCCATAATTGACCGTAGCCTACTCAGCGCCCTTCGCTCAGCTACCGATGTTAAACTCTCCAGTACTTTGCCCACGACAGAGCCCGCCTTCCTTACCAGCTTATTAAGACGTGAGGCGTCCCTCTTCTTAATGCTTCCTCCCCAACACGCCACCACAAAGAAGAGGGCGCTCTCCACAACTGACCTATAGAACATCTTCAGCATCTCACTACAGACATTGAATGACGCCAACCTTCTAAGGAAGTACAGTCGACTCTGTGCCTTCCTGCACAAGGCATCTGTGTTGGCTATGTCCCCATGGTCTAGTCTCACCTACCAGTGGAAACAACTTTCCTGCCTCTATCTTATCTACCCCTTTCATAATTTTATATGTTTCTATAAGATCTCCTCTCATTCTTCTGAATTCCCGTGAGTACAGTCCCAGGTGACTCAATCTCTCCTCATAGTCTAACCCCTCATCTCTGGAATCAACCCGGTGAACCTCCTCTGCACTGCCTCCAAAGCCAGTATATCCTATTATCTGCTTTTTGTCTGTTAATCCATTTTCAATATGTTCCTATATATTACCTTCAATCACATATCCTTCAGTTTTACAAACTAATCTGTTACGTGGATCTTAAAGGCTTATGAAACTCCAAATATACACCATATGATAATCTGAATACATTATAAACATACTCAAAAACCCCAGTTGTTTGCCAAACATAATTTATCTTTATTTAATCCATGCCGACTTTGCGCAATCCTATTGATGTTTTCTAAGTTTACTGATATCACATCCTGACACTAGGATAATTACAATTACTAAAAGATGAGATATGTTTCATTTAATAATATATACATATGGGGAACAGCCTAAATGAATCTCAATATTTTGACAGATTATTATGCGTGGTGTGTGTTCTTTTCTGACCCATATCCTGATTTCCATTGCAGGAGCATTGTAATTGTCCTGGGTTTGATGATGAGCAATGTTCTTGGACCATTGCAATTGTATGATGAAGATGCTACCATGATACTACGTATTGGATAGAGAGTTCCAGGATTTAGATCATGAATGATGAAGATATGACCATGGACTTTCAGATACAGATTGGGGTGTGACATGGAGGGGAACTTGCATCTGGTGGTATTCCTGTGCATCTGCTACCCCTGTTCTTGTTGGTAAAATTGCTATTTGGAGTGCACTGTTGGAATATCATTGGTGAGTAACAGCGATGCATTCAGTGCTGCTGCGTTTTGGTGGTGGGAACAATTAATGTTTGAGTTGGTAGATGGTATGCCAAGCAGCTTGCTTTGACCTGAGTAATGTCAATCTGCTTGACTGCTTTTGGAACTGGATTCATCCAGGCAACTGAAAAGTATTCCAAGCACTCCTTACTTGTACTCTCTGTAGGTGGTGCAAAAGCAATGGGGTATCTGGATGTGATTCACACTGCTGAATCTCTCATCCTCACAGTATTTATTGGGTTGGTGGAGATGATTTTCTATAGGGTTCAAACTGGCTCATATCTGCAAATTCCAGTTGTAATATTTATTGAGTTATTCTTGCAAATGAAAGCTTTGTTTTCTCAAATTCTGCTGTTAATATTGTTTCAAACTCACTGGGTTGGGAATGGTACTCTCAATGCAAACCTGGTCTGAGTGGGACATGTCACCTCTCTCCACAAGCCTTATCCTGACCTGTATTAGCAAGCCACCGCAATCCTACTACAAAGCCTTTCTGGCAAAGTGGATGTAAGCCAAGTGCCAATAGTTGCCTCTGCTGACCAGATTCTGTGTGAGCCATGCCACAGTAACTTCATTTTGTGGAGTTAACTCAACAAAACTCAGGTATTATTGTCAATCTCCACATAAATATGTGAGTGCGATTGAATGCAGGTCCAGAAGCTGTGGTCATCTATTTCAGTGGACCATAGGAAATGTGAAGCAGAAACAATTTTGCAAGTATAAGGTCACTTGTGAATAAGGAGAGTTTGTTGCTGATTACAGATGCTAGATCAAAATGATTTGATGATAAATGATGCCATGGGGTCACTTGGCCTAAGAATGGCACTCTTGATCTCACCATCTACCTCATTATGATCGTGCACCTTATTATTTCCCTGCACTGCACTTTCTCAGTAGCTGTTACACTTTAATCTGCATTGTTATTGTTTTACCTTGTTCTACCTCAATGCACTGTGTAATGATTTGATCTGTATGAACAGTATGCAAGACAAGCATATCTTGTATATACCAAGACACTGTATTTTGGTATATGTGACAATAATAAATCAATGCAATTCCAAGGTCCTCAAAGCTGTTAATGTACATTCCAAATAGGAGTGAGTGGTCACCCAAATGTGACCCAATCCACATTCTCATTTACAGAATATAAAAAACTATAAGACTGTAAAAAAAAAAGGCTACAGTCCAAGTCTATATCTAAAACATAGAAAACCTGGGTAATATTCTTGGGGCACAGCACCAGGCCTTCACTGTCCAGCAGCAAAGCGATCCCCCAATGATCAAAAGACAGTCCCCTTCTCCAGTAATAGAGAGGACCCCCAGTGATCAAAAGACAGTCTCCCCTCTCTGACAGCAGAGTGAACCCCCAGTGATCAAAAGGCAGTCTCCCCTCTAAGGCAGCAGAGCAATTGCCCAGCGATCAAAAGGCAGTCTCCCCTCTAAGGCAGCAGAGTGGACCCTCCAGCGATCAAAAGGCAGACAGCTGGTACTCATCCTCTGCATTCACCTCTATGTTTCAATCTCCCTTGTCGCCTTAACTGACAAACAATGAAAGCTTTAATTGGCGGAATGGTAGTTGAACATTGGCTTGCACCCCATCCTACAGCCTTCTCACCACAAAGTTCTCGCACAAAGAGCCTTTTAGATAGATGCATGAAGATGAAGGAAATGGAAGGACATGGACTCACACAGGAGAAGGACATTTAGTATAAATTGGCATCACAACATCATGGGCCAAATGGCCTGTTCAGTGTTTGTTCTATGTGTTTTTTCCTGATTTCTCTTGCTACCCCAGATCTCAGAGATCTGCCAACCACAGATTTAACCATAATAATAGATTTAAACAACCATTGCTTCAAGAGCATTCCAATTACTATTTCACTCCATTTGTAAAGTGTTTCTCAACTTAACTTCTGAAAGGTAAGGCTCTAAGTTTTAGCGAATAGCCCCTAGCCTTAAAACTATAAAAGACAGAAATATCACAACCAGGCTTAATATCACTGGCGTATGTTGTGAAATTTGTTGATTTTGTGGCAGCAGTACAATGCATTACATTATAATAATAAAAAGCTGAATTACAGGAAGTGTGTATGTATATATATATATATGTAAAACAGTTAAATTAAATAAGTAGTGCAAAAATAGAAATAAAAGGTAATGATGAAGTGATCATGGGTTCAGTGTCCATTCGGAAATCGGGTAGCAGAGGGGAAGTAGCTTTTCCTGAATTGATGAGTGTGTGCCTTCAGGCTTCTGTACCTCCTCCCTGATGGTAGCAATGAGAACAAGGTATGACCTGGGTGATGGGGTGTCCTTAATGATGGATGCTACCTTTTGGCAGCATTGCTCCTTTAAGATATTACGCAGGCTGGATACTACGAAGGCTAGTGTGCATGATGGAGCTGACTAAGTTGTAAACTCTCTGCAGTTTACTTCGATCCTGTGTAGTAACCCCATCCTTCTCCCCCACCCCCATACCAGACAGTGATGCAGCCAGTTAGAATGCTCTGCGAGGTACTTACATCTGTAGAAATTTGTGAGTGCTTTTGCTGACATGTCAAATCTCTTTAAGCTCCAAATAAAATATAGCCATATATAGTCATGCCTTCTTTGTAGCAGCATTGATATGTTGGGTCCAGGTTAGATCCTGAGAGATATTGACACCCAGGACTTGAAATTTCTCATTGTTTCCACTTCTGATCCCTCTATAAGGACTGGTGTGTTTCCCTTATCTTATCCTTTCTGAAGTCCACAGTCAGTTCTTTGGTCTTACTGATGTTGTTGCTGCAACATCACTCAAACAGCTAATATGTCTTGCTCCTGTACACCTTCTCATCACCATCTGAAATCTCACAACTCTTGCTATATGGAAAATTTCAGTCAAATCAACCCTTAGCTTTTTATTTAATTCCAAGGAGCATAATTTTTTTTCTGTAAATCTCTTCTTTCAGCTTAGCCACACAGTCCATATCTCATTCTGATAGATCTACACTGCAATCTCTCCAGGTTAACATATGGCTACAGAATTCCAAAAGCAAAATAGAGTAGATACCAGAAACCTGAGTTAAAAACAATGAATGCTGAAAACATTTTAGGTGAGGTGGAAAGAGAAAATTTTTTTTACGTTAGCCTAGTGGTTAGCGCAACGCCTTACAGTGCCAGCTGTAAGATCGGGGTTCCATTCCCGCCACTGCCTTTAAGGAGTTTGCACGTTCTCCCTGTGACTGCGTGGGTTTTCTCCAGCTTTTCCTGAAAGCTGCCCCTGTTTCCTCCCACTTTCCAAAGGCGTATGATTATGGTTAGTGAGTTGTGGGGATAGTATGGTGTCAGAAACGTAGCAACACCTGTAGGCTGCCCAGCACAGACCTCACTGATTTGATTTGATAGAAATGATATATTTCACTCTATGCTTTACTGTACATGTAACAAAAAGTGCACGTCTTAAAAGGGTTAATGTTTCTGAATGAAATAAGGTCATTAACCTGAAATGTTAACTGGTTGACTTGAACTACTAAAATAACATAACCAGCACTTTGTATAATTATAACATAACTTTGATTCTTGTAGTCAAATATATAGGACAGCATAACATGTCTTTCTGATTATTTTCTGTACTTATTCTTGATTTATTAATGATGCAGTCACTTGACTTCATCTTTAACTATGCTGATTTTCATTAGCCACAGGTTTCCTCATTCAGTCAATCTGTTAACATCCCTTCTTAATATAATGCATCAGCTACAATGCTTGCACTGCCACTTGTCCTTTGAATCATTGACACACATGGTTAAGTGGCTTTCCAGACCATTGCCCTGAGTTAAGGTTCTCGACCTGAAACATCGACTGTTGCTGCCTGACCCACTGAGCACCTCCAGCATCAAAGTTATTTGCAAATACGGTGACCAGCTGCAGTGTCAAAATGAAACTTTGTGGGACGCCAGTTAAAGAACTTGCTCATATATGTTACTGTCTGTCATCTGATTCTCAGCTGTTTCCAAGTCAGATCAAAAGTTTGCCTTCATGAGTTACAATTTTAGTCAATAATTTCTTATCAGGAATTGCAATGAAAGTTACTTTCATTAATTTCATTAATATGCATAGACAATCCCTTGTGCTCTATTTTTGTCATTCCGTCAAACAATTCAGGTCAGATTCAGTAGGTAAGATGTATTTTTTAACAATCCAAGCAGACTTTCTCAGATCATCTCAACATGTTCAGGATATTCAGCCACTTTGTCGTTAATTACAGATTCTGCTAATTTTCTTGACTACATATGTTAGGCTAACTATAATTTCCTGAATAGAAGGAGCTTCAGAAAATTATAATTAGGGCATCTGCAATGTTCTTGATTACTTCCTTTAAGACCCTGAGATGGAAACCATTTTGGCATGAAGATTTGCCACTGTTCAGTACCAGTTTTATTAATTACTGTTATTTTGATTACATTAATTTTGGTGAGTTCCTGTCCCTAACTCATTGTGTAGCTATAGATAAATGTCAGTAATTTTAAAAATAATAGTCTAGTTCTGATAACGTTGTTAGAATGGGGATTCTAGGCCAGCCACAAGGGACACGAAGCTGCACAAATAGTTGCCATAGTGAAGTCAGTGGATTGAAATCATTGAAGTTGAATTTGTGAAGGTGAGTGAGTATAAATAATGGCTGATCCCCTTGCATGCAAGTAACTAAAGACTCCCACTTTGGCAAACTCTAATGTGAACAAACCAAAATAGTGATTCTACATGCTATCTAAATTATATATTATTCTTTAATGTCAATAAAGACCTGGGTGGATATTGGAGCTTGAGTACTTACTCTGTGCACTCAAATTAAACTTGCTGTGAAGTCAAAAGACCAGCCAAACTAAAGTCATACTGATAAATTTTAGTCAGACTGATTGGAAATGGAAATTCTAAGGAGGCTTTGAAATATAGCTTAATAATTGAGTTATAGAATCAAAGAAAAGTACAGCACAGAAACAGGCCCTTCAGTCCAACTGGTCCCTGCTGAACCATTTAAGCTGCCTACTCCCATTGACCTGCACTGGGACCACAGCCCTCTGTACCCCTACCATCCATGTTCTGTACCTATCCAAACTTCTGTTGAACATTGAAATCAAGCTCGCATGCACCACTTGCGCTGGCAGCTTGTTCCACACTCTCACAACCATCTGAGGGAAGAATTTTCCCCTCATGTTCCCCTTAAACATTTCACCTTTCACTCTTAACCCATGACCTCTAGTTCTAGTCCCACCCACCCTCAGTGGGAAAAGCCTGCTTGCATTTACCTTATCTATATCCCTGATAATTTTGTATACCTCTATCAAATCTCCTCTCAATCTTCTATGTTCTAAGGAATAAAGTCCTAACCTATTTAATCTTTCCTTATAACTCAGATCTTACAGACCCAGCAATATCCTTGTAAGTTTTTTCTGTACTTTTTCAATCTTATTTACATCTTTCCTGTAGAAAAGTGACCAAAACTGTACTTAATTTAGGCCTTATTAATGTCTTTTACAACTTCACCATAACACCTCTTCTCCTGTACTCAATACTTAGATTTATAAAGGCCAATGTGCTGAAAGCTTTCCTTATGACCCTATCTACCTGTGATGACACTTTCAATGAATTATGGACCTGTATTCCCAAATACCTTTGTTCTACAGCACACCTCAGTGCTCACTGTGAAAGACCTACCCTTCAGAAGTGCAACACCTCACACTTGGCTGCAAGCTCTGAGAGTCTCCCTTGCTGTCCACTGCACCTGCAATCTTGGTGTCATCCAACTTGCTGATCCAGTTAGCCACATTATCATCCAGATTGTTGATATAGACTCAGCATTGATTCCTGTGGCACTCCACTATTCACAGGCCTCCAGTCAGAGGGGCAGCCATCTACTGTTATTCTCTGGCTTTACCCACAAATCCAATTTATTACCTCATCTTGGATACTGAGCGAATGAACCTTCTTGACCAACCTCCCATGTAGGACCTTGTCAAATTCCTTGCTAAAGTCCATGTAGACAACATACACTGCCTTGCCTTCATCAATCTTCCTAGTAACTTCCTTGAACAACTCTATAAGTTGGTTAGACACAACCTACCATGCACAAAGCCATACTGCCTATCCCTAATCAGTCCATGTCTATCGAAATACACATATATCCGATCCCTTAGAATACTTTCCAATAACTATCCCACCACTGATATCAGGCTCACCAGCCTATAATTTCCTAGATCCTATTTTTGGCTTTTAGCTCTCTTATAGCTAGGAGAATGCTCAATGGTTATGCGATGTTAAGTCATGTTTAGATTTAGAGAAGATTCATTGTTCAATTTCTGAATCTCATCAAGACTTTCAAACATTGTGGGGACCTTTTCTGAATTATTTTCAAAATCTTCAACTCATTGTTTAAACTCAGATGTTGGCTATTATTAATTTTTATTATATGAGAAGGTATTTTACCTTCTTTTCTCCTTAATGAACAGCTTTGGTCTTGGTAGGGGTTAGGTTCTTTTTTTTTGGTAATAAATTAGTATATTTCAATATAACTACTGATTAACTTATATGAATACAGGGTATTGAGATTGTTATTATGAATAGATATAATGTAATTGCTAGTTTTTAAATCTTTTTTGACCTTTTATATACACTTTCTTGTACCCTGTATTCTTCTATGTAGAAACAAATAAAAATATTGGAAAGAGATCCTTTCTTAAACAGTGGAATAACATTAGTTATCATCCAGTCCTCTAGTAATTCACCTGTCACTAAAGATGATTTAAATATTTCTGCTAGGGTCCCTGTAATGTCACACTTGCCTCCCACAGGGACCAAGGCAACACCTTGTCAAGCCTGGCTGGAAATTACTTTCAGTAATAGATATGATGTATATTGAAGTAGAAGCTGCAATGAAGGAATCAATCAATTCCTCATTTTCACTTGAAGTCTTGTACAAAGTGATATTCTTTTCCCTCAATTCTCCCTCACTATTTTCTTCCCTTCAAGTTTACAATGCCTTCCCACTTGGTCTTAAGGAATATTGAAAGCAAGGGAGGGCAGCTGAGATCATAAGAAACAGATAGATGCAGGAGTGGACTGTTTGGCCCCCTGAGCCTGCTTGACCCTTTAATAGACTTGCTATTCCAGCACTGTTTTCCTGCTGTTTTTATGTGCAATGAGAAACATTGTGCTTTAGGATTTATTTGTGGAAGGCAA
This sequence comes from Hemitrygon akajei, assembly GCF_048418815.1. Classification (NCBI taxonomy): domain Eukaryota; kingdom Metazoa; phylum Chordata; class Chondrichthyes; order Myliobatiformes; family Dasyatidae; genus Hemitrygon; species Hemitrygon akajei. Next base: position 21,729,353 of record NC_133130.1, read on the forward strand.
AAAGCTGATGTTATTTCAGAGAATCGTTTGTTAAAATGTAATGGTGAGATGGGTTTTATAGAATATCCTTGATAACTAATGAAAGGGAAGATAACCAATTATTGCAGAACAAGTTATAACCAGTCAGAAGAATGGCCAGACCCTAAATGCTTTTTGTAGTTTCTGTTTAGAGCCTGTCTAGAAAAGCATTGATAAAGTTAATGCAAAGGTTGCGGTTCAAGCTGCAGGGAGAGGCTGTGCCAGATAACATTCAATGAGTGTCATTTAGCAAATTGATGTCTGGCCAAAAATCTGTATTACATACCCCTCTGACCCCTGCTGTTTCTAATTCTGAAAAATGTTCTTAAATAGACTGCTACATACTCAAATTTACAAATGCTAAACTTGGGAGAACATTTGATTTTGATGATTCAGTTACAGAAAAAAAGTATAAAATACATTTAGTGGCCACTTTATTAGGTAAACCTGCTTGTTAATGCAAATATCTAATCAGCCAATCATGTGGCAGCAACTCAATGCCTAAAAGCATGCAGACATGGTCAAGAGGTTCAGTCGTTGTTCAGACCAAAGATCAGAATGGGGAAGAAATGTGATCTAAGACAATTTGACAGTGGAAAGATTGTTGGTCCCAGACAGGGTGTTTTGAGTATTTCAGTAACTGTTGATCTCCTGGGATTCTCACACACAACAGTCTAGAGGTCGGGAGAATGGTGCAAAAAACCAAAAAAAAAATGCAGTGAGTGACAATTCTATGGGTGTAAATGCCTTGTTAAAGAGAGAGGTCAAAGGAAAATGGCCAGCCTGGTTCAAGATTACAGGAAAATGACAGTAACTCAAATAACCATGCACTACAACAGTGGTGTGCAGAAGAGCATCTCTGAATGCACAACATGTCAACCTTGAAGTGGATGGGCTGTAGCAACAGAAGACCATGCTGAATTCCACTCCTGTGTGTAATAAAGTGGCCACTGTATATACATTTCAGTGGTGAGAATTATGGCAAATGAGATTGAATAAAGAAAACACCATAATGTAATATTTTAGAAGAAAATAAAAGAAATGAAGGCATAAGTAGTCAATGAATAATGCCAAAGTGAGAAGGTAAACCATTGAAGGCAACTTTGGAGTGATAATAAGCTTAATGCTAACCATCTCAGCTATTGTAATACAGCAGGCAACAAAATGAATAGGATGTTAAACTCTTTTGCCAAGTAAGTACTGAGCTTAATTGTAAACCTCCAAAAGGACCACAGCCTTGATGTAGGGTTTGGAGGCTTGTGTGCCTTGATGACCCAGAGAGCTATGATGGCTGGAGTCAGGACCTTGTGCTTTGACTCTTGGTAGGGTCACCCATGCCAAACAGGTCAATGGGTAGAGGCCAGACTAAGAGTAGTGCACCAGATCTCAAGGTTTGGGGGTTTAGCTCAGGGCTAACAACCCTGACCGGTCAACAAAAAAAATTGTTATCAAAACAGCAATGAAGAATCCTTCTATACGACAGAGATGGAGGCCCTTCACTGCTGCCCTAAACACCAGCGGCATAATGGGCAGGTGCTTAATTGTAAAGCTGCCTTGTTAAAGTAACTTTGTGCTTAGGTATTGTAGAAACTAATCACTGGTAACAGACTGTAAGGCACATACATATTTTAGAAGGGGGAAAGCAGGGTGTTGTACAGTATGTGCATGTTTTTATCTGAAGTACAGAAACAGAGGGGAAATGGTGATACACAGATCAGTAAATGTTGCACTAGTGCTAGACCATGTTATTAAAAATATTAACAGAATCCTTGATTTTGTATCTGAAAGCATAAATGTGTCCAGTACATTGAAACATACAGTGAAATGCATCATTATGCTTCAATGATTAACACAGTCTGAGAATTGTGCTGGGGCAGCCGACAAGTATCATCATGCTCCTGGTGCCAAAATAGCATGCCTGCAACTCCGTAACTCTAACTCGTACATCTTTGAAATTTGGGATGAAACTGGAGTATCTGATGGAAACCCTCATAGTTACAAACTCCTTCGAGGGAGTGGCAGGAACAAACCCGGATTGGCGACAACTGACCCTGTAAAGCAATGACGTCAACTGTTGCACTACATGCCACCCAGTTGGGATGTGTGGATAAGGCAAGAAAATTGAGCTCGAAACAACAGATCAGCTGTGTTGAATGTGTGAATGAATTGTTGATGGGCTGAATGGTCTAATTCTGTTCCCATATCCTTTATTCTTATGCATGGGCCAAGGGGCGATGTCACTGGACTTACGAACTAGAGGCCTACTCTGTTGAAGAATGCAGTTTCAAATGTGACTGTGACACTTTGAAGAGATTAATTCTTTTAGGTATAAAACTGTGAACAGAATCACAGTCAGAATCAGCCCTAATATTATTGGCATATACCATGACATTTGTTGTTTTGCGGCAGCAGTACAGAATTACATTATATAGGGCAAAAAGAGAACAAAGAAAATCAATGAAATATAAAAATAAAAAAACTACTTAAATCTGACTGATTCATTAATATCCTTTTAAGGCATTTATCGTTCATTCAGTAACACTTAAAGGCTAGAAAACTGAATTCCTCTCATTGTATGTCCTACATTCAAACTCAGGTCACATCTCTCAACTTCCCACTTAAGGAAGCCTACCAAGATTAACTGAATGGAATGCACAGCAAATGCAAATGTTGCCTACATTCTGACAACGTCCGCATTCCAAGAATAAACAAAGAATGTAAAAAAAATCTGAATTTTACTGAGCCATCACGGCAGATGAAACATTTCACGGCACATGAGAAGCTAGAGATCAGAGGCCAAGGAATTTTAGTGTCCAAAAATTCCAGCGCTCTCAAGTGGATATCTGCAGTCTTGAAAAATGCAGTCCTGAAGAAAGTTCTCAGCCCTAAATAGCAACTGTTTACTCTTTACTACAGATGCTGCTTGACCTGCTGAGCTCTTCCAGCACTTCGTGTGTGTTACTTTGGAAAACTGCAAATTTACTATACAATACTATACTTTATATTTACTATAAATATACTATACTTTCAACAGCAGAGATATGGTGAAATTGATAATGATATTTTACATCCCCTGCCAAATGAAATTAAAAACTCAAGAACTCTAGTTGAAGGATTGTGGTCTATATATTGCACTACTTCAAAATAGGTACTGAGAAATCAATTGGGTAATGCGAGTAAATATTGTTTAGGCCATGCAAGTCAAAGATTCAAAGTACATTTATTATCAAAGTTTGTATACGGTATACAACCCGGAAATTCATCTTCCCCACAGACAGTCATAAAACAGAAAACTGTGAAACCAACCTGTTCAAAGAAAAACCTCAATCATCAAGCCCCAGCAAAGAAAGAGTGATTCAAAAATCGCCTAAAAGTAGTAACAAAAAAGAGTGACCAAAATTAGAACTAGAAACTAGAACACATCATAAACCTGAATTAGAGTCCAAATCTACAAACCACGTTGATTAAACCTTGCACCGGCACCAACTGCCAACAGAATCGAGGAAGCGAGAGATAATTCGAATACAGGGTTTCCATATGAGTGGTTTCCATAAAGTTATCGGAGGAACAGAATTCCAAAGGGGCAAAGGAGGAGGATTCTGCATTCAATCTCTAGAGCAAAGTGGCTTTGAGGATTTTCAGCAAGTATAGAAATAAAACTGGATTGCTGAAACTAATTTGTGGTTGTATGGCAATGTCAGGAAGTGCCAAACGAATCTTGTATATTTACCATTACTTGCCTTTGGAATGAAAGATTATTTTGATATTAACTACATGTTTGCAGCTACACTGTATATAGCTTTGCACAATATCCGGTTTTCTGCCATGGGACATTCTGATAAGAACAATGAATTGAAATGCCTTTCTAGAATAGTGAAACCATGGTAAATACTGAGATAAGATTGAATGTTTCCATGAGAATTGACTCTTAATTGCCTTAAAGTTACCACCTTCAGGTGGAGGTACAGGAGACAGAAGACCCCACTCAGTGTTTTAGGACCAGCTTCTTCCCCTCTGCCATCAGATTTCTGAATGATCCATGAGCACTACCTCGCTACTCCTCTTTTGCACTGTTTATTGTAACTGATAGTAATTTATTATGCCTGCACAGTAGAGCTACCACAAAATAATAAATTTCACCACTATTGTCAGTGACATTAAACCTGATTATGATTCAATGTCTGGCACTGTGAAGCATCTTAAATATGTGAAAACTTTGGTTTTTATATCTCCGGAATCAGTCAGTTCATGAACACAAAATGAAGCTTGATTGAGGAAATGTTTCCAGGAGTGAGAATGGAACAATCTGCAACTAAATTGGTGCCCTCGAGTGGATAAGCCAGATGAGAGTTATAGTGAGGCACTAATATTTGTTTCATTGTAAACTTAGCTTGTGCACCTATGGGAATGAAAATGGGACTGTGGCCAGTGAAGTAGTAGATGAGCGGTACTTGATAGAGGTGCACAAGATGGGTCAAGGCCAGAGCTGTGCGTTGTGTAAACATTTGTAGTGATGTAGGAATTGGTGGGTCGAGAACAACATCTTGGCACAGAGGAGTGGGAAAGGGGGAGTTCAGTGCACTGCAGAAGGATCAAAGGTAATTTCAGTGGTAATTTGAAGAAGTTAAGGATGAATGGATTTATCTTACAGAGGTTCTGAGAAGGCCCAGCAGTCCTAGGGGTAGCCAGCAATGGTGTTAAATTCCCCAACTGGTTATGCTCCACAAATAGCATTAGAAAGTGAAACACAAGAGATTCAGCAGATGCTGGAAATCCTGATGAAGGGTCTTGGCCTGAAACAGTGACTCCTCATTCCTCTCCATAGATGCTGCCTGACCTGTTGAGTTCCTCCAGCATTTTGTGTGTGTCACATAAGATAGGGAAATAATGTTGGGCTGTGAAGAATACTTATGCCTGGAAGTCAACAGTCAAATTCCTGGAGTGACTTGAGGTGACCTGTTGTATTTCACTGCAGAAAATATAGCATTTCAATTGCATCATGGTGATATAAATGAGTATTATGCAATTGAATTTCCAAGCACTCATTCATATGTCAAAGTTCATATCAATTAGCAGTATAATTGGATATCGAACATGTGTATTTGAATATGGGCCCTGTACTGTGAGAGATGGTGCAGAGGTGATTTACCAGGATGATGCCTGGGTTAGAGAGCATGCCTTATGAGGATAGGTTGAGTGAACTAGGGCTTTTCTCTTTGGATCAAAGGAGGATGAGAGGTGACTTGATATAGGTTTACAAGATGAGCTGAGGCATAAATCGGGTGGATAGCCAGGGACTTTTTGGAAATGGCTAATGTAAGAGGGCATAATTTTAAGATGAATGGAGGAAAGTATAAGGAGGATGTCAGGGGTAAGAGGTGAGTGCATGGAACACCCTGCCAGGGATAGTTGTAGAGGCAGATACATTAAAGGTATTTAAGAAACTCTTGGATAGGCACATGGATGATCAAAATATGGAGGGCTATGAGGGAGAGAAGGATTGGATTGATCTTAGAGTAGTTAAAAGGTCAGTACAACACAGTAGACTGAAGGGTCTGTACTGCCCTGTATGTTCTGTGTTCAATGTTCTAAATATCCATCCCTCGTACCTCTTTTTATTTTCTGAAGTCAAATATTCTATCTGAGAAATATTTACCTGTAAAGCAGTAAAATCCCTTTATCTTATTTAAACCACAGGATCAAAAAGAATAAAAGAAAATGTAGCAAATGGGTCTGGATGGTGCTGGTAATTTGAGTATTTATTGTCCATTCCTCATTGATCAAGGTTGCTGTTTAAAGTGATTTGGTCATATACAGGTAAGAGGTAAGTAAGGCAGGTTTCCTGCCTTGAATAACATGTGAGCAGGATGAGTTTTTATAACAACCCACTAGCTTTGTACTCATCACTTCTGAGACTGACTTTGCAGAACAAAATTTCAGTAGTTGAATTTGAATTTCCCAGCTTCCATGATGGGATTCAAACCTTTGACACTGGCTGAAAAATTCTGGCTGCTCGTCCAGTAACTTAACAACTACACCACCACTCCTCTTTGAAAGGCTGATTAACTAGAGAGTTTGTTATCCAATCAATAATACTGCCAAATTAACTCTGACCTATTTTCTACTGTGTGGCACAATGTTATAATTTTCTCAGAAACACAGTTGCTGAGAATCATTGAGTATTTTTTTAATTTTTATTTTTATTTAGAGATACAGCAAGGTACCAGGTCCTTCCAGGCCAACAATCCCACACTGCCCAATTATATCAACATGACCAATTAACCCACTAACCCGTATATCTTTAGAATATGAGAAGAAACAAGAGCACCTGGAGAAAACACATGTGGTCACAGGGAGATCATACAAACTCCTTACAGATAGTGGTGGAATTGAACCTGGGTCATTGGTGCTGTATTAGTGTTATGCTAACCATTACCATGCTGCCCAATAACTAAGTGTTAAATACTTATGTGTTTTTTTAAAAAATAGTTGCCAAATTGGTTCCAGGTCCCCAGAATATGCTGCCTTTGTAAGGATTGCTGTCTGGACTCAGACATTGATCTATAATATTGTACAAAATTCTGCAAAGGTAAATTCAAGTTCAAGTTCATCGCCATTCAACCATATACATGTATACAGCTAAACAAAACAAAGTTCCTCAGGAACAAGGTACAAAACACAGTACAGACATCACATACAACATATAAAATAATATTAACAGATAAAAAAGTATTCTGGAGATGTACCAACATCATGATCATTCTGTGCCATGCTATATGATGTGGGTGATGATGGTCTTCCATTTGCCTTTAATCTGAAAAATTCTAATAAGCTCTTCAAAGCTTTTGCCTGTCCATCCCTTGATGTAACATGAATGTCATGAACTGTCAAATGACACTTTTTCTTCTATCAATTCTTCCCATCACTGCAAGCTGTTCAAGCTTCTCTTTCCTCAGTACGTGTCCTAGAAATTTCAGCCGCCCTTTCCTGATTGATGAAATCAGCTTTCTTCTTGTTTCGGCTTTTCACAACACTTCCTCATTTGTTCTGTGATATTTTTATCATTCTTCTCAGAAACCGCATTTCTGCAGCTTTGAGTCTTCCCTCATTTTGCTTTGATATTGTCCAACATTTGTTTCCATATGTTAGTGTGGAATGAATGTAACACTGTAACATTCTGAGTTTCATTCCCATAGTTTCTTTAATATCTTGCTCAAGCACTTGAACATGCATTTAGCAATCCCGGTCCTTCTAATTTCAACATCAGCCTGTCTGGCAGATGTTATCGTGCAAGTTGATGAAAATTGCATATATGACATATAGTTAAATATACAACACTATTACTGTAACTGGCACTGTCATAAATAATGTCTACTAGGCGGTAACAGGGTGATAACACCCAGTACGCATTAATTTGCACAAAAAACGACCTCTAATTGGTGCAGCCCACTCGTGTGGATGCAAGATTTCTCAAAGAATGTGAGACCTGCTTCAAGGGAACTTGGGAGACCAGATCCAAAACCATAGTCTCTACACTTGAAGCCACCTACAAGTAGGTCCCTTTTAAGTTGTGTATGCAGTATACACTTCATTCCAGCAGTTCTACCACCCCATATCCCCGGTGGGGTAGGGGGACATGCACACATGCCTACAGTGAAGATACAACAGACTAGTGGAAATGTGGAATTTAAATTCAGATAATGATCTGGAATTTTTTTTCACCTAGAGCGTGATTGGAATCTGGAACGTATTTCCTAAGTGGGCGGTGAAAGCAGATATTCTCACTTTTAAGTATCTAGACAAGCACAAGAATTGCCAAGGCATAGAAGGCGGCAGATCAAAGGCTGGGAAATGAGATTATTGTAGATAAGTATGTGAGAGTCGGCCTGAACATGGTGGGCCAATGCTCCTGCAAAGAAAGAATAAAACTGACAGACAATCTGCCACCAGCCTGGGAAGCAAATTCAGTTGTGGCAGATTAATCTTGTGAAGTCTTCTGCATAAATATCTGAGCACCATTGTCTAAATTAGGAGAGCTCACCTATAGAATGTCAAGCATAGGCAACATAGTAGCCCTCACAAAATCTTAAGTTATTAACTCTTCCATCACAATGGCTGGCAACGTTCTGTTTCCTGCAGGAATGATTCACCAAAGGGAATGGTCTAGTGATGTACAAATGAGGAGAAGTAGCCCCTGGGGCCTGTTACTGTGCTGTATCTCTAAATAAAAAAACAACACTGACATCTACCTAACAATGTGGAAAACCATCTAGATGGCTCCTATTCACAAAAAAAGCAGGATAAATCCAACCCAGTTAGTTTAATTCCATTTTTAATCTCAATAATCAGCATTATGTTGTGAACAGTTCTATCAAATGGCATTTGTTCATCAATAAATGTTCTCAGGTGACCAGTTTAGTTTTTGCCATGACTACTAATGCCTTGATCCCAACATGGGCTGAAGAATTGAATTCCAGCGATGTGGCGAGAGGATATTGGGCAGCTCAGGTAAAAGTGAAGTCAGTGGTCATTGAAGGGAAAACAATCCACAACATTGTAGTTATACTTCTCAGAAAAGAGATAATTGTGGTTTCTGAAGGCCAGTATTGTTGCGGGAGTTGATCAGGATAGTGTCCTAAGCCCAGCCATGCTCAACTGCTTCATCAATGACTTCCCTTCCTCATAACATTAAAAGTGGGATATCTTGCTGATGACTACACCATATTTAATTCCATTACAATATCATACCATCACTACAGTAGTGTAACAGTTAGCATAATGCTTTACAGTGCCAGCTGTAAGATTGGGGTTCAATTCCTGCCACTGTCTGTAAGGAGTTTGTACTTTCTCCCCGTCACTGTGTGGGTTTCCTCCGGGTGCTCCAGTTTCCTCCCACAGGCCAAAAACTTACAAGTTAGGGTTAGTAAGTTGAGGGCATGCTATTTTGGCACTGGAGCACGGGGAGACTTGCAGCTGCCCCCAGCATATCTCGAATGTGCTTGTTGTTGATATAAACACTGCATTTACTGTATGTTTTGATGTTTCAAAGAACATGTGACAAATAAAGCTACTCTTCCTTTTGTATTTAATTCCTTTACCAATGAAGCAGTCCATGTCCCCATGCAGCAAGACTCAGGCAACATTCAGGCATGGGCTGATCAAGCAGAATATAACACTTGAGTTACAAAAACGCCAAGCAATGACCACTTCTATCAGAACTGGGTCTAGCAAACCACATCTGATATTACTGTCTCCAGTTCACCACTAACCGTACCCTGTCACATGGTTTCAAGGCTAGGGTACCGATGGAGAGTGACTAATCTCCTGGGACTCCAAAGGCCTTTCCACTATTTATAAGGCAGAAATCAGGAGTATGATGAAATAGTCTCCACTTACCTGATGCAGTTCTTACAACACTGGAGAGGCTGAACACCATGCAGGACAAAGCAGTCTTCTTGATTGGTAGCGCATTCATCACCCTAAAGATGCATTCCTTCAGCAGCCAGTGGAATATGATGGTTGTATGTTCCATCTACAAAAAGTGCTGTAGTGACTTATTAGGCACACCAACAATATCTCCCAAATCTGTGACAGCTAACACTAAGAAGGACAAGAGCTTGGGTGCATGGGACTCCACTATCAGCATTTACACCTCCAAAAGTCCACACACTATCTTTGAAAATGGGAAGAACTGCACATACAGGAAATCTGGAAGAAAAACAGCAAATTCTAGACATAGCCAGCAGGCCAGACTAGATCTGTCAGATGAGATTCAGAATCAGGTTTTTCAGGTCGAGATATTTTATCAGAACTGCAAAGGAGACAAAAGAAACTTGCAAACCTGCAGGGAAGGTAGGAGTGGGTATCCTCGATGGGTTAAAAACCAGCAGGACAATGAGGATGAATTGTATCCAGACAATGAGGGTTATCTGGTTGATAAGTGAATTAGAGCATTTACTGGGTCAGAACATAGACAAAATAAACTGACAAAAGAACATGAGAGATATGAAATGCAACATCTTTCTTATTTGGAAATACGGTATAGCAGTATTTCTTCATTGCCATTGGGTCCTGGGACTTTCCTCTCAGATTAGACATTGACTTTGTGGGAGAAGCCAGAGAGTGGTTATAGATGGTTGTTCTCTGACTGGAGGATTGTGACTAATAGTGTGCCACAGGGATCGGTGCTGGGTCCATTGTCATTTTTCATCTATATCAATTATCTGGATAATGATGTAGTTAACTGGATCAGCAAATTTAGTGGACAGTGAAGATTATCATGACTATCACGGCGAGATCTGAACCAGCTGGAAAAATGGGCTGAAAAATGGCAGATGGTATTTAATGCAGACAAGTTGCACTTCGGTAGGACCAACCAGTCTTGCACAGTGAATGGTAGGGCACAGAGGAGTGTGGTTGAACAAAGGAATTTGGGAATACAGGTCCATAATTCATTGAAAGTGGAAACACAGGTAGATAGGGTTGTAAAGAAAACTTTTGGCCCATTGGCTTTCATAAATCAAATGTACAGGAGATAAGACATTATGCTGAAGTTGTATGAGACATTGGTGGGGCCTAACTTGGAGTACTGTGTGCCGTTTTAGTCACCTACCTACAGGAAAGATGTAAGTAAGGTTGAATGAGTACAGAGAAAATTTACAAGGATGTTGCTGGGATTGGAGGACCTGAATTATAAGGAAAGATTGAATAGGTTAGGACTTTACTCCATGGAATGTAGAAGACTGAAGGGAGATTTGATAGAGGTATACAAAATTATGAAGGGTATAGATAGAGTAAATGCAAACAGGCTTTTTCCACTGAGGTTGAGTGGGACTACAAGCAGAGGTCATGGGTTAAGAGTGAAAAGTGAAAAGTTTAAGGGGAACTTGAGGGGAAACTTCTTCACTTTGATAGCCGTGAGAGTGTGGAACGAGCTGGCAGCGCAAGTGGTGCACGCAAGCTCGATTTCAACGTTTAACAGAAGTTTGTATAGGTACATGAATGGTAGGGGTATGGAGGTCTATGGTCCTGGTGCAGGTCAATGGTAGTAGGCAGTTTAAATGTTTCTGTATGGACCAGATGAGCTGAAGAGCTTGTTTCTGAGCTGTACTTTTCAATGACTCTATGAATCTATTCCTTCTTCTTCATCCATTTACCTTTTCCACCTAACATTTTCCAGCTTCTCACTTCATAACCCTCTCCCCCACCCACCCATCTTCCCCCTCACCTGGCTTTCACCTTTCACCTCCCAGCTTGTATTCTTCCCAACTTCTTATTCAGTCTTTTCCCCCTTTCCTTTCTTGACCTGATAAAGGGTCTTGGCCTGAAACATTGACTGTTGTACCACTCCATTGATGCTGCCCAACCTGCTAAATTTCTCCAGCATTTTGTATGTGTTACTCTGGATTTCCAGCATCTGCAGAATCTCTAGTGCATTCTTTCCCCCAAGTCATATTTTGGAAGTACCTTTATGGGATGGGTTGCAGCAGTTCAAGGTGGCCAACACCAGCTTCTGTAGAGGAATTAGGGAAGGCCTTGTCAGTGGCACCCTGATTCTGAAAAATGAACCATGAAGAGTTTAGTGTGTTTCTTGTGACATGGAGCAATTTATAAGCCATTAAGCCATTGCACTATGAAGATTTCTTTATGTATTGTTTAACACATTTTGCTATGTCTCTAAAATCCCCTGAACATTTTGAAAATCTCAGAATGATAGTGACTGGATTTCTTAAATAAAGAAAAAAAAATTGATTGCATCATAATGCTAAGATTGATGCCAATATACTTTCAGTTTCTTTGTGGTTGGTTTTATTACAAATGTTTGTAGAAAAATAAGAAGAAAATGCCAATAGAATGAAAAATCAGTAAAATTAGATATTCTTTTGACTATTCTTATTTCTATCTTGTGTAATTTTCCAAAGTAGAAGCATAATTGCTGTCTCAAATGCACTTGTTTTATTTGAGATTGAGTATAATCTGCCACTTTACAGTTGGCTACCCTTTGGCAAAAAATCTATGGACAATTCTGGGTTTTATAACATAGCTACATTTTTTCCTTGGAAGTGTAGTTTTCCCATCAGGCAGTCTAAACTGTTTTGGCTGAAGATGTTTGGCTAGTAATTGGAAATATCAAGTAAACTTGGCCCAGATTGCAGGGTCATGGCCATCACAAGAATATGACTAATGTGCTTTTGAGTAGTTTTGTAGTTTCAAAAATATTCAATACTGAAAAATGTATTATCTGCAAGGATTGCAGTAATAAAATGAATCAATTCTTTTTAGACTGGATGAGCAGTCCACCAGGACTTTGAGCCATGCATGTGTTAGATTTGAATAGTTAGGAACTTGGCCATTTGTCAGAAAACTCCTCCTGTTATGAGGCAGTCCTCCGGAATGGAGGATGATTCACTTAACCTATGGGTTTAGAGATGGCTGAAGTGGCCAATGTGGTTGTCTCAGGTGGACCGGAAGATTGCAGTAGACCCAGGTCCTTGCTTAGGGAGGAGTTGAATCTAGCCATGACCAACCTCTCAAAGAATTTCATCATAGTAGGTGTGAGTGCCACTGGTCAATAGTCGTTGAGCAAGCTCACCGTGCTCTTCCTGGGCACTGGTATAATTATCACTCTTTTGAAGCAGTTGGGAATCTTCAACTGCAGTGAGTGATTGAAGGTGTCCTTGAACCCCACCCACACCCCAGCTGCTAGTTGGTTGACACAGGTTTTCAGAGCCCTACCAAGCACACTATCAGGGCCTGACACCTTGCGAGGGTTCACCCTCTTGAAAGATGTTCTGATGTTGGCCTCTGAGACAGAAGTCACCAGGGTCACCAGATGCTGCAGGGATTTGCACAGGTGTAGTGTTATTCTCCCTTTCAAATCAACATTTATTTTCTTTCAATGTCTCTGTTGCCTGTCTGGTTTTGGGACCTAGGCTGATGGATACAGTAGAATAGAAAAGGCAGTAGTCAGTCCAACAGTCATGACATAAACAGCCTTTTGGTCTCTCATTCAGATGATGATGTTGTAACAGGTGCAATGTTTGGCTTAGGGTGTTGCCATGAGGTCTTGTGCTTGTCTGACGCGATACTGAGTGTCGGTTATGACAAGCCTCTTGTCAGGAGGAGGATTTAGTCTCTGTTTTCTTCCTTACCAATCATCCTTTGCTGGAGGATTGTGTCTTTTCTGACTCTGATGTTGAAGTAGCTCAATTTGTCTCCTTTTGGGACATGAGCCAAGCTTTTGTTTCAAGGTCAGACAAGAAGTCTTCCAAACTTATAGCTTGAAGCTTGGGCATACGTAGTGATTATGTGTTGGAGTTAGCCTGAGCATCATGAAGTATTTGTTTGTCCTACAGGGGCAATGCTGAGATACCAGAATAGCTCTAGATTAAAGGGCTTAAAGCAGATGGCTGCCATTATACAATGCCTAACTTCTGTCTTGCTGGTGTTCAGATTCAGATTTATTATTTATCACGTATTACAATGAAATGCATTGTTTGTGTTAACAACCAGCACAACCTAAGGATGTGCTGGGGCAGCCCACAAGTGGCATCACATATTTTGGTGCCAACATAGCATGCCCACAATGCTTGGTGGAACACCACAGAACATTAACAACAAAACAACACCAGCAAAACAAGCGTCTTTCCTCCTCCCAACTCCCCACAAGCCAACACAGACTGTCATCTAATCCCAGGAGAGCCATCTTGGCTTCTAGTGGATCTATGAACAATGGCCTCCAACTTCCCCAATGGACATCAGCGTTATAGACCCAGGTCTTCGAAGTCCAGCACTAGCCGATACTATTACCCCGAACTCTAGGCTTGTTGACTTGCATGGGTGGGTGGGGTGGTGGTTACTGGATCTAGGACCACCTACTCGCACAGACATCTGATCAAGAGACCCACTGACCTAGGGAAATTAGCTGACCTGGTGGGCCACCAGTCCTTATCCTCATTTTGGTCCAGGCCACAGCGTCTGACACCCATAGGTGTCCTTCGTCACCCATCTATGTCACTGGCCTTTGAGTGCAAAGGGTGGGCCTGGACTCTGGATGTCCACTGTCACACATCCACATCGCTGGCCTTCAAGAATGTTGCACAGACCAGAGGTCTAGACTCCAGCCTGACCTCTAACTCTTCCACATCCCTGTCTATAAATCTTAATCTGATCTCTAACTGCCCCACATCCCTGTCCCCAAACCCTTACCTGAACCCTAACTCCCTTCTCTGTCCATAAAGCTACCCCTAAGAACTAAAAAAAAACCAAGTTTGAGCCAAGATCTCAACAAAGTCTGCAGTTTAACACCAGCTTGGCTCTATACCACAAATGTTTTTCAGTGACAGATCTAATGGAGTTTTGGATACTCAGGATGTTGTTCTGAATGGGCAGGGGAGCTGATGAACTGATGGTGAATCAGTCTTGGCGGTGCCTTTTGAAAGTCATTGAGATGTGCTCATAAGTTTAGCACTAATGTGGTATGAATAATACCTGTGATTCATCGGCAGTGGAGTTCACTAGTGTAGGCTGTTTTATCAGAGGAGTTATGAATAGAATTAACACAGTGCAGTCATCAGATAACAGCTCATGCCTAATCTTATAAAGGGAGAAAAGTAAATGTTAATTTTATGTCCAAGATAACTTCTTGAACAATGTCCTAAATTACAATAATAAGACTCCAGGACCACCTTTTTTGGCATCAAGTATGACTGTAGCCATCTATGGTTTTTATCTCGGACTATGTCAGATTCCTGATTTGAGTTCTAGCAAATACTTTCAGGCATAGTTTTCCTTGTTAATGATTCTCCTTTGAAAGATTTCCTGATTTTTATTGTTGGAAGCTGTCTCTTACTTTCTGTTTCTCTTTCACCTTCTCTATGCTGGGATATGTTTCAGTTGTTAAGAACATTGCATTAATTGTTTTATTGGAAAATATCATTATTTAATGATGTCTTTTGGCAAATTATTACTACAACTGTAATTGGAATTCCAAATATAATTGGTTTATTATTGTCAAATGGACAGAGATACAATGAAAAGCTTGTTTTGCATACTGTTCATACAGATCAATTCATTACATTGAGATAGAACAAGGCAAAACAATAACAATGTTTATTTAGAATCTCCTACCAAAAGAATCTCATTCTGTTTTGTACTGGTTGATTTATTTTCCCTCTCCTGCATTCAGCTTTCTGATAGAGGTCTAAGGAACTTTAATGAACTTGTTCAATTTGAGAATTTCCTGAAAGTGGCAACATAGGATGGGCAAGAAAACAAATGGCCTTCATAAGTCAAGGCTTAAGTTCTTCAGCCAAAGGCTCGTGAATTGAATGAATTTTTTGCCACAGAGGACAGCCCTTCATCTCTCGTCTAATGGTTCCCATTGACAATTTCCTTACTTATCAGATTCCAGCATGAATAGCCTTTGTGTTTGTTCTTAATAAACCAACTGTCTCCTCCTTCACTGCCTTCTCTCCACACTTGCTTCCATCTTCCCACTCTAATTCAGTTCTGATGCAGAGTTTTGACCCAAAATATCAACAGTTTCTTTTCTCCAAAGATCTGCATGACCTGTTGAGTTCCTTCAGCAGTCCGTTTCTTTTTGCTCCGGATTTCAGCATCTCTTGTGTCCATGTAGATTATTACTAGATTGTTTTGATGGGTTCTACAAACACAGGTTCAGATTGACTACTGTTCAATGCTGTTTTTCTTTAGATTATAGGAAATGAAGATTCCATCCTGAAGAAGCATCTCGGCCCAAAACATCGACTGTTTATTCATTTCCATGGATGCTGCCTGACCTGGTGCATTCCTCCAGCATTTTGTGTGTGTTGCTAAGGAATGAAGATTGTCTGATATATATTTTTAATTTCCAGTAATTTCTTCCCCCCCCTTCTCTCGTCTTCCATTCCACATTTTGTTCTCCTCTCACTTCTTCTCTTTTCCTTACCTGTAGTGTCTACCTCTGGAGCCCCTCCTCCTTCCCTTTCTCCCATGCTCCACTCCCCTCTCCTGTCAGATTCTTTCTTCTTCAGCCCTTTACCTCTTCCACCTATCATCTCCCAATTTCTCACTTTAACCCCCCCTCCCTCTCCCACCTACTTTCCCCCTCACATATCTTCTTCTAGCACTTCCCAGCTTGAACTCCTTCCCCTTGCCCACCTTCTAATTCTGGCTTCTTTCCTCTTCCATTCCAGTCCTGATTAAAAGTCTCATCCTGAAATGTCAGCTGTTTATTCCTCTCCGCAGATGCTGCCTGATCAGCTGAGGTGTTCCAGCATTTTGTCTGTGTGTTACTCTGGATTTCCAGCATCTGCAGAATGAATTGTGTTGTTGATAGATAGCATCTGGAGAAGGCAGATATACTTCACAGACACATGAGATTCTGCAGATGCTGGAAATCTTGAAGAACATGCACAAAGACCTGGAGGAACTCAGCAGATCAGGCAGCATCTATGGAGATGAATACACAGTCACATTTTGGGTTACGATCCTTCATCCTATACACAGTATAGGAAAGCCTGGATATGTTTGGGTTGGTAGCTGCTGAAATCTACAGTATTTGAAATATATTAATAGCTTTTCAATTAAATCCACTCATTCTCTCAGGCATCTTAGAGTTTCCCATTTAATAGCTATATTTGTGCATTCTGTGCATACAAATGCCACTTTTTCTTTAGTTTCCACAGTGTGAGAATTGATGCTCAATATGCTACTGCTTTGGAATTTCATTGCAGAAATATACAACTACTGTATGTATCAAACTAGAAGACACAAAGGCCAGTCACTCTAAAACTGTCAGTGCTACAGACAGGTCAAAAAGTCTCTGATAGTTATATAACAATAATTTTGTTTATATAGCAACTTTAAACTGGTACAATATCCAAAGACCCTACACAGGAACCTATTCAGTCACCATAGGGAAAAAAAGGATCGCTTGACTCCAGAGCCCAGTGCAATAAAATCAGGAGCTTAAGGAGGATGTGGAAGCTTTAGGGAGGGTGCAGAGGAGATTTGCCAGGATGCTAGAGGACCTGTCTTATAAAGATAGGTTGAGTGAGCTAGGTCTTTTCTCTTTGGAGTGAAGGAGGATGAGAGGTGACCTGATAAGGGTATATCCTGATAAGGGGGTTTAATATATAGTATTTCTGTTTTTGCACGTTTAAAAAATGTATTCAATATATGTATACCGTAAATGATTCACTTATTTATTATTATTATTTTTTTAATTTTATTTTTTTCTCTCTGCTAGATTATGTATTGCATTGAACTGCTGCTGCTAAGTTAACAAATTTCACGTCACATGCCAGTGATAATAAAACTGATTCTGATTCTAATAAAAGGCAAAGCCTTTTTGTGGAGTGGTGAGCCAGAGACTTTTTTCCCCAGAGCAGAATGGCCAATTACAATGGGGAATAATTCTAAGATGATTGGAAGTAAGTATAATGGGATGTCAAGTTCTTTACAAAGAGTGGTGGGTGTGTGGAATGCCCTGCTGGGGTGGTGGGAGAGGCAGATACATTTGGCGACATTTAAGAAGCTCTTAGATAGGCACATGGATGAAAGAAAAGTGGAGGGCTACGTAAGAAGAAAGGGTTAGATTGATCTTAGAGTAGGTTACAAGGTTGGCCAAAGTGCCTGTATTGTGCTGTAATGTTCTATGTTCTAAGTCATCCAGCTCTTGAACAATATACTGTATACAAGATGCTGGAGGAACTTAGCAAGTCAGGCAGTATCTACGGAGGGGAATGACCACTTGATGATTCATGCGGAGTCCTTCATCAACTCACTATTCCCCTCTATAGATGCTACCTGAGTTGCTCGGTTCCTGCAGCATTTTCTATGTGTTGCTCTAGATTTCCAGCATCTTCAGGATCTCTTGTGTTTATGATCCTGTACTTCAGCTGTTCTTTCAATCAGTTACTTCGCAGCTGATCTATATTTCAACACCATTGACATGCATTTTTTAAATATTCTCTGATCACCTTTCCTTATAAAAAGCTATTGAGTTTATTTTTGAACATTTAAATTGACCCAGCATCCACAGGCCACTTTGCTGAACCGAGAAGATATTGATTGAGGATTTAATTCCAGGATTTATTCAGTGTAAGGGTAGGTGTCTTGCACAACATTTTTAAACTACAATCATTTTGGAGTATGTTGATGTTTCTTGCTCATATTTTCTGAAGAAACTTGCACATTTGTATCTTTTGTTTTGAAAGAATAGAATGATCATTTGCTGGAAGGGCTTCAGAGGAAACAAAAAAACTGGACTATACTGCCTGGGTGGTAGAGGCAGATACATAAGGGGCTTTTAAGAGACGTTTAGGTAGCCACACGAATGTGAGAGAAATGGAAGGATATACACATTGTGTCGGTAGAAGGGATTAGTTTAGTTGGCCATTTCTTTACTAATTTAATTGTTTCAGCGCAACATTGTGGGCCCAAGGGTTTGTTCCTGTGCTGTATTGTTCTATGTTGTGACTACCTGTAATGTATGCTGTCTTGAAAATAGATTCAACATAAAAGATCTCAGGAGTAAGTATCTATTTTCTGCTTTTAACTTTCAAGGAAATGAACAATTAATTCTAACTTTTTAATTTAAACTATTTTGCCAGTACTACTCTCACTTTTCTGTACTAAAGGCAGACTCGGAAGCAGAAAACGTTTTAAAATAGAGGTTGATTTTTTGCTATCGGTAAATTTCTGCAGCCAAATCAATCAAAAGGCAATGGTGGAGTAAAACAAAAGAGTGCTGGCATTCAGTTTTTGGGTTTGTTTGACAAATAATTTCAGTTTTTAGAAAGCTTGTTTAAACTGACTAATTTTCTATATTAAAAAATCAGCACCACATTATCACGTTATACCTTACATGCATCATTAACACATGAAGAAGACCACACAGATAAAGTTGAATTCTTATGTACAACCATTTGAAAACACTTCCTCCCAGACAGCAAACTCTTTTATTCATTGATGTCTCCCAATAGTAGCTGCTAAGTGTCACCAAATTCTAATTAGTAGCCATTGACACTAAACAAAATTCAAATATCTTACATTTAATACATGAACTATAATTTCTTCAGGAGGCCTAAAATGTGACCAAAACAAGGGTCATCTGAATTCTTGACTTAGTTTCCTTGAAGACATCCGTATGCTCAGACAGATCATAATTTGATAGGTATGAAATTCAGAGTTGGCTTTGTACAGTAGGTATAATAATGATGGTTCATTACTAAATATGTTTTACTCTTCCTACTATTCAGGACCTCCATGCCATTTGCCACAATTTCACATGGGATCAAGAACCAATGCAGCAGGTACGAAAGGGACTTTGGCAGCACCCTGACACAATGTTAAAATCTTGTGCTCTGGACCAAAATGTATATCTTAACCTAGCTGCCCTTACCGCTTCTGTTACAATATTGGTATTTATACTGACTGAAATATGTTAAATGATACATATATATAACATCACAGTGCGGACCCTTTAACCTACTCTACCATTAATTTAAGTCTTTCCTCCCACATAGTCATCCATTTTTCTTTCATCCATGTGCATATCAAAGGGTCTCTTGCATGTCCCTGATATATCTGTCTGTACCACCACCTCTGTAAAAAGTGGCAAAATACCTCTGGTATTTCCCTCCTATAATGCTCATGGAAAAAAAACAGCAAAAAATCCACCCTAGACCCACCAAACAGCTCTCAATCCAAAACTACAGTACTCTCAACCTTTTAAAGGCAAAGTGTACCTGAATCCTTGAAGACTTATTTCAGAGTTCCTCAGGGCCACTGTATGACCAGAGGAATTTTCACAACTGTCTATGTGAATTTAGCCCAAGTCTCACAGCATTACCATTCGTTTATCAAAACCCAAGTAGCTGATAACCTGAAAGACTGATGGGTGTTAATTTACCAAACAGTCAGCAGTGGTTTGGAGAAGGCAGAGCTGTGATAATAAACCTTGACTCTGATTTGGAGGAAGTGGTAAATCTTGGTCTTGCTCTTGATACATGAATTAACAAAAATAATCCTATAAATATTAAAATAAAGAATGATCATGTTGCAAATTTTCATCCTTACATATCAATAATCAGTATTTCCTCAGTCTGGTTCTCAAGCACTGATGTCACTGATGCTCCAATTGGAGTGCAGTTCAGTTGGGGAGAAGGGGGGAGCGCGGGTGGTGGTCGGAACGGCACAGAAGATCTCGCGAGACTTCTTTCCGGGGAGGCAGCGCGAGAGAGGGGGGGGGGGGGGGGGAGAGAAAACGAACGCGAGCCGGGGGAAAAGAACTCTCCAGTAACGGACGAGCCGCGAGACGCGTCGTCGGTGACGTCAGGAGTTTTCCCCTCAAAGTCAACAAGAACAGGAGCAGCTGGAGTTTCAATGTGAAACAATTAGAAATATATAAATAATTATATATATTTTAAATTTAAAAATATATCATCCTCCAGAAAAGTAGCCCAGCCGATCCACCCCGAAGGATAGCTCCAGTGCGGTTGAGTCGGTGGGTGGGCGAGCCGGCCGGCGCTGCACTGAGGCTGAAGGTAGGTGAAGGAGGATGGAGATGTCTGGATGGGGATGGGAGATGGAGTCGGCCGGCGGGCCGGCTTGGCCTGGCCGGTCACCCCTCCCTTCAGTACGTTTAAAAAAAAAACAATATTGTCTATGATATGTGGGAGACTTTGTATTCGTGAGGGGAGGAGGGAGTGGGGATGGTGGTGGAGGAGGAGGAGGGGTTTCTGTTTGTGGCCTAGTGTGCATCAGTCTCCTCCATCACCATAACTACTACTAACTAACCCCAATAACTTTGGAGCACCATTGCGCCGGTGGGGTCAGTAATAACTCTCGTGCGTTGATGTTGGGTTGCAGACTGTTTTTTCCCCCCCCCAAGGCGACTGCAGTTTATCTGAATGGGAAGAAGAGGAGGCGGCGGTGTATTCAAAAGCCGCTTCCGAAAAAGATTGTAACAGAATATGCGAATTGAATGGAAAATAAATAAAGCGACGAGACTTGTAATCAGCCAGACAGCCCTTTGCACTTTCACCCGATAGGATTTATCTTTTATAATGAGATGCTCAAACACACCAGCCTGATTCAGCGACAGATTGATTTTGTCCGAATGCTTTTTATGTGGGGGGGGGGGAGAGAAGGGAGGGAGTGGTGGTGAGAAAACGCATTTAGGGTTGCTGTGGGTGTTTTTGTCTTGGTGTTATTTTTCAGACAATGCAAAATTAAATACATTTCTTAATTTATTAAAAGTAAATGGACTCGGGTGGAGGATGTTGCAGACTACGTCTACCCGGCGTCTGCTGTAGGAATGTTATGTCTCGTACAAATGTTAATTTAAAAAACATACCAACAGCCCAAATGAAGGACTAGTACATGTCAGGTTTTAAAATGCTTAATACTATATGAGGCTGCCATGATACAATGTAGGGGTGGAGTTTAATTAAGGTATTGATGGCTCCAAAAGGCATAAAAAATTAATAACTAAACTCAAACCTTTTGTTTTAAAATTTAATTTTCCTCACCGAAGAATCCTGCTGAAATGTCTTGTTGCGATTCCACTATTTAAATATTTGAAGTAATTCATAGAAGCAACGAAATTGTATTTATTTACAAAAACACTTATTTTGGCAAAGCAGCTTTTAGATATTAGATCAGATTAAATCATGTTTAACAAGGTACTATTATGCAGCCCTAAATTATTTGTGTCCATTTGCGAAAATAGTTTTTCTCAGTCCTAATTTTTTTTTCTGGGTAAATCTGTCATTGAAGTATCACAAGACTAAAATTGTGATATGATCGTTTAGTGCGTCATTTTTCGTGTTCAAATTGTGGTATTGTTTTCGTGACAGCGGTAGCTATCGGATTGGAAGACGGCTTGAGGAAATAGTGGTGGGAAGGCAGAGCCAGTCCAAAAGACGACTTGCTCGGCTAGCTGGGCTCTGAAGGAACTGCGGATATGAGCGATATAACCATTGTGAAGGAAGGATGGGTGCAAAAAAGAGGTAAATTTGGCATTATTTAAGTTACTGTCTAGTATCACGCACGAATGGGAACGAATTATCAGGATGGATGAATGGAGGGTGGATAGCCGAAATAAGTATTCGTGTGTAGTTTTGAGTATGCAAACGTTACGGCAGCGTGTTTTCGACGCTGACGTAACCGGCATAATACAAGCCAAATTATTTTTTTGATTTGGAGTGTTTTTACCCATTACTTAAGCTGAGATTTCGATGGGGTTTTAAAAACTTGTTTTCAATCGCGCCAACTCTAATTGCGGATTTGTAAGATAATCAAAATAGGAAACAGATCTGTTTACATATTAGTTTTGGCTTGGATCCATTGTTTCTTTAGTGTTCAGTTGGTTTAGTGGTAATGTTAGCAGTTGGTCCTTAGTGGCATATATTTATTCGCTTGTGTGATCGTAAAAATAGAGTAAGTGATTAGGGAGTTTGGAAATAACAAAACAATTTCCTGTTTATTTCGGAGTGGCTAGGTTCCCAGTGCTGGGCTGTGCATTTGCCTAACGTGGCATGTAATACCTAGTGTTATTATTTAAAAAAAAAATGGGAATCTGGGACAAAATTGTCAGTTTATTATGGACTATGGTTAGAAAATGTAAAAATCACTGGCATGGTAATAGTAAGTTTGTTACTAATCTTGGTAACAATGTTTTATAGATATTATAAGTGTCAATGTTTGACATTGGTCTTGAACGTTGCTAAAAAATTTTTGGCAAACCTCTGAAGTTGTGCTTGATGCTTTGTATTATGTTTTGGTAATCAATTAGAAAATATTTTCAACATGACTGATTTGTAGGACGATGGTGCTTGACTAAGTTATAAACTTTGAGAAGAAATGTGATGTGCTTGTGGTTCATGAGTTTTAAATAAAATTAATCACAGAAGATTTTATCTTGTCTCAATTATCAGCAATCCTGTTGGATTTCAGCTTTGCCTCTATTGTATTTATACTGTAATTTAATTTGTTGCTTTAACCTCTTGCAAGTCATGGAATTATGAACTGTTATAGAATTAATGTTAGTGGAATATATAATTAGAATTTCCTATTGTAAAAACAAACTGTCTCAGGAAATTAATCACGTGTTTTTTGATGCATCCATAAATAGTAACTCAGTAACTCAAACACTGAAATCTCAAATTACACTCTTCTGTTAGAGAAAAAACCATTGTTGAAGCAGATTGCTCATCATAGAGAGTGAAATGTAACAATTTTGTAAGATGTCTGCAAAATAAATCGTATGGAAGCGTGACCGTACTTAAGACCTCGAGGCATGATTGTAATATGAATTCTTTGAAACATTGCATTAATTCAGTTGCTGAGTTTGTCCAGCATTTTATGTGTGTAGCAGTAGTTACCGTAAGTTACGAGTTGAGCTTTAATTGTTTTAAATGTTTGTGTCTTAACAACATTATAAGTTTGGAGTTGATGAAGTTTAATCTTTGTGTGTATATGAATCATGCCATATATGATTTAAAGAAACAGGTTTTTACTGTAATGCTCAGCTAGCTTTCCTTTAACTATTTCTTAAGTATTTTATACTTAAATGTATCTTTTAATCTTCCTATATGTGTGATATAGTGGTTTTAATTTTCACATTGCAGTAATGAAGACCATTTGGCCCATCATCCCTGTGGCAGCACCTTGAAAGAGCTATAAAAAAATGTCTTGCATTTCTGCTCTTTTTACAGTATAGATATAGAAACAGATCCTTTGGCCCAACTCATTCACGTCAACCAAGTTGCCTGAGTTAGTCTCATTTGCCTGTGTTTGGCCAAAATCTCTCTAAACCTTTCCTATCCATGTAGGTGTCTGAATGTCTTTTAAACATAATTGCTCCCACCTTTCACTTCCTCTGGCAGCTTATTGCATATGCCCACCATCCTCTGGGAGGGAGAAGATGTCCTTGAGGTCCTCTTTAAATTTTTCTCCTTCACCTTAAATTTGTCCTGTATTTTTAGATTCCCCTACTCTGGGGGGAAAAAGTCTGATCATTCACTTTATCGGTGCCCTTCATCATTTTATTAACTTCAGGAACATTACCACAGGCTATTTGTCTTATGTGCACCTTTCCCAGTTTAGTAACATCCTTCCTTTTGCTAGATGACTGGAACTATATAGAGTACTCCAAATTAGTCTCACCGGCACTTTGTACAGTTGTAACTGACATCCCAACTCTTGCACATAGTGCCCTGACTGATGAAGCCAAGCATGTCAAACTCCTTTTTCACCAACCAGTCTACATATTTTACCACTTTCCTGTATTTTTTATCTCTAGGTCTCTGTTCTACAACTCTGCACGAGGTCTGTCATGTACCATGTATGTGTTGCCTTGGTTTAACATGACAAAAGACAACACTATGCATTTTCTGAGTTCAATTTCATCAGCCATTTCCTTAGCCCACTTTCCCAATTGACCTTGATCATGTTGTAAGTTTGGAAAACATTTATTGTTCCCTATACCACTGATTTTGCTGTCATGCATTCTCATCCAAATTGTTAATGGGCCCAGCACCAGATTTCAGAGGCTTCTAATCTGGAGGAAAATTCCTCCTCTGCTACTCTCCGAATCATTCTAGCAATCCAAATTGTATCCAGTTTTTTTCTGGATTCCATGTGATCTCGCTTGGACCAGTCTATTCTGTGGGATCTTGTCAAAAGCCTTGCTAAAGTTTATGTAGACAATGCTTACTGCCATCCCTTAACAAATCTATTTTGAAACTGCATCTAATGTTCTTGTGAAAACAGATTAAAGAACTTTTTTTCAGGTAATGCGTTGCTAGAAATATACTTTTTAAAAATGTTCTTCTCTGCTCTATCATCTGCAATAGTTAAGCAGAAATCAATAACTCATAATTTTGTAAACCTCAGTTTAATATCCCTAGAAAGCTGACTTGACAAAAATATTCTGGAATCTTTGTCGCTCCACACAAGTGCAGCTCCTTATCCCTTTCATTCGTAAATTATCAGTACACACACATAATTAAAAATGTATGTGTGTGAATGGCTTTAGCTTCAGATGTAGTCCACTTTCAGAAAAAAAGCCCACATATGCACCAACCTACCTCATTGTTTTGGCCTGGGATTTAGAATAGAAAGCCAGATAGTTGAGATATGAACCTGAACTGAACACATTATATAATTTTCTCTTGGATGAAACTAAGATCCAGTAATTTCTTCAGGCAAAACTGGGTATTTCTTGCTGTTTTCTACTATTCATCAGTTAGTAACTTGTAGGGTGATCTATTAGATTAGGTATTGAGTATTCATTGATATAGCAAATAAATCTGGTACTTTGAATGTTATTAAGCAGAATGCTACCATTTTAGTTAATAGCATGAAATGGAATATTCATCCTGCACTCCCTAAAAAGAAACCTGAAAGTAAAAGTTTGCTTAAAAAGCAGACTTGTTTTCTCTGCTGTATACATAATAATGAAGTTCTATTTGGTGTCTCGCAAAATTATAAATTTCTCTCAAACTCCTGACGGGCACTATCAGTGTTATAAAGAGTTTAAAGCAGTCTATAAAAGTTAGTTTTTCATATCATTGCAAAACTTTTGTAAGGAGGGAAATACTTGAAGGAATGCTGTAAATTAATAGGTGCACCAATGTCAGCTTTATCAATGTTTCTTGGGATTTTAAAAATAAATATTTTATGTTGGGCAGAACCAAGTTAATGTGATTTGTCCTTATTATCGGTATGGGTGACCTTTCTGAAGTTACTGGTTGCCGGGTCCTTTAATGGATATTTAGACTGCAATTGTCCAATGTCACTTAATACCAATGATTTGACTGTGGTACTTGGGTTTTATTAGTATTGGCCTATCATTCAAAACTTCAGTAGTGGTTTTTGCTCTGATAAATAATAGATAAGATTGATTACATTCTATAAAAATGCAATCTCACTATGTTGTGATTGTCATAGTGTGATACAGCAAAGAAACAGCCTGTTTCAGGTTGGGATGTTCATAATGAAAGATCAGTTTTGAAGTAAGGGATTGGCAAATGGAGAAAGATGGAATTTCTTCACTTGGAGTGTATTTTTAAGAGTTTTTTTTTATTTAGGAGGGCTCTGAAGGCTTAATTGTAGTGTATATTCAAAATGACAATAGATTTGGAATTTTGGATATTTTGAAAATCAAGGGAAGGGTTAGTGCATGAAAGTACCATTAAGCTCTATGAGAAGTGTGCCAAATCCACTGGAAGGATAAATGAATCATCATTGATATCCTCTCATGGGCCAAAATCCTCAGCAATATGGACATAAATGATACTCTGGCTGTTTTGTACAGCCTAATCCATCCTTGCATTCTCAACACCAGACCCATAGGAAAAAAATGCCAATTAAATAAAAGAAAAGATTCAAGGATGTGCTCAAAGCCTTCTTGAAGAAAGGAAATGTCTCCTGATTCTAGGGAGTTCCTGGTTCATGATACCTTTAAATCAATTGGCATTCAGAATGAAGTAGTCATAGACGTTTAGCCTACAGCACAGTACAGGCCCTTTGGCCCACAATGCTGTGCCAAACATATACTTTGGAAATTACCTATTTTTTTAAGCTTCATGTACAATTGGATCTAACATAGGCTCAGCAGGAGAAGCCAGAGAGTGGTAGTAAATGGTCATCTCTCTGACTGTAGGACTGTGACTAGTGATGTGCTGCAGGATTCATGCTGGCTTCATATTTGTTTATTATCTATTAAACTGATTTAGATATGCAGATGATACAAAGATTAGAGGCTCAGTGGACAGTGAGGAAGTCTTCAAAGCTTGCAAAGTGATCTGGACCAGCTGGGAAAATGGTCTGAAAAATGGCAGATGGAATTGAACGTGGATAAGTGTGAGGGCGGCAAACCAGGTTAAGACTTGTATAGTGCATGGTAGACCACTGAGGTGTGTGGTAGAATAAGGGGACCTGGGATTACAAATCCATAATTCTTTGAAGGTGGCATCATGGGTAGATAGGTTCCTAGAGAGAAATTCTAGCACACTGGCACTTGTTAATCAGGGTATTTAGTACAGGAATTGTGATGTTAAAGTTGTACAAGATGTTGGTGAGGCTGAATTTAGAGTATTGTGTACAGTGCTAGTCACCCAGCTACAAGAAAAATATTAATAAGCTTGAAAGGGTATCAAGAACATTGACAAGGATGTTGCTGGAAATTGAGGTACTGAGTTGGAGGAACAGGGTGAATAGGTTAGTATTTCATTCCATGGACTGCAGGAGAATAGGAGATCTTTTAGAAGTATAGAAAGTTGAGGAGTGTAGATAGAGTGACTGCATGCTGGCTTTTTCTTCTCAAGTTGGGTGAGACTAGAACTGAAGGCAAGAGGTTTGGGGTAAAAGGTGAAATGTTATAAGGAGAATCTCCAGGTTTTGGGAGGGGGAGTTGTTTTTCCTCAGTGGTGTGAGTGAAATGAATTGCCAGCAGAAGTGGTAGGTGAGAATTCAGTTGTAGCATTCGAAGTTTGGATAGATAAATGTCTGTGAGGAGTTTAGAGGGTCCAGGTGAAGGTAGATGAGTCTAGGCAGAAGACTGTATTGTAGAGCCTGTTCCTGTGGTATAGTACTTTGTAACTTTATGATAGATCCAAGTAGAGAAGCAGCACTTGAATTGGCTTGAGAATTTCATGGCACACAACACTGCATAACGGATGAAAGGAGTGTTTCACCTCAAAATATTCACCATCAGCCCCATCTGTAGCAGAATCTACAATTTCTACAGTGGTCTTTTCAGCTACCACAAACCACAAACACTGGAGTGGAAGCAAATTGCCTTCGATTTCAAGAAGCTATGTAAGGGAAAAGCTGAGTATGAAGATCAGCTATGATCTTATTGAACAGTGGAGCAGGAATGAGGGCTCTGATGCTTATTCTCACTGCTAGCTGACTTCTGATCCTGTGGAGTAATGTCAGAAATACAGAATTGTTGTATTGTCTAGATCACAAAAGGATGTTCCATCACTAATGCAGTCCAGTGATAAATCTTGATGCTGCCAAGTTCTAGAAATCTTGTGTACTATTGTGGTTATTTTGCTTTCAACATTCAATTTAACAAGAATATGTGAAAGGGGGGATAAAGAAGTCAATATTGTGAAATCACATTCTATAGTGTTAGGCCCTGACATTAGGTGTTAAAGTTGTTCAAATACAGTTAACTTGTTCAAATACATGCAATTTATTTTAATCTCCCGCCCCACCCCCTGCCATTCTGATTGCTTTAATGGAAATTAATGAGTTTGTGGAAAACTGTTATTGTGTATGGACAAGGACTAGACAACACTCGACCTCCTTTTGGGAAATGAAGATGGACAAGTGGCTGAAGTGCCAATTCAAGTGGAAGTAGTGACTATGTTTGTGATAGTTAAAGAGATAAGAATGGTCTGAAAGTTCAATTCCTAAATCGGGGCAAGGTTCATTTTGATGGTGTTAGAAAAGAACTTGCAAGGTTTGATGGGAAAGACTGTTGGTCAAAATTGAGTGTATCATATTTTCAACAGCATCTCAGGCAATAGCATTAGATAAACCGAATTCACAAGGGGGAGAAAACAAATTAGAGTGGATTTCGGCTGATTGCACCATCAGTTAATCAGAGCAGCTACTTATTTGGGACAACTTTTAAAGAGCAAAAACTAATTGAGAAAATAGCCAGGATTTCCTTTGTTTATTTGACCATAAGATATAGGAGCAGAAGTAGACCATTCGGACCATTCTCAAGTCTGCTCCGCCATACAATCATGGGCTGATCCAATTCTTCCATTCATCCCCACTCCCCTGCCTTCTCCCCATACCATTTGATGCCCTGGCTAATCAAGAACCTATCTATCTCTGGCTTAAATGCACCCAATGACTTGGCCTCCACAGCCACTCGTGGCAACAAATTCTGCAGATTTACCATCCTCTGACTAAAGTAATTTCTCCACATAATAGGAATAGGGGACTGTTACTGAGCAGTTTTGTGGGCACTTGTGTGGCTGTTAGACATTGCACTGTACTTGGAGCAACCAGTTTTTAAATAGCATCAGTTGTGTATGTTTGTATTCAAAAAGCAGTGATAGTTGGCAAGTAAGACAGTTCAGAACTGTTCTGCTCACTAGCTTCAAGCATTCAGGCTTGGAGATGCAAGAAATGGCTGGGAGTGAAAATGAAACTATTTCACTACTTCAGTAAGTTAGGATCTATGAAGAATTTGAAGGTATTAACAATCATCTTGAATGTTACAATGCAAGTGAAGAATTGGAGGATGCAACAATTTTTGACTAGCGTCATTTGGCCATTAGACACTACACTGTACTCAGAGCGACAGTTTTTAAAATAGCATCAGTTGTGTATGTTTGTTATTCATTTGGGCTGGTAGACGCTAAATTAAAAAGCAGCAATTTTGACCCTACTTCATGGAAGAAAACAGTGAAGGTGGTCCATTATCTCTGCACTAAGTGCCTGTGCTGATTTTGTTCAACAAAAATCACTTGCAGTCAATCAAAAGAACACAGAGCTTGCACTGTGTGAATTCTGCCATTGATAACTGTTAGGAATTAATACAGTTTTATAGTACTGCAGTAATGTTGGTAATGTTCCAATTTGTTCTACATTTCATTTAAATACATAATTTGTTACTCAGTTAAATGGTAGTTTGTCTTTTTTTTATATAACAACTATTTCCATGGAACTTTGGCTAATTGGGGTAGCCACTTAATTGGGCCAAAATGTACTGGTCACGATGTGTTCCAATTAACCAGAATCCACTGTGGACACAATATCGACAAGAGAACATAACCAGAGCAAAAATCAGAAGTCCTTTGCAGTACAAAGTGATAATATTGCTATGCTGAGGTAGTGATCAGGGCTGTACCAGTTAGTTCAAGAACAAAATGGTTGAAGAGAAGTAGCTTTCTTGAACCTGGTGTGAGGGTTTAGGTTTTGTACTTCCTGCCTGCTGGTAGCTGCAATAAGATGGCATGGCCTGGATGGCAAGTAAAGGGATGTAAGACAAGTGGGAGGCTTTATAGATGTTCCTGATAAAGTGAAGGTGAAAGCTGGTGAGATTAGGGTATCCTGACTGATGTGGGATGTTAAGGCTTTGGTCAGAAAAAAGGAGGCAAGTATCAGGCTCAGATCAGGTGAATCCCTTGAGCTGTAGAAGGGATGTAGGAGTACAGTATAGACAGAAATCAGGAGTGTTCTTGTTAGTGATTCTGTTAGTGTGTCCGGAAACATTTCAACATTTTGTACCAGTACTTTTTCATAAAGTTGGATTAATCCTGGGGGTATGGGCTGATCATGTGTACTGTGGGAAGAAAGGGAAGAAATTACGGGAGCCCAGAAGAGATTTTTCTATCTACCTTGGACATCAGTGAATTGCCAGAAGACTGCAGAGTGGCTTGTTTGCCCTTTTTAAGAAGGAATGCAGGGATCAGCCAGGAACCACAGGCTGATGAGTCTAATTTCAGTGGGAAAGTTACAGTGGAGTGGGGGGAGGGGGTGAAGGGATTCTGAGAGACTGGATCAGTCTGGATTTGGAAAGGCATAGACTGATTAGGTATAGTTGAATAGTTGACAATTATGCGAGTGGGAAATTGAGTCTCGCAAAATGATTCTTTTTTTTTTGAAGAGGTGATTGAGGTTGACGAAGATGGTGCATGTAGACATTGTCTACCTGAACTTTAGCAAGGCTTTTGACAAGCTTCTGCATGGTAGATTAGTTTGGAAGATGAGGCCACATGGAGGTTGATAATTGGATACAAAATAGCATGATAGAAGGTTGTTTTCTAGATTTGGAGGTATATGATCAGTGGTGTGTTGCGTCCGCTGTTTGTCATATAAATGATTTGGATGAAAATGTGGGTGGCACAATAATTCAGTTTGTAGATATTAAAATTCGTGGTGTGAATAAACTTGTCACTGGGAAAGTAGGCGAAAGAAAAGCATATGGAATTTAACTAGGATGAGTGCAAAGTGATGGGTTTTGGGAAGTTAAACTAGGGCAGGAAATGTTTAGTGAATGACAGGGCTCGGGGGATGTTGTAGAAGAGGTGTCAAAAGGTATAAATACAGAATTTCCTGAAAATAATTACCCAGATGGACAAAAGTGGTGAAGAAGTGGCATGCTTGCCTTTAGTGCATTGAGTGTAAGACTTGGGATGTCATGCTTCAGCTTGACAAGATACTCGTGAAACTGCGCCTGGAATGTTACCTGCTGTCTGGTTACCATGTTTAAGGGAGGTTGTGATTAAGCTTGCAAAGGTGCATAAAATATTGAGTTGTAGCTAGACTGAATAGCTTGGAACTAGTTTGTGTGGAAGAAAGGAGGCTGACAAATGACAGTGGAGATTTAAAATTTTAAGGGAAATAAGAAAGGTTTGTAAAAGTCGTCTTCCCACAGAAGGACAGTCTAAAGGCTGATTTCTACTTCTGCGCAGTAGCCGATGCTGCAGCCTTCGTAAGTGGCCTGCGCCGTTGTGAGCATTTATACCTGTGCGTTGGTGTGTCTGCGTTGCAAAAATGCTAGTTGGCGGTGGTGTTTCTAATGGCGACTGAGCGCATCATGTTGGAGTTGGAGCTAATAAATGTTGAACAAGAATTACTTTTATTGTAGTTACTGCAATGCAGAAAAGAGAGAAGACGTCAGAGGAGATGGTACGTATGACCATTGAATGGATTGAGGCAAAAGGAGGGTGAATTTTCTGTGCTTGTCCGGCCACTGAGAGACATGGACGAGGAAATGCATTTCAAATATTTTCAGATGTCAGCAGGTAGATTTGGCGATTGGTTCATTGTCTCCAACTATTTTTTCGCATCAATGTACGCACAGTAAGCCTATAGACAGGAGGAAATGCGATGCTACCAAGCAGACCAATCATAGTTTTTGCTGTCTGTGTCGCTGTGACATGCAGTTACCTTTTTGGAGAGGTGTGCGTCAGGATATGGCGTAGTGTAGGGCGTAGGTATAGAGTAGGTTACGCGGCTATGCCGTACCTACGGTGTTCATTTGACGCAGAGGTATAAATCAGCCTCAAGTCTAAAGGCATAGGTTTAACGTGAGAGGGAAAAAAAAAATAAAGGGGAACTTAGTTGCAAGCTTTTCCATAGGTGGTATGTATAGTGCTTATAAAAAGTACTCACACCCTCTCCCCCCAGAAGTTTTAATGTTCTGTTGTTTTACAGCATTGAATCACAGTGGATTTAATTTGGCTTTTTTGATACCGATCAACAGAAAGGTTCTTTTATGTCTAAGTGAAAATGAATCTTTACAAAGTAATCTAAATTAATTACAAATATAAAACACAAAATAATTGATTACGTAAGTATTCACCACCTCGATATCCGTAGTTTGTAGATATACTTTTGGCAGCGATTACAGCCTTGAGTCTGTGTGGATAAGTGTCTTATCAGTTTTGCACATCTGGACACTGCAATTTTTCCCCATCCTTCATTACAAAACTGCTCAAGCTCTGTCAGATTGTATGTGGATCATGAGTGAGCGGCCCTTTTCAAGTCCAGCCATAAGTTCTCAATTGGATTGAGGTCTGGACTCTGACTTGGCCACTCCAGAACCTTATTTTGTTGTGTTTTTATTTAAGCCATTTCTGTGTACCTTTGGCTTTGTGCTTGGGGTTATTGTTTTGCAATAAAACAAATCTTCTCCCAAGTCGCAGTTCTTTTGCAGACTGCATCAGGTTTTCCGCCAGGATTTCCTGCATTTTGCTGCATTCATTTTACCCTCTGCCTTCACAAGCCTTGTAGGGCTTGCTGCAGTGAAGCATCCCACAGCATGATGCAGCCACCACCATGCTTCATGATAGGGTGGTGTGATTTTGATGAAATTCAGTGTTTGGCTTATGGCAAGCATAGCATTTAGTCTGATACCCAAAAAGTTCAATTTTGTTTTCTTCAGACTATAGAACCTTCTTCCAGCTGACTTGAGTCTCTCACATGCTGCCTGGGAAACTCTAGTTGAGCTCAAGAAATGTAGCTGCGATCTGCGTAAGATCAAGGCGACGAAACAATACTACGTGGACAAGATTCAGACTCAACTCTCCACCAACAACGCACGCAGCTTATGGCAAGGGCTGCATACCATCGCAGATTTCCAAGCTAAATGCAGTGGAATTTCTAACATCGCTGCCTCGCTCCCAGACGAGCTAAACCTTATTTATGCTCTATTCTATGTTGCCAATACTGAGCCCCTGATGAGACCTGCAGATGATGCGACCAGGAGTTTGGTCATCTGAGGCCAAAGTATGCAGGTGTTTCCAATGAGTGGACAGTTGCAAGGCTGCGGGACCAGGTGGCATCCCACGGCTGGTTCTTGGGATGTGTGCAGCACAACTGGCAGGTGACTTTACAGACATTTTTAATCTCTCCCTCTCCTACTGCAGAGTGTCCTGCTTCAAAATATCGACTATTGTTCCTGTACCCAAAAAGATCAAGGTAACATGTCTGAACGACTGGCCTCCTGTTGCACTCACCTCAATAATAAGCAAAGGCTTTGAGAGACTGGTCAAGGACTTCATCTGCAGCATGCTTCCACTCACATTGGACCCCTTACAATTTGCTTACCGACACAACTGATCGATAGATGATGCGATAGCCACAGCTCTGCACACTGTTCTTGCACATCTGGAGAAGAAGATGCATATGTGAGAATGCTGTTCTTGGACTACAGTTCAGCATTCAACACCGTAATTCCCAACAGACTTGACAAGAAGCTCAGAGACCTCGGCCTTCACCCTGTCTTGCGTGGCTGGATCTGGACTTCCTGTCAGATCATCGGCAGGTGATAAGAGTGGGTTCCCTCACCTCTGCCCCTCAACACAGGTGCCCCTCAGGGCCGTATACTAAGCCCCCTCCTTTACTCTCTGTATACCCATGACTGTCGCCACCCATAGCTCCAATCTGCTAATTAACTGCCGATGACACTACACAGATTGGCCTAATCTCAAATAATAATGAGGCAGCCTATAAAGAAGTCATCACCCTGACACAGTGGTGTCACGAAAACAACCTTTCCCTCAATGTTGCAAAAACAAAGGAGCTGGTTAGAATCATAGAACACTACAGTGCAGAAAGCAGGCCATTTGGCCCTTCTAGTCTGTGCCAAAATTTTATTCCGCTAGTCCCATTGACTTGCACCCAGTCCATAACCCTCCAGAGCTTTCCCATTCATATATCTATCCAATTTATTCTTAAAACTTGAGTGAGCCCGCATTTACCACATCAGATGGCAGCTGATTCCACACTCCCACCACTGAGTGAAGAAGTTCCCCCTAAAAACGTCCTGAAAAACGTTGTCTCTCCTGTCCTCTCATGTCCTCTCGTATTTATCTCTCCTAATCTAAATGGTAATAGCCTACTCGCATTTACTGTCCATAGCCCTCATAATTTTGTAAACCTCAATCAAATCCCCCCTCATTCTTCTGTGCTCTGAGGAATAAAGTCCTAACCTGTTCAATCTTTCCCTGTAACTCCACTCCTGAAGACCTGGCAACATCCTAGTAAATCTTCTCTGCTCTCTTTCAATCTTACTGATATCGTTTCTATAGTTAGGTGACCAGAACTGCACACAATACTCCAAATTTAGCCTCACCAATGTTTTGTACAACCTCATCATAACATCCAACTCCTATACTCAATACTTTGATTTATGAATGCCAGGATGCCAAAAGCCTTCTTTACAACCCTGTCTACCTGTGACGCCACTTTCAGGGAATTATATATCTTAACTCCCAGATCCCTTTGTTCCTCCGTACTCCTCAATGCCCTACCATTTACTGTGTATGTCCTACCTTGATTTGTCCTTCCAAAATGCAACACCTCACACTTGTCTGCATTAAATTCCATCTGCCATTTTCTGGCCCATTTTTCCAGTTGGTCCAGATCCCTCTGCAAGCTTTGAAAGCCTTCCTCGCTGTCCACAACGCCTCCAATCTTGGTGTCATCAGCAAACTTGCTGATCCAATTTACCACATTATCATCTAGATCATTGATATAGACAACAAACAACAATGGTCCCAGCACAGATCCCTGAGGCACACCACTAGTCACAGGCGTCCAGTCTGAGATGCAATCATCCACGACCACTCTGTCTTCTTCCACACAGCCAATTTCGAATCCAGTTTACAACCTCTCCGTGGATACCTAGTGTCTGAACCTTCTGAACTAACCTCCCATATGGGACCTTGTTAAAGGCCTTACTAAAGTCCATGTAGACAACGTCCACGGCCTTTCCTTCATCTACTTTCTTGGTAACCTCCTTGAAAAACTCAGCAAGATTCGTTAAACATGATCTACCACGCACAAAGCCATGCTGACTATCCTTAATCAGCCCTTGGCTGTCCAAATACTTGTATATCCGATCTCTCAGAACACCTTCCGATAATTTGCCTGCTATTGATGTCAGGCTCACTGGACTGTAATTACCTGGTTTACTTTTGGAGCCTTTTTTTAAACAACGGAACAACATGAACTACCCTCCAATCCTCTGGCACTGCACCCATGGCTAAGGACGTTTTAAATATTTCTGCCAGGGCCCTTGCAATTTCTACACTAGTCTCTCTCAAGGTCTGAGGAAGTATCATGTCAGGCATGGGGGATTTATCTACCTTTATTTGCTGTAAGGCAGCGAGTACCTCCTCCTCTTTAATCTCTATATGTTCCATATCACTACTGCTTGTTTCCTTTCCTTCCATATATGCTATGCCAGTTTCCTCAGTAAATACTGATGCAAAAAAACTTTAAGGTCTCCCCCATCTCGTAAGGCTCCACACATGACCACTCTGATCTTCTAAGGGACCAATTTTGTCCCTTGCTGTCCTTTTAATATACTTGTAGAAACCCTTTGGGTTTACTTTCACAATATTTGCCAAAGCAACCTCATGTCGTCTTTTTGCCTCCCTGATTTCCTTCATTAGTATTTTCTTACATTTACTGTACTCTTCAAATACCTCATTTGTTCCTTGTTGCCTATACCTGCTATATGCTTCTCCCCTTTTTCTTAACCAGATCGCCAATATCCCTTGAAAACCAAGGTTCCCTATGCCTGTTAACTTTGCCTTTAATCCTGGCAGGAACATGTAAACTCTGCACTCTCAAAATTTCACCTTTGAAGGTCTTCCACTTACTGAACACATCCTTGCCAGAAAACAACTTATCCCAATCCACTCTTCCTAGATCCTTTCTCATTTCCACAAAATTGGCCCTTCTCCAATTTAGAACCTCAACTTGAGGACCAGATCTATCCTTATCCATAATTAACTTAAAACTAATGGCATTATGGTCACTGGACCCAAAATGTTCACCTACACATACTTCTGTCACCTGACCTGCCTGGTTCCCTAACAGGAGATCAAGTATTGCATCCTCTCTCGTAGGTACCTCAATATATTGATTTAGAAAACTTTCCTGAACACATTTGACAAACTCCAAGCCATCTAGCCCTTTCACAGTGTGGGAGTCCCAGTCAATGTGCGAAAAGTTAAAATTGCCTACTATTACAACTTTCTGTTTCTTACATCAGTCTGCGCTCTCTCTGCAGATTTGCTCCCCCAATTCTATCTGACTATTGGGCGGTCTGCAGATTTCCTCGTGTTTGCCTCCCTCAAAGTCTTGTCTATTTCTATTTCTGCCTCTGCCTCACGAATGATACGAAGTTCATTCAGCTCCAGCTCCAGTTCCCTAACTCGGTTTGTCAGGAGCTGCAGCTGGATGCACCTTTTACAGGTGTAGTCAACAGGAACAATTGTGCTGTCCCTAACTTCCCAAATACTGCATAAGGAGCACTCGACTGTCCTAACTGCTGCCTCCATTACCTACTTCTAAGTTAATTAGATTAATTAAAGGAACTTATACCCATCCTTACCTCACTGGGAGCAAGCTTGTCCACAGCCTCTGCTTGCTGAAGCCTCTCAAGCCAAAGCCTCAAAGCTCCACTCCTACCCTGAGCCACTCACGCACAGCTGGTTGTGGACTACAGGAGGAATAGAGACAGGCTAGCCCTTATTGACATCAATGGATCTGGGGCTGAGAGGGTGAGCAGCTTTAAATTCCTTGGCATACACATCAGTGAGGATCTCACATGGTCTGTACATACTGGCTATGTGGTGAAAAAGGCATAACAGTG
This sequence comes from Hemitrygon akajei, assembly GCF_048418815.1. NCBI lineage: Eukaryota > Metazoa > Chordata > Chondrichthyes > Myliobatiformes > Dasyatidae > Hemitrygon > Hemitrygon akajei. The sequence goes on from NC_133130.1 coordinate 21,766,527, forward strand.
TCTCTTTCACCTCAGATGGTTGAAGAAGCTTGGTGTGGGGCCCCCAGATCCTAAGAACTTTCTATAGGGGTACAGTTGAGAGTATCCTGCCTGGCTGTATCACTGCCTGGTATGGGAACTGTTCTTCCCTCAATCGCAGGACTGCAGAGAATGGTGTGGACTGCCCAGCGCATTTGTAGGTGTGAACTTCCCACTATTCAGGACATTTACAGCGACAGGTGTATAAAAAGCACCTGAAGGATCATTTGGGGACCCAAATCACCCCAACCACAAACTGTTCCAACTGCTACTCTCTGGGAAATGATACCGCAGCATAAAAGCCAGGACCAACAGGCTCTGGGACAACTTCTTCCACCAGTCCAGCAGACTGCTTAACTCAGGTTGACTCAACTGTATTTCTATGTTGTATGGACTATCCTGTTGTACTCAACTATTTATTATAAATTACTATGAATTGCACATTTGGACAGATGTAAATATTTTTGCTTGTGTATCTGAAGGTTGTAAATAATAAAGTCAATTCAATGTGTTTTTTTTCCAACAGTGGCCTTTTCTTTGCTGCCACCATAAAACTGCAACTGGTGAAGCACCTGGGCAACAGTTGTATGCGCATTCTCTCCCATCTCAGCCACTGAAGCTCGTAACTCCTCCAGAGTTGTCATAGGTGTCTTGGTGGTCTCCCTCATGAGTCCCTTCCTGCATGGTCAGTCAGTTTTTGAGGATGGCTTGCTCTAGGCAGATTTACAGTTGTGCCATATTCTTTCCATTTCTTGATGATTAACTTAACTATATTCCAAAGGATGTTCAGTGACTTGGAAATTTTCTTGTATCCATCTCCTAACTTGAGCTTTCACAGAGTTACTTGGAGTGTTTTTATCTTCATGGTGTAGTATTACTGGGATACTGTCTCACCAGCAGTTAGACCTTCCAGATGCTGGTGTTTTTTTTTACTACAGGTAGTCCCTGAGTTACGAACACCCAACTTACGAACAACTTGTACTTATGAACAGAGGAAAGAGAACGCCGTCCGCTATTTTAAGTCATTGCTGTTGACAGTGTGTGTGTGTGTAACTTTGTATTTGGCTTAAGTTTTTCTTAGCAAGATTCACCCTGACCCTGCCCCCCCCCCCCCCCCCCCACCTTTTCCGGTCAGCTGGTGGCGCAGTGAGATCAGCGCTGGGCTCGAGAACGGTGATTCCCAAGTTCGATCCAGTGACAGACTGCTCTCGAGCGCGCTGGGTTGATGTTGAGCTCGCAACTCGACCTCGTAAAAAAAACACTGCCACCCCCTGTTTAAATTCCCACGTGGAATATTGAGGAGGATCAAATACCCAAACCCAGCACAGCCCCCACTTGTCCCATTTAACCTGGCTCAGTGCCGTGGACTTTAGGACCCGGGAATTCAGTACGATGGTCCTTGGGACCCAGCGGACCTCGGGAACCGGTGGAGGTCAGGACCCGCCGCCCGCAGTGTTTCTGTTCCATTGACGGGAAGCGATTGTGATTGAAAATAAAGTGGAAATAATAAAGCGTTTGGAAAGAGGTGAAATGCCATCGGTCATTGGAAAAGCGTTAGGCTACAGTCGGTCAACGATCGGAACAATTTTAAGGATAAAGGATGAAGTGAGAATAATGGAGCATGTGAAGGGCCTGCCCCAATGAAAACTACAATTATTACTAAACAGTGCAGTGGTTTAATTATTGGAATACATATGTTTCTTAAGTGTTTTATATGCATAGAAAGGTAAAACATATACTATATACAAAGACAAACATTTGACTAACTGATGTTAAATAATATCGGATGTACTTATTCCGACTTAAAGACGGACTCAGGAACAGAACTTGTTCATAACCGGGGACTGCCTGTACAATCAATTGAAACACCTTGACTGCACACAGATCTCTTTAAAAAAAAACATATCTCCATTTAACTAATTATGTGACTTCTAAAACCAATTGTCTGCACCATTGATTTGGTGTCAAATTAAAGGGGTTACTTATCCAATCAATTACTTTGTGTTTTATATTTGTAATTCATTTAGATCACTTTGTAAAGATCTGTTTTCACTTCCATACGAGCCTTTTTCTGTTGAGGAATGTGTTTTTAAAAAGCCAAATTAAATCTACTGTAATGCAAAGCTGTAAAATAAAACATGAAAATATCCCGGGGGGTGGGGGAGAGGGAGGAGGTGAATGGCAGTAGGTAAGAAATGAAGTAATAGAAATGGTTAGAATTACAATGTTAAAACAGCATGAATAAGAGTATTAGGCCAAATTCGGGCAAATTGGGACTAGCACCTTGGTTGCATGAATGAGTTGTGATGAAAGGCTTATTTCCATGCTTTATAACTTGGGCTGTATAATTCTCAAGAATTTAATAATCACATTATTATGGAAATCTTATGTGGGGGAGGGAAGGGAAATTTCAGCTCAACAATCCGGAATGAAGGACTAATTCTGAGTTTAAAAAAAGTTTATGGGTTTAACTTGGTTCACCATCTGGTATTTGCCAAGTTCACTTTGATTGCACCCACCAACCTCTATTATCTTTGCCACAAGAAAGACGAGCAGTGATTCAAAGTATAGCAGATGCAGGAAATTCAAAATTTAAAAAAATATGCTGAAAGTACCTGTACAGTTAATATGGTCCATTAAGTATACTTGTCTATATATGTTGCTTGACTTCTAGTGTTTCCAGCATTTTGTTTTTATTATGGGTAGAAATATGAAGCACCATCACTGTTAAGTTCAGGACATTGCCACTAATCCAACCCAGCTTGTAAAATACAATATAATTTGAATAAAACTGGCCTGCAATATTTGGGGGCTTTATTGGTATTCTGTTTTTGCAAGCTGTTCATTTATGAATCCTAGGTATGCAGATCCCTAATGAGGCTGCAGCTTGAATATTGTGGAAATCTGTTCTTTATGCTGTTTTCCTACAAAAAAAGCTAAGGTCTGTGCTTTTTTTTGCATTGTAAGGCTAGTGGAAAAATAACCCAAGTTAACTTAGTGCAAAGGCTGTAATCTTATTATTTGTATTATTACTGGGTGTTTCAACTGTCCAAAATACAAAGTAACCCAAATATCAATGATAATTACAACTTTATGACTTTCTCTTTTTGGGCTCGAATAATAAAGTCTCAATACTGGGGAAACTTACTGTTAGCTTTTAGGTTATCAAATTGATTTGAAATTTTTATGCTTGTTCTGTTTCTGTATCTTGATCCCTTGAATCATTCATGTGCCTTTTTATGTTTGCATTTAATATATATTAAAAGTTCTGCAGATGTCTTTTAAGAAAATAGAACTGTATTGGCCTTTTGGTGTTGATCTATACAAATCTACTCCATGATCAATCTAACTCCTCTCTCCTACATAACCCAAAACCCTCTCTTTTTCTTTTATCTGTCCGCCTATCTAAGAGTCTCCTAAATGTTTCTAAAGTACTAGCCTCTACCATCACCCCTGACGATATACTCCAAGCATTTATTACTGTTTTTTAAAAAAAACACTAGCTCTGGCAGATTGGCAGATCTCCTAAACTTTCCTCCACTCATGTTAAAAGGATATCCTTTGACATTAGCCATTGCTGTCCTGGAGGAAAAGGCGCAGGCACCTACTCTATATATGCCTTTTTAAATCTTGTACACAAGCTCCAAAGAAAAAAGCCTTGGCTTTATCAGCCTACCTCTCCGTATTAGGCAGATTCTCAAATCCACACAGCATTCTGGTAAATCTCCCCTACACCCGCTCTAAAGTTTCCACACCCTTCCTATAATGAGGCAACTAGAATTGAACACGATACTCCAAGTGTGGTCAAACCAGGGTTTATAGAGCTGAAACATTACCTCTCGGCTCTTGAACTCAATTGCTTGACCAATGAAGGTCAATACATCATAATCACCCTGTTAATTTGAGCTGCATACTGAGTTGGACCCCATGATCCTCCCTCTTCCTCACAATGCTAATAATCCTGCAATTAGCTTTCTATTCTATCTTAAAGTTTGACCTTCTAAAGTGTATCACATCACCCTTTTCTGGATTGAACTCCATCTGCCACATTAACAACCTTCCACGGGATCCATAACACCACCGTTTGGTAGTATGAATTTTTTTTTAGTGAAATAATTTTTCATTCTTCAGGGCATCAGCTGATATAAAAGTTTAATATCTAGAGAAAATTACCTTGGTAAAACTCTTACTCATTTTAAATTATGATATGTTTTAATTTTTGCCTTTTATATTGCAGCTTTCTTGTATGTAACTAACCAGACCATAAGACATGGGAGCAGAATTAGGCCATTTGGCCCATTGAGTCTGCTCCACCATTTAATCATAGTTGATCCTTTTATTTTCCCCTTCTCAGTCCCACTCGCCAGCCTTCTCCCTGTAACCTTTCCTGTGTTCAATCAAGAACCTATCTAACTCTGCCTTAAATACACCCAACACAACTACTTGACAGATAGACCTCAGTATGTGCGGTTGGGAGACTGTAGGTCTGACACGGTGGTCAGCAGCACAGGAGCGCCGCAGGGAACCGTACTCTCTCCGGTCCTGTTCACCCTGTACACATCAGACTTCCAGTATAACTCGGAGTCCTGCCATGTGCAGAAGTTCGCTGATGACACGGCCATAGTGGGGTGTGTCAGGAATGGACAGGAGGAGGAGTATAGGAAACTGATACAGGACTTTGTGATATGGTGCAACTCAAACTACCTGCGTCTCAATATCACCAAGACCAAGGAGATGGTGGTGGACTTTAGGAGATCTAGGCCTCATATGGAGCCAGTGATCATTAATGGAGAATGTGTGGAGCAGGTTAAGACCTACAAGTATCTGGGAGTACAGTTAGACGAGAAGCTAGACTGGACTGCCAACACAGATGCCTTGTGCAGGAAGGCACAGAGTCGACTGTACTTCCTTAGAAGGTTGGCGTCATTCAATGTCTGTAGTGAGATGCTGAAGATGTTCTATAGGTCAGTTGTGGAGAGCGCCCTCTTCTTTGTGGTGGCGTGTTGGGGAGGAAGCATTAAGAAGAGGGACGCCTCACGTCTTAATAAGCTGGTAAGGAAGGCGGGCTCTGTCGTGGGCAAAGTACTGGAGAGTTTAACATCGGTAGCTGAGCGAAGGGTGCTGAGTAGGCTACGGTCAATTATGGATAACTCTGAACATCCTCTACATAGCACCATCCAGAGACAGAGAAGCAGTTTCAGCGACAGGTTACTATCGATGCAATGCTCCTCAGACAGGATGAAGAGGTCAATACTCCCCAATGCCATTAGGCTTTACAATTCTACCGCCAGGACTTAAGAACTTTTTAAAAGCTATTATTAATGCTTTTTGAGATAGTGATTTAGATGCATATCATATTTTTTACTGAGTTAAGTATTGTATGTAATTAGTTTTGCTACAGCAAGTGTATGGGACATTGGAAAAAAGTTGAATTTCCCCATGGGGATGAATAAAGTATCTATCTATCTATCTATCTAACTTGGCCTCCATAGCTGCCTGTGGTAATAAATTCCGTAAGTTCACCACCCTGAAAATACATCGAAATTCTTTTCTTCAAATTATAAAAAAAATACTATCAGCGGAAACAGGAATCATTGTAATTCCATGTGGAGTATTTCAAATGCTTGTTTATTTGGAGTTAAGACTAGGATTTGTTGGATATTGAGATTCACTTTTTAATTTGAATGGATGTTAATGGTCAGTTTTTTATTTTGACTGTAGTTTGCTAATATTTTTGATACATTAAGGCTGTTTAGAGCAGCACATTGGCATAGCTAGTAAAGTGTTGCTACCTCATAGGTCCACAGATCTATGTTCAATCCTAGGCTTTGTTGTCTTTTGTGGCGTTTGCACATTCTCTTTATTACCAATCTGTAAGTTGGCTACTGTAAAACTGCTTCCGGTGTGTAGGGAAGTGCTAAAGTCTGAGGGGCATTGTCCATGTGAGAAGAATAAAATAACTTAGAGTAAATGGCTACTGCGATCACAGTGGTGTTGATTGCTTCTGTAAGCAGCAGGAGTTTTGCACTTTATTAGAAACTTCCTTGCACTGCTTTAAGTCAGCATGTCATAACTTCAGTTTAAAAAAAAATCTTTGTTTGGTGTGTCCTTGGCAGTTTTATTTCCTATTACAAGTTACAGTGGCTCAAAACTTTGCGCCATGGTAGCGTAGCAGTTAGTGCGACACTATAACAGCTAGAGATGTTCCAGAGTTCAATTCCAGCGCCGTTCTGTAAGAAGTCTCTGTGCATTCTTTCCATTTTTGCCGAATGCTCAGGTTTCCTCCCACAGTTCAGAAATACTGGGTAGGTTAATTGGTCACTGTAACTTGTCCCATGATTAGGCTAGGGTTAATCAGGTTTGTTGGGGGTTGCTGGGATGGCGTAGTTTGAATGGCTGGAAGGGCCTACGCTGTGCTTTCCACCTTCAAGTAAGGCTGCAGGATTGGAATTGCTTAATTCAGGCAATGCCTTAAAATCATTTAAAAGACACTTGGACAGATGGAATGGATGGGAAAGGTTTAGAGGGCAAAATATAGAAGATGATGGCATTAGTTTAGATGGGCACCTTGGTCACCATGGATGAGCTAGGTTGAAGGGCCATTTTCTGTGCTACATTACTGACTTCACCTCCTTTCTCCACTCCTTTAATGAACAATATTGTGGATGAATAAACTGTACAACAGATTCTTGGTTGCAATGCCCCTTCTGTATATTTGTAAAATAAAAATTTTAAGAGATTTTAAGTTATCATGTGTTATGTTTCTTACTGTGCTTCACACCCTGGTTCAGAGAAACATTGTCACTTTTCTATATACATTAGTGGTTAAATACATTATTGTTATGTAATGACATTCTTGTATACGGGCAGTCCCTGGGTTACGTATGAGTTCTGTTACTGAATTTGTCTTTTAAGTTGGATTTGTACGTAAGTTGGAATAAGTACATCTGGTATTATTTAGCGCCAGTTAGTCAAACGTTTGTCTTAGTATATAGTATATATTTTATCTTTCTATGCATATAAAACACTTAAGAAATGTATGTATTCCAATAATTAAACCACTGCGTTGCTTAGTAATAATTGTAGCTTTCATTGGGGCAGGGCCTTTCACATGCTTCATTACTCTCACTTTATCCTTTAACATCATTCCGACCATTGACCGACTGTAGCCTAACGCTTTTCCAATGACTGATGGGGCTTCATCTCTTTCAAACGCTTTATTATTTCTACTTTATTTTCAATCGCGATCGCTTCCCATCAACTGAACAGAAGCACTGTGGGCGGCGGGTCCCGACCTCCGCTGACTCCAGAGGTCCGCTGGGTCATAAGAACCACCGCTCTGAATTCCCCGGGTTCAAAAATCCACCGCACTGAGTGAGGTTAAATGGGACAAGTGGTGGCTGTGCTGGGTTTGGGTACTGGATTTGATCCTCCACAATATTCCGCGTGGGAATTTAAACTGGAGGTGGCAGTATTTTTTTTTAATGAGGTCGAGTTGCGAGCTTGACATCAACCCGGCACGGGAGCGGTCTGTCACTGGATCGAACTCGGGAACATCTGTTCTCGAGCCCAGTGTTGATCTCACTGTGCCACCAGCCGACCAGAATTTTGGGGGGGGGGTGGGTGGGTGGGGTCAGGGTGTACCTTGTGTAACCCCTGGGTCGCCTCAGGCATCGCTCAAACTCGTTCTAGTCTAGGGGGAGCAGCCTTCGGCCCCGCCAAACTGGGTAATCAGCTGGAGTGGATGCTGTGTGATGTCCCCGCCTCGCCCAAAAAACAGACAGTACACCTTATGCGATTAAATGAGTACAATTTATAAAGATTACTATAACTAAGCGATTACTAACGATACAGTATATATGAATAAGAGAAAAAAAAGAAAAGGCGCCAAACTTATCAAAGTCCAAACCACTTCGTGCACAACCGTTGGAGCTCAATTACTGAAGTCTTCTGGCCACCATTCGATCCCCTCCGACTTCCTCGACCCGCCTCCTGGGACCCCCACGGTGGTCGACCAGACGCTCCACACTCCTCTGTCTCCGTCTCCTCTCATCACTGAACACCTTGGGCCGGGGACCCCCCGCTCGGGGTCCGTTCTGTCGCCCAGCTTCCAGCATCCCGTCCTCTCTCTCTCACTCCATCGCGCCGACTCCCCAAACTCCCTGCCAACAATCAGTTTACAGTCCCAAACAAGCTTCCAGCACTTATCATAACAAAGGTGCCAGCATTCCTACTTTTAACAAAACAAAGACGCCATTTTGATTACATACACAGTAACAAAAAAAAACCCCCCGTTACACTTGCTAAGAAAAATTCAAGCCAAATACAAAGTTACATACTTAAGTGTCAACGGCAACGACTTAAAATGGCAGACGGCGCCACGATCCGACTTAAAATGCCGGACGGTGTTCTCCTTCCTCGGTTCGTAAGAAAGTACGAGTTGTCAATAAGTCGGACGTTTGTAACTCGGGGACTTACCTGTATTAGCTTCACTTGACTTGACATCCAATTAACGTAATGGCCACAGTTACTGTGTCTGTGGTACATAAATAGGCATGTCATTTGGAGACTTATTACAATAACAAACCTACTGTTCAAATATGGAATGAAATATGAAAATAGCAATGAAGTTTTAAGCCCCCCCTCTCTCTTCCCCCTCCCTCAATCCCAGGACTGAGGAGCCCACATTGTACACATCTAAATGTAATGCCCAAGATTTGAAATGGAAGAGACTTTAAGTGACTGTTTTAGTTTTAAGACATTCTGAAGAGAAGAGATGAAAGACCAGGTATTGCATTCCCTGTGGTTTTAGATGGGTTGTGGCTCACTGCACTGTTAAAACAAGGCTCATTATAAACTGATGAAAATGTGACTACAGGGCCTTGGCTATATACTTTGTGTATTATTGACTTGGATAAGATGACTGTAATCAGATTTGCTGATGGTGGAAAGGTGTGAAAGTAAGTGGGTATTGAAAAGATAACAGATAAATTATGAAGGGAGAAATGAGATTATCCAGTTTGGGAGGATTATGTAACAGTATTCAGTCTTGGCATTTGGAGAAAACTGGATATTGTAGCGATGTACTACACAAAGCGCTGAAATAACAACACGCAGTCATTTTGAGACTAGTTTATTCAAACTTCGCGGTGCTGGTATTTAAATCCCTAGCGCCCGCCCTCTCCGGGCGGAAATGACGTCGGAGGTGTATTACCAAAGTGTGCCCGCCACGACGTTGTCCTTCCCCGAGCCATGCTGGATGTCCGTCGTGTACTTGGAGATGTAGGACAGATGTCGCTGCTGGTGAGCCGACCAGGGATCGGACACCTTCATGAACATGAAGGTCAACGGTTTGTGGTCCGAGAACGTGGCGAACGGCCTGCCTTCCAAGAAGTACCTGAAATGCCGGATTGCCAGATACAGTGCCAACAGCTCCCGGTCAAAAGCACTGTACTTGAGGTCGGGTGGTTGTAGGTGCTTGCTGAAAAACGCCAGGGGTTGCCAGCACCCCACCGACTGCTGTGTCGGATACGTCCACCGTGAGGGCGGTCGGAACATCTGTTCTGGGGTGCACCAGCATCGCGGCATCTGCCAAGGCTTCCTTGGCTTTAATGAAAGCGGCCGCGGCCTCCTCGTCCCAAGTAATATCCTTGCCTTTACCTGACATCACGGTGTACAAAGGGCGCTTGATACGGGCTGCTGAGGGGAGGAAACGGTGGTAGAAGTTCACCATACCAACGAACTCCTGCATGCCTTTGACCGTGTTGGGCCGGGCAAAGTGGCGGATCGCGTCTACCTTGGCGGGCAGAGGTGTTGCCCCATCTTTGGTAATCTTGTGGCCCAGGAAGTCGATGGTATCGAGACCGAACTGGCATTTGGCCGGGTTGATCGTGAGGCCGAAATCACTCAGGCGGGAGTAGAGCTGGCGGAGGTGGGACAGATGCTCCTGATGACTACTGCTGGCTATAAGGATGTCGTCCAAATAGATGAACGCAAAGTCCAGGTCGCGTCCCACCGCATCCATTAGCCGCTGGAACGTCTGTGCAGCATTCTTCAGGCCGAACGGCATTTGGAGGAACTCGAATGGGCCAAACGGGGTGATGAGTGCTGTTTTGGGGATGTCTTCAGGGTGCACCGGGATTTGATGGTATCCCCGGACGAGGTCTACTTTGGAAAAGATTCTTGCCCCATGCAGGTTTGCTGCAAAGACCTGTATGTGCGGCACGGGGTAGCGGTCTGGAGTTGTAGCCTCGTTCAGTCTGCGGTAGTCGCCGCATGGTCTCCAACCCCCGGCTACTCCCCGGCTGCTTTGGGCACCATGTGCAGGGGGGAGGCCCATGGGCTGTCGGACCTCCGTACGATCCTCAATTCCTCCATCCTCTTGAACTCCTCCTTCGCCAGGCGGAGCTTTTCCGGGGGGAGCCTTCGTGTGTGGGCGTGGAGGGGTGGTCCCTGGGTCGGGATGTGGTGCTGTACCCCGTGTCTGGGCATGGCTGCCGTGAACTGCAGTGCCAGAATCAATGGGAAGTCTGCCAGGATTCTGGTGAATTCGTTGTCCGACAGCGTGATGGAGTCCAGGTGTGGGACCGGCAACTTGGCTTCACCCAGGGAGAATGTCTGGAAAGTCTCGGCATGTACCGTCTTTTCCCTTGCAAGTCGACCAGCAGGCTGTGAGCTCGCAAGTAGTCCGCCCCCAGGAGTGGTTGGGCCACGGCGGCCAGTGTGAAGACCCACGTGAACCGGCTGGCGCCGAACTGCAGCTGCACTGTGCGGGTGCCGTAGGTCCGTATCGTGCTGCTGTTTGTGGCCCTCAGGGTGGGTCCTGGCTTCCTGTTGCGGGTGTTGTACCCCATCGGGGGCAAAACGCTGATCTCCGCTCCGGTGTCGACCAAGAAGCAGCGTCCCGACTGTTTGTCCCAGACGTACAAGAGGCTGTCCTGGTGGCCTGCCGCCATAGTCATTAGCGGCAGCTGGCCCTGGCAGGGCGGGCGACAACGGCGGGCTTTTGTGCCCCACCGCTGGTGGTAGAAACACCACTGTTCACTGTCCTCCTCACTCCTGCCTCTGTGTTGTGTGCGCTCCCTTGCCGGGCCTGGTCTGGTCTGCTGTTGGGCGCGTGGCCTGGTAATCTGATCGACGGACGCCACGCTCTCCCTCTTGGCTTTCCACAGCACGTCTGCCCGGGCCGCCACCTTCCGGGGGTCACTGAAATCTGCGTCGACCAGCAGCAGATGTATGGCCCCGGGCAGTTGCTCCAGGAACGCTTGCTCGAACATGAGGCAGGGCTTGTGTCCGTCAGCCAGGGACAGCATCTCGTTCATCAATGCTGACGGCAGTCTGTCTCCCAAACCATCCAGGTGAAGCAGGCTCACGCCGTGAGAGGCCAAAGGTCCCAATGTGCAGTGCTTTGAGTGCTTCATATTTGCCTTCTTCCGGGGGCGACTGTATGAAATCCGCAACCTGGGTGGCCGTCTGCTGGTCAAGGGCACTCACCACGTGGTAGTAACACGTGGAATCAGAGGATATCTGCTGAATCTGGAACTGGGCTTCTGCTTGGCTAAACCACACGCGTGGTCGCAGCGTCCAGAAAGTTGGCAGTTTGAGTGAAACTGCGTGAACAGATGAAGAGTCAGTCATCTTTGGTCCAAATCCCGTTTGGACTGTTGGGGTCACCAATGTAGCGATGTGCTACACACAGCGCTGAAATAACGACGTGCAGTCGGTAAGTCGTTTTGAGACTAGTTTATTCAGACTTCGCGGTGCTGGTATTTAAATCCCTAGCGCCCGCCCTCTCTGGGTGGAAATGACATCGGAGGTGCATTACCAAAGTCTCCCCCCGCGCGCTGGCTATTTGTGAGCTGGTTCGCCTGCGCAGAAAGTGGGTCGCCACAATATCTTCATAAAAAGGAACACTGTTTGGGGGTGGGGGAATATTGAGCATTCCCTTTTACTGTTGGGCTGGAGATTAAGGTTTTGTTGCAAATGTACAAGAATTTAGTGCGATGAAGCCTGAGTAGCGGTATTTGGCTTTGTCCTCAAGGGTTTACTTCATTATAGTAAGGAGAATGTACTTTGTAGACTGTGCAGTGTAGTTTCACTTGATTGATTCCTGGTTTGAAGTTGTCCTCTTCAAAGGAAAGATTGATTAGTGTGGGTCGATGCACACACAAGAAGTATATTGAGGGAGATTGTATTAGGATGTTTCCCTGTTAGGGAAGTCTAGTGCACTGGTCTAGTTTTGAGATGCTTAAAACTGGGGCTAGGAGGAATTTCTTCTGAGGTTTATCATGAATCTGTAATTTTTGAGATTCGGAATCATTAAGTATATGTAAATGTATATATGTTACATTTTTAAACAGAGAACTGAGGGTAATCGAAACCTGACAGGAAAGTGGAATTGTAATTTATTGAATGATATAATAATCCTGTTCTATACATTCTATACATTATTTCCCAAGTTGATCAGAGTGGAAAATTAAATCTGAGCTTTGTGAATTGCAAGGTTAAATTAATTTAAAGAGGCAAGCTGCAACAGCATTTGTTGTTTTGTATGTATTTATTTGTCAGTTTAGTAATAGTCCATTTAACAGTAGTGGATCTATTTATGTTATAGTAATTGCCTTTTCTAGACTAATAGTTAAATCTAAAGTTAGGGACAAGGGAGGAAATGAGGAATTAACTTTTCACTAGCTGCAGCTTAAAAATTATCTGTAATTTAGTAATTAGAGGCTTTTGGTTACAGAGAGCCAATAACTTTTAAGGATGGAGGTGGAAATTTTGATCAGGACAGTATCTACAAAAACCTGTGTTTACGAGGGTTTACAAACTATGAGCTGGATAGAAAAGTGTCCATTTAAAAAAAATCTATCTTGAGTGTCATTGAATGAAAATTTGAAATCAAGTCAAAATGTTAGGAAAGACTGAAGTTGCTCACTTAAATTTTAAATGCCAGAGTTAGAAATGATCTACAGTTGCAAGAAAGTTTGTTGACCCTTTGCAGTTACCTGGTTTTCTGCATTAATTACTCATGGTTTGAACTTCATCTATGTCACAATAATGGACAAACAAGGTCTGCCTAAACTAATAACATGAACAATTGTAATACTTCTAGTCAATACTGAGGACCCAATTAAAACAATCAGTCTAGGTTCAAAAAGTATGTGAATCTCTGGGGTAATGCCTTCATCAAAAGCTTTATAGAGTCAGGTGTTCAAATCAGTTAGGTGAGATTGGAGGTCTGGGTTCTGGAAGTCCCCTGCCCTATAAAAAGGGCAAGGTCAGGTTAATGACAGAGCCTGCTTATAAGAAAGATCTGTTTATGTGCATTATGCCTTGATTAAAAGAACTTTCAGAGGACCTTAGGAGAAGACCTTAGGACCTTGGAGGAATTATGAGGCTATCAGACAGGAAATTCGAGGCTTGAATTGGAAACAGATGTTCTCAGGGAAAAGTACGGAAGAAATGTGGCAAATATTCAGGGGATATTTGTGTAGAGTTCTGTATAAGTATGTTCCAATGAGACGGAAGATATGGTAGGGTACAGGAACCGTGGTGTACAAAGGCTGTAATAAATCTAGTCAAGAAAAGAAAAGCTTACAAAAGGTTCAGAGAGCTAGGTAATGTTAGAGATCTAGAAGATTATAAGGCCACTAGGAAAGAGCTTAAGAAGGAAATTAGGAGAGCCAGAAGGGGCCATGAGAAGGCCTTGGCAGGCAGAATTAAGGAAAACCCAAAGACATTCTACAAGTATGTGAAGAGCAAGAGGATAAGACGTGAAAGAATAGGACTTATTAAGTATGACAGTGGGAAAGTGTGTATGGAACCGGAGGAAATAGCAGAGGTGCTTAATGAATACTTCAGTATTCACTATGGAAAAGGATCTTAGTGATTGTAGTGATGACTTGCAGCAGACTGAAAAGCTTGAGCATGTGGATATTAAAGAAAGAGGATGTGCTGGAACTTTTGGAAAGCATAAAGTTGGATAAGTTTGCTGCACAGGTGGAAGGTCAGCTGAGGAAGATCTGTACCAGCAAGGCGGCTGGACCGGATGGAGTTTCCCCACGCTTACTGAGGGCCTGTGCGACTGAGCTGGGAGAACCACTACAGCATATCTTCAACATGAGCCTGGAGCAGAGAAGAGTACCCAGACAGTGGAAAACATCCTGTATTGTCCCAGTACCGAAGAAACCACAACCAAAGGAGTTGAATGACTTCAGACCTGTTGCCTTGACGTCGCACGTGATGAAGACCATGGAGCGGCTGATAATACAGAATCTGAGGCCACAAACCAGGCACGCCCAGGATCCTCTTCAGTTTGCGTATAAGGAGAAGGTGGGAGTGGAGGATGCTATCACGTATTTGCTGCACAAATCACTCTCTCACCTAGATGGGGTCAGTTGTGCTGTGAGGATTACATTCCTTGACTTCTCTAGTGCCTTTAACACCATCCAGCCCAAGATCTTAAGGCACAAACTAACGGAGATGGGAGTAGACTCTCACATGGTGGATTGGATAGTGGACTACTTGACAGATAGACCTCAGTATGTGCGGTTGGGAGACTGTAGGTCTGACACGGTGGTCAGCAGCACAGGAGCGCCGCAGGGAACCGTACTCTCTCCGGTCCTGTTCACCCTGTACACATCAGACTTCCAATATAACTCGGAGTCCTGCCATGTGCAGAAGTTCGCTGATGACACGGCCATAGTGGGGTTTGTCAGGAATGGACAGGAGGAGGAGTATAGGAAACTGATACAGGACTTTGTGATATGGTGCAACTCAAACTACCTGCGTCTCAATATCACCAAGACCAAGGAGATGGTGGTGGACTTTAGGAGATCTAGGCCTCATATGGAGCCAGTGATCATTAATGGAGAATGTGTGGAGCAGGTTAAGACCTACAAGTATCTGGGAGTACAGTTAGACGAGAAGCTAGACTGGACTGCCAACACAGATGCCTTGTGCAGGAAGGCACAGAGTCGACTGTACTTCCTTAGAAGGTTGGCGTCATTCAATGTCTGTAGTGAGATGCTGAAGATGTTCTATAGGTCAGTTGTGGAGAGCGCCCTCTTCTTTGTGGTGGCGTGTTGGGGAGGAAGCATTAAGAAGAGGGACGCCTCACGTCTTAATAAGCTGGTAAGGAAGGCGGGCTCTGTCGTGGGCAAAGTACTGGAGAGTTTAACATCGGTAGCTGAGCGAAGGGCGCTGAGTAGGCTACGGTCAATTATGGATAACTCTGAACATCCTCTACATAGCACCATCCAGAGACAGAGAAGCAGTTTCAGCGACAGGTTACTATCGATGCAATGCTCCTCAGACAGGATGAAGAGGTCAATACTCCCCAATGCCATTAGGCTTTACAATTCTACCACCAGGACTTAAGAACTTTTTAAAAGCTATTATTAATGCTTTTTGAGATAGTGATTTAGATGCATATCATATTTTTTACTGAGTTAAGTATTGTATGTAATTAGTTTTGCTACAACAAGTGTATGGGACATTGGAAAAAAGTTGAATTTCCCCATGGGGATGAATAAAGTATTTATCTATCTATCTATCTATCTATCTAAGTTGCCGGGACCGGATGAAATGTACTCCAGGCTACTGTGGGAGGTGAGGGAGGAGATTGCTGAGCCTCTAGTGATGATCCTTGTATCATCTATGGGGACAGGAGAGGTTCTGGAGGAATACGGATGTTGTTTCTTTATTCAAGAAAGGGAGTAGAGATAGCCCAGGAAATTATAGACCAGTGAGTCTTACCTTGAGAGGTATAGTATGATTAGGAGTAGTCAGCATGGCTTTGTCAAGGGCAGGTCATACCTTATGAGCCTGATTGAATTTTTTGAGGATGTGACTAAACACATTGATGAAGGAAGAGCAGTGGGAGTGTATATGGATTTCAGCAAGGCATTTGCTAAGGTACCCCATGCAAGGCTTATTGAGAAAGTAAGAAGGCATGGGATCCAAGGGGACATTGCTTTGTGGATCCAGAACTGGCTTGCCCACAGAAGGCAAAGAGTGGTTGTAGACGGGTCATATTCTGCATGGAGTTCGGTCACCAGTGGAGTGCCTCGGATCTGTTGTGGGACCCTTCCTCATCCAGGTCATTTATAAAAATCAAGAAGAGTAAGTGGAGGGATGAGTTTGTAAGTTTGCTGATGACACATAGGTTGGGGGTGTTGTGGATAGTGTGGAGGGCTGTCAGAGGTTCCAGCGGGACATTGATAGGATGCAAAACTGGGCTGACAAGTGGCAGATGGAGTTTAACCCAGATAAGTGTGAAGTGGTTCATTTTGGTAGGTCAAATATGATGGCAGAATATAGTATGGTTGGCCCTCCTTATCCGCGAGGGATTGGTTCCAGGACCCCTCACAGATACCAAAAATCGCGGATGCTCAAGTCCCTTATTCAACCTGTTTTAATGCGGTGGTCCTTAGGACCCAGCGGAACCCCAGACCTTATTTAACTTGTCTCAGTGCAGTGGACATTAGGACCCGGCTGTGGGCTCTGAATCCGCAGTGTTTCTGTTCACGAAAATAATCACGATCACAATTTAAAATAAAGTGGAAAAAATAAAGCGATCGGAAAGAGGTGAAATGCCATCGGTCATTGGAAAAGCGTTAGGCTACAGTCGGTCAACGATCGGAACAACTTTAAAGGATAAAGTGAGAAAGGCCCTGCCCCGATGAAAGCTACAATTATTACTAAGCAACACAGTGGTTTAATTATTGGGTTTTGGGTTTTTGATCCTCCGCATCAACCCGGCACGGATGGAGAGCGTGCTCGGGAGCGATCTGTTACTGGATCGAACTTGGGAACTTCCATTCCCAAACTGGCGTTGAAACATATGTTCTTAAGCATTTTATATGCATAGAAAGGCAAAATATATACTATATACTAAGACAAATGTTTGTTTGTCTAACTGATGCTAAATAATACTGGATGTACCTGTTTCGACTTGCTTAGTAAGAGAACTTCCAATTTTTTTTTTTCCATCCAGATCCACGATAACCCACGCACATCCTCCCGTATACTTTAAGTCATCTCGATATTACTTATAATACTTAATACAATGTAAATGCTGTGTAAAATAGTAGTTATAGTGCATTGTTTAGGGAATAGTGGCAAGGAAAAAAAAGTCTGTACATGCTTGAACAACAAGTGCTGGAAGAGCACTTCCGGGTTTTCTTGATTCGTGGTTGGTTGAATTCGTGGATGTGTATACACAATTTTGCATGTTTTAGTTTCTACTCTGTTGAAGGAAATCTTAAAAATTAATGTATAGTCTTTTTATATTTTAGCTAGTGAGTTGGCAGTAAGTGGGTTGCAAATTCATTCTTTATAGGCATGAAGTGAGTGGTGAATGTAAGTTCAGAATTGCCATTAAAATGTTTTTTCTGCCATACAATTTTAACATAACATTTTAAGTTAAAGCTGGAAATCTAAAATGCTTGGGTTATAAAAGTCTTAATGCATTAAATTGAAATTAGAATAGCACATTTTTCTGCAACCGATTAGAATGAGTTTGAAGGCTGAAAGGTATAATAGTTTAATATACATGATATAGTACAGATACTTGTAATGTTTGGAAACCAGAAGTGGAGAAATTGAATACTCATTTAGAATCCTTTTAGCTGCAAATTGAGTAAGTTTTCATGTATATCACTTACTTTGAGTCTAAATATTTTAAAGTTGTCTTGATGGTAAAGCTAATACCAAAGGATTTAAGTTGCTTTCTAATATTCTGATTTAAGATTGAGTTCCTATTGTGGCAGCTTTGAATTGGTTAGAGAGTTTATAAGTGTACCCTCATTCTGTAAAACTTGAAATAAAGGCAATAGGTGTGATACTACATTTCAGATTGAGGCTGCATCTGGACTGAAGGAAAATTGGTAGTAAATGGCAGTCCAGGAGTTGAGGTATGGAGATAGAGGACAGTGAGTGATAAGTGGTACCACATTGAGTGAGGGATGCAAAGGGAGAAGAAATTCCAAGTAAACCCATACATTCATTTTGTGTTCTCCTTTCACACATACTAATTTTCAATTTGCTCTTTTCACTTTTTCCATTATCCCCTCCCCAAATGGTTCCACCTGTTAGCCTATATCCTCCTCCTCCTCCGCCTTTATTGGCAATCTTTTCTCTTCTCTCAGTCGTGATGCAGAGTCTTGACCTGATGTGTCAACTTACATCTTTTTGCCCTGACAAGTGCTGCTTGACGTGGTGAATTCTTCCAGCATTTTGTTTGAAGTTCCAGATTCCAGTATTTACAGTCCCCTTTAGTTTTCTGATCTTGAATTATTTGTAGAAGACATTCATGTAGAGGTTATTGTACCATTATGAACTCTTGTTGCTTTTTGTTAGGGAAGACTGATATTATTGGACATTTGCTCCTTGAGTGTCTTTTTCTTTTGAAAGGAATTGAAACTGCAATAGGTATATTGGCTGTTGAATAAAATCACATCCATTTGTAAAACTACCTGAAAAGTTCAAATAAACATTTGCTTTATCTCTCTAGAGCAAGTTAAAGAAGATTATTGAGATAATAGCACATTAAACTTTTATTTTACAATAAAATTGAACAGTCAGCAGATTTTGTATTGGGTTCATTTAAGTAGCATTTTCCTTTGCATAATAAACACTTTGTCATGCAGCCCCATTTATTACATTGTCTTGCATGATATAAACAAGATTTTCTCAGCATTTTACAATACTGTGTTAACTGCTAACAAACCTACTAGCAGACTTTGTAAAAAGAAGTCGATAAAGTGGGGATGTTATGCATCTGTTGTATAAGGCATGGGTAAGATGACTTCTGCAATGTGTGTTGTATTGCTGTCCTGTTTTTTTTTCAAAAAAAGGTATTCAGAATAGTTTTACAGGACCAATATCTGGCATTGATTGGTATGTTAGATGGGTTGTGTTATAATCTAGAACTGAGGACATTGCTTGAAAATAGAGGTGGCATATTTTAATTAAAAATTCTCAATGTTGAGATTTTTTAAATGTATGTAGGCAGTTGATTAGTAATGGGGTTGAAATGTTAGTGCATTTAGATGAAGGCTGAGCAAAAATTGCAATTGGGTATGTCATTTTTCTACTCGGTAGTGGAACATGCTTAGGAGCTGGAACTCTAATTTATAAGTGTATAATACAAGGGCACGGTTGAGAGTAGAGCAGAAGCACCAGGAGGGAGGAGTATTAAAATGGCTGGCGAGTTAGTGTAGTGGTTAGTGCCTCACTGCAGTGCCAGCTGTGAGATTGGGGTTCGATATTCCCCCCCCCCCCACTGTCTCTAAGGAGTTTGTATGTTCTCCCCGTGAAAAGGTTTTCTTCAGATGCACTGGTTTCCTCCCACGTTCCAGTGACATGTGCGTTTGAGTTTGTAAGTTGTGGGTATGCTACGCTGGTTCTGGAAGCATGGCGACACTTGTGGGCTGCCTCCAGGGCATCCAGAATGAGTTGATCATTGTTATAAACAATGTCTTTCACTGTATATTTTGGTGTTTCGATTTACATGTGACAGATAAAGCTAATATTTCTCTTTTTTAAAATTTTTTTAAATTAGTTTTTCAAAACATTTTACAAAATTAAAAACCCCAGATCCCAGTGGGGAGCATTAATACAGTGCAAGATTAAGCATACAATAACAATATGCTACAAAGGAAGAGAATTTAACAAAAAAGCACCTAAATTAAAGACAAGTGAGCTTAGTGTCCTCCCCAATCCCCACAACGCAAGAAAAAAACAACAACAACTCCAGACCCAACCACTACACAGTATAAAGAGTATAAGTCCGGACAGTCAAACTCCCAGACTGTGAATACACTTAGTAACAGAGGATAATAATGCCTACTACCAGAAAAAAAAAGGGAGCTGAAAGCAAGGGACTGAAAAGAAGAAAAAAAAGAAAAAAAAAACCCTAGTCAAGAGGAAGGTTATGAAAGTACTCGATAAAAGGTCCCCAGACCTTATGGAACTTTAGATCCGAATTAAGAACTGAATAATGAATTTTTTCGAGGTCCAAGCAGGCCATAATGTCGTTAAGCCATTGCGCATGAGTGGGCGGGGCAACATCTCTCCATCTGAGGAGGATCAAGCGTCTCGCCAGGAGAGAGGCAAAGGATAGTATTCGGCATTTGGTCGGACCCAGACATAAATCTGTCTCGCCCCAAAAACCGAACAGAGCAATTAAGGGGTTAGGTTCTAGGTGCTGATTCAGAATACCCGATAATGTAGTGAAGACATCTTTCCAGAATTTCTCCAAGCTAGGACAGAACCAGTACATGTGGATGAGAGAGGCCACGCCCCTCTTGCATTTATCACAGAGCGGACTAATGCCAGGGTAGAATTGAGATAGTTTAGATTTAGACATATGGGCTCTATGAACAATCTTAAACTGTAAGAGGCAATGGCGAGCACAAAGGGAGGTTGAGTTGACCGATTTGAGAACTGAGTCCCAGCTCTCCTCGGATAAGGAGATATTTAAATCCTGCTCCCAGGCCATTTTAATTTTATCCACAGGGGCCCGTCGTAAGGCTGCTAGTTTATCTCGGATAATTGAAATTAAACCTTTACCTAGTGGATTAATGGAAAGAAATAGGTCCATAGCATTTTTTGCAGGCATTTCAGGAAAGTTAGGAATTAAAGGAGCAGTAAAGTGTCGGATTTGGAGATATCTGAAAAAGTGAGCGTTAGGCAGGTTGAACTTAACGGAGAGCTGCTGAAAAGAAGCGGTGATTATCAATGAAGAGATCTTCAAAATGTCTAATGCCCTTCCTGTACCAAACATGGAATGCTGAGTCGTACATAGTAGGTAAAAAAAGGTGATTATGTGCGATAGGGCTAGAAATGGAAAACCCCTGGAAACCATAGCATTTCCTGAACTGAGCCCATATACGCAAAGTGTGTCTGACCAGAGGATTAGCTATTGATCTGGGCAGACTGCTAGGGAGTGCAGAGCCAAGAAGTGCAAATATAGATAATTCTTTAGTGGAGCTCAACTCCATTGCCACCCAGTTAGGGCACTCGGGTTGACTGTGGAAGAAAGACCAGAAGGCAGCACAACGTATATTAGCTGCCCAGTAATATAAGCGAAAGTTAGGTAAAGCCATGCCACCCTCTTTTTTAGATTATATTTCTCTTTCTAATACTATTTAATGACTATGGAACCAGATGACCATGGGGATAAATGAGTTTTGGGTAACAGAAATGAAGTTATGAAGAGGCAGAAATTTGGACCTTTCTTCTTCCTCTTACAAGAGTTCATATTGAGTTTCTTACAATTTAAAATTCTTAATTTCAAGTTCAAAGTTCAAGTTGCTTTTATTGTCATTTCAACCATAAACTGCTGGTGCAGTGCACAGTAAAAACAAAACAACGTTCTTCCAGGACCCTGGTGTTATATGAAACAACACAAAACTACACTAGACTGTGAGACAACTCAAGACTACACTAGACTACGTAAAACAACATAAAAACTGCACTAGACTATCTAAAACAACATAAAAATTTCACTGGACTACAGACCTGCACAGGACTACATAAAGTGCATAAAACAGTGCAGGGCAGTACAATAATAAACGACAATAGGCACAGTAGAGGACAAATTACAATGTCAGTCTAGACTCTGGGTATCGAGGAGTCTGATGGCTTGGGGGAAGAAACTGTTGCACAGTCTGGTCGTGAGAGCCTGAATGCTTCATTACCTTTTGCCAGATGGCAGGAGGGAGAAGAGTTTGTGTGAGGGGTGCATGGGGTCCTTCACAATACAGCGAGTGCAGCGTGTGGTGTAAATGTCTGTAATAGCGTGAAGAGAGACCCCGATGATCTTCTCAGCTGACCTCACTATCCGCTGCAGGGTCTTGTGATCCGAGACGGTGCAATTCCTGAACCAGGCAGTGATGCAGCTGCTCAGGATGTTCTCGATACATCTTCTGTAGAATGTGGTGAGGATGGGGGTGGGAGATGGACTTTTCTCAGCTTTCGCAGAAAGTAGAGATGCTGCTGGGCTTTCTTTGCTATGGAGCTGGTGTTGAGGGAGCAGGTGAGATTCTCTGCCAGGTGAACACCAAGAAATTTGGTGCTCTTAATGATCTCAATGGAGGACCCGTCAATGTTCAGCGGAGAGTGATCACTGTGTTCTCCTGAAGTCAACAACCATCTCTTTTGTTTTGTTCACATTCAGAGACAGGTTGTTGGCTCTGCACGAGTCTGTTCACCGCTGCACTTCCTCCTCTGTATGCTGACTCGTTGTTCTTGCTGATGAGACCCACCACGGTCGTGTCACCGGCGAACTTGATGTGATTCGAGCTGTGTATTGCTGCACAGTCATGGGTCAGCAGAGTGAAAGCAATGGACTGAGCCCACAGCCCTGGGGGGCCCCCCGTGCTCTGTGATGGGTTTGGAGATGCTGCTCCTGATCCGAACTGACTGTGGTCTCTAAGTCAGGAAGTCTGGGATCCACTTGCAGAGGGAGGTGTTCAGGCCCAGTAGTTTCAGCTTTCCAATCAGATTCTGAGGGATGATTGTGTTGAATGCTGAACTGAAGTCTATGAACAGCATTCTAATGTATGTGTCTTCTTTGTCCAGGTGGGTGAGGGCCAGGTGGAGGGTGATGGTGATGGCGTTGTCTGTTGAGTGGCTGGGATGATATGCGAACTGCAATTTCTAACCTAATATGTGGAAGGATTAGCAACAGAAGTGTTTGTTTCAAAAAAGTTACAAAATTGCCTTTCTTGATGCATTGCAGGAGAGATTTTGTGTGTCAAATCCCAATGATTAGCCAAAAATTCTGCTGTATTCTGCATTCGGGTAGATGGAGCTCATCAGCCTGGGAAGGCAGCCCATCTAAGAGAGGGAAAACTCTTGATTTCAAGCCTCCGCTGCCTTGTGGCTGTACCCACTTATGGGAAAGGCTTTAGGAGTAAAACCTGAGGACAAATCCAGAGCTGAAGTCCTTAAGGCAGTCCGATGTTGCCTTCAACATCGCTCTGGCAACCCCTGCAATGTCACTGGTGCCAAGCTGTATTGGCCCTTGCCCTTCCCTTGGACAACATTGGTGGCGTGGAGAGGGGAGACCTGCTGTTTGGGCAACTGCCGGTCTTCCATACAACCTTGCCCAGGCCTGCGCCCTGGAGAGAGACTTTCTAGGCGCAGATCCATGGTCTCGCAAGACTAACAGATGCCATCATTCTGCACAAGATTTGAATATCAATATAGATGGAAAGGTAACTTTATTTCAAGACCTTTTGTCAATTTTACCGAAGTACACAGGCAAAGAAAACCTACACTGGTTCAAAATTAATAATTGACTTGGCGAGTGGAAGACAGTGACTAGAACTACTTTGTGATTTCAATCCTGAAAGGCCCGAACTTTTAGACATACCTTAGATGTCGGATTATAAGCCGCTACTTTTTTCCCACATTTTGAACAGCTTTAAACTCTGCGGCCTTTAATACGGTGCGGCTAATGCATGATTTTTTTCATGCCACCAAAAACATTTTGCCTCGTAACAGTAGACCAATAAAATTGATGAGTAGTTCACAGAGGTCCAATGAAATTGTACGATAAATCAAGTGCACTTTCACAATTAAATTATTGTAAATCAGTCATTTGTACTCACCCTCATCAACATGGAAAACACTCGAAGAAAAGCATTGTGCTGCCTTTATGGCAGTTATTTAGTTTATAATATTTTCGCTTAGTAATTCATTTTCTAGTTAAAGTTAGAAGTGTTTTAACTATATTTGTTTTCTGTACTACATCGCGGGATGCTATGACGTCACACCCGGTTTCGCCGCGTCTTGTGGGAAAAATGCCAGTTTGCGATAAACGGGAAGGAGGGGGGCGAGCGGCATTACGCGAGCGGCATTGGATCTGAGCGAACGCTGCTTTTAAGTTAAAGGCGATCAATAACTTTTCCTGGTAGGCTGCAGTATATATATTTTTTACCAGTCGTTAGGAGATATTGGAATGTTGTTCAGTAAAAAAGTATACGCAACGTAATTTGTGTGTTACCGATACGTATGTATATTTAAAAGTAGCCGCGTTACAGGCACGGTTCGAAAAAAAGCATTTGCAATATGTATTTGTTTATGTTACCATATGGATTTAATTAAAAGTTAAAAAATCCTCACGTGTAATATCTTTCTGTGTAAATATCTCATATTACAACGTGGGACACCTGCGGCCGAAAATCCGGTGCGGCCTGTACAAGTAAAAAATTGATTTTCTTTCTAAAATTAGAGCCAGCGGCTTTTAATCAGGTGCGCTCTGTAGTCCGGAATCTACAGTAATTATTTAGTACTAAGTTCACCAAATGGCTCCCTTAATCTTCTAACATCTAAAATGTGAGGTATTGTGTTCCCATAACACAAAAAAAAGCAAGCTTCATTAGTGATGCAGTTAAGGATGGCACTGTTGCAAAGTTCTTTAGAGCTACTGTCTCCCAATTTCAAGTTCCCTCCAGCCTCTGGTCTTGTCTGTCAAGATTGTACTGCGTAGCTTTACTCTGGGTACTCTGGTTTCCTTCTTTGGTTTAATTGGCCATTGTATATTACCCCCATTGTGCAGTTGAGTAGTAGAGTTTGGGAAGAGGGATGGTCAAAATGTGCAGAGAATAAAATAAAAATCAGTTGTGATTTGATGCTATGTGACTCTGTAGATTTCTAATTGAACCATAGAAAATAAACTTCACTTGTCCCATCACTGAACTGTTTCCACTACCTGCTCCTTGCTTTTGAGAATTCTTCATCTTGCTCTTAATATTTATTATTTATTAAATATTTATTATTGCACAGTATTTTGCACAGTTTGTCTTTTGCACACTGGTTGTCTGCCCTGTTGGTGCAGTCTTCCATTTATTCGATTATGGTTATTGGATTGGATTTATTGTGTGTCCACAAGAAGATAAATCTCAGGGTTGTGTATGGTGACATGTATGCACTTTGATAATAAATTTACTTTGAACTCTTTTGTATACTTATGCTTTTGTGATTTGTTTGGATACTACTTGCTAGTTTATTGTTGAATAAATCCTCCCCCCCCCCCCCCCCATTAGTTTTTACATTCTCTTTTACTGTTCCCAAAAAAGAAATTCCAGTCTTTCTGGTCTACCACTAACTTGCCAGTTTGTAAACTTTAGTTTTAGATAATATTTTCTTTTGCCTCTCCCCCCGTCCCTGTTGTTAATCACAGCTCATCTTTCTTATTAATTTCATTGAACTATCTGCCACTGCTCATAGAACTTTCCTTTGCCCTATATTCCCAGTGACTAAAAAGAGCTCTCTTGCTTTATTTAAACAGAGCACCCAAGCTATCTGCCCTCAGGCTGTAATTGTAATTTAGCATCTTGTGGTCAGTTTCTTAAAGAATCGTTAAAATGTCTCTTGGTAATTCTACCTCATAAATGACCAATTTCAACTCAGCATTATTCCTAACTAAATTCTGTATCATAGTGATCCATGAGACAATTCATGAAGCACTCCACAAATCCTTCCATAAAAGTTCATAGCTTTGCTATGTTGATTAGAACAATCAATATGGAGATCAAAATCAACCATAACAATCAGCGAAACCAACCTTAATTTTTCCACTTTTGCTTTGTTCTGTTGAGGCAACTCATTAAGTGGAAATACAAATAGCAGGGAGAAAAGGTGGGGTTGAAGTGGTCTATAGCCCCACTGTTAACCCCCCCCCACCACCCTCATCTCAGACTGATTGGGGACAAATCCACTACAACTATATCTCTACTCAGCGCAGCATTGGTATCTTCCTTATTAATAATGCTACCCATTCTCTTTTTTTTGCCTATTCTTTAAAAGCATCAATTAACCTAAAATATTGATTTTTTTTGTTCAGGTTACCCTGCAACTGCAAATCTATAATAGCTATTAAATTAAACTCATTTATTTCTTTGTGTTGTAACTCATATTCTATTACAAATCTTCATGTATTCAGATAGAAGCTTTGCCTTTCTAACATTGTTACTCATTTCAATTCTGCACATTTTGCTTTGATATTCATTCACTCTGACATAGCCTTGTGCTGCTTGTTCAAGTTCATCACTTGAACTACAACCCATCCACTCCTTTAGTTTAAAGAACTGTGTAAAACCTTTGTGCAAGTTGCCAGGACACTGGTCCCAACACTTCATATGAAGCTGATCCTGATAAAGCAGTTCATTTTGGTGCATATGCTGCATGAATTGGAGGCTATTTTTCTCACTTATTTTTGAACAACATGTATACTTTAACCTCATTTACCCCTTGCCAATTTGAATGTAATTTGAGTAATAAAGTGGAAATGACCTTTTTGTGCTTCTGCTTTTCAATTTCCCTCCAAGCTGTTCTTAATTCCTCAGCTAAACCACCTCAGAGTCAAATATGTAATTGGCACCAACATGGATCACTATAACTGGTTCTTTCTCTTCCTACTCTCCAAATTCTTGAGTTCTGAACAGATACTCTGGACCCTGATGCCAGACAGGTATCACAGCTTCTGTCTCATTTAAACTAATTTGAGGTTTCAAGTGATGGCAATTTAATAAATCTGCAGTATGGCCAACTGTTCTTTCCTTACACCTGTCCACTCCATCTCCACTCCTTCTCTCCTTTACCCTCCCCCCCAAAAAAACTTTGCAGGTTCTAATTTCCAAGGGTATCATCCTAGCTTCTGCATTTGTTCATGTCATAAGCCCAGATATCGTTATTCTGTATTCTAGCAAATCTACACTAGTAATATTTATTACCTGGGGGGAAAAGCAATGCTTTCCAGTTCATCAAATATATCTTGTTCTTAAAATTTTAAACCTGTTCTTGGTATTTTGAGGTAATATTTAAATGTCTGTTGAAGTTATAATTGCTGCATTACCCATTTTATAAACTTGAGTAGGTGGGATAATTTTTTACCGTAACTGGAATCGGGTTTAATATCACTGGCATACATAATAAAAAGTATAAATTACGATAAGATATATATGAATGGTGATTTTCTTTGGTATGATTGTGCCAAATTTCTATGTATACAGACTGGTTAGGGAGATGTTGGTTATTTTGTATTTTTTTAAGACCCCAAAGCAGTGATTTTTTTTTTTTGTTGACGCATAAAGTGTACGCTGTCCATTTTCAGAGGGTTCCTTAATTATTCCCTTACACCTATAGTGTTTATTATACTTTTGCTTGATCAGTTATTTTTGGATTTTCTGTCCTTGTCTTTGATTCTATTTATTAGAATACATTATTGTATTAGGTTTGAGTTGTCTTTGGGTGCCTCATGTCTTGAGTTTCTACATCTGATTACCCACAAGCCAAAATTTTGGGATTTTCGGAAAAATATTTTAAAGTAATCATTACATTTAATATTTATGCTGGCACTGGATATCTCAAAATAATAAGGAAATCAAAACTAAGTATTTCAGAAATGGTCTTAGTATTGCCCAGAGTATTTGTAGAAAAAATTCCTTTTCCCTTCACCTTGAAGACCAACATTTCATTTTGCTTTCTTAAATACATGCTGTATTGCTGTATAAATTTTATGGTTTTGAGGCAATGAGTTTCTGTTTTGCATATAGCGCCCTTATTGAATGCCTTCTGGAACCCTAGCACCTGACTTTTATTGGTCTTCTGCTTGTATCTTTCATTAACTCTAAATTGTTCGAGCACAGTTTGTTATGCTTAAAACCATGTTTGTTTTGCATGATTGTATAATTCGTTTTGGTTCTCCTGTTCCAAGTATCTTGTTTAGCATAATTTTGTGAACCAGTGGCTTATTGCCATGTATATTTTAACTGTGTAAATTGCAGAATGGAAATTTTAAGGATAGGATACTCCTGTTTGTGTTTTAGATGAAAAACATAGCCACTCTGGGCTGCTTTCCCTAGAGATGATTCTCACTTTGCTGCCTTGCTACAAGAGATTGAAAATGGGATTTTTACAAATAAATTGTAATAAGCCATTTTGTGAAATAGGGAATCATGGGAGTAGTGCATATAAAGCAGGGTAATTGCACAGAGGATGAAAAGATCTGGGACTACTGGTTGAAAATGTGGTAGGGGATGTGCAGTCAGTGATACAACGGGTGGGGGAAGAGCACCAATCTCGCCAAAATAGAAACTGAAAATATCAGGGATGCTTTGCAGGCTCGTCAGCATATTTGGAGAGAGGGAAAGAGAAGTGGTTGAAAAAAAAAAGCATTAATCTTCTAGAATTAGGAAAAGTTAGAAAGCAAAGCCCCAAATTATCTTGAAAGCAAGACCATTCCACCTATGATTCAACTCTCATTGCCTCTTCCCTGCTCCTACCCTCCCCTCCCAAGCAAGGATAGAGCTTCCTTTGCTTTGCCTTCTAGATTTACAGCATTACCATTCAGTACATCATCTACTGTAACTTCCACCATCATCACCCCCCCTTCCCTATTCGCATTCACCTCTCACTCAATATCAGTAAGACCAAGGAAGTAATTGTGAATTTCAGGAAGGAGAATTTGAAAGGATATGTACCAGTTCTAATTGAGGGGATTGGCAGGTGAAAGGATGACATCTTTAAGTTTTTGGGTACAGCACCTTGGCAGATCTGTCTTGAGTTCAATATTTTGATGCAGTCACAAAGAAGGCACACCAGTGGCTCGCCTTTGTTAAGAGTTTGAGGAGAATTGATTTGTCAGCAAAGACTCCTGCAAACTTCTATAGATGTAAAATGGAGAGCATCACAGCCTTGTATGGAGGCTCCAGTGCACAGGATCATACAAGGTTGCAGAGAGTTGTAGACTAAGCCAGGTTTATCATGGGCACAGCCCTCTCCAGTATCAAGGACATCTTCAAAAGGTATTATTTATTTACTTTTTAAATACCAATTTTGTCTTTGCACTGTACTACTGGATTCTGTTCTTTGTCATTCAGCTTTATTTGGGGTCTACCCTATTCCACATGTTCCCTCCATTCTCTTTGCTAATACACTAATATAAACCTCACTTTTTTTTTAAAAAAAAAAGACTTCCCTTGAAAGGCCTTCAAATTGAATTGTTAACTGTTTTTCATCTCAAAAGTGTTGCCTAGTTTGATGCATATTTCAAGCGGTTTCAGTTTTTTCAGATTTGCAGATTTTACTTTTCATATTTGGATTGATTTCTTTTTTGTTACCTAAATAGGAAGCCTGAAATCTTACTGGTTGTGTGCGAAAATCTTGTGCGTTTTTTAAAAATAAATTAAAAAATTTTTTTTGTTTCTTTTTGCCCTGTGACAACAAGCACACACTCAATTTTTTAGATGGAAGGAAACCTGAAGCTATTCTATGGATAATAAACTACCATGTCCAGTTTGCTGTTAATTACTTAAAAGAAATAAAATAACTGTCAATAAGCACTTCAGTCTCCTCTGTGTTTGCTTATTTCGCTCTCATTCATCTGCACTCTCACAAAACATATGGATTTTCTTGCTGGAGCTTTTACACACTATCCAAGTGATTTGCATGCAAAATTTCACTTTTAAAAAGCCAAGTTTCCAAATATCACTCTACTTCTTCCCACTTGCAAATTTTCCAGCAACTTTTGCATCATGACAATACTTGCAGGTAACATCAGTTTCTATATTGTACATAAATATTTATCATAGCTGCACATTCCTGACCTCATGAGCTTTCATTGTAGAAGTTTCTACTGTTTCATTAAGCCATTCAGCTTTAAATGAACTAGCAGTTCTTTTGTGCTTCTTGCCCTTTGCTGCTTTGGAATTTGACATAGTGAATCAATAATTTCTTCAATTAAAAAAAATAACAATTACAGCACGGAAACAGGCCATCTTGGCCCTTCTAGTCCGTGCCGAACGCTTACTGTCATCTAGTCCCACTGACCTGCACTCAGCCCATAACCCTCCATTCCTTTCCTGTCCATATACCTATCCAGTTTTACTTTAAATGACAATACTGAACCTGTCTCTACCACTTCTACTGGAAGCTCGTTCCACACAGCTACCACTCTCTGAGTAAAGAAACTCCCCCTCATGTTACCCTTAAACTTTTGCCCCCTAACTCTCAACTCGTGTCCACTTGTTTGAATCTCCCCTACTCTCAATGGAAAAAGCCTATCCACGTCAACTCTATCTATCCCCCTCATAATTTTAAATACCTCTATCAAGTCCCCCATCAACCTTCTACGTTCCAAAGAATAAAGACCTAACTTGTTCAACCTTTCCCTGTAACTTAGGTGCTGAAACCCAAGTAACATTCTAGTAAATCTTCTCTGTACTCTCTCTATTTTGTTGACATCTTTCCTATAATTCGGTGACCAGAATTGTATATAATACTCCAAATTCGGCCTTACCAATGCCTTGTACAATTTTAATTTTAACATTCGTATAAATTAGTATAAGTAAGCCAGTTCTAAAATCTACAGACAAATCATTGCAAACTCCAGGTTGTCAACACCATCTGCATCAGAAATCGAAGAGGAAATGTGGTAGTGTACGATAGTGATATACTGTATAGTTAACATGCAGCGAGGTAGAGGGTGACAACCTTGAGCGTGGTTTAAATTTCTTTGGGTGCTAGTAGCAAAAGATGTGTGCACATGCACCTTAGAGGGAACATTAGTAAGCAGTAACAATTTCCCTATTTGCACTATTAGTATTTAAATATTTATTTTAAAGTTCTGATGAAGAGTTTCAGCCCAAAAATCTACTGTTTATTCCTTTCTCTAGATGCTGCCTGACTTGCTGAGTTCCTCCAGCATTTTGTGTGTCACTCTAGATTACCAGCATCTGCAGCATCTCTTGTTTGTTGTGAAGTTGTTCAGCTTTTGCTGATTTTTAAGGTAGCTTGAATGTTCTCTTTTTTTTCTAAAAAGTCTCTGAATTATGACTTTTGTAAATGCTAGTGTCTACTAAATATAAGTCAGTAGGTATTTGTAGTTGTATGCTATCTTATTGTATTTTGGCAAACAGATAAACAAAAAACTGATAATGCTAATAAAGCCCAAAAGAAGGGTTATGTTTCCTCACATAACAAGTACTTGTTTTTGCTAGGTGGGAACTTTCAGTTTCATTTAGCATCTTCTATTTGATTCTTTTATTATGTCAATCAGTTTGGCACAGACATGAATAGCATGTTCTCTATACAATGTTTGTTCTGACCATTAAGTCTTTCAAAGCTTTGTAAAGTCTGTAGTCTGAAAACGTATTTATTTTCTCATTCAACCTGTTCATTGTGGCATTTTTCTTTCTGTAATTTGTATAAGTTTCAATGGAATACTTTTGAGTTGGGGAAAGACTCCATCAAAATGTATGGAGTCAGATTTTCTTAGTTGGTGTGGTCATTGCTGTCATGGGGGGGGGGTGGTCGGGGGGGAAAAGGAATAGGGGCTGGCCTTTATTAAACATCTTTTGAATTATACTCCCAAGCTGCCTTGATTCTCAATGATGTGAATGCATTGTGGTTGGTGAAGAGGATGAGGAGGATGCTGGTAGTGCCAGAACAAGCCGTGCCCACAAAAATCAAGACTTCATTTCAGTTGACTTTCTGACCTGTTTTTTTTCTCCCAGGAATAACTTTTTCTGATGTTCAGAAATTTAATAAAATAGTCTGGATGTTGTGAATCAATTAAAATTTAAAATCTGAGATATAATTCAAGCTGCTAAACATTTTCCATTCCATTTATTTTCCATTCATTGAAAATTAAAAATGAAGTTTGTAAAATTCCTTATACATGCCAGTTGGTTGTGGGAAGAAACTACTGCAGTCTTCTTGATTTATATAATGACACTCACAGTAATGTACAGCATAGAGATGAGTTCTGATGGCTCACCTAGTCCATGCCAACTGTGATGCTTATCTGTGCTATTCCTGTTTAACTAAGTTAGGCCCTTTACAAATCTACATCTTTCCTGCCCTTTCAAGGGACTCAAAGCCCATAAGACCCATGTGGATGAGTGTGTTTTTTAAGAACATCCAGGACATACCTAAAACCAAAGTCCAAGTACATCTGTTATCAAAGTATGTATACCATGTACAACCTGAAGACATGGATGAACCAGGAGATTCACACTCAGAGGACTAGATGAGTGGCATTCAAGACTGATGATCCAGAACCCTACAAAAAGTAGTGAGGAAGCTTGGTATTGTAGCGGTTAGTGTAACGCTGTTACAGCTGCAGTTTTGTTACTTTGCTATAGATATGACCTATGGAAGGTCATTGCAAGAGAAAAGGCAACTCCATGTGACGTTTGAGATGTGCAGTAATTGGATGCATGACAGCTGTGGCAGGGTTTGTATGCCATTACTTGCCATAAGACAAAACCTAACAGCATAAGTGGTTGTGGTGCTTCGCTTGAAGAGCTCAATGCCTTTTATGAACATTTTGAATGGGAGAATAAAACTACTCCTGTGTGAATCCCCATAGCATCTGTCGACCCTGTCTTGGGGGCTGATGTCAGAATGTTCTTCAAGAGGTGAGGCCTCACAAGGCATCAGACCCTGATTGTATACCTGGTAGGTTACTGAAGACCTGTGCCAGTTATCAGGCTGGAATGTTCAAGGACATCTTCAACCTCTGCTACAGTCTGCATTTCCCACATGCTTCAAAAAGACATCAATCATACTGATGCCCAAGAAGAGCAGGGTGAGCTGCCCCTGGTAGCACTTGCATCTACTGTGAAGTGCTTTGAGAAGGTAGGTCATGGTTAGGATTAACTCCTGCCTGAGCAAGGACCTGGACGCTGCAATTTGCCTACTGCCACAACATGTTGGCAGATACGATCACATTAGCTCTCCACTCAGCTTTGGGCCACCTGGGCAACAGCAGTCCCTGCATCAGGTTGCCGCCATCTCAGTGCCAGTCAACAGGTTTCAAAACCTGGGCTTCTGTTACCTCCCCACTATAATTGTTTCTTTGACTTCCTCATCAGGAGACCAGACACTGCAGATCATTAATAACATTTCCTCCTCTCTGATGATCAACACAGGCACACATCAGGAATGCATGAAAAGCATTGGGCTAAGCTCTACACTCATGACTGTGGCTAGACACAGCTCAAACACCATCTATAAATTTGTCAATGGTACCACTGTTTGCAGAATCGCAGATGGTGACGAAGGGATGTACATGATTGAGATAGATTTGCTGATTGGTGTTGCAACAGCAACCTTGCACTCAATAACACCAAGGCCAAAGAATTGATTATGGACTTCATTAAGGGGGAAGTTGGGATATGCCATACTAGTAGTCTCCATGGGGTCAGCTGTGGAATCATTGAGTATTTTCAAGCTCCTGAGCACCAACATTTCAGAAAATCTATCCTGGACCCAACATATGGGTGCAGTCATTCAGAGTTTGAGTAAATTTGGTATGTCACTAAAGACTAACAAAATTCTACAGGTGTACTGTGAAGAGCATTATGGCTGGTTGAATCATTGCCTGGTATTGAGGTTCAATACACGGAATCAAACTATTGGACGAACTGCAATTGTTGACTGCTTCTGCCTCTTCATTCTTCCTGTTTGAATCTAAAAAGATTGGGAGAAATGTTCTTTGATGGGAAATTATTACTTGATTTAAAGTTTTTGGAGTGTTTTGTGTTTTTTTTCCACGGTTTCCACTTCCCAGTGTCTCCACTGGTGGTGTGCATTTGTGTTTTCTGACATACCATGAGAAAAAAAACAAAGGGAAATCTGTTAGTATTAAAAAACAATACAAGGATAAACACAGTAAAATTGGTCCATTGTTTAAAAGTGGGTGGGAGAGAACATTGGTCAGAAATTAATGTATTGATTTGCCCAAAGTGCATATCAAAGTTTTATGTACCCGAAGTAACTTTGTTCTGCAGGCTATTGAATTTCAAATTTTTAGATGGAAAAATAACTATTCAACATTGATTAGATTATGAGACAAGAATTGCATTAGCTTTTCCATTCTTTATAAATATTCTTCATATTTAAAAAATCTGTAATAATGCATATTCCTATTGTTTGTGTTTTCTAGGCAGTTCATTTCACATGAACAAATGATTAAAATGCCTCAAAGCATTTTTATTCTGTGGCAGCAGCATTATCAAACTCTGGTGCACATGTAACAGAATTTATCTCTTAATATGCAGAATTGTTAGGAACTATCAATGGAAGAAACAGACATTTTGAAAACCTGCCAAAATTAGTAGTTAAGATTGGCACTAACCTTCATTTGAAACATTTAAGGAATTTTTTTTGTCTTTTAAATTGCTAAAATCTGATCACATTACATGTTGTTTGTAATCCTGTACAAGGACTACCAACTCCCTTTGCACCTCAGGTTTTTTGTATTTTCTTTCTATTTAGAAAATAGCCAACACTTTAATTTCTCCTATCAAAGTGCATGATCATACACAGTCTAACACTGTATTCCATCTGCCATTTCTTTGCGCATTCTCCTAATCTAAATCCTCCTCCAGCCTCTCTACTTCCTCAAAGTTACCTGCCCCTCCACCTATCTTCATATTGTCTGGAAACTTCAACACAAAGCCTTTGATTCAGTCATCCAAATCATTGACATATAACTTAAATTCCCAACACAGACCCTTGTGGATTACCACTAGTCACTGGCAGCCAGTCAGAAAAGGCTCAGTTTATTCCCTCTCTTTGCCTCCTTCCAATCAGCCACTGCTTTATCCATGCTAGATTCTTCCCTGTACTACAATGGGCTCATTACTTGTTAGGCAGCCTCATCTGTGGCACCTTGTTAATGTTCTTCTGAAAGTCCAAGTACACAACATAAACCGATTCTCCTTTGTCTATCATGCTTGTTTCTTCAAAGAATTCCAACAGATTTGTCAGGCAAGATCTTCCCTCAAGGAAACCATGTGGACTATGGCCTATTTTACCATGTGCCTTCAAGTACCTTAATACCTCATCCTTAATAATCACCTCAACAGCTTCCCAACCACTGAGGTCAGACTAGCTGGCATATAGTTTCCTTTCTTCTGCCTCTCCTCCTTCTTGAAGAGTGGAGTGACATTTGCAATTTTCCAGTCTTCCGGAACCGTTCCAGAATCCAGTGATTCTTAAAATCATTAATACCTCCACGATCTCTTCAGCCACCTCTTTCAGAACTGTGAGGTGTACACCATCTGGTCCAGGTGTCTTGTCCTTTGCCTACAGACCCTTCAGTTTTCCAAGAACCTTCTTTTTAGTTATGGTAACTTCACACACTTCAGCCTCTTGACACCTGGAACTTCTACCATACTGCTAGTGTCTTCCACAGTGAAGACAGTTGCAAATACTTATTCATTTCATCTGTCATTAATTTCTTTAATTCTGGCTCATTGCACACCACCCTAACACCCAACCCAGAATAGCTGATCCTCTAGTGGGCTCAACCATGAGCTGCTCTAAAAAGACATCTTACAGGCACTCTAGAAATTCCCTCTTCTGGAATCCAGCATCAACTTGATGTTCCCAATCTATCTGCATATTGAAGTCCCCCATGACTATTATAACATTGCCCTTTTGGCATGCATTTTCTATCTCCCATTGTAATTCGTGTGCCACATCCTTTGTATTGTTTGGTGGTCTGTATACAACTCTCAACAGGATCTTATTACCTTTGCACTTCCTTAGTTCTATCCACAATGATTCAAGACCTTTCAACCCTGTGTCACCTCTTTCTAATGATTTTATTTTATTTTTTTAAACCAATAGAGAAACACCACACCTTCTGCCTTCCTGTCTATCCTTTCAATACAATGTGTATCCTTGAACATTAAGCTTCCAGCTATAATCTTTCAGCCATGACTCAGTGCTGCAAGTTCACCTACCTTATTCTGTACACTGTGTACATTCAGATACAACATCTTCGGGCCTGTATTCACGCTTTTTGATTTTTGTGTGACTTTAAGTTGCAGTTCATCTTGTTGACTTCAATTTTGACCTATGAACAGCACCTCCTCACTACACATTGCCTCTGCCTCTGTTTATAAGCCAGCTACCTCATCTTCAGCTCTATTATCCATCTTTTTCTTTTACTATTTGCATTCAAATAAAAGTAGCTCAGGGCAGGAGTCTCACCATGCTCAAAGTTTTGATTCCTAATTTTGTCTGCGGTTTTACTAACATCTGCCTTCACAACCTCTCCACTAACTGTTCTGGCACTCTGGTTCCCATTCCCCTGCAGCTCTAGTTTAAACCCCACCGTGCAGCATTAAGAAGCCTTCCCGCTATGATATTAGTCCCCCTCCAGTTCAGGTGCAAACCGTCCCTTATATACAGGTTCCACCTTCCCTGGAAGAGAGCCGAATGATCCAAAAATCTTATGCCCTCCCTCCTACACCCAACTCCTTAGCGTAATCTTCTAAGTTCTAGCCTCCTAGCACGTAACTTCATCTAAGTCACAATAATAAACACAATCTGCCTAAATTAATAATACACTAACAATTGTACTTTTCATGACAGTATTGAACACATTGTTTAATCATTCACGGTCTAGACTGGAAAAAGTATGTGAACCCTTGTTTTAAATAACTGGTAGAACCTCCTGTAACTGCTGATCAGACTTGCACAATGGTGAGGAGGAATTTTAGACCATTCCACTGTATAAAACTGTTTTAGTTGATCAGTATTTCTGGGATAACCTGCATAAACAGCCCTCTTCAGGTCACAGTACAGCTTCTCATTTAGGCTTAGGTCTGGACTCCAAAACATGACTCCACAACTTGGCCATTCCAAAACACAAACTTTCTTCTTTTTAAACCATTCTGTGGATTTACTGTTGTGTTTTGGATCATTGTCCTTTTGCATTATCCAGCTTCTTTTAAGCTTCAGATGACAAACTGTGGCCCTGATATTCTTCTGTAAAATGTCTTAATACAATTTTGAGTTCATTGTTTAGGGTGATTCTGAGAGACAGTATAAGATCTGTGGAGCAGAATGTTGAGTCCATCTAGGTAGAGATTAAGAATAGTAAAGAAAAAAATCACTGGTGTATGTTGTCTATAGGCCACCTAATAAAAATATTGCAGTGGCAGTGGGGATTAATCAAGAAATAACTGAGGCTTATAAGAATGGAATGGCAGTTGTCATGGGGGATTTTAACTTCCATGTAGACTGGGTGAATCCAGTTGGTCAAGGAAGTCTTGAGGAGGACTTCATGGAATGCATCCGTGAGGGCTTTCTTGAGCAGCATGTTAGTGAACCCACAAGGGAAAATGCTATCTTAGTTCTAATCCTGTGCAATGAGACAGGTAAGATTAATGATCTTGTGATCAGGGATCCTTTTGGAAAAGGATGATCATAGTATGATTGAATTTCGCATTCAGATGGAGGATGAAATAGTTAGATCTAAAACTAGATCTAAAAACATACAGGAGAGATGTCGGGTTTTTTTTACTCAGTGGTGAGTGCGTGGAATGGGCTACTGGCAGTGGAGGTGGAGTGGATGGGGTCTTTTAAGAGGCTTTTAGATAGGTACATGGAGCTTAGTAAAATAGAGGGCTGTAGGTAGGCCTAGTAATTTCTAAGGTAGGGATGTGTTCGGCACAAATTTGTGGGCTGAAGGGCCTGTATTGTGCTGTAGGTTTTCTATGTAGTGTATTATGCTTGAACAAGGGAGAATACAACGGGATGAGGGAGGAGTTGGCTAATGTGGATTGGGAGCACAGGCTATTTGGTAGGACAGTTGAGGAACAGTGGAATACTTTCAAAGATTTTTCACAGTACTCAGCAAAAGTATATTCCAATCAAAAGTAAGGACAGTAAGTGTTGTGAGAGCCATCCTTGGATAACTAAGGAAGTAAAAGATAGTATCAATTTAAAAGCTCATGTTCACTAAGTCACAAAGAGTAATGGAAGACTGGGGGAGTGGGAAAACGTTAAAACGTTAAAACGTTAAAACAACAGAGAACAACTAAACAAGAAATAAGGAAGGGGAAGATAGAATATGAAAGTAAATTAGCACAAAATATAAAAACAGATAGGAGTTTTTATATAAAGCAGAAGAGAGTGGCTAAAGTCAACGTAGATCCCTTGGAAGACAAGAAGGGGAAATTGATATTGGGTAATAAGGAAATAAATGGCTGAGGCATTGAACGACTATTTTGTGTCAGTCTTCATGGTGGAGGACATGTCTAATATGCCAACAAAGGATGTTATGGAAGAAATGGGAGGTGAGGACCTTGATAAAATCACTGTCACTAAAGAGATAGTGATGAGCAAACTAAAGAGCCTGAAGGCAGATAAATCCTCTGGTCCGGATGGGATGCAACCCAGGGTGCTGAAGAAATTGGCAGCGTCTCTAGACTCCGGGCAGGTCCCGGCAGATTGGAAGACAACAAATGTCACGCCACTTTTTAAAAAAGGATGTTGGCAAAAGACGGGCAACTATAGGCCAGTTAGCTTAATATCTGTAGTCATGAAAATGATTGAAGCTGTCATTAAGGAAGAAATAGTGCAACATTTAGAAAGGAGTGGTTCCGTTAGACAGACACAGCAAGTCCTGTTTGACAAACTTACTGGAGTTCCTTGAGGACATAATGAGTGCAGTGGATAGAGGGGAACGAGTGGATGTCGTTTACTTGGATTTCCAGAAGGCGTTCGATAAGGTGCCGCACAAGAGACTTATAAATAAGATATGGGTGCATGGAGTCGGAGGAAGTGTATTGGTGTGGATAGTGGATTGGTTAACCAATAGAAGGCAGAGAGTTGGTATAAATGGGTGTTCCTCCGGTTGGCAGTCAGTGGTGAATGGGGTGCCGCAGAGGTCTATGCTGGGCCAGCAGCTGTTTACTATTTACATTGATGATTTGGAAGAGGGGACTGAGAGTAGCGTAGCAAAATTTGCTGATGACACTAAACTGAGTGGAAAAGCAAATTGTACAGAGGATGTAGGAAGTCTGCAGAGGGATATAGATAGGTTAAGGGAGTGGGCCAAGGTCTGGCAGATGGAATACAACGTTGGTAAATGCGAGATCATCTACTTTGGAAGGAATAATAGAAGAGCAGATTATTTTAATGGTGAAAGATTGCAGCATGCTGTTGTGCAGAGGGACTTGGGACTGCTTGTGCATGAATCACAAAAGGTTAGCTTGCAGATACAACAGTTTATTAAGAAGGCAAACGGAATGTTGGCCTTCATTGCTAGAGGGATTGAATTCAAGAGCAGGGAGGTCATGCTGCAACTACACAGGATACTGGTGAGGCCCCACCTGGAGTACAGAGTGCAGTTCTGGTCTCCATACTTGAGGAAGGATTTATTGGCTTTGGAGGCAGTGCAGAGGATGTTCACCAGGTTGATTCCAGGGATGGAAGGGGTTAACCTATGAGAGATTGAGTCGCCTGGGACTGTATTCTCTGGAGTTCAGAAGAATGAAGGGGGATCTTATAGAAACATACAAAATTTTGAAAGGGATAGATAAGATAGAAGTAGGAAAGTTGTTTCCATTGGTAGGTGAGACTAGAACTAGGGGACATTACCTCAAAATTCAGGGAAGAAGATTTAGGATGGAGATGAGGAGAAACTGTTTTTCCCAGAGTGGTGTATCTGTGGAACTCTGCCCAGAGAAGCAGTTGAGATTTCTTCAGTAAATATATTTAAGAAACTGATAGGTTTTTACATAATTAAGGATAATGGGGAAAAGGCAGGTAGATGGAGCTGAGTTTACGGACAGATCAGCCATGATCTTATTGAATGGCAGGGCAGGCTTGATGGGCTGGATGGCCTACTCCTGTACCTATTTCGTATGTTCTTATGTTCCCGCAACGATTCCAAGCTGTCCAGGCCCTGAGGCAGCAAAGCAGCTCCAAACCATGATGCTCTTTCCACCATGCTTCACAGTTGGGATGAGGTGTTAGTGTACAGTGCCCTTTTTCCTTCAAACATAGCAGTGTACATTTTTGCCAGAAAGTTCAACTTCTGTCTCATCTGTCCACAGAACACTGTCCCAGAAGCATTGTGGAACATTCAGGTGGTAATCTGCAAACTTTATGCGCAGTCAATTTTTAAAATTTTTTTTTGAGAGAATGAACATCATTCTTGTTCAGTGTTTTTCTTATAGTGGATGTGTGAACAGAGAATTCAGCAGGTTCTAAATATTTCTGCAGGTCTTTTGCTGTTGCCCTTTGTTCTTCACCTCCTTCAGCACATTGTGCTCTTGATGTGATCTTTGCAGGATGCTCACTCCTAGGAAGAGTAGCAACAGCACTGAATTTCCTCCATTTGTAGACAGTTTCTCTTACTGTGGACTGATGAACACTCAGGTCTTTAGAAATTCTTTTGTAACTTTTTCTAGCTTCATTCATCTCAACAATTCTTCTAAGGTTCTCTGAAAGTTGTTCTGATTGAGGCATGGTGTACATAGTTAGATCTTTCTTGAGAAGAACAGGCTTTGTCAGTAACATGTCTTTTTTTTATATAGGGCAGTGCATCTTTACAACCCACACCTCCAATCTCATTGGGGTAATCACAAAGTGCACTGCAGATGCTGTGGTCAAAGCAATACGTACAGCAGGTTGGGCAGCATCCATGGAAACAAACTGTCAATGTTTTGGGC
This sequence comes from Hemitrygon akajei, assembly GCF_048418815.1. Lineage (NCBI taxonomy): Eukaryota > Metazoa > Chordata > Chondrichthyes > Myliobatiformes > Dasyatidae > Hemitrygon > Hemitrygon akajei. The sequence goes on from NC_133130.1 coordinate 21,807,041, forward strand.
CGAGACCCTTCGTCAGGACTGAAGAGAGAGGGGGCAGGGCCCTATAAAGAAGGTGGGGGGGGGGACGGTGGGAAGGAGAAGGATGGTAGGTACCAGGTGAAAAACCAATAAGAGGAAAGATCGAGGGGTGGGGGAGGGGATAGGCAGGAACGGTGAAGGAATGTAATGGGAAAGCACTGTGTAGTAGAAGAAGGCAGAATCAAAAGAGAGTTGATAGGCAGCTGGAGGAGGAGGCAGAGTGAAACTGGGATGGGGGAAGGGAGAAGGAGGGAATTACCAGAAGATGGAGAATTCAATGTTCATGCCAAGGTGCTGGAGACTACCCAGACGGTATATGAGGTGTTGCTCCTCCAACCTGAGTTTGGCCTCATCATGGCAGAAGAGGAGGCCATGTATGGACATATCCGAATGGGAATGTGAAGCAGAATTGAAGTAAGTGGCAACCGGGAGATCCTGTCTGTTGTGGCGGACGGAGCGGAGGTACTTGATGAAGCGGTCCCCCCAATGTGTGTTGGGTCTCGCCGATGTGGAGGAGGCCGCACTGGATACAATAGATGACCCCAACAGGCTCACAAGTGAAGTGTTGCCTCACCTGGAAGGACTGTTTGGGGCCCTGAATGGTAGTAAGAGAGGAGGTGTAGGGCCAGGTGTAGCATTTACGCTCTACTCCCAATTCCTCCATCTCTGCCGCATCTGCTCCCAGGATAAGGCTTTCCGTTCCAGGACATCTCAAGTGTCCTCTTTCTTTAAGGATCATGGTTTCCCTTCTGCCGTCATCAATGATGCCCTCACCCATATCTCCTCCATTTCCCACACTTCAGCCCTCACCCCATTCTCCCGTCACCAGAACAGGGACTGAGTTCCCCTTGTCCTCACCTACCACCCAAGCAGCATCTGGTGCTCCTGGTGCGGCCTCCTCTACATCGGCGAGACCTGAGGCAGGTTGGGGGACCGCTTTGTCGAGCACCTCCGCTCCCACCCCCCACCTTCTTTATAGGGCCCCTGCCCCCTCCCTCTTCAGTCCTGACGAAGGGTCTCGGCCTGAAACGTTGACTGCTCATTTCCACAGATGCTGCCCGACCTCCTGAGTTCCTCCAGTGTGTTGTACGTGATGCTCATTGGGGTAATGCCTTCTACGAAAGCTATTTGGAGTCAGGTGTTCCAATCAGAGGGTCACATACTTTTTGAACCTAGATTGATTGTTTAAATGGTGTACTCAATATTGACGAAGTTTGTTAATTTAGGCAGGTTGTGTTTGTCTATTATTGTGATGAAGATCAGTCCACATTTTGAGTAATTAATACAGAAAACCAGGTAATTGTAAAGGGTTCACAAACTTTTTCTTAGAACTGTAATGTCACTGGATAGAGCACTACAGGCATTCACAGTTTCACAAATATATAAGAGAAACAAAATAGAATCAATGATAGACCATCAATGATTGTGCAAAAGGTGACAAGCTGCAATTACAAAATGAGGGAAAAATACATAGTAAGAAAATGAGTCCATAGGTTATGGGAACAGTTCAGTGATGGGGTGAGTGAAGTTATTTCTGGTTCAAGAGCCTGATGGTTATGGGATAATAACTGTTTCTGAACTTGGTGGTGTGCCTCCTGAGGCTCCTATACCTTAATCCAGGTCATGTAAGAAGAGAATATGACCTGGATGGTGGAAGTCCTTGATGCATGCTGTGTTCCTGTGACAGTGCTCTGTAGATGTGTTCAGTGATGGGGAGGGCTTTACCTGTGATGGACTAGACTGCACTCACTACTTTTTGTAGGCTTTTCCATTCAAGGGTATTAGTGTTTCCATACGAGGTTTTGATATAAACAGTCAATATACTCTCCGCTACATTCTTCTTGGGTACCAGTATAATTCAAGTCTATTTGAAGCATGTGGGTACCTCAGACAGCCTAAGTGAGAGGTTAAAGATATTAGTGAACACTCCAGCCTAATGATCAGCTCCACTGCCTCATAAATTTTATAAAATTCTCCTCCACTGCTTTGTGGCTATACCCGCTCATGAGAAAGGTTTTGGGAGTAAACCCAGAGGAAAAATCTGCAGTCGGAGTCCCGAAGGTGGCTGACTGCTGTATCCAGCACCGGCACGGCAATTCCTGTGATGCTACTGGCACCAAACTGTATCGAATTTGGTTGTTCCTTTGGACCTGTCGTCAGCATGGAGAAGGGAGTCCGACTGCATAGGCATCAGACAGATCTCCATATCAACTCTGCTCTTGCTTGTGCCCTGGAGAAGCCACTTCTGGTGACTACCAGAGGCGCAGTACCCATGGTTGATCACGACCAACAGAGGCCACAATGATCAATATAGATCTTTAGTACTTGGTTGGTCAGATGCTTTCTGTGAGTTCACCCTCCTAAAGGATGCTCTTGCATCGACCTCAGTGAAATCATAGGGTCATCGGGGGCTGTGGGAGTTTGTGAAGGTGCATCCATGTTTTCACAATCGTGCTCAACTGGAGTGAAATCTTGTTTCTCCTGTGTTGCTTGGTTTCACTTTGAAGGAGGTGTTAGTGTTCAACCTCGGTCACAGCTGCTGAGCATTCTTCAGTGATTCAAGGTAGCTCCAAAATTGCCACTTCGCATATGAGATGTCTTTCTGGAGATTGTGCTTGGACCTCTTTTCCACTGATTTTTGCCCTGAGCAATTTGCGGATCTCATAATTCATCCAGAACACGTGGTTGTGGAAGATTTTGAATGATTCTACAACTGTTTAAGTCTGTGACAACTGTGGTGTGCTCGTTCAGATCCTCATTCATTCAGATCCTTTGATTCCATGAACATGTTCAGTCTATCAACTCAAAGCATTCCTGTTGCCAATCCTCTGCCTCCCACAACTACTTCATTGTCCTCAATGAGGATGTGTGAGGTGTTGCACTTGAGTAAGCCAAATGAAAGGGGAATATGATAAATGGAAAAACCCTTAATAACACTGCAGAGGGATCTTGGAGTCTTTAAGTGTGTAGATACTGAACGTGGCAACACAAGCAGATTGGATGGTAACCAATGTGTATGATGTGCTTGCCTTCATCAGTCTGGCCTTTTGAGTATGAATCAGGAAGTCTGTGGCAGTTGTATTAAACTTTGGTAAAGCTGCACTGAATGTTGCAACAGTTGTAGTCATCCCATTACAGGAAGGGTGTTGAGGTTCTGCAGAAGGTGTAGAGAAGATTCTTGTTTTAGAGGACAATAGCGCAGAAAAAAAAAATTGGGATGACTTTGATTGTTTAACCTGGAGTTTCAAAGCTTAAGTGGAGACCTGATAGAATTTTATAAAATGTATGAGGTATAATTAGGGTAGATAGTCTCTTTCCCAGGGTAGAAATGCAAAATATTTGAAAGCATAGGTTTAAAGGGTGGGGTAGGGGGAAGAATTTTATTTTACTCAGTGCTAGGTGCCTGAAATGTTGTGCCTGGGTTTGTGATGAAAGCTGACATGATACAGGAGGCATTTAGACAGACATGAGCCTGAAAGGAATGGAGGGATATAGATGCAAACATGAGGAAATCTGCAGATGCTGAAAATTCAAGCAGCACACACAAAATGCTGGTGGAACACAGCAGGCCAAGCAGCATCTATAAGAAGAAGCATAGTTGACGTTTCGGGCTGAGACCCTTTGTCTTGTAATCCACATTTGATGGTGATGTGGGTCAGCAGTTTCTGATTTTCTCCCTTTACATTTCTATTTGTATATGAAAAGACAATGGATTCTGATATGCTGCCAACTAGATATATTGCTGTGTACAGTCTCAGCAAGTCTAGACTGATCCAGTCTCACAGGGCCAAGTAGATATTGCTGCTAGCTTCCCAGTGTTTTACTTGCCTTGAAGTCACAAGCTTACCTTGTTATTTTGTCTAGTGTTAACAGTTGGGTTTAGATTAAATTTATTTATCACATAAAAAACCTACAGCACAAAACAGGCCCTTCAGCCCACAATGCTGTGCTGAACATGTACGTGCTTTAGAAATTACCTAGGGTTACCCATAGCCCTCTATTTTTCTCAGCTTCATGTACCTATTCAGGAGTCTCTTAAAAGACCCTATTGTATCCGCCTCCGCGTTTTTATATTTATTTTTTATATATATAAAAAAAACTTATCCCCGACATCTCTGTACCTGCTTCCAGGCACCTTAAAACTGTGTCCTCTCAGCCATTAAAACTTAAAACTAGCCATTTCAGCCCTGGGAAAAAACTCTGACTATCCACATGATCAATGCCTCTCATCATCTTATACAGGTCTATCAGGTCACCTCTCATCCTCAGTCGCTCCAAGGAGAAAAGGCCAAGTTCACTCAACCTATTCTTATAAGGCATGCTCCCCAATCCAGGCAACATCCTTGTAAATCTCCTCTACACTCTTTCTATAGTTCCTGTAGTGAGGTGACCAGAACTGAGCACAGGTGGAGTCTATGTACATCAAAACATGTGGTGAAATGTGTTGTTTTCACTATCAGTCAACACAACCCAAGGTTTTGATAGGGGTAGTACACGAGTGTTGCCACACAATGTGGCATGTCCATGGTGTTCAGTAGAACAATACTTAGCTTATATGGCACAAGCAGCAGCAATAATACCAATGAAACAGCACAACAGCATAGCAAGCCCATTTAACATTCTCCACCCATGCGCAGGCTGCCTTTGACCTCCAGTCCTTGGTCTTGGCCCCAGACTTGCCGGTCCTGGGATCTCAACCTCCAGGCTCGCTGACCTCTGGATTTTGACCCCAGGGTGCTCTGATCATGGGCCTCTGTCTTGGCACCTGCTCACTGAGCTTGGACCTTCAATCCCAGGACTCGCTGACCTCAAAGTTCAAAGTAAATTTATTATCAACGTAAGTATATGTCACCCTTGGATTCATTTTCTTGAGGACATTCACAGTGGATAAAATGGAATGAATGCAAAATGTACACCGAAAGCTGGACAAACAATGCGCAAAAGAACTGTAACCAAAAAAAAACAAATAGTAAGACCAAGATAGAGCAGGAAAATCATAGTGATATGCTGTGGGCTGCTTACAAAATTTGTAACTATCTGTTTTGAATTATTCTCATTGTACTGTGCAGCGTATGATTTCCTTTTTAAGCAACAAACTTTTGAACCGTCTTAATGAAGTTGCAATTTCACAATCATCTGAAGGACTCGGTGGACTTAACTCTCAAGCATGCAGGTACGTCATCTTTAAGCAGACAAAGGTAGATTGTTATGGCCATAAGAGGTGGGGGGAGGGGTTGTGCTCCGCCAGGCTTGAAACACAGAGTAATGAGATCCCCTCAACCTAGCATATTGTTAGCAAATGTGCAGTTGCTAAAGAACAAGATTGAGATTGCTGTATCAGAGGGAAATGAGGAATTACTGTCTGTTTTTTGGAGATGTGGCTCACTCTGGACATGCTGGATGCATCGATAAGACCCAGAGCCTACATGATATACAGGATGGACCAGACTGCTGATTTGAAGAAGGCAAAAGGTGGGGGTCTGTGTTTCATGATGAACTCTCTGTGGTGCTTGGATGTGGTGGTTTTGTCATACTCTTCTTCCCCAGACCTGGAACATCTAATGATTAAGTGCCGACCATTCTACTTACCAAGTGAGTTCTCCTCTGTGACTCTGACTGAAGTTTACATATCACCAAAAGTCGATGGTAATCAGGAACTAGAGATATTGAATGTTGCCATCACCAAATAAGAAATAATTCACTCTGACGCATTTCAAATCATAATCAGGACTTTAATCAGGCTTGTTTGAAGAAATCTCTGCCCAATTATCATCAACATATAACCTGCAGCACTAGGGGTAATTTTTATTATTTTATTTATTTCTCATTTTGTAATTGCACATTTTGTTGTGTAATGCACATTGGTTGTCTGTCCATCCTGTTGGATGCAGGTTTTCATTGATTCTGTTATTTTTCTTGGATTTACTGAGTATGCCCACAAGAAAATGAATCTCAGGGTTGTATATGATGACATGTATGTACTTGAAACAAATTTACATTGAACTTCAAATATATAACAAATAATATGGAAAACCTGAGTTGTACAGTCCTTGAAAGTGAGTCCATGGGTTGTGGAATTAGTTCAGTATTGAGGTGAATGAAATTATCCATGCTCGTTTAGGAGCCTGATGGCTGAACCTGGTGGAGTGTGCCCTAAGGCTTTTGTACCTCCCCGGCTAATGGCAACAATGAGAAGTGAGCATGGCCTGGATGATGGATGCTGCTTTCTTGTGGTAGTCCTCCTTGTAGATGTGGTCAGTGGTGAGAAGGGCTTTTTCTACGATGGACTGGGCTGTATCCTCTACTCTTGTAGGCTATTCTCTTGGCCATTGGTGTTTCTGTACAATGCTGTGATGCAGTGGTCCCCAACCACTGGGCCATTGACTGGTACCGGGCCACAAAACGTGTGCTACTGGGCCACAAGGAAACGATATGATTTGGCGATATGAAACGATATGAGTCAGCTGCACCTTTCCTCATTCCCTGTCATGCCCACTGTTGAACTTGAATGCACATGAGGTCATTACCCACATGAGGTCATCAGTCGCCTAAACGCAGTGATACCCTAGCGCTAGGGATCATTGGTTAGCCTTGGGTAACCGGCTGCCTCGTGTGGCTGGCGAGAAGTGCTGTTGCTACTGGCCTGGAGCGCAGACAGATGGGCATTGCCTCTAAACCTGTTTAGCACACCGAATGTTTGTGGGGAACCCGGTGCTAAAGTATTCGCAGACAACCTAATTCGGGCTCAGTTTTGTAAGTAGCAGAGGAGCTACCGTGTTGCAATCTACTGAAAGTCATCCCTCAAGCCAAACTTTTGTTGGCTGATAGATCCTACCTACAAGGAGGGCGGGAGTGTTTAATATCCAAACGTTACTTAAAATGTTATTGACTATTGACTAATAAGTGAGTTTTAATTGACTTATCACTATATTCATGCAAAGAAAATATGCGCTGTGTGTTTAATATTAAATTTGTTAGATAAATTCTTTAAGAAACGAAATTGTGTGTATTAGCCACTTATAGTTGACTTTTCACCTATATTCCAGTCGTGATTAACAAATATTGTCAATATTAAACCGGTCTGCAATGCAGAAAAAGGTTGGTGCCCCCTGCTGTGATGCAACCAGTTGCAGTGTGCCTCTATGGAAGTTTGTCAGAGTTTTAGATGACATGTCAAATCTGCACAAACTTCTTAGAATGTGGAGGTGCTGCTGTGCCTTTTTTGTAATGGCACTTAGGTGCTACACCCAGGAGAGATCCTCTGAAATGAAAGTGTCAAGGAATTTAAATTACTGATCCCCTGATGAAGTTTGGCTCATGGACCTCTGGTTTCCTCCTTTGTAGTCAATAATCAACTTTTTGTTTTGCTTCGTCGAGTAAGAGGTTGTTGTTGTGGCACCATTCATCCAGATTTTCAGCCTCCCTTCTATATGCTGATTTATCACTACCTTTGATTTAGCTGCTAAGAGTGGTGTCACCAGCAAACTTGAAGGTGCATTGGAGTTTTACTTAGCCTCACAGTCATAGGTTAAAAAGCAAATAGAGAGAGGGCTAAGCACACAACCTCAGATATGTAATCCAGGACAAAATTAAGTTCAGAATAAATTTATTATCAAATACATAGGTCACCATATACTTCATTGAAATTCATTTTCTATTACTATTCAGATAACAAGAGGCAATCCGTCAGCCATTTTGATGTTACCTTTTATGATTTGCCTCTTTCCAATTTTTTTGTAACTTACTGACGTTTCAATTGGAGAGCGTTGTCATATTCTTGTGATTCAATGTATTCATTCATATGTTGTCATATTCTGATTCTCCAAAATAAGAACCAGTACTGTACTCTATTGTGTTCTGGTTTAAAACTATTAATTATATGTACCCTCTTCTATAAATTTCTACTTTTCCTTTATGCTGTTTATTTGTGTTCTATCTACATTAGGATGATTGAAACAAGTGTTAATAATCTTTGCATGTTTTTAATACCTGATATGTGTCTGGAAGTTTGGTTCTGTCTCTTGGTCATTGCATGTCTATTAAATACTATATATTTGATACTATAACAAAATCTGTTATGTCTTTCAACTTCATCTTAGTTAACTGTATCTCTTTTCTCACCTGTAATTGTTTATATGATCAGTTTAAAAACGTCAACTGTTTTTTCCCCCCCCCTCATCACCCTTGCTCCTTCAGATACCATAACCATCACTTTAATTCCTTATGGCTCCTAGACATCTTATTTGCCCTGTATAGATTGTGGTATATGCGGTATGTATTGGTTTATAATTTAAAAACCTGGTTTGGACTTCTAGGTCTCTCTTATCACCAACATTTCTTAGCACCTTGCCATTTACTTCATCTGTCCTACTCCTATTTGACATACTATCAGGATTAAATTCAGTTTGGCCAATGCTCCAACTGGTTTATATCTTGCCATAATTGTGGACAACCTTTTTCACAATCCACAAAAATGATTCTTGTGTTGTCCACAAACTTTACTAATAATTTCCCCTGCAGCTGTATATCGATGCATCAATCCTAGTAGTACACTATTAGTCTCAGCCATTTAAAAAGGAAAACATCTTTCCATGACTCTCCTCTGCCTCCTGTCACCAAATCAAATTTTGTATCTAATTAGCCAGATCTCCTTAGATGCCCAGAAAAGTCATTAAGGCAGGATTTTCCCCTCGTAAACCATACTGACTATCCCTAGTTAGTTCCTGCCTTTTGAAATGAACATAAATCTTGTCTCTTAGAATTTTATTCACTAATTTAACAGCCATTGACTCACTAGCTGGCTTATTCTTCCTGCTCCTAAATATAGGAACAATACTAGATATCTTTCAGTCTTCTGGTACCTTGCTTGTGGCTAGCAGAAGTGAGAAAATCTGTGAAAGCTCCAGAAAGTTCCTCCCTTGTTTTTATTTGTTGACTGCAGTTAAGGTTTTCAGAGATGGCTTTGTTAACTTTTAAGATTTTGTTAGAAATATACCTCCTTTTTTAAAAAGTGTTTTTAAACGCTGTGTGGAATGAGCTTCCTGTAGAAGTAGTAGAGGCCAGTTCAGTTGTGTCATTTAAGGTAAAATTGGATAGGTATATGGATAGGAAAGGAGTGGAGGGTTATGGGCTGAGTGCGGATAGGTGGGACTAGGTGAGATTAAGAGTTCGGCACGGACTAGGAGGGCCGGAATGGCCTGTTTCCGTGCTGTGATTGTTATATGGTTATATGTTATATGGTTAAATGGGTAGATTATTTTTCTGTTAGAGCTTCCAGAAACTTTTATAGACTTTAACCTATTTCCTTGCTGAATGAAGAATAACCCAAATTAATCATAGTGAAATTAGGGAAGTGCCATACTCAAGATAAATGACATGTATGTGAACTTTGTTCCTTTTTAGAAGGATCTAGGCCATGGGAAATGCAATACAGTGAATCTTTAGATTTTAGTAGATTTATTTATTTAGCAATATAGTGCAGAGAAGGCCTTCTAGCCTTTCGAGCCGTACCTTTCCAGCAACCCCACAAACTTGATTAACCCTAACCTAATCACAGGACAGTTTACAGTGACCAGTTAACCTACATGGTATGTGAATGAATGAATGAAATTTTATTTCGGTCAGTACAAACATAACAAAAAGCATCATTTTCAATGATGATTTCATAAAACAAAATTAAATAATAAAAATCTTTAAAACAGACCAAAAGGGTGTGGCTGAAGTTACAGCTTATTATGCCTACCCCTCTTGTACAAAAACATATTTGGTGTCAAATCATCACATCAAAACAAAAAATTTCATAATCTTTTAACACAAAATCCAATTCCAAGTATCTTTTGTTTACATTACTCCCATTCATTTTAAGTCATGTATTTTATATTTGTTCATTAAATTATTATTAAATAATTTTTTAAACTTGTTAAGTGTGGTGCATGTTTTTAAATTCTCATTACAACTGTCCAATAAATTCACCCCTGACTGAAATACAAGGATTTTTTACATTTGTTCTTATCCTTTGTTTTTGAAATATACACGCTCCTCTCAAATCATGTTGACTTTCTCTCATTTTGAACAATCTTTGGATACTTTGTGGTAACTGTATTTTTTACTTTATACATAATTTGTATTATTTTAAAATTTACGAAATCTCTGAATTTTGAAGTATTTGAATAAATAGTGGATTGGTTGGCTTATAATAACTTGTCTTATTTACAATTTGTATGGTTTTCTTTTGGAGTAGAAAAATAAAGTTTGTATTTGTTTTGTATGTATTTCCCCATACCTCTACACGGTAAGTCATGTATGAGACTATAAGTGAACAGTATAATGTATACAAAGATTCCTGTTTTAAGAAATCTTGCACTTTGTACAGTATTGCAATAGATTTTGACATTTTTGCTTTGACATAATTTATGTGGTTTCCAGCTTAATTTATTATCTATTACCACTCCTAAAAAAAATTATGTCTTTGAGCTGTGGGAGAAAACCGGAGGATTATTTTCCTTTCCCTTTTACTTTCATTTTCCATGTATAAGAAAGGAAACAGTACTTCAATATCTAGCATGATTAGGTTTATCTGGTGATGTTCTTTAGCCAGGGAGAAATAACTGTGCTTAGCTTTTTTTTTAAACAGTTTTCAATATTTGTAATGTCCATTCTCTGATTTTTCTTTTCCTTCCTTAACACCTTTGAATCCACATTCATTTTGAAGACCTTATTGAAGTGCTGATTTGTGTACTTTGAGTATTAATGATGAAAAGTCTGAACCATAAATACATAAAAGAAATTTCTTTGGTTAGCAATGCATTTTGTTGAATGGCAAAGGCCAACCAAACTTGTACAGTAATTGATTAAGATGATTTCTGAAGAAAAGGCACCCTAAAGAATAAATACAACAGAAAGCATAGTTATTTTGTTCCTATAAATAGAACTCTTGCATCTGCACAGGTTTTTACTACAATCTCTCAAGGGATGTATGACGATAAATAGAACTACTTAGAAGAAGAGGTTACAAGAAAGGATATTCAATGTCTTTGAGTTACAAAATGAAAAGTTCATAATTTCATATTGAATTGGCATAGAACAGAAACAGGCTCTCTGGCCTATTAGTATTCATGTGGATTATGAAATACCCATCTGTTTTAATCCCTTTATTAGCAAATCAAAGACTTGTCCCAATACGATTAAAATGTTATAAATGTCTCTATCTTCACTTGGGTCATGTATTCCAGTTTCCAGTCATCTTCTAGGAGACCTCCAGCCTCCTGATAACCACATCTGCACTAGATGTAACAAGCAGCAACTCAGAATGTGTCAAGGAACTGGAGCTGCAGCGCAATGACCTTTGGCTCATATGGGAAACTGAGGAGATAATAGATGGGAGCTACAGAGAGGTGATCACCTCCTGAGTTGCAGGGGCCAGGTAAATGGCTGACTGAGGAGAGGGAAGAGAAATGGACAGTCAATACAGAGTACCCTTTGGCCATTCCCCTCAGTAATAACTATACCGTTTTGGATACTTTTGAAGGGGGTGACCTACCAGCAGGCAACAGCAGTGACAGCGTCTCTGGCACTGATTCTGGTGCTGTGGTTTAGAAGAGCGGCGAAGGGGACTGTAGTAGCGATAGGAGATTCCATAACTAGAGGAATAGAGATGAGATTCTGTGGGTACAATAGTGACACTCGGATGGTATGTTGCCTCCCAGGTCCCAGGGTCATGGATGTCTGTGATTGGATCCACAGCATTCTTAAGGGGAATGGCGACCAGCCATAAGTCTTGCCACACATCGGCACCAAGTGACATAGCTAGAAATGAAGTCCTGAAGAGAGATTTTGGGAGCTAGGTAGAAAACTGCCTGTGCCACATGCCAGTGATGGTAAGAATAGGAGCATTTGATGGATAAATGAGTGGCTGAGGAACTGGTGTATGGGGTAATGTTTCAGGTTTCTGGATCATTGGAATCTTTCCTGGGGAAGGTACAACCTGTACAAAAGGGGCGGGTTACATCTGAATCTGAAGGGGGCCAATATCAAGGAAATCTGCAGATGCTGGAAATTCAAACAACAAAGTGCTGGTGGAACGCAGCAGGCTAGGCAGCATCTATAGGAAGAAGTACAGTCGACGTTTTGGGCCGAGACCCTTTGTCAGGACTAACTGAAAGAAAAGATACTAAGAGATTTGAAAGTGGGAGGGGGTGGGGAAGATCCAAAATGATAGGAGAAGACAGGAGGGGGAGGGTTGAAGCTAAGAGCTCAAGTTGATTGGCAAAAGAGATAAACAGCTGGAGAAGGAAGAGGATCATAGGATGGAAGGCATTCTGATATGTCTATCCATGGCTGCCTCTACTGTCAAGATGAAGACATGCTCAGGGTGGAGGAACAACACCTTATATTCTGTCTGGGTAGTCTCCAACCTGATGGCATGAACATCGGTTTCTCTAACTTCTGTTAATGCCCCCCTCTCTTTCTTACCCCACCCCTTATTTATTATTCCCCCCTTTTTTCTTTTCTCTCTTCTTTCTCTACCCCTCTCACTATCACTTCTTGCCTGCTCTCCATCTCTCTCTGGTGCTCCCCTCCCCCTTTCTTTCTCCCTAGGTCTCCTATCCCATGATCCCCTTCCTTCTACAGCTGTGTATCGCTTTTGCCAATCACCTTTCCAGCTCTTAGCTTCATTCCCCCCCCCCCCCCCCCCACGTCTTCTCCTATCATTTCGGATCTCCCCCTCCCGCTTTAAAATCTCTCACTATCTCTTCTTTCAGTTAGTCCTGACGAAGGGTCTTGGACTGAAATGTCGACTGTACTACTTCCTATAGATGCTGCCTGGCCTGCTGCGTTCCACCAGCATTTTGTGTGGGGGACCAATATCCTTGGAACCAGTTTTGCCAGAGCTGTATGCGAGGGTTTAAATGGAGATAGGAACTGGAGTGAAAGGGTTGAGGATGGGGCATTTGGTTTACAAATGGAGGTAGAGTGTAGTGAGACTTATCATCAGCCTGCCTTGCTAGGGCAAAATTACAGTCACTTGGATGAGTTGCAATCTAAAAGGAGGACAGAATTGAAAAGGGTGATGAATACAGGACTGAAGGTGTTATATTTGAATGCATGCAGTATATGGAATAAGTTAAGTGAATTTGTAGCACAGTTACAGATGAGCAAGTATGACATTGTGGGCATCACTGAGTCATGGCTGAAAGGTTATAGCTGGGAACTTAACATCCAAGGATATACATTGTATCAAAAGGACAGGCAGGTAGACAGAGGGGGTATGGTGGCTCTGTTGATTAAAAATTGAAATCAAGTCCTTAGAAAGAGGTGTCATGGGATCAGAAGGTTAGAGTCGCTGTAGGTAGAGCTAAGAGACTGCAAGGGTAAAAACTCCCTCATGGGAGTTGTATGCAGACTTCCAAACAGTAGCAAATATGTGGGCTACAAATTACAACAGGAAATTTAAAAAATTGCATGTCAAAAGGGGAATGTTGATGGGGATTTCAATACGCAGGTAGATTGGGGAAAATCACATTGGTGCTGGATTGCAATAGGGGAAATTTGCAGAATGCCTACAAGATGGCTTTTTAGAGCAGCTCATGGTTGAGCCCTCTAGGGAATCTGCTACTCTGAATTGGATATTGTGCAATGAATCAGAGTTAATTGGAGAGCTTAAGGTAAGGGAACCATTAAGGGTAATGGAGCAAAAATTAGTAGCAAGTTAGAGGATTGGGAAGCTTTTAAAAACCAATAGAAAGCAACAAAAAACATTATAAAGAGGAAAAAGATTGTTGAATATTGTAAACCAGCCAATAATATTAAAGAAGATATCAAAAGTTTGTTCAGATTCATAGTGTAAAAGAGAGACAAGAGTAGATATCAGACTGCTGGAAGATGATGCTCGAGAAGTTGTAATGGGGTACAAGGAAATGATGGAATGACGTAAATATTTTGCATCAGTCTTCACTGTAGAAGACACTTGCACTATGCTGGAAGTTTGAGAATGTCGGGGCAGAAATGAGTATAGTTGCTGTTTCTGAGGAGAAGATGCTTGGGGAACCTGAAAGGTTTGAAGTCAAGTCACCTGACCAGATGGACTACACCCCAGGATTCTGAAAGAAATAGCTGAAGAGATTGTGGAGGCATTAGTAGTGACCTTTCAAGAATCAATAGATTCATGGTTCTGGAGGACTGGAAAATTGCAAATGTCACTCCACCCTTCAAGCAGGGGGAAAAGGGGCAAAAGAAATGAAATTATAGAGTGGAAGTTAAGGGAGCCTTTACCGATTGTCTGCTGGTGACTAGTGGTTTTCCATTGGGGTCTATGTTGGGACCACTTTTTGCGTTATATGACAATGATTTGAATGATGGAATTGATTGTTTTATGGCAAAATTTGCTGATGATATGAAAGGTGGAGGGGCAGGGTAAACAAGAGATGGTCTGCAGATGCTGCAAAAGCACAATGCTGGAGGAATTCGGCAGGTCAGGCAGTATCTTTGGGAATAAATATAATTGACATTTGGGCTGACCCTTTGTCGGGACTGAGAAAGAAGGCAGAAGATGATAGAATAAAAAGGTGGGGGGAAGGAAGAAGGTTATCTGGAAGTTGATATGTGAAGTAAGGTGGGTGGGAAAAATAAAGGGCTGGAGAAGAAGGACATTGATGGAAGGAGAGAGGGGACCGTAGGAGAAAGGAGGGAGGAGGAGGAGGAGACCTGGGGACATAATAGGCAGATGAGAAGAAGCAAAAGGTCAGAGTGGGGAATAAGGGAAATTATTTATTGGAAGGAGAAATCAATGTGCATGCCATCAAGTTGGTAGGTACCCAGGTGGAATATAAGGTGGTGCTCCTCCACCCCTGCACTGACACGGGGATGGGAATCAGTTAAAATGTTTGGCCACTGGGAAGTCACATTTGTGGTGGATGGTGCAGAGGTGCTTGACGAAGCAGTACTGTGATTTATGATGGGTCACACAGACTATAGGGGAGGCTATATTGGGAGCACTGGACCCAATAGACGACCCCAACAGATTCGCAAGTGAAGTGTTGCCTCATTGGGAAAGGACTGTTCAGGGCCCTGAATGGAGGTGAGGGAGGAAAGTGTAGCACTTGGTGCAGGGATAAGAGCTGGGAGGGAGATTAGTGGGGACGGACAAATGGTGCAGTGAATCAGGAAGGGAGTGAAAGTGTGGGGTGGGGAGGGGTTTGCTAGGGAGGTAAAGATATGGTTAGTGGTAGGATCCCTTGGGAGATGACAGAAGTTGCAAGAGGATAATGTGTTGGATGTGGAGGCTTTTGTGGCAAGGACAAGAGGAGCTATATCACTATTAAGGCGGTAGGAAGATGGGCTGAGCACGGATGTACAAGAAGTGGAAGACATGCCAGTGAGGGCAGCATCAATAGTGAAGGGAGGAGGGGGCAGGTAGTTTTGAGGAAGCAGATAGGCTACAGAAGGACTTAGACAGGTTCGAAGAATGGGCAGAGAAATGGCAGATGGAATACAGTGTTAGGAAATGTATGGTCATGCACTTTGGTAGAAGAAATAAGTGTTCACTATTTTTTAAATGTAAATAAATTTCACAATTTGATGTGCAAAGGGACTTGGGAGTCCTCGTGCAGGATCCCCTAAAGGTTGAGTCTGCGGCGAGGAAGGCAAATGCATTGTTAGCACTTATTTCAAGAGGATGAGAATATGGTAAGGCTTTATAAGGTGCTGGTGAGGCCTTACCTCACCAATGTCATTCAATGTCTGTAGTGAGATGCTGAAGATGTTCTATAGGTCAGTTGTGGAGAGCGCCCTCTTCTTTGTGGTGGTGTGTTGGGGAGGCAGCATTAAGAAGAGGGACGCCTCACGTCTTAATAAGCTGGTAAGGAAGGCGGGCTCTGTCGTGGGCAAAGTACTGGAGAGTATAACATCGGTAGCTGAGCGAAGGACGCTGAGTAGGCTACGGTCAATTATGGAAAACCCTGAACATCCTCTACATAGCACCATCCAGAGACAGAGAAGCAGTTTCAGCGACAGGTTGCTATTGATGCAATGCTCCTCAGACAGGATGAAGAGGTCAATACTCCCCAATGCCATTAGGCTTTACAATTCAACCGCCAGGAGTAAGATATGTTAAAGTGCCGGGGTTGATTGTATTTAATGTATTTAAGTAAACTACTTAAGAACTTTTTAAAAGCTATTATTAATGCTTTTTGAGAGAGTGATTTAGATGCATATCATATTTTTACTGAGTTAAGTATTGTATGTAATTAGTTTTGCTACAACAAGTGTATGGGACATTGGAAAAAATGTTGAATTTCCCCATGGGGATGAATAAAGTATCTATCTATCTATCTATCTATCTACTTGGAGTATTGTGAGCAGGTTTGGGCCCTTTATCTAAGAAGGGATGTGCTGACATTAGAGAGGGTTCAAAGGAGATTCACAAAAATGATTCTGGGTTTGAAAGGTTGTCATTTGAGGAGTGTTTGATGGCTCTGGGCCTCTACTCACTGGAATTCAGAAGAATGAGAGGGATTCTCATTGAAACCCAATGAATGTTGAAAGGCCTTGATGGTGAGTATGTTTCCTTTGGTGGGAGAGTCAGAACCAGAGGGGACAGTCTCAGAATAGAGGGGTCTCCATTTAGAACGGAGATGAATTTCTTTAGCCAGAGAGTGGTGAATCTGTGGAATTTTTTGCCAATTGTGGAGGCCAAGTCATTGGGGATATATATTTAAGGCAAAGGCTGATAGATTCTTGATTAGTTAGGGCATGAAGGATTACAGGGAGAAGGCAGGAAATTGGGGCTGAGGAAAATGGATCAGCCATGATGAAATGTCAAAGCAGACTTGATGGGCCAAATAGCCTAATTGTGCTCCCATTTCTTACGGTCTGATGGAAAATCTTTGAAACAGCTTCAAACCTCTTGACTCTACCCTAAACCTATATTTTATAGTTTTAGACATTAGTGCTTATGGAGGAAGTTCTTATTATCTACCAAGTTCCCTATGACACTGCTCCCATTCACCCAACCTTCTCTCTTCTAATGGGAACAAACTCAGCCAATTGTCTCTCCTCACAACTGAAGCACTCCATCACTGACACCATCCTGGTGATTCTACTTTCCAGAATATTCATGTCCCTTATTAGTGTGTCAACCAGAAATGCAGTAAGTACCGCAGCTGTGATCCAACCAATGTTTATGAAGTTGTACTGTAATTTCTCTGACCAGATGCTCAGTGCCCTATTAATGAGGTAATAATCAGTCCTCCACCTGTACTATTGGCTTCTGGGATCCTCAGATTTGTACATCCATAGTTCCACTATTTTATACAAAATGGCCTGACCATTCATGGTATGTTATATCCCTTATTAGTGAACACAGAGGGAGACCTACCATATTTGTCAGTATTAAATTCCATCTGTTGTTTTGCTATCTTCCCACTGATGACTTTTATCTTGTGGCTTGAGAATGTCCTCCTCACCATGGACAACTCCAGTTTTTGCACCACCTGCAAATTTATCAATCCTATTTCCTCATTTATTTTCATATCTTTAATATACCCAAGAGACTGCAAGTATCCTGATGCCCATTTCATGATATACTAAATTGACACAGGCTTCCAATCACAATAACAACCATCTTGGATCCTTTTTGGCAACTTGTTCATGTTTACTTGGGTGGGGTGGGGTGGGGTAAGAAAACTTCTCAATTTTTTTTAGTTTCACTGTTGCTGTGGCAATGATGGCTGTTTTGTTTTTGTGTTGGAGGTTTTAAACTTAACCTATATTGGATATTATTATTCAGGTTGACAGTCAGTGCTTTGGTCTAGAGCTATTTTTAGTACCGCCTGAGGGTTAAGACATTAAATTGAGGTTACGTCTGTTCAAATAAATATAATACGTTGAATAGGACAAAATTGAAGATAAACAAGCAGTTCTGTTATTGTTAGTGCCAAATCATTAGCCATTAACATTTTTCTAAAATATCCTGTATAGAATTGATTGTTAATAATAGCTCATTAGCAATAAATTACTTTAGAATAGTACAGGTAAGGTTTTAGAAAATAGATTTTTTATGATCTTAACCTTTCGTTGTTATGTTCTTAGACTTGAGTTGTCTGGCACAAAATAGATAGGGCAAGAGATGAGATTGTTGGGGTCTTGACCAAGATCTACTTGCCCTCTCAGCCACAGGTGAGGTGTCAGAAGACTGACAAGTAGCTAATGTTGTTCCATTCTTCCAAGAAAGAAAGATAATCCTGAAAGCTAGACCAACTGAATCTCATGTCAATAGTTGTGAAGCTATTCGAGATGATTCATACAGATGGGATTTATGAATTTAGGAAGACTATGCCCTAATTAGGGACAGTAATCATAGGTTCCTGCGAGGTAAGTTGTCTTTTGAGGTGGTGATGCAGGTGATTGAAGGTTGCACTGTGGATGTTACCTTCGTGGATTTTTGTAAGGTGTTATGGAGGCTTTAGAAGGCTTTGGGGAAGAGTCATCCAGAAGATTGTGATCCATAGGATGCATAGTGATTTAGCAGTTTGCATTTAGAATTGGTTTGAACATAGAAGGCGGGGTTATGGTCGATGCAGTTACAGGTGGTCCCTGCTTTTCGAACGTTTGCTTTATGACAACTTGCTGTTATAAAAGACCTACATTAGTACTTGTTTTTGCTAACCAAAGAGGATTTTCGCTTTTATGAACAAAAGACGCCTGCTTTATACGTGTGTTTACTCCGAGAAAGACTACAATAACCGTGAAGCCTTGAGGGCAGTTGTTTGCGCATTCATATACATGTGTATCTGTGTATGTGCGGACGTGCCGATTTTTTTCCGCCAAATCGATTTTGGCTCGCTGTCTTCCCAAGTTTGATAAGTGAAACTACACCGTACCTACAATATTTCTACTTTATATAGGGTGTATATTTATCATATCATTCCTGCTTTTACTATATGTTAGTGTTATCTTAGGTTTTATGTGTTATTTGCTTTGATTTGGTGGGTTTTTTTTGGGTCTGGGAACACTCAGAAAATTTTTCCCATATTAATTAATGGTAATTGCTTCTTCGATTTATGACATTTTGGATTACAAATGGTTTCATAGGAACGCTCTACCTTCGGATTGCGGGGGAAACCTGTATTCTGTTTGGAAGTCTGCAATTACTGAATTTTATGGATTGTGTCGCAGCATTTTGGAGGGGGAGGGGGTGGGGGAGCAGCTAGATGTCTTGGTACATATCCATACCAGTGACATAGGAAGGAAAAGCAATGAGGTCCTGAAGAGAGAATGTAGAGAGCAAGGCAGAAAGCTGAAAAGCAGGTCTTCCAGAGTAGTAATTTCTGGATTGCTCCCTGTGCCACATGCCAGTGAGGGTAGAAACAGGACGATCTGGCAGATAAATGTGTGGGTGAGCAGCTGGTGCAGGGTCATGGCTTTAGGTTCTTGGATCATTTGAATCTCTTATGGGGGAGGTATGACCTCTACAAAAGGGATGGGTTGCACCTGAACCTGAGGGGGACCAATAGTAAGACCATAAGATATAGGACCAGAATTAAGCTATTCCACTCATAGAACCTGCTCTGCCATTCATGGCTGATCCTGGATCCCACTCAGCCTCATATACCTGCCTTTTCACATAAACTTTGATGCCTTGACCAATTAGGAAACCATCAATTTTCACTTTAACTATACCCATGGTCTTGGCCTCCACAGCTGTCTGTGGCAGAGCATTCCACAGATTCTCTACTTTCTGGCTAAAAAAAATTATTTCTTACCTCTGTTCTAAAGGGTCACCTCTCAATTTTGAGGCTGTGCCCTCTAGTTCTGGAAATCCCCACCATAGGAAACACCTCTCCACATCCACCCTATTTAGTCCTTTCAATGAGACATAACATAAAAATAGGAGCAGGAGTAGGCCAACTGGCCCATTGAGCCTGACCCACCATTCAATAAGATCATGGCTGATCTGTCCATAAACTCATCTCCATTTACCTGCCTTTTCCCCTTAATCCTTAATTCCCTTGCTATATAAAAACCTATCTAACTGTATCTTAAATATATTTAGTGAAGAAGCCTCAATTGCTTCCCTGGGCAGAGAATTCCACAGATTCACCACTCTCTGGGAAAAGCAGTTTCTCCTCATCTCCATCCTAAATCTTCTCCCCTGAATCTTGAGGCAATGTCCCCTCGTTCTAGTCTCACCTACCAATGGAAACAACTTTCCTACTTCTATCTTATCTATCCCTTTCAAAATTTTGTATGTTTCTAAAAGATCCCCTCTCATTCTTCTGAACTCCAGCGAGTACAGTCCCAGGCGACTCAATCTCTCCTCATAGGTTAATCCCTTCATCCCTGGAATCAACCTGGTGAACCTCCTCTGCACTGCCTCCAAAGCCAGTAAATCCTTAAGTATGGAGACCAGAACTGCACATGGTACTCCAGGTGGGGCCTCATCAGTATCCTGTATAGTTGCAGTGTTACGTACCCCGTAACTGGGTCACTTACCAGCAAAGATAGAGAGGTCTGTTGAAGTCTGATGGTACTATTTTTAACAGTATTTATTGGTAAAAATACACAAAGATAATATCAATGCAAACATACAGATAATATACGTTGTCAATACTAACTCTAAAAGTGCGGGTATAATAATAATCAATAAGAAATAAGCTCTATCGTTGTATAGGGGATAATGTATTGTCCGATGGAAATATAAAAGTCAATCAGCTCATTCAGGCTGCAGCTTTTTGGTTGGAGAGAGAGACAGATTTTTGAACTTGCCAGCATTTCCTTTTTATGATGTCAATCCTTCCAGAGCTCCGTTGGTGTTGGTTTCTCCTTTTAGCTAAAGCCGTCTTCCGTGGTAAGGCCCCAATCCCGGCAACGGGAAAAGACGCACGTGGGCTCTCCACCGGCTGTCGCTATTACGCTGTCATGGGATTTCTAGTGTTTCTCCTGGTGCGTTTAAAGGGGTTATTCCCCAGACCCTCTTTTATCCTTACTCACGGGGTCTCAGATGTCAATCAGGTTGGGATGATGCAATCCCTCAACCAGCCCACTCTGGTCATTCCCTGAGGGCTTCAATGAATAGTACAGTACTCAATACACAATTCCATCTCCAAGAGACAATGGCCGTTTTCCGTGGCTTTGTTTCGCTGAGGGGCCAGGACATTCCAAACCCCTTGTGGATTCTGCGTGTCTCTCTCTCATTTCCTGGGTCCCAGACCTGCATTAATAGCGATCTTGCGATTCTCAAAAAGGAGGGGGCTACTTTGTACCCTTCGGCCCCTCAGAGTTGTGGCACATTCGTAACACCCCCTTTCTTCAAAGTGTTTTTACCATCGGTGAAAACGAAGTAATACAAAGTCTTACAGGATTTTAGAATCTAACACAACACAAAAGTTTTTTTTTCTACAGAGTAATACAGTTATACATTCACTTCAGCATCTAGATAAACAGTCCGCGAGCACATTATCACTTCCTTTAATATGCTGTATCTTAATATCGAACACTTGCAGCATCAAACTCCAACTCAATAACCTCCTGTTTTTATTTTTCATATTGGCCAGGAATACCAACGGGTTGTGATCTGTATAAACAACTACGGGTTTTTGCGCTGGACAAATGTACACTTCAAAATGTTGCATCGCCAAAACAAGGGCCAACAATTCCTTTTCCACGGTAGAGTAATTCCTGTGGTGTACATTGAACTTCCGAGAGAAATATGCTACCGGGTGCTCCACTCCATCCCCTGCTTGCTGTAATAGGACTGCTCCTGCAGCCTCATCACTCGCATCCGTCGCCAGGGAGAAGGGTGCTAACAAATCGGGTGCTTTTAACACAGGGTGATGGCACAATATGGCTTTTAACTTTTCAAAAGCATTCTGACAGGAATGGCTCCATTCAAATTTTTCCTCCTTCCGTAGGAGTTTTGTAAGTGGGAGAGCAATATTCGCAAAATTTTTACAGAATTTCCGATAGTATCCCACCATGCCCAAAAACCTCCTCAGTGCCCTTTTATTGGAGGGTACAGGGACCTCAGAAATAGCCTGTACCTTTGCTTGCACAGGAGTCAACTGCCCCTCTCCTACCACATACCCCAAGTATGTGATCGTGGCATGACCAAATTCACTCTTTGCGAGGTTTACTGTAAGTTGGGCTGCCGACATCCTCTTAAACAGATTTTCTACAGCCTCCATGTGCTCCTCCCAGGTGTCACTCCAAACTACCACATTGTCAAGATAAGCCTTGGTGTGGGTTAACCCCTTTATCACTGTGTCTATCATCCTGGTGCATTTTTCATTCCGAACGGCATAACATTGTACTCGTACAACCCGGATGGGGTGACAAAGGCTGAAATTTCCCGAGCCCTGTCCGTTAAAGGAACCCACCAGTACCCCTTTAACAAGTCAATTTTAGTGATGTACCTCGCCTTCCCCATTTTATCAATGCAATCATCCACCCTGGGGATAGGGTAAGTGTCTGTCTGAGTGACAGCGTTTACCTTTCTGTAATTGGTACAGAATTTTATGGTACCATCCGGTTTTGGGACAACCACGCAAGGAGAAGCCCATGCAGAAGAGGATTCGCGGATTATCCCAGCAGCTAGCATATGTTCAATCTCCTTTCCTACTAGCTGGCTCTTTTCTGAATTCATCCGATAAGGGGCTTGTTTAATAGGCGGTGTCGAGGTAACTATCACATCATGTTTTGTCCCACTACACCTTCTTGGGACATCGGGACATAAGTCTGTATGCCGGTTAATGAGCTGTGTTACCTGCTCCCACTGTTCAGGCTCTAAGTGACTAACTTTATCCGCAAGGCTTGCTAAAATAACAGAGTTCTCTAATCTGGTGGGTACTATACTTATCTTTTCAAACCGCTCTGGTTCCTCCTTACCACCCCCCGCTGCCTCATCAGTTTTCAGGACCGCACTGACCACCGTGGGGGTCATTTCATGGTACCCTTTCATCATGTTCACGTGAACTAACTGGGTCGGCTTTCGCCTATCAGGTGTTTCAATCACGTAATTCAGCGAGTCTATTTTCTTACACACTTTATACGGTCCTTGAAACCTTGCCTGTAGGGGGTGGGTAACTACAGGAAATAGGACCAAAACCTTATCGCCCACGTGAAACTCTTGCTCTCTCGTTCATTTGTTATACCATTGGCTCATTTTGATCTGGGAGTCTTTAAGGTTTTCTCTTGCCAAGGCGCATACCTTATGCAGCCTTTCCCGGAATTTTATAACATAGTCAATCACACTGACTTGAACGTTCGGACTAGACCACTTCTCTTTAAGTAGGGTTAGAGGTCCCCTGGGCCTGTGACCAAAAACGAGCTCAAACGGACTGAACCCCAGAGATCCCTGAACTGTATCCCTTACTGCAAATAACAGAAGGGGTAAAGCATCATCTCAGTCTCGAACGTTTTCCTGACAATAAGTTTTAATCATGGTCTTTAATGTAGCGTGGAATCTTTCCAACGCTCCTTGGGATTCTGGATGGTATGCAGAAGCTAAAATTTGTTTGACCCCCAGTTGGGTCATCATCTGCTGAAATGCTCTGGATGTAAATGTACTCCCCTGATCTGACTGTATCTCCTTAGGCAGCCCCACTGTGGTAAAGAATTTAATGAGGGCCTTTACCACCACAGGGGTCCTAATATTTCCCAGAGGCACAGCCTCTGGAAATCGTGTCGCGGCACACATCAGGGTCATGACGTACTGCCGCCCACTCGCAGTTTTAGGTAAAGGACCCACAAAATCCACAATGACTCGGGAGAAAGGCTCCTCACACGCGGGGATGGGTCGGAGGGGTGCCTTAGGGATAACTTGGTTCGGCTTTCCCACCACCTGACATGTATGGCACCTTTTACAATACTCAGCAATATCTTTTCTCAGGCTTGGCCAATAGAAATCTCTCATAACCCGATCCACTGTCTTCTTTACTCCCAAATGCCCACCTAAGGGTCCCTTATGAGCTAAGTTCAAAATTTCGTCCCGATACACTTTTGGAACTACTACCTGATGTACCACCGCCCAATCCTCATCGACCGGCACCGTGGTGGGCCTCCATTTTCTCATCAACACACCCTCTTTCAGGTAGTAACCCTCTGGCTCTGTCTCAATCTCGGTCTCAGAAAGAACTGACTCTCTCAATGCTACCTGCTCCTCGTCACATTCCTGTTCTCGTACAAACTCTCTTCTTGCTAAGGGTAGGCCTGCCTCCTCCCTTTTACTCTCTTTTCCCTCCCTACTCTCTGTTTTACCCCCCTCTAGCCCTTGTTGGTACAGGGTCGGTAAAAACGTCTCGGCCAAGTCGATACTGGCCGGATTTAAACTGGTCTCTTTCTCAGCTGCCTTCCTCGACATGCTGCGAGTGATCGCGCATGCGGGATAGATCTTGGAATCTAGGGGCGGGACCTCAACACTCACAGACTTGCTTGTCAACTTCATGGCTTCACCCATTTTACCGCCCGCTAAGTCGTTACCAAGAAGGACGTCCACGCCTTCCCCTGGTAATTCCGACAGTACCCCCAATTCCACTGGTCCAGATACCAGCTCACAATTCAGAATGATCCTATGCAAGGGCACCACTTCGGTCCCTTTTCCTATTCCTCTCAAAGCTACCTCTCCCGTCTGAGGACCAAAATCTAGCACCTTACTGCAAATCAATGACAGCTCCGCTCCCATGTCTCTCCAGATCCGCACTGGAACTGGTGGGTCTCCCTCTCTCACAGACACGGTTCCTTCTGAACGAAATGTCTCACGCCCCTCCTGTACTCCATTTACCTGGGGCTCTCTCGTCGATTTTCTGATCGACGCAATACAGCCTATAGGTATAGCTGCTCTCCCTTTTCCTGGCTCCTTCCTCGGAGCGAGGCACTTAGATGCAATATGACCCACCTTTCCACAACTAAAACAGGTCAAGCCAGGAAATCTCCTGCCGTCTTGCCTCTCCTTCTCAATTTTACCACTGGCTCCCGGCTGAGTTTCTCCCTTAGCCGGCGGGCTTTCTCTACCGTTCCCACGGTCTCTGGTAACTTTTATTCGAGGAAAACTTTGGCTTGTGGGTTAGGGCATATTCATCGGCGAACCTAGCAAATTCGGAGATGGACTTATTCGGCTTCTCATTCAAATACATCCGGATATCCTCCGAAACACAACCTTTAAATTCCTCAATCAGAATTAACTCCCTGAGACGCCAAAAATCCTCTTCCACTATTTCTGCTGTACACCAGCGATCCAAGAGCACACCCTTCTCATAGGCAAACTCGGTATACGTCTGATTCCACCCTTTCTTTAAATTTCTGAACTTTTGTCTATACGTTTCAGGTACCAATTCGTAGGTCCGGAGAATGGCCTCCTTTACTTTGTCCATGGAGGAGGAAGAGGCGGAGAATTATGACAACGCCGCATATGCCCGTTGTGCCTTCCCTTTTAACACACTTTGTAACAACGCCACCCACTGCTCTTTGGGCCACTTCTGATTCACTGCCATCTTTTCAAAAAGCAAGAAATAACTATCAACATCCGTCTCCTCACATGGAGGTACTACCCTTAACTCCCAACTAACATTAAACCGCTCCTCTTGGTCTGACCCTTGAGCTTTTCGCTCTTGCCTTAACTTCTCCATATCCAAGTCATGTTGCCTCTGTTTCTCTGCCTCTCTCTCCTTCTCGGCTCTTTCCTTTTCTTTCTCGGCTGCTTCCAGCTGTTTTAACTGCACTTCATGCTCCCTTTGTTTCTCAGCTCGGTCCTGCTCCTTTTCCTTTTCAGCTGCCTCCAGCTGCTTTAGCTGGAGCTCATGCTCCCTTTGTTTCTCAGCTCTGTCCTGCTCCCTTTTCACCTCTAACTCCTTTAGCTGGAGCTCATGCTCCCTTTTCACCTCTAACTCCTTTAGCTGGAGCTCATGCTCCCGTTGCTTCTCGGCCCTGTCTTTTTCTTTCTCAGCCCTTTCTTTCTCCTTCTCAGCTGCTTCCAGCTGCTTTAATTTAATTTCATGTTCCAACCTTAATTTCTCCAACTCTAACTGAGCCGTCCCACTAGCTGGTACCTTTTCAGGGATATTTTCCAATACCTCAGCTGAAAACACATTCTTCCCAATATAATACTGAGTTATGGCCCTCCGCACCTCCCGCTTTTTCATCGACAACCTCACTTCTGCGAGGCTTAGTCCTTTCGCAATATTTATTAATTCTGACTTGGTGGCCGCCTCTAGCGCCTCCAGAGTCAGGTTTTCAATAAATTCATCCACGTCCATCTTTGCTGGTTTCCCGTCTGGCTACCCGCGTACCAGATCCAAGTTTGGACTTACAAGCCCAGTTCACTGGCCCCCCATTTTTGTATCAAATCCCGGACGAGCCCCCAAGTTGTTACGTACCCTGTAACTGGGTCACTTACCAGCAAAGATAGAGAGGTCCGTTGAAGTCTGATGGTACTATTTTTAACAGTATTTATTGGTAAAAATACACAAAGATAATATCAATGCAAACATACAGATAATATACGTTGTCAATACTAACTCTAAAAGTGCGGGTATAATAATAATCAATAAGAAATAAGCTCTATCGTTGTCTAGGGGATAATGTATTGTCCGATGGAAATGTAAAAGTCAATCAGCTCATTCAGGCTGCAGCTTTTTGGTTGGAGAGAGACAGATTTTTGAACTTGCCAGCATTTCCTTTTTATGATGTCAATCCTTCCAGAGCTCCGTTGGTGTTGGTTTCTCCTTTTAGCTAAAGCCGTCTTCCGTGGTAAGGCCCCAATCCCGGCAACGGGAAAGGACGCACGTGGGCTCTCCACCGGCTGTCGCTATTACGCTGTCACGGGATTTCGAGCATTTCTCCTGGTGCGTCTAAAGGGGTAGTTCCCCAGATCCTCTTTTATCCTTACTCACGGGGTCTCAGATGTCAATCATGTTGGGATGATGCAATCCCTCAACCAGCCCACTCTGGTCATTCCCTGAGGGCTTCAATGAATAGTACAGTACTCAATACACAATTCCATCTCCAAGAGACAATGGCTGTTTTCCGTGGCTTTGTATCGCTGAGGGGCCAGGACATTCCAAACCCCTTGTGGATTCTGCGTGTCTCTCTCTCATTTCCTGGGTCCCAGACCTGCATTAATAGCGATCTTGCGATTCTCAAAAAGGAGGGGGCTACTTTGTACCCTTCGGCCCCTCAGAGTTATGGCACATTCGTAACAGCAGCATGACCTCCCTGCTCTTGAATTCAGTCCCTCTAGCAATGAAGGCCAACATTCCATTTGCCTTCTTAATAAACTTTTATACCTGCAAGCCAACTTTTTGCGATTCATGCACAAGCACTCCCAAGTCCCTCTGCACAACAGCATGCTGCAATATTTCACCATTAAAAATAATAATCTGCTCTACTATTATTCCTTCCAAAGTGGATGATCTCGCATTTACCAACGTTGCATTCCATCTGCCAGACCCTGGCCCACTCACTTAACCTATCTATATCCCTCTGCAGACTTTCCACATCCTCTGTACAATTTGCTTTTCCTCTCAGTTTAGTGTCATCAGCAAATTTTGCTACGTCACACTCAGTCCCCTCTTCCAAATCATCAATATAAATGGTAAACAGCTGCAGGCCCAGCACCAACCCCTGTGGCACCCCACTCACCACAGACTGTCAACCGGAGAAACACCCATTTAAACCAACTCTCTGCCTTCTATTGGTTAACCAATCCACTATCCATGCCAATACACTTTCTTCAACTCCATGCATCTGCATCTTATTTATGTCTCTTGAGCGGCACCTTATCGAACGCCTTCTGGAAATCCAAGTATACGACATCCACCCGTTCCCCTCTATCCGCTGCGCTCATTATGTCCTCAAGGAACTCCAGTAAGTTTGTCAAACAGGACCTGTCCTTTCTGAATCCATGCTGTGTCTGTCTAATGGAACCACTCCTTTCTAAATGTTTCGCTATTTCTTCCTTAATGACAGCTCGCATTCTTCTAAATTCTAATGAATACAGGCCCAAAGTTGCCAAATGATCCTCATATGTTAACCGCTTTATTCCTGGAATCATCCCCGTGAACCTCCTTTGAACTCTCTCCAATGACACCACATCCTTTATTAGATATGGGGCTCAAAACTGTTGACAAATGTCCAAGTTCGGCCTGATTAGTGTTTTATAAAGCTTCAGCTTTATTTCATTGTTTTGTATTCTGTTCCCCTTAAAATGAATGCCAACATTTGCTGCCTTTACCATAGACTCGATCTGTAAATTAACCTTCTGGGAGTCTTGCACGAGGACTCCTAAGTCGATTTGCACCTCTGTTTGAATGTTGACCCCATTTAGATATTTTTCACTTTTTTGTTCCTTTTACCAAAATGCATTATCATACATTTCCCAACACTAGTCTATCTGCCACTTTTTTTTGCCTATTCTGCCAATTTGTCTGTCCTTGTGCAATTGTATTGCTTCCTCAGTGCTACATACCTCTTCGTAGCATCTGCAAACTTTGCCACAAAGCCATCAACTCCATTAACCAAATCATTGACAAACAATGTGAAAAGTAGCAGTCTCAATACTGAGCCCTGAGGAACACCACTAGTCACTAGCAGTCAACCAGAAAAAGCCCCTTTATTCCCTTTTGCTGCCTCCTGCCTTTCAGCCATTCCCCTATTCATGCCAGTATCTTTCCTGTAATGCCATGGGATTTTATCTTGTTAAGTGGCCTCATGTGTGGCACCTTATCACATATCTTCTGAATATCCAATTAAATGACAAACACTGCCTTTCCTTCACCCTGCTTGTTACTCCCTTGAAGTGCTCTGAACAGATTAGTCAGGCAAGATTTCCCTTTACAGAGACCATGCTTGCTTTGACTTATTTTACCATTAGTCTCCAAGTACCCCCAAAATCTCATCCTTAATATTGGACTCCAGCAGTTTCCCAACCACTGAGGTTAAGCTAACTGGCATATTATCTTCTCACGGGCAGGTTTATTAGGACTGTTGGGGAAGGTTTAAACTAATTTGGCAGGGGATTGGGAACCGGAGAGAAGAGACTCGAGATAGAATGGATGGTTTTTTAAAAAAAAAAGCAAAGGTAGCATGCAGTCACACTGCTAAGAAGGACAGGCAGACGATAGGACAACATTGCAGCTGGCAGGTTGAGTATCAATGTATTAGGGATGCAGAATTAAAAAGGGTAGCAAATGCAACACTCATGTCCTATCTCAATGCATGGAGTATAAGAAATCAGGTGGATAATCTTGTTGTGCTTTTATAGATTGTCAGCTATGATGTTGTGGCCATCACTGAATTGTGGCTGAAGGATGGTTGTAGTTGGAAGCTGAATGTCCAAGGTTACACACTGTATCAGAGGGATAGGAAGTTAGGCAGAGGGGGTGGCGAGGCTCTGTTGGTAAAATTGGCATCAAATCATTAGAAAGATGTGACATGGGATTGGAAGATGTTGCATCCTTGTGGGTTGAGTTAAGAAATTGCAAGGGTAAAAGGATAGCAGTTATATATAGACCTCCAAACAGTAGCTGGGATGTGGATTACAGAATACAATGGGACATATGAAAGGCATATCAAAAAGGTATTGTTATGATAGTCTTGGGAGATTTTAACATGCAGGTCAATTGAGAAAATCAGGTTGGTAATGGATCTGGGTGAATTTGTTGAATGCCTATGAGATGGGTTTTTAAGAGCAGCTTGTGTTGGAGCCTACTGGGGGATCAGTTATACTTAATTGGGTGTTATGTAATGAACTGAAGGGGATTAGGGATTTTAAGATAAAGAAACCTTAAGAGGCAGTGATCATAATATCATTTGAGTTCAACTTGGAGGTAAAGTTTGACATAGCAGTATTTCAGTGGAGTAAAGAAAATTAGTGGTATGAGAGAAGAATTGACCGAAGTAAATTGGAAGGAGATGCTGGCAGGGATGAGAGTGGAGCAGCAATTGTTTGGGTTTTCGGGGTAACATGAGGAAGGTGCAGGATAGATCTATTCTAAAAACAGCAGAATACTCAAATGGCAAAATAGTACAACAGTGGCTGACAGGAGTCAAAGCTAAAGTAAAAGCAAGAGAGGGCATACAAAAGCAAAAATTAGTGGGAGGATGGCGGATTGGAAAGCTTGTTAAAAACCTATAAAAGTAACTAAAAGAATCAGTAGGAGGGAAAAGATGAAATATGAAAATACGATAGCAAGCAAAGCTTTTTCAAGAGGGAAGAGAAGTGAGTGCAGTTGTTGTCATGTGGGAGAAGGTGCTCAAAAAGCTGAAAGACCTAAAGGTGCTTAAATCACCCTTACCAGATGAACTGTACCTTGGGGTTCTGAAAGAGGTAGTGGTAGAGAATATGGAGGCATTCGTAATGATATTTCGAGAATTGTTGGACTCTGGCGTGGTTCCAGAGGACTGGAAAATTGCAAATGTCACTCACTCTTCAAAGAAAGGAGGGAGGCAGCAAAGGAAATTATAGACTGGTTAGCCTAATCTCAGTGGTTGGCTAGATGTTGGATCAATTGTTAAAGATGTGATTATGGAGTACTTGGTGACACAAAACAAGGTAGGCCAAAGTCAGTATGGTTTCCTTGAGGGAAGATCTTGCCTGAGGAACTTGTTGGATTTCTTTCAGGAGATTACAAGTATAATACATAAGGGGATGCAGTGGATGTATATTTGGATTTTCAGAAGCCCTATGACAAGGTGCCACACAAGAGGCTGGTTAGAGTTGAGAGCCCATGGTACTACAGGAAGGTTGCTGGCATGCTTAGAGCATTGGCTGATTGGTAGGAGGCAGTAAGTGGGAATGAAAGGATCTTTTTGTGGTTGGTTGACAGTGACTAGTGGTATTGAGACTGCTTTTTATGCTGTACATCAGTGATTTAGATGATGGAATAGATGGCTTTGTTGCCATGTTTGCAGATGATACAAAGATTGGTGGAGGGTCAGGTAGTGTTGAGGAAACAGGCAGGCTGCAGAACGACCTGGACTGATTGGGGTAATGACCAAGAAAGTGGCAAATGAAATGCAATGTTGGAAAATGCATGGTCATGAACTTTGGTAGAAAAAAAATAAATGTGCAGACTATTTTCTAAACTGGGAGAAAATCTGAAAATTTGAGATGCTGAGGGACTTGGGAGTCGTTGTGCAGAACACCATTTGCAGGTTGAGTCAGTGGTGTGGAAGGCAAATGCAATGTTAGCATTCATTTCAAGAGGTCTAGAATACAAGAGCAGGGATGTGATGCTGAGGCTTTATAAGGCACAGGTGAGGCCCCATCTTGAGTATTTTGAACAGTTTGGGCTCCTTATCTTGAAAAGATGTGTGGGCATTGGAGAAGGTTCAGAGGAGGTTCGCAAGGATAATTCTGGGAATGAAAGGGTTATATGAGGAATCAAGACGCACAAAAAAGCTGGATGAACTCAGCAGGTCAGGCAGCATCTGTTGAAAGGAGCAGTCAACGTTTTGGGCTGAGACCCTTCGTCAGGACTAAAGAAGGAGGGGGCAGGGGCCCTATAAAGAAGTGGGGGGAGAGCAGAATGTGCCAGGTGAAAAACCAATCAGAGGAAAGATCAAGGAGTGGGGAAGAGGAAGCAGGGAGGGGATAGGCAGGAGAGGTGAAGAAGGAATCTAAGGGGAAAGCACTAATGGTAGTAGTAGAAGGCAGATGATTCTCATGATCCTGCATCTGCCTATCACCTCTCTCATGATTCTGCCTTCTTCTACTACCCATAGTGCTTTCCCCTTAGATTCCTTCTTCACCTCTCCTGCCTATCCCCTCCCAGCTTCCCCTTCCCCACCCCTTGATCTTTCCTCTGATTGGTTTCTCACCTGGCACATTCCACCCTCCCCCCACCTTCTTTATCAGGCCCCTGCCCCTTCCTTCTTTAGTCCTGACGAAGGGTCTTGGCCCAAAATGTTGACCTCTCCTTTCAATGGATGCTGCCCGACCTGCTGAGATCATCCAGCTTTTTTGTACGTCTTGATTTGACCACAGCATTTGCAGTGTACTTTGTGTTTATTATATGAGGAATGTTTGATGGCTCTCGGCCTGTACTTGCTGGAATTTAGGAAAGTTGGGGGGATTTCGATGAAACCTTTCAAATTTTGAAAGGCCGAGACAGAATAGATGTGCAAAGGATACTTCCCATGGTGGGGCATTCTAGGACGCGAGGGTGCTGCCTCAGGATAGAGGGGTGTCCATTTAAAACAGATGCAGATAAATTGGCTTAGCCAGAGAGTGGTGAATTTGTGCAATTTGTTACCACAGGTAGCTGTGGAGGCCAGGTTGTTGGATGTATTTAAGGTGGAGATTGATTGGTTCTTGATTGGCCATGGCGTGAAAGGTTACGGGGAACAGGCTGGGGAGTGGGGCTGAGGTGAGAAGAAGATCACCCATGATGAAATGTCTGAGCAGACTCAATAAATTGAATTGAATGATCTTTATTGTCATTATACATAGGTATAATGAAACTCTGTTTAGCTTCCTCTCAGGCAATTAAATAAAGCAGTAGATAAAAACAAGACAGTAATAATAAAAAAAAACAGTATTAATACATAAGTAGCAGAAAATAAGTTGCAGCGGCACCAGAATATCATAGTAATGCACAAAGTGCCGTTAGTGCAATGTGCCAAAAGGTCTCATTCTGCTTCTATTTCATGTGATTTTGTACTGATTTTTTTGGGGATCTGTACTGCAACCTCTGCTGTTTGTGACATATTTGTACTGTATATGTAAAATATTTATATATAAGCAACTGGATGAAATATACACCATACATGGGTGTGGCCAGTTTCTGTGCTGTACTTCTCTATGACTATTTTTTTAATAGTATTCTGGTAAGATGAAAGAAGATTATAGCTAGGAGCTTAATGCCCAAGCCATATATATTGTATTGAAAGGATAGGCAGGAAGGCAGAGGGGGTGGCATTGCTCTGGTGGTTAAATAAATGAAATCAAATCATTAGAAGGGGGTGACATAGGATTGGAAGACATAGAAACATAGAAACCCTACAGCATAATACAAACCCTCTGGCCCACAATGCTGTGCTGAGCATGTGCTTACTTTAGAAATTACCTAGGTTTACCCATAGCCCTCTGTTTTTCTAAGCTCCATGTACCTATCCAGGAATCTCTTAAAAGACCCTATCGTATCTGCCTCCACCACTGTTGCCGGCAGCCCATTCCACACACTCACCACTCTCTATGGGGGAAAAAATCTTGCACTGACATCTCCTCTGTACCTACTTCTAAGCACCTTAAAACTGTGCCCTCCTGTGTTAGTCATTTCAGACCAGGAAAAAAGCCTCTGACTATCCACATGATCAATGGCCCTCATCATCTTGTACACCTCTATCACGTCACCTCTCATCCTTCGTTGCTCCAAGGAGAAACTCAACCTATTCTCATAAGGCATGCTCCCCAATCCAGGCAACATTCTTGTAAATCTCCTCTGCACCCTTTTATAGCTTCCACATCCTTCCTGTAGTGAGGTGACCGGAACTGACCCAAGTGGGGTCTGACCAAGGCCCTATAGAGCTGTAATATTACCTCTCAGCTCTTAAACTCAATCTCATGTTTGATGCAGGTCAATGCACTGTATGCTTTCTTAACCACAGAGTCAACCTGCACAGAACCTTTGAGTGTCCTATGGACTCAGACTCCAAGATCCCTCTGATCTTCCACACTGCCAAGAATCCGTGAGGGATTGGTTCTGGGATCCCTCGCTGATACCAAAAAAAGTGGATGTTCAAGTCCCTTATTCAACCTGTCTCAATGCCCCCTTCTGGCTCTCCTAATTTCATTCTTAACCTCCTTCCTGCTAGCCTTATAATCTTCTAGATCTCTATCATTACCTAGTTTTTTTGAACCTTTCATAAGCTTTTCTTCTTGACTAGATTTTCAGCAGCCTTTGTACACGGTTCCTGTACCCTACCATCCTTTCCCTGTCTCATTGGAACATACCTATGCAGGTATATCTCGTGATATATCTCCTGAACATTTGCCACATTTCTGCCGTACATTTCCCTGAGAGCATCTTGTTCCCAATTTATAGTTCCAACTTCCTGCTTAATAGCCTCATATTTCCCCTTACTCCAATTAACCACTTTCCTAACTTGTCTGTTCCTATCCCTCTCCAATGCTATGGTAAAGGAGATAGAATTGTGATCACTATCTCCAAAATGCGTTCCCATTGAGAGACCTGACACCTGACCAGGTTCATTTCCCAATACCAGATCAAGTACAGCCTCTCCTCTTGTAGGCTTATCTACATTAGGTGTCAGGAAACCTTCCTGAACACAGCTAAGAAACTCTACACCACCTAAACCCCTTGCTCTTGGGAGATGCCAATCAATATTGGGGAAATTAAAATCTCCAACTACGACAACCCTGATATTATTACACCTTTCCAGAATCTGTCTCCCTCTCTGCTCCCCTAAGTCTCTGTTACTATTAGGTGGTCTATATATATATAAAAAAACACCTATTAGAGTTATTGACCCCTTCCTGTTTATAACTTCCACCCACAAAGACTCAGTAGACAATACCTCCATGACTTCCTCCTTTTCTGCAGCCACAACACTATCTCTGATCAGCAGTGCCATGCCTCCACCCTCCACCTCTTGCCTCCCTCCCTGTCCTTTCTGAAACATCGAAAACCTGGCACTCTAAGTAAACGTTCCTGGCCCTGATGCATCCAAGTCTCTGTAATGGCCACAACATCATAGCTCCAAATACTGATCCACACTCTAAGCTCATCTGCTTTGTTCATGATGCTTCTTACA
Source organism: Hemitrygon akajei (assembly GCF_048418815.1). Classification (NCBI taxonomy): domain Eukaryota; kingdom Metazoa; phylum Chordata; class Chondrichthyes; order Myliobatiformes; family Dasyatidae; genus Hemitrygon; species Hemitrygon akajei. The sequence goes on from NC_133130.1 coordinate 21,841,823, forward strand.
TTAAAGACATTGTGGATAGAGTTAAGGAACTGCAAGAGTAAAAAGACCCTGATAGGAATTGTATACAGATCCCAAAACTGTAAGGATGAGGTGTACAAATTACAATGAGAGGTAGAAAATTAATGCCAAAAGGACAATGTTACAATAGTCATGGGGGACTACAATATGCAGGTAGATTGGGAAAATCAGGTTGGTGCTGGATTCCAGGAGGGGGAGTTTCTACAGTGCCTACAAGATGGCTTTTTAGAGCAGCTTGTGTTAGAGCCCACTTGGGGATCAGCAACTCTGGATTTGGTGTTGTGCAATGAACTAGAATTGATTAGAGCTTAAGGTAAAAGAACCCTAGGGGCAAGGGATCATAATTTGATTGAATTTATATATATATCCATATATACATATGTGTATATGTGTACGTGTTTGTATGTATGTATGTGTGTGTATGTATATGTATGTATGTATATATGTGTGTGTGTGTGTATATTATATATATTTTTAAAAAAATCCCAAAGAGGAAGTAGTATTCAAAAGGAAAAATGGCACAACCGTGGCTAACAGAATTCAAAGCCAACATAAAAGCCAAAGAGAGGACATGTAACAGCAAAAATTAGTGGGACGTTATTGGATTGGGAAGCTTTTAAAAACCAACAGAAGGCAACTTAAAGTCATTAAGAAGGTGATGCACCATCAATAACTCTCGGAGACGGGAGGCGAATGATAGGCTTTTATTAGCTGCAAGAGACCACAATTAGCAGCAAGAGACCACCACACAACATCCTGGAGACTGAGGGAGGAGCAGTGCCTCCAACCGCCTTTATACAAGGGTCTGTGGGAGGAGCCACAGGAGTGGTCAGCAGAGGGGCGTGTCCAGACAGGTATATGTAGTTCACCACAGAAGGTCAAGGTGGAATATGAAAGTAAGCTAGCTAATAATATTGAAGAGGATACCAAAAGTGTAAAAGAGGTGAGAGTAGATATTGGACCACTAGAAAATGATGCTGGAGAGATAGTAATGGGGTCAAGGAAATGCTGGACGAACTGAAAAAAGTATTTTGCAACAGTCTTTACTGTGGAAGAGATTAGCAGAATAGTGGAGTTTCCAGGTGTCAGTGGTCATGAAGTGTGTGAAGTTACCATAACTAGAGTGAAAGGAGAATCAGTTGATGATATGTACTTGGGTTTTCAGAAGGCCTTTGATAAGGTGCCACACATCAGGTTGCTTAACAAGCTATGAGCCCATGGTATTATAGGAAAGATTCTAGCATGGATAAAGTAGTGGCTGATTGGCAGGAGGCAAAGAGTGGGAATAAAGGGAACCTTTTCTTGTTGGCTGCCAGTTATTATTAGTGATCCACAGGGGTCTGTATTGGGGCTGATTCTGTTCGTTATATGTCAGTGATTTGGATTACTGAGTTGATGGTTTTGTGGCGAAATATGCAGATGATATGAAGATGAATGGGGGGGGCAGTTAGTTTTGAGGAATTAGACTACAGAAGAGTTTAAATTAGGAGAATGGCCAAAGAAATGGCAGATGGAATACAGTGTTAGGAAGTGTATGGTCGTACACTTTGATAGAAGAAATGAAAGGGTTGACTATTTTCTAAATGGTGAGAAAATACAAAAATCTGAGGTGTTAAGGGACTTGGGAGTCCCCGTGCAGGATTCCTTAAAGGTTAATTTGTAGGTTGCGTCTGCGATGAGGAAGGCAAATGCAATATTAGCATTCATTTCAATAGGACTAGAATATAAAAGCAAGGAAGTAATGTTAAAACTTTATTAGGCGCTGGTAAGGCCTCATTTGGGTATTGTGAGCAGTATTGGTCACCTTATCTTAGAAAGGATGTGCTGTAGGTGGAGAGAGTTCAAAGGAAGTTCATGAAAATGATTCCAGGATTGAATAGCTTGTTGTATGAAGAGAGTTTGATGACTCTGGGTCTATGTTCACTACAATTCAGAGGAATGAAGGGTGACCTAATTGAAACCTATTGAATGGTGAAGAACCTTGGTAGAATGGTTGTGGAGAGGATGTTCCCTATGGTGATTGAGGACCAGAGGGGACAGCCTCAGAATAGAGGGGCATCCTTTTTGAAAGAAATGAGGAATTTATTTAGCTAGAGTAGTGAATCTGTGGAATTCTTTGCCACTGGTTGCTGTGGAGTCCAAGTCTTTCTTACATTTATGGCAGAGGTTGATAGATTCTTGATTTGTCAGGGCATGAAGGGATACTGGGGAAGGCAGTAGATTGGTGCCGAGAGGAAAATTGGATCAGGCATGCTGAAAAGGTGGAGCAGGCCAGATAGGCCAAATGGCCTAATTCTGCTCCAAAATCTTTTGGTCTTATTAAAAAAATATGATTGCTTAGGAGAGAGCATATAGAATATTCATCTTAGATGGAGTGCTTTGGTTATGAAGGGGAACTGGATAGGTCTGGTTTATTTTCCTTGAAGAGGAATCAGATTTAATAGCACTGGCATATGTCATGAATTTTTGTGAAGGCTGCGGGTGGGGCTGGTGTTATGACTGGGCTGATCAAAGTCTACAAAGTTGAGGGCCATTGTTATAGCAGATAATTGTACACTTTTCCCCATCGTGGTGCTCATAACTAAGAATAAAATGAATAAGAGGTTTTGATGGCGATAGGAGGAGTACTTTTTATCCAGAAGGTTAAAAGTTTACATTGCATTGTTTGAGAGGGCTGTAAAGACAGGGAAATTCAGAACACTTTAGTAGGTAGACATGAATTTCCATGGCATTGAAGCCCACAAGTTAGATGAATATAGGTTAATGCTCCATGGTCAGCGTACATGGGATGGTACAAAGGACTTGTTTCTGTGCTGAATGACACTGTCTTGCAACTTGGCAAGTCTGTGTCGCTACATGACTGTCTTGGACTTGTGGATTAGAAAACCTCATGATTGTTGTTCTCTTGGGCTTGGAATATGTGTTTCACAATCTGAAATGGGTATCATAAATTTGTGTACATGCTAGAAATTGTGTGGTGGTATTCAACCAGGACTAAAAAGCAAGGGAACTTGGAAGAGAATAGTCATGTCCTGAAATATATCTACACTACAGAAGAGGTGATACTGGTAGTCATAGAGAAAATAAAGGTGTCCAGGTTTATCTTTGTTCAGGGAAGAAATTTCTGGAGCCTTGACATGGCACCTGAGGTTTGAGGGTGACTAATTTTGTGGCTTTATTTAAAAAGGGCTGTAAGGGGAAACCAGGGAACTACAGGCCAGTGAGTCTAAAATTAGTGGTGGGAAGGTCACTGCAGGAGATTGAGTGAGACGGATGTTATTCTCATTTGGAAAGGCAAAGATTGGTTGGGGATAATCAGCATGGCTTTGTGTATGGAAAATCATATCTTATGAATTTGACTTTCTTGAAGTGATCAAGAAGATTGGTAAGGTGATAGACTCTAGCAAGGCCTTTAAGATGAATATATCTTCTTAGGCTTCTAGTCGGATACAGGTATCGACATTTCAATGACAGGCTCAGCCATCTAGTCCAGTGGCATTTATCCCCCTGTAGTCCGTTCCTCCTGATTGTTTAATCCTCATCCAATCAGTTTTCCGCTCTCGTGCCTAGTTTGCAATCTCATTCCAGTTCTTACTTGGAGGGAGACCTTTGTCTTTGTTAAAATTCTTTCCCTTTAGTTTTATTTCAATGGCTTCCTTTACCAGGCAGTCCCAAAAGCCATTAGCGCGGCACGGTAGTTTTGTGCTATCGAAGTCAATCCCATGGCAATTGCGAATGCAGTGTTCTGCTGCTGCCAATTTCTGCAGGTAACAAAAGGATACACCTTCGGTGCTCCTTGATGCAGATTTCCACCACACATCCCATATGGCCAATATACTACTCTGCATTTACAGGGAATCTTGTAAATGCCAGCCGACCTGCGTCACAGCTTATGCTGGCAGAGTTTGTCAATTAAGCGATAGTTATAATCGATACCTGCACCCAGCTGGTACCTGAAAAGAATTATTTGTCATATATGCCGGGAAAACATTAGATCCTTTATTAAGGCTTTTGAGGTTTGCATAGTAGGCTAGTTTGGAAAGTTAGATCACATGGTATCCATGGTGAACTAGGCAGTTGGATACAAAACTGACTTGGTGTGCTGCACAGATTCGTGCTGAGTCCTGTTTGTTGTCTGTTAGATGAGAATGTAGGTGGCAATGGTGTATAAATTTGCAATTAGCTCCAAAATTGTTATTTCTGTGGACAATAAATAAAGTTATCTAACATTGCAACAGGATCTTTATCAACAGAGAATGTGGATTAAAGAATGGCTAATCACTTTAATTTAGGCAAGTGTGAAGTGTTGCACTTTGTGTGGCAAAACTAGCCTGTGACTTGCACAGTAAATGTCAGTGCCCCCTGGGGTATTGTGGAATAGAGACCTATTGATACACTTGTTTTCATTGGTCAGAGCACTGAGTATAGGAGTTGAACACCACGTGACAACCATAAACCATACAAGATATTGGTTTGACTGCCCTTGGGAGTATTATGTGCCATTTTTGTTGCCTAGCCTTAGGGAGGATGACATTAAGTTGGAAATCAAGCAGAAAAGATTCACAATGATGTTACGAGGATTGGCTGGCTTGGGTTATAAGGAGAGACTGGATTGGTTGGGAATGTTCTGGAGTGTAGTAGGCTGAGAGGTGACCTTATTTTGGTATATAGCTTGAGGGGCATAGGTGAGGTGGATGGTCAGTTTTTTCACAAGGTAGGGTATTCTAAAAGTAGTGGGTTTAGGTGAGTGAAAATAGTGCTGAAAAGTACAGTGCAGGTAGACAAAGTGCAAGATCATAACGAGGTAGGTTGAGGCCAAGAGTCCATCTTATTGTATGAAGTAGTAGGTATGTAGAACAAATTGATAGAGGTAGAGGTAAATACTTGGTTGGATTCATGGATAGGAAAGATTTTGGAGGCAGATGGGCCAAACTTGCGCAAATGGGCCTAGCTGAGGTAAGCATCTTAGTTGACATCTATGAACTGGGCAGAAGGGCTTGTTTCCATGTTGCATGACTTTGCCACTGAACCCCCAAGGAGTACTCAAACAGAAAAGGCCAGGTATGAACAGTGCCAGTGACCCAGGTTCAATTTATATGTTCTCCCTATGACTGTGTAGCTTTCCTGTGGGTGCTCCGGTTTCTTCCCACATTCCAAGGATGTACAGGTTAGTAGATTAATTGGCCACGTACTTTGGTGGCACGGGCTCATTAGTCCAGAAGCCCTATTGAGCCTGCACCATTACTGTGCTGTATCACTAAATAAAAACAATAAGTACTTTTGGTTATGTGGCCAGGTAACAAAGATTACAACTGAGCCAAGTCATTGTCTTTTAAAAGCGGGAGAAAGTTATTCTAAGCTAGGGGTGTGGGGGGAACTGCAGTGTTTTGATGCAATGAAATGGGGGAGGTGTGCAGTATCTCAGTAAGATACTTCACACTACCCCATAATCTGCCACTATAAAAATACCCAATAAGTGAAATCAGAGGGAATGAAGGACCAAAATCTGCTTGCTTTGGCACATTGAACAATCAACATTACAGTGAAGAAAAATGACTTCTAATTAGTCTTGCAGAGATCATACCAATTTAAAGCTGTCACTTTGAGGCATGATGAGAAAAATAAAGTAGATTTGCTACAGATATTTTTGTGAAGTAGTAAAGATAATTATCTCCTTTCAGAATTCTGTTTGTAATCTATACATATGCAAAGCAGTTTATTGTGCTTCACTGCTTCAATAGACTGATACAAGGCTGGTCTATCATGATTGTTATAAAATCCAGTTTTCCAGTTTCAAGATGCAAATAAGCTATCAACTTCAAAGCAATTATGTCGGGGCCCATCAATCTGGATACTTTTCACTAAAAATAGCAAAATTGTAGCAGAAAACATTGTTAATCTCAAGAGAAACCTTGAGTTTAACAAAAAAGTGTTCTATAGTCTCCTGCTTACAAAAGTTGTAACCTAATTGCTTTGTAAACTATTTCTTTAAATATTATCTTTTGATAGCACTATTTATCCCAGCAGACCGCCAATAATTTTGTCCATGACTTCTTTTTAGATAAAGGGACAGTTGAGGTAGAAATGTATATGTGCAGGTAAAATTGTTTTTGTTCCCTTTTACAGAACTCTTACGCATTAGACTTCATGGAATTTTGGGATTTATTGATACTATAGTGGACAATGAAGAAGGTTGTCAAATATTACAGGAGCATCTTTTTCAGCTGAGGAATGGCAAATAATTTAATTTGCTGGAGGAATTCATCAAGTCAGACAGCATGGATAGAGGAGAATAAACAATTGATGTCTTGGGCCGATGCCCTGGGTCCCTGTCTGAAATGTTGACAGTTTATTCCCTTCTGTAAAAGTGGACTGATTTGCTGAGTTCCTCAAGCATTTTCTGTGTACTGCTCAAGATTGTCAGCACTTCAGAAAGCCAAATTCAGGTAGGACAAAGTCAAACAAAGGCCAGTAATAACTTCTCTGAAAGTAAGAAGTTCACAATACCTGGCCTAATCAATCATGTTGACCCTTATTCTGTTGCTACAAGAACAGTTAATAGTTGGAATGTTGAGATTTGAGGGGAAACTTTTATTTTAAAATTTGTAAAACAATACATAACAAAAACGTCTGCATGATCTAAATCTAGATACAAAAATCTAAACCTATGTTAAAATTAATTCGTTTGTAAATACTTAAGTGTACAAAAGTATTAATATAAATAATAGGATACTTACAAGCAATAAATTAGAAGCTCTGCAATTCTATTACATCAGGTCATGAGCTTCTGTCTACAATTCAAGAATTAATGGGAGATGGCAGCTTCAAGAATGGTGGGTCCAGTGTGTGAATGCTAAAGAATAGGCTCAAACTGTGTTCAGATTAATACATGCAACTAAATAAGGGTCTTTCCTGATATTTCTGCTACAACAGGGGGAAAAAGTTCCAGCCAATTTGATTTGCTCAATGTGACTGGCATCTACCTGAGAAGGTGGGAAATTACTTCAGTATGTTTTTTGTACAAAAAGCTGAATAAATTCAGTTTGGTTATTATGACCCAATTAGCCAATCAACAGAGATATAAACCAGAACTTCCTCATTATTGGCCAGTTGGAGTTTTGCCAGAACAATTTGGTACCAGGCCTCTTGCAACCTCACTGCAAAAATAGAGCAAAGGGCAGGATTCTAGAGCTGAGATGAAAATGACATCAAGCCAGCATTTTGTCAAGTATGTTACTAAAGTGCTCTGGTAAAATGGAAGTCAATAGATGTCACAGAGAAAATGTTAGTCAAAGCTTGCACAAAAGAAGATGGTTGTTGGAGATCAATCTTACCAGCTTCTGCATCACTGCATGAGTTCCTAAGGGCAGTGTCCTTGACCAAACCATCCTTGGCTGCTTCAATAATGTCTGTCTATCCTATGCTCAAAATTGAGACTGTTCGTTGATTACGCAATGAGTTATTTGCAACTCCGCAGTAAATGAAACAATCCATCTCTGTATGCAGCAGGATCTAGCTAATAATTTGGCATGGGCTGATATTGCGAGTAGCATGCCTTGTTTAATGAAGCTTAGGATCTTTTCAATCTCCTTTACCACCAGGTAATTGTTGAACTTGTACCCCAATATCCCTTGTTCCTCATAATCCTTAAGACTGTACAATTCACTGTACTGTGGCGACCCACTTTCTGCGCAGGCAAACTGGCTCACAAATAGCCAGCGTGCGGGGAGAGACTTTGGTAATGCACCTCTGACATTATTTCTGCCCGGAGAGGGCGGGCGCTAGGGATTAAATGCCAGCGCCGCAAAGTTTAAATAAACTAGTCTCGAAATGACTTACAGACTGTGTGTCGTTTTCTCTAGCTCTGTATGTAGTACATCGCTACATTGGTGACCCCAATGGTCCAAACGGGATTTGGACCAAAGATGACCGACTCTTCATCTGTTCATGCAGTTTCGCTAAAACTGCCGACTTTCTGGATGCTGTGACCATGCGTGTGGCTTAGCCAAGCAGAAGCCCAGTTCCAGATTCGGCAGATATCCTCTGATTCCATGTATTACTATCACGTGGTGAGTGCCCTTGACCAGGAGACGGCTGCCCAGGTTGCGGATTTCATACAGTCGCCCCCGGAAGAAGGCAAATATGAAGCATTCAAAGCGCTGCTCATTGGGACCTTTGGCCTCTCACGGCGTGAGCGGGGTGCCCGCCTGCTTCACCTGGACGATTTGGGAGACAGGCTGCCGTCAGCATTGATGAACGAGATGCTGGCCCTGGCTGACGGACTCAAGCCCTGCCTCATGTTCGAGCAAGCGTTCCTAGAGCAACTGCCCGAGGACGTACATCTGCTGCTGGCCGACGCAGATTTCAGCAACCCCCGGAAGGTGATGGCCCAGGCAGACGTGCTGTGGAAAGCCAAGAGGGAGAGCGTGGCGTCCGTCGGTCAGATTACCAGGCCATGTGCCCAACAGCAGACCAGACCAGGCCCGGCAGGGGGCACACACAACACAGAGGCAGGAGTGAGGAGGACAGTGAACAGTGGTGTTTCTACCACCAGCGGTAGGGCACAGAAGCCCGCCATTGTCGCCCACCCTGCAAGGGCCAGGGCCAGCTGCCGCTAATGGCTATGGCGGCTGGACACCAGGACAGCTTCTTGTACGTCTGGGACAAACAGTTGGGACGCTGCTTCTTGGTCGACACTGGAGCGGAAATCAGCGCCTTGCCCCCGACGGGGTATGACACCCGCAACAGGAAGCCAGGACCCACCCTGAGGGCCACAAACGGCAGCACAAAACAGACCTACGGCACCCGCACAGTGCAGCTGCAGTTCGGCGCCAGCTGGTTCACGTGGGACTTCACACTGGCCGCCGTGGCACAACCACTCCTGGGGGCGGACTTCTAGAGAGCTCACAGCCTGCTGGTCGACTTGCAAGGGAAAAGACTGGTACATGCCGAGACTTTCCAGACGTTCTCCCTGGGTGAAGCCAAGTTGCCGGCCCCACACCTGGAGTCCATCACACTGTCGGACAACGAATTCACCAGAATCCTGGTGGACTTGCCATCGATTCTGGCACCGCAGTTCACGGCAGCCATGCCCAGACACGGGGTACAGCACCACATCCCGACCCAGGGACCACCCCTCCACGCCCGCGCATTAAGGCTCCCCCTGGAAAAGCTCTGCCTGGCGAAGGAGGAGTTCAAGAGGATGGAGGAATTGGGGATCGTACGGAGGTCCAACAGCCCATGGGCCTCCCCCCTGCACATGGTGCCCAAAGCAGCTGGGGGTTGGAGATCATGCGGCGACTACCGCAGACTGAACAAGGCTACAACTCCAGACCGCTACCCCTAGCCGCACATACAGGACTTTGCAGTAAACCTTTGCACGGGGCAAGAATCTTTTCCAAAGTAGACCTTATCCGGGGATACCATCAAATCCCGGTGCACCCTGAAGACATCCCCAAAACAGCACTCATCACCCCCTTCGGCCTGAAGAATGCCGCACAGACGTTCCAGCGGCTAATGGATGCGGTGGGACGCGACCTGGACTTTGCGTTCATCTATTTGGACGACATCCTTATAGCCAGCAGTAGTCATCAGGAGCATCTGTCCCACCTCCGCCAGCTCTACTCTACGATCCGCCACTTTGCCCGGCCCAACACGGTCAAAAGCCTGCAGGAGTTCGTTGGTATGGTGAACTTCTACCACCATTTCCTCCCCTCAGCAGCCCATATCATGCACCCTTTGTACACCCTGATGTCGGGTGAAGGCAAGGACATTACTTGAGATGAGGAGGCCGTGGCCGCTTTCGTTAAAGCCAAAGAAGCCTCCGCAGATGCCGCGATGCTGGTACACCCCAGAATGGACGTTTCAACCGCCCTCACAGTGGACGCATCCGACACAGCAGTCGGTGGGGTGCTGGAGCAACTCATCGAGGGGCGCTGGCAACCCCTGGTGTTCTTCAGCAAGCACCTACGACCACCCGAACTCAAGTACAGTGCCTTCGACCAGGAGCTGTTGGCACTGTATCTGGCAATCCGGCATTTCAGGTACTTCTTAGAAGGCAGGCCGTTCACCGTGTTCATGGACCACAAACCGTTGACCTTCGTGTTCATGAAGGTGTCTGATCCCTGGTCGGCTCACCGGCAGCGACATCTGTCCTACATATCCGAGTACACGACGGACATCCAGCATGTCTCGGGAAAGGACGACATCGTGGCGGATGCACTCTCCAGACCAGCTGTCCAGGCCCTCTCCCTGGGGGTGGACTATGCAGCACTGGCGGAGGCACAGCAGGCAGACGACGAGATGCCCAGCTATAGAACCGCAGTCTCGGGTTTGCAGCTGCAAGACTTTCTCGTAGGCCCAGGTGAGAGGTCCCTCCTGTGCGACATGGCTACTGGCCAACCTCACCCCATCATCTCGGCAGCCTGGAGGCAGCGAGTTTTCAACTCCATACACGGTTTGGCGCACCCATCTATCAGGACAACCGTCCGGCTGGTCTCCAGCAAGTTCGCGTGGTACGGACTTCGCAAGCAAGTCAGTGAATGGGCCAGAACGTGCGCACAGTGCCAAACAGCCAAGGTGCAGCGGCACACTAAAGCCCCGCCGCAGCAGTTTGAACCCACCCACCGGTTCGATCACATTCATGTGGATATCGTGGGCCCCCTACCAGTGTCCTGAGGAGCGCGGTACCTCCTAACTATGGTAGACCGGTTCACAAGGTGGCCAGAGGCGGTCCCGCTCACCGACACATCTGCCGATTCCTGCGCCTGAGCACTGATTGCAACCTGGGTAGCACACTTTGGGGTACCGGCCCACATTACCTCTGACTGAGGCGCCCTGTTCACCTCCAGCCTGTGGTCGGCTGTGGCCAGCCTGTTGGGAACACAGCTACACCACACAACTGCCTACCACCTGCAGTCGAATGGACTAGTGGAACGCTTCTACCGTCACTTGAAGTCGGCTCTCATGGCCCGCCTGAGAGGACCTAACTGGGTGGACGAGCTTCCCTGGGTCCTGCTTGGAATTTGCACAGCGCCCAAAGAGGATCTGCACGCCTCGTCGGCCGAGTTGGTGTACGGCGCACCCCTGGCCATCCCAGGAGAGTTCATACCAGCCCCAAGGGGGCAAGAGGAAGAACCCGCAGCAGTCCTGGACAGACTACGCGAAAGGCTCGGCAACCTGGCCCCCGTACTGACTTCACAGCACGGATGGACCCCAACCCATGTACCTAAAGACCTGCAGAACTGTAAGTTTGTGTTTGTACGAAGGGGCGGACACCGGGCACCGCTACAGCGGCCGTATGAGGGACCGTTCAAGGTGACAACAACAATGGATCCAAGTATGTTCTGGACATTGGGGGGAAAGAGGAGGTTTTCACTGTGGACCGACTCAAACCAACCCATGTGGACTTGGCGCAGCCGGTTGAGGTTCAGGCACAGCGGCACAGAGGCAGACCTCTCAAACAGAGAATGATCTAGACTGTGGACATTGGGGGTTGTATCGCCGGTTCTTCGGGGGGGGGGAGGGTTTATGTGGTGACCCACTTTCTGCGCAGGCAAACCGGCTCACAAGTAGCCAGCGCGCAGGGAGAGACTTTGGTAATGCACCTCTGACGTCATTTCCACCCGGAGAGGGCGGGCGCTAGGGATTAAATGCCAGCACCGCGAAGTTTGAATAAACTAGTCTCGAAACGACTTACCGACTGCGTGTCGTCGTCTCTAGCTCAGTATGTAGTACATCGCTACAGTACTGTATATGCCTTATTCAGTTCTTAAATGCACTTATCTAGTTTAAATTCTATTTACCATTACTTTTTCCGTTTTACCAACAGATCAATATCTTGTGACGTAAATCAATCCTCAAACATGAAAGCCACAAAGTTTCATGTAACTACAAATATATTAATTGCACCTTCTAAATTAGTATGCTGTTAATGTATATGAAAAAACAAGAACTTCAGCACTTTCCCCAGTTGTATATGGAACACAGGCTTTGAAACACAAAGCAACTTTACCTGGTGCAGATCGATGGGAGGTAGCAGTCTAAATGGTTTCAGCATGGACTAGATGGACCAAAGGGCTGGTTTCTGTGTTGTGCTTCTGACTCCGTGACCATTACCATTTGATTGTTAAAATTAAGCCAATTTGGGGTCCTATGATCTCAAACTTATTGGATCTGTTTCCCATGAGGAATCTTGTCAAAGGCCTTGCTGAGGTCTGTGTAAGACCATAGGACCATAAGACATAGCTGCTAATTATGCCATTCAGCCCATTAAGTCTGCTCTGCCATTCTATCATGGCTGATTTATCTCTCAACCCCATTTTCCGCCTTCTCCCTGTAACCTTTAATGTCTAGAACTTATCAAAGTATATACTGTATATAGAATACAGCTCTGAGATTCATCCTTCCACAGGCAGCCACAAAACAAAGAAACACCATGGATCCTGTTCAAGAAAACATCAAATGTCCAATGCGTGAAAAAAGTGAAAAAAGTGCAAAAAAGTGCAAAAGTGCAAAATAGCAAAAAGTTAATGAACAACATCTAAAATATCAAACTTGGAGTCTAGTAGTATTTAGTTCAGTTCAGTGCCGCGCCACTATTCCATTGCTGACCGCAGGGCCATTCTTCGCCAAAGTGCCTGATGCGCATCAGTTGCCCTGAATCAAATTGCTCAAAAACAAAATAAATAACCAGAATCCAAGAACACATGCAACATGAGCCTCAAAGCCTCCCCAAAACGAGCCCAAAGCCTTGGTGATCAATCTTTGCAATTGGATCCCAAGGCTGCTGCACTTTCCTCCAACAGCAGCAAGAGGGAGGGAGAGGAAGACTGGACAAACATAGGCAGACAACACAGAACACCTTCCCGTCCTCGTCAATTTCACCCTTGCATGATGCCTCAGTCAAGAGAAGAAATGGAGTCAATCATGGGCTCGCGCTCAATCTCCAGGTCGCGTACTCTACTCCAAACTTCATTGAAATCCCTCTCCAAAATTCACCGAACTCCCTTTGAGACAGCAAAGTACCAGATCACTCAAATGGCTCTCAAACACACCATCAAATTGTAAATCACTGGTTCCAATCACACACAGCTTAGTAGTAGAATAATTTGAAAGAAGTGAAAGTAGTTGTTCTGTGTAGGATGTCATCATTGGTTGCATTGTTCGCTGGTACTATCTTGCCCCAATATCCACTTCCACTTTCAACATACTCAATGACTCGCCCACTACAGGAAATGTCTTTTTCACATCCATTCTATCTAGGCCTTTCATTATTCAATAGGTTTCAATGATCCCTCCTCATTCTTCTAAACTCCAGTAAGTATAGGCCCAGAGCAATCAAATACTCCTTATTTGTTAACTCTTTTATTCCCAGAATCATTTTCATGTATGTCCTCTGGACCCTCTCCCATGCCAGTATAGTCTGACCAATGCATTAGAAAGCCTCTGCATTACATCCTTGCTCTTAAATTCTAGTGCTCTCAAAGTGAATGCTAACATTTTGTTGTCTCTGACTTCCCTTGTCAGATATAGTTGCCTCATCCTCCCTTTAGACAACTTCATATTTGGGATGTATCTATCCTGCGCCTTACGAATTGTCCCCAGAAACTCCAGCCATTGCTGTTCTGCCATCATCCCCGTTAGTGTCCCCTTTCAATCAACTTTGGCCAACTCCTCTCTCATGTCTCCTTTTATTCCACTGATACATCTGACTTTATCTTCTCTCTCTCAATCTGCAGGGTGAATTCTATCATATTACAATCACTGGCTTCCAAGGGTTCCTTTACCATAAGCACCCTAATCAAATCTGGTTCATTACATAACACCCAATCCAGAATTTCCTTTCCCCTAGTGGGCTCAACCTCAAGCTGCTCTAAAAAGCCATCTGCAAATTCCCTATCTTGGGATCCAGCACCAACTTGATTTTTCCCAATTTACCTGCATATTAATATCCATGTGACTATTTTAACATTGCCCTTTTTACTTGTCTTCTATCTCTGTTGTAATTTGTGTCCCACATCCTGGCTACTCTTCAGCTCTTCAGAGGCTTGTATATATAACCCCCATCATGGTCTTCTATACTTGCAGTATCTTAACTCTATCCACGAGGATTCTACATCTTCCCATCCTATGTCACCTCTTTCTAATGATTTGATTTGTTTTTTTTAAAACCAACGGAGACATTCCACCCCACCTGTCTTCTCTTCCAATACAATGTATATCCTTGGATGTTAAGCTCCAAATTATGATCTTTTCAGTACTACTTGGTGATGCCCACAATGTCATACCATAAGACATAGGAGCAGAATTGGGCCATTCAGCCCGTCGAGTCAGCTCCGCCATTCCATCATGGCGGATTTATTATCCTTTTTAGCCCAATTCTCCTGATTTCTCCCTGTGACCTTTGATGCCCTGACTGATCAAGAACCTGTCAATCTCCGCCTTTAGTGTACCTATTGACTCTGCTTGCATAACCGTCTGTGGCAGTGAATTCCACAGATTCACCACCATCTAAATAAATAATTCTTCATCTCTGTCTAAGTGGATATCCCCAATTCTGAGGCTATGCTAGACTCCCCCATTATTGGAAACATCATCTCCACATCTGCTGTATCTAACCTTTTCAATATTTGATAGGTTTCAATGAGATACCCCCTCATTCTTCTAGTACAGGCCAAGAGCTATCAAATGGGATCAGAAATGGAGAGAGTGAGCAGCTTCAAGTTCCTGGGTGTCAAGATCTCTGAGGATCTAACCTGGTCCCAACATATCAATGTAGTTATAAAGAAGGCAAGACAGCGGCTGTACTTCATTTGGAGTTTGAAGAGATTTGGCATGTCAACAAATACACACAAAAACTTCTATAGATGTACCGTGGAGAGCATTCTGACAGGCTGCATCTGTCTGGTATGGAGGGGCTACTGCACAGGACTGAAAGAAGCTGCAGAAGGTTGTAAATCTAGTCAACTCCATCTTGGGTATTAGCTTATAAAGTACCCAGTACATCTTCAGGGACCGGTGTCGCAGAAAGGTAGCGTCCATTATTAAGGACCTCCAGCACCCAGGGCATGATGCTTTCTCACTGTTACCATCAGGGAGGAGGTACAGAAGCCTGAAGGCACACACTCAGTGATTCAGGAACAGCTTCTTCCCCTCTGCAATTTGATTCCTAAATGAACATTGAATCTTTGGACACTACCTCACTTTTTAAAAATATACAGTATTTCTGTTTTTGCATGTTTTTTAAAATCTATTCAATATATACACTGTAATTGATATACTTTATTGTTATTTTAATTTTATTTTTATTATATATTTTTCTCTGCTAGATTTATATATTGCATTGAACTGCTGCTAAGTTAACAAATCTCTTGTTACATGCCGGAGATAATAAACCTGATACTGATTCATCTGAAATGCTCCCCATATGCTAACCTTTTCATTCCTGGGATCATTCTCGTGAGCCTTCTCTCGACCCTCTTCAATACCAGCATATCCTTTCTTATATAAGAGGCTCAAAACTGTTCACAATACCCTAACTGCAGTCTCAATGAATGCTGATGTTGCACCTGTCTTCCTTACCATGGACTCAACCTACAAGTTAAGCATTAGGGAATCCTACATGCGAACTTCCAAGTCCCTTTGTACCCTTGATTTTTAAATCTTTGCTTCATTTAGAAATTAGTGCCCATCAATCTGTAACATGATAATCTACCTTATTCTATATACTGTTTGTTCAAATATAACACCTTCAGTTCTGTATACATCACTCTTTTTTTGGTTTTATTTATCCCACTGACTACAATTTTACCCTATCATCTGCCTGTTCTTCCTCACTATCTCATTAGACACTGCATTTACTTGTATACTAACAGCTCTATCCTCAGCCCTATCATCCTGCTAAATTAGTTTAAACCCTCCCCAAAGCTCTAGGAAACTCTCCCGCAAGGGAAATGGTCCAAATCAGATTCATGTGTAACCTGTTCTTTTCGTATAGGCCATACCTTCCTCAGAAGAGATCCTAATGACTAAATCAAATTTGTTGCTTTCACCAACACACTTTAACCTCTTCACAAGCTTTTTAGAAGATTCAGTCAAATCATTTGGGATCTTCGACTTACAAAACCATGTAGCTTTCTTAGATTTGATCCCTGACTTTTCTAAGTGTATCTCAGGGTTTTTAAAAACTAAAATCTCTACCACTGACCTGTGATTATCATTGTTAATAGGATTTCCCTTCCTCCACCATTGATGCTGCCCTCATCCGCATCTCCTTCATTTACAGATATCCACACTCACCCCATCTCTCCCCTGCCTTAGTGGGGATAGTGTTCCTCTTGTCCTCGCATACCACTGCATCTAATGCACCATTCTCCACAACTTCTGCCATGTTCACCAGAGTCCTACTGCCAAACAAATCTTTAGTAACCCCCCAACTCTGTTTTTCACAGATTGTTTCTTCTGTGATTTCCCCTTTCTGTTCATTCCTTCCCACTAATCTCCCTCTTGACATAACCCTACAAGTGACTGGTGACTGAAATGCTACACCTACTCATTGACCTCCTCTCCTACCTCCATACAAGGCTCCAAACAGGCTTTCAGGGTGAGACAACACTTCACTTGTGAAACTGTTGTTTTCCATGGATTCACCTGTGAATCTGTTGTATCTGGTACTCCTGATGCGGCCTCTTCTACATTGATGAAACCCTACATAAGTTGGGTAACCACTTTGTCAAGCATCTCCACTCTATTTGCCAAAACCCCAGAATTTCCTAGTGGCTAACCATTCCTGTTTCCATTCCCACTCTGACATCTTAGTCAATGGCCTCTTTTGCCACAGTGACACCACCCTCAGGTTGGAGGAGCAATACCCCATATTCCATCTGAGTAGGTTCCAACCTTATGACATGAACATTGATTATTCCTTCCAGTTTAAAAAAAAATCCCCCCTCCCTCCCCCCTTTCCCCTTTCCTCTTCTCTTCCATACTCTGGCCTCTTCTCCTCACCTGCCTATCACCTCTCCCTGGTGCCCCCTCCCTCCTTCCCTTTCATGCATTGTCCTCTGCTCTCCTATCAGATTCCTTCTTCTCCAGCCCTTTATCTTTCCCATCCTCCTGGTTTCACCTACCATCTTTCAACTTGTCCTTCTTCCCCACCACCCCCATCCCCACCCCAACTTTTTTTATTCTGGCGTCTTCCTTCTTCCTTTCCAGTCCTGATGAAGGGTCCCAACTTGAAATGTCAATTATTTATTCATTTCCAGAGATACAGCCTGATCGGCTGAGATCCTTCATTTTCTGTGTGTTGCTGTGGTTACCAGGTTTATCCTTTGCAACTGCTTTTGAATAAAGGTTCTGCATTTGGTCATCTGGCACCTTACCTAATTTAAATATAAAACAACTGTAAGTCTGAAAATTGATTGACCTGCTGAGCATTTTAAAACAGAATGAGTTAATGGTTCAGGTTGAAGATACTTTGTCTTGATCATTTGCTCATTCACTTTTTGAAGTTGGTAAAACCTCCAGCTAATGTTCCTTTTGCGGTACATCTTGGTACCAATGTCGAATCATGTGGGTAGCATTATCCTTGGTAGAAGAGGTTAAAAAAAAGTGCAATATAAATCTCAAGGAGCTAGGTAGCAAAATAAATGTATGGAAGCCACAACATGAAATAAAGTGCATGTCTCAAGGATGCATGTCAAGTGCATGTTAAGCAGGGTGCCATCAAGGATATAGTAAGTGTTTGACGGATTAATGTAGCATAGTAAATCATGCTGCTGGTATGCAGTTGATAGATAATAGAGGGGGAGTGAACTGAAATCTGGATTTAAATAATTATTTCTGTAAAATGTGATACATAGACGTGAGAAAATGTGATGTATAACACTGACTTCAGTGGTTGTCAAGATCTTATGAGGAAGAGGTTTTTGGGGTACTTGGAAGCAGACAACAAAATAAGCTGAAGTCAGCCTGGTTTCCTTGAGGGCAAATCTTGCCCGACAAAGATGTTGGAATTTTTTGAGGAAATAACAGGCAGGATAGGCAAACGAGAATTGGTGGATGTTGTTTACACTTATTTTCAGAAAGCCTTTTGTCAAGGTGCTGCACATGAAGGTGCTAAACAAGAAAATACTGCATGGTATTATAGGACAAATACTAGCAAAGACAAGATGGCAGTGCACACAGTTGTAGCAGCCTCTCTGGTTGCTATCAGCGGTGTAATTTTGTGTCCTTTTTGTCTTTCCTAAGATTTTAAAATCAGTGTTGATCATAGAGTACTAAAGCTTGCGAGTCTGCCTCACTACCAGCAGGATAATGAAGATGCTGTACAGTTACAGACTAACATGGGGAGAGGGTGTTCGCTCCATGCCATGCCCTGCTACAGCTACTTGGGGAAGTGGCTGCCAGAATCGATGAGTGGGGAAGTGTGGTAAGCGTGCTGGTATTCAAGCAAGACATAAAACAGATTTCTGCAGGCCCACACTCTTGGCGATTCTGCTCGCTAGCCCTTGATTTATAGCCCTTGAACCTGGTTTATACCAATGTTCATTGAGCCTTCTGCCTTCACCTTTGATATTCAGACCATATGTCCATTTTGCTATATGGAGACCACTGGTTAAACCAGTTTATAGGGAGATCAAGACTTGGTCAGAAGGTGTATCTCCCCACTGTAGGACTGCTTCAAGAGCACAGACTGGAGCATATTCAGGGTGGCAGCTACCTATGATATGACATTAACATCGAGTATTTGGAACTGATGATGGAATACATAGGACAGTGCAATGTTTCCTAGAAACCATACTAGAAACCATGGCTGACTGTAGAGGGACGCTGCCTTCAGATCAGAGGATGCGACTACTCTAAGGTTACACGAGCTGTGTTCTCCATGCCATCGGGAAGGCAAAACATTAGTACTCACAGAAAATTCACAGACATCTTTGTGACATCAGGGATGGGTGGCGCTTGTGGTAAGATATACAATCCATAACAGATTTCAAGTCCACCCAGTACTTCAATGACAGTAATGCCTCCCTTCCTGATGGGCTTAATGCCTTCTTTGTATGATTTGGCGTACGTAGAATGATGTGACATTGAGGAAAATCTCCCTCTTTCCCCTGAGGAGCAGGTACGCTGTCAGCCACAGCCGAAATGAGGATGATCCAAGCCAGGGTATATCCACAAAAGCTGCGGGACCAGGCAACATAACTGGTCAGGTGCTGAAGGACAGTGCAGCCCAGCTAACGGAGGTCTTAACAGACTTTTTAATATCTCTTTGAAACAGCCCACTGTCACTGCAGGCTTCAAGGCAGCTACCACCATTCTGTTGCCCAAGAGAACGATGGTAACTTGTCTAAGTGATTATTGCCCAGTGGCACTGACTTCAGCAATCATGAAGTGCTTTAAGTGGCTGGTAATGGATTGTATAAAATCCCAACCCAGCTACACTGGACCCATTTCAGTTCACCAACCACTCAAACCGGTCCATTGATGATGTCATAGCCTTGGCCCTCCACTCTGTTTCACCTTGCAAATGAGGCCTGATAAGCCCAATGACCAGTTTGGTGTTTGACATGATCATCTCTGATTTAATAGGGCATCTATCATACCAGTGCCCAAGAAGAATAGAGTGAGCTGCCTCAATGACTAATATCCTGGTAATGTTAATTCCTGGGATGTCTGGACTGTCTTACGCAGAGAGGTTAGAGAGACTGGGCTTGTACACGCTGGAATTAAGGAGATTGAGAGAGGATCTGATTGAAACATATAAGATTATTAAAGGATTGGACAAGATAGAGGCAGGAAATATGTTCCAGATGCTGGGAGAGTCCAGTACCAGAGGGCATGGTTTGAGAATAAGGGGTAGGTCATTTAGGACAGAGTTAAGGAAAAACTTCTTCTCCCAGAGAGTTGTGGGGGGTCTGGAATGCACTGCCTCGGAAGGTAGTGGAGGCCAATTCTCTGGATGCTTTCAAGAAGGAGCTAGATAGGTATCTTATGAATAGGGGAATCAAGGGATATGGGGACAAGGCAGGAACCGGGTATTGATAGTAGATGATCAGTCATGATCTCAAAATGGCAGTGCAGGCTTGAAGGGCCAAATGGTCTACTTCTGCACCTATTGTCTATCTCTGAGGCTGGTGGCTAAACTGTCCTCAATGAGACTCTATCCCCATCTCTGTAACTGGATCTTGGACTTCATGACGGAAGAACCTCTGTTATTTTGAGTTTGCAGCGACATCTCAAGCTCCATCAAGCTGATGATACTGGTGCTTCCAGGGCTGTGTGTTCAGTCCCCTACTGTTCATGATGCTGACTCAAACTGCACTGCTAGATCCAGCTCAAACCACATTAAATTTGCTGAGTGGTTGGCCTCATCAGCAGCAATGATGAGTTACAGAGGCTTGTGAACTGGTGTGAGAACAACAACCTGAGTCTTAATGTGGACAAGACAAAAGGGATAATTGTAGACTTCAGGAAGATTCGGGTTGACAGTTTTCCATTGCACTTTACTGCTGTGGAGAGAGTGAAGAGCGCAAAGTTCCTTCGAAGTTGGTGTGCACATAATGAACGATGTAACCTGGACCACATCACCTCCACTAGTCAAGAAGACACAGCAGTGTCTACACTTTCTAAGGTTGTTGAAGTGTGCAAGGCTCCCTGTCCTAATTCTAACAATTTTCTATAGCACCATTGAGAATGTCCTGTCTGGCTGCCTCATTGTTTGATGCAGAAGCTGTAAGGCAAGACTGCACAGAGGATCCTCTCTATTGAGAGGTTCGCTGGGATGTCCCTCACCCTTTTATGTGACATTTACTGGAAGTGTTGCAGACAAAGGGCCCAAAGCATTGTTGAGGATCTCTACCATTCATCCCTCAATCTCTTTGACTCACTACTGTCTGGAAGGATGTACAGAAGTATTAGGACTAGGACTGCCAGACTGGGTAACAGCTTCTTCCCTCAGGTAGTGAGACTAATGAATATCCTGCCACTACTGAGGTCTCATCACTAAGTCAATTGAGCTGTTTACTTTGTATTGTTTACTGATTTATCTATGCTGCGCACTACATACATTTTGAATTAGTTTATTAATTTGTTTATGCTAGTATTTTGTATTATGTGCTGTGTGTGATGTATGTTTTGTGGGTGCACCATTTTTCGTTTAGTTGTATACATGTACAGTTAGATGACAATAAGCTTGAACTTTAGATGGGCTGGCTGGAAGAAGGCAAAGTTTTCTGTTTGGTTACTAGTGTGTAGTATTCCACAAGGGTTGGTGTTGGGTCTGCTACAGGTAGTGTTGAGCAACCAGGAAATCTACAGAAGGACTTGGACAGAGTAGGAGAATGGGCAAAACAGTGTAGGGAAGAGTATGGTCATGTATTTTGGTTGAAGGAGTAAAGATGTGGACTATTTTCTAAGTGGGAAGCAAATTCTAGTTGCAGTGGGTTTTGGGAGTCTTAGTGCAGGATTCCCTAAAGGTTTCCTTGCAAGTTGAATTAGTAGGAAGGAAAGCAAATGCAATTTTGGCATTAATTTTCATAGGACAAGAATATAAAAGCAAGGGTGCAATGCTGAGACTTCATAAGGCACTGGTCAAATCACACTGGAATATTGAACAATTTTCGGCTCCTTATCTAAGTAAGGATGTGCTGGAACTGGAAAGTATCCAACAGGAGGTTTAGGAAAATGATCATGGGAATGAAGGGGTTAATGTATGAGTGAGTACAGACCCAACACCATAAAAGCTGTATTGATGGTTTTGGGCCTGTGCTTACTGGAGTTTAGAAGGATGAGGGAGATCTCATTGAAATCTACTGAATTATGAAAGGCTTAGATAGAGTGGATATTGAGACAATGTTTCCAGTAGTGGGAGTGTGTAGGGCCAGTAAAGGATGTCTCTATAGAATAAAAATTGGGAGTTTTTTTAAAACCTAGGGTGTGGTGAATCTGTGGAATTCATTGTAATCTGTGGAGTTCAAATTAGTGGGTATATTTAAAGTGGAGCTTGGTAGGTTCTTAATTAATAAAGTTGTCAAAGACAGGATAGAGTTAAAAGGGTGAGTGGTGATGGAGCGGTGGAGCAGATTCAATGGCTTAATTCTGTTCCTATGTCTTATTATCTTAATGCAGGAGGTGTAACAGAATAATTTGTATGCAGGTGCAAGATACATCAGTATCTACATCAGTTAATATCTTGTGGCAACTTATTCAAATTAAAATTTTGATTCTTGGCTTTAAGCAGTTTCGAGAATCAGGTCATCAAAATAAGTGCAGGATTTTAAACAGGAATATTCTCCCTTGAGCTAAGTGAGTAATACTGTATGGAAACTAGGTGTTTTATAGAAATTTGTAATCTGTGACGAACAAACCACTCCGAGCAAAAATGCCAAACTTTTTAAAGAAAGTTGTAATATTATGATGTATTGATTTCCAGAAGTAATGTGTGTTGAGTTTAGCAGAAAATGAGAAAAGGGCATGTAAATTTAGTGCAACATATAAACTGCTGGAAGAACTCAGCAGGGCAGGCAGCCTCTCTGGGGAAAAAAGTGAACAATCTCCATTTTGGGCAGAGACTCATCAGGATGAAATGTAAATTTTAGTGATTTATTTTGAGGTAAAATACAGTTGGCCCTCCTTATCTGTGGGGGATTGGGTCTGGGACCCCCCGTGGATACCAGAATTCACGGATGCTCAAGTCCCTTATTTAACATCTATCAGTGCGGTGATCTTTAGGACCCAGCGGAACCCCGGACTTTATTTAACATGTCTCTGTGTGGTGGACATTTGGACCCGGCGGCGCAGCTCTGAATCTGCAGTGCTTCTGTTCACGAAAATAATCACGATCGCGATTGAAAATACGGTGAAAGTAATAAAGCGATCGGAAAGAGATGAAACACTATCGGTCATTGGAAAAGCATTAGGCTACAGTCGGTCAACGATCAGAACAATTTTAATGGAGCATGTGAAAGGCCCTGCCCCGATGAAAGCTACAATTATTACTAAGCAACGCAGTGGTTTAACTATTGAAATATGTATGTTTCTTAAGTGTTTTATATGCATAGAAAGGTAAAATATGTACTATATACTAAGAAAAACGTTTGACTGACGCTAAATAATACAGGATGTATCTGTTCCGACTTCAAATCCGACTTAAAGACGGACTCAGGAACGAAACTAATTCATAACCCAGGGACTGCCTGTACTTTTAAGTCATTTCCAAATTACATAACATTTACATTGTATTAGGTATTATAAGTAAATAGTTGTAATACTGTATTGTTTAGGGAATAATGACAAGAAAAAATAGTCTGTACATGCTCAAACAACGAGTGCTGGAGAGGAGAACTTCTGGGTTTTCCCGATCCGCTGTTGGTTGAATCCGCGGATAAGGACTGTACTTAGGATAAGGATAAGGACTGTACTCCAGAGACGCTGTTAATTGCAGTATTTGCATATGAATGATTAGGTTAGCACTGAAAGTTGGTGAAATGGGCTTTTGGAAAACATCAGTAGTTGTTTTAGCATTGGAATTTTTGTAGGAAATTCTTGCTTAAAAATTTCAGTTGAGCAACTTAAACAGCATTCTGACCTTAGTAAATCTAAACTTCCAAAACTTGTTTTCCTTGATTGCTTTAGTAATTCCTTTAAATGTTGCACGACAATATTGATGCAACAAAAATTTAGCAACAAATGTCCAATTAAGCCAGTGGCAGCTGCCTTATTTCCTATCACAATTTGTGGTTAACTCACACTTGAATGCACAGTACTTGTTCTGTTTGTGAAAACAAACACCTGTTTGTTGTGTAATGCATTGTTTTGTGGAATGTTGGATAATTTAAAATGAAAGATGAAGTGGTTGAAATAAGGTTTACATGTTCCAAAAATATATATTTGTGTTAATTTACTTTTTTCTTTTTCAATCTTTTTATTAATATCAAAATAGTGCATATGCGTAGTATTACTACACAATTGTTTGGATTACATTGTTAATGGATAACATATATAATTATATATTCAGTTAGTACAAAGGTAAAAAAACCTCCCAAAGATGTTCAAATACAGATGTAGAGTTCACAAAAAAGGATTAACATATTCAAAAAGACAAAAAAAGAAAAAAAACAAAACAAAAATACCCCTCCCCCCAAAAAAAACTAACTTAACCAATACTAACCTAACAGAAAAAAAAATTAAGAAAAGAAAAGAACATGGGCTGTTTATAGCATAAAAAAAACAGGACCATTAGTGTCACCAGCTCTGAGCCTCCCTACATATATTAACACAAGAATAGGTTTGGAAAGAGGTCAAATCACATCATATGAAAGTGTTGAATAAAAGGCCTCCAAGTCTGATCAAATTTAGTAGAAGGGTCGTATAAAACACTTCTGATTTTTTTCCTAAGTTTTAACATAACATAGTTTGAGAGAACCAATGAAATGTGGTGGGAGGATTAATCTCCTTCCAATTCAGCAAAATCGATCTTTTAGCCATTTATGTGAGAAATGCAATCATCCGACGCGCTGAAGAGGTTAAATGGTGTGGCTGTATCATTGGTAAACCCAAAATTGCTGTAATAGGACGAAGTTGTAAATCAGTACAGGTGTCCCCTGTTTTTCGAACATTCGCTTTATGTCAACTCGCTGTTACAAAAGACCTACATTAGTTACCTGTTTTCACTAACAGAAGATGTTTTCACTGTTACGAAAAAAGGCAGTGCACGTGCCGAGCAGCCAAGTTCCTCCCCCGGAACTGCATTCTAGCCGGCATTGCTTAAACATGTGCTTTATGTCGATTTATTTTGTGTATCCGTTAGCAAGATGAGTTCTAAGGTATCGGAAAAGCCTAAAAGAGCATGTAAGGATATTACACTTAGTGTAAAACCAGACATAATTAAACGTTTCGATTGTGGTGAACAAAGTAAGGACATAGTGAGTTTGGCTAAGGGTTTGTGGAAGTTGACGAAGATGATGTTGAAAAGCTTTGGGCATCCCATGACCAAGAACTGAGAGATGAAGAGGAAAGGATAACATTTGAACCCGAACGCAGTAGTGAATGGCCCGAAAGTGAAGACGTCCAGGAACTGAACGGGAAGCAATTGCGTGAGATTTTGCTGCAATTGACAACGCTGCAATGATTGCAGAAAAGTATGATTTTAGTTTTGAAAGGGTACATAGGTTTAGGGCATATTTGCAGGATGGTTTGAGTGCTTACAAAGAACTGTATGTTAGAAAGATGTGCGAGGCTAAGCAGTCAAGCATACTGTTGTTTTTCAAGCATTCTACGTTAGCCACAGCAGACGAGGAAACTCGACCTTCGACATCGAGGCAGGCAGACATAGAAGAAGGTGACCTGCCTGCCCTGATGGGAATAGATGACGATGAGATGATACCCTAGTCTCCTCTACCTCCCACCACCCCAACCTCTGACGACTCGGCCTAACATACCATCATCAGTGTGCTTGCTCTCTTCTCGATTCCAGTAAGTGAAACTACACTGTACATACATTATTTCTACTTTATATTGGCTGTGTATTTTTATGTGTTATTTGGTAGCTTCATAGTTTAAAGGTTACTGGAAAGAGTGCTTCTGTCGGGAGCGCTTTGTGCCGTGTGTTTCTGCCGAGAGCGCTTGCGTGAGATTTTCGCTACGGTGGACAGTGCTGCAATAATTGCAGAAAAGTTTTCCTACATTATATAGGCTGTGTATTTATCAGATCATTCTTGCTTTTACTATATGTTACTGTTATTTTAGGTTTTATGTGTTATTTGGCAAGATTTGGTAGGGTCCTGTGAATGCTTACAAATTTTTCCCCATATAAATAAATTGCAATTGCTTCTTCACTTTACAACATTCTGACTTCTGAACCGTTTCATAAGAACGCTCTACCTTTGAATAGCGGGGGAAACCTGTATTCAAAACAGTTGAGATAATATCAAAGATATCTTCCCAATATTTTTTCAGAGCGGAACATGACCAAAACATATGAGTTAAAGAAGCGGTCTCAGAATGACATCTGTCACATACTGGACTTATATGAGAATAATAACAAGCTAATTTATCCTTAGACATATGGGCCCTATGAACTACTTTGAACTGTATCAACGTATGTTTAACACATAGAGGATTTTTTTCCCATTTTTCGATAGGTAAGGTAAGCTTAAGTTCCGTTTCCAATTGTTTTTAATTTTATTAGATGCATCTGAATGAATTTTGTGTTAATTTACTGATAATGCTTCAAGTAGCCGATAGACAAAAACAAGGATCTTTAAGGATACAGTATAATTGATAGTTAGTTGCTGCAGAGTTTATTGGTACTTCAAGCAAAATTTTCAAGTTCAAGTGAAGTTCAAGTTTATTGTCATTTCAACCATAAACTGCTGGTACTGTACACAGTAAAAATGAAACAACGTTCCTCCAGGACCCTGGTGCAACATGAATCAACACAAGACTACACTAGACTATGTGAGACAGTGCAAGGCTACATTAGACTATGTAAAACAACATAAAAACTGCACTAGACTACAGACCTGCACAGGACTACATAAAGTGCACAAAACAGTGTAGGGCAGTACAGTAATTAATAAACAATACAATAGGCACCGTAGAGGACAGATTACAATGTCAGTCTAGACTCTGGGTATTGAGGAGTCTGATGACTTGGGGGAAGAAACTATTGCACAGTCTGGTCGTGAGAGCCTGAGTGCTTCCGTACCTTTTGTCAGATTGCAGGAGGGAGAAGAGTTAGAGTGAGGGGTGCGTGGGGTCCTTCACAATGGCTCTCAAAGTCTTGTGTTATCTCTTTGTGTCCCCTTCCTCCTGTTTAGATATTTGATACCCCCAGGATGGCTGCAGAGCTTGAACGTGGGTGGTCTGCAAAATGGTTGCAGAGTTTGTGCTTGGTGTGAGCACTGAATGCAGTAGACAGGGTTCAAGGAGGTATATGTGAAGCTTTGCAGGGGTGGTGGGCAAGGGCAATTAGTACATTTACTGAGTGTTCAAGGTAAAGTGCCAGGGATAAGGGAAGGAAGGGTATGGAGGGATGACCAGACCAGGGAATGGTCCCTGTAGAAGACAGAAAAGGGTGGGAAGAAGAAGATATGGCTGCTGGTGGGATCTTGTTGCATCTAGTGGAAATGAAAAAGGATGACATGCTGGATGCAGTGGCTGATGTGGTGACAAGTTAGGGCCGGGGAAGCCTTTTGAGAAAGTAAGGAGGCATGGGATCCAAAGTGAAATTGCTTTGTGGACCCAGAACTGGCTTGCCCACAGAAGGCAAAGAGTGGTTGTAGATGGGTCATATTCTCCATGGAGGTTGGTCACCAGTGGTGTGCCTTAGGGATCTGTTCTGGGACCCCTACTCTTCGTGATTTTTGTAAGTGACCTGGATGAGGAAGGGAGGGATGGGTTAGTAAGTTTGCTGATGACACAAAGGTTAGGGGTGTTGTGGATGGCATGGAGGGCTGTCAGAGGTTACAGCGAAACATTGATAGGGTGCAAAAATGGGCTGAGAAGTGGCAGATGGAGTTCAACTCAGATAAGTGTGAGGTGGTTCTTTTGTTAAGTCAAATACGATGGCAAAGTATAGCATTAATAGTAATACTCTTGGCAGTGTGGAGGATCAGAGGGATCTTGGGTTCCAAGTCCATAGGACACTCAAGGCTGCTGTGCAGGTCAACTCTGTGTTTAAGAAAACATACGGTGCATTAGCCTTCATCAATCGTGGGGTCGAGTTTAGAAGCTGAAGAGGTAATGTTGTAGCTATATAGGTCACTGGTCAGACTCCACTTGGAGTTCTCATCGCCTCACTACAGGAAGGATGTGGAAGCCATAGAAAGGGTGCAGAGGAGATTTACAAGGATGTTGGCTGGATTGGGGAGCAGTCCTTATGAGAATAGGTTGAGTGAACTCGGCCTTTTTTCCTTGGAGTGACGGAAGATGAGAGGTGACCTGATGGAGGTGTATAAGATGATGAGAGGCATTAATCGTGTGGATAGTCAGAGGCTTTTTCCCAGGGCAGAAATGGCTAGCACGAGAGGGCACTGTTTTAAGGTGCTTGGAAAGAGGTACAGAGGAGATATCAAGGGTAGGTTTTTATTTACGCAGAGAGTGGTGAGTGCATGTAATAGGCTGCTGGCGATGGTGGTGGAGGAGGATACGATAGGGTCTTTTAAGAGACTCCTGGACAGATATATGGAGCTCAAAAAAATAGAAGGCTATGGATAACCCTAGGTAATTTCTCAGGTAAGGACATGTTTGGCACAGCTTTGTGGGCTGAAGGGCCTGTATTGTGCTGTAGGTTTTCTATGTTTCTATTTCTGTTTTGTTTTGGGGGAGGTGGGGTGTCAGCAAGAGTAGGAGAAACCGAGGTAATGCAAGATTGGAATCGATCAACTACAGAAGGGAAGTTGCCCTTCCAGATCCAGGACATCTGAAGTGTCCTTTAACAGGGGGCCTCCTCTTCAGATCAGATGCAGCAGAGATCGAGAATGTGGGAGAAAGGAAAGGCATCCTTTATTTACTTTTTTTTTACAGGATGGGAAGTAGTGTAGTCTAAGTAGTTGTGAGAGTGGTAGGTTTATAGCAAATATCGGTGGATGGTTTGTCTCTTGAGACCACAGTCTTTGATAATACATTTACTTTGAACTTTGAGATGGAGACAGAAATGTAGAAATGGTCTAAGTGAATTTGAGAGCAAGGTGGAAATTAGTGGCAAATGTGATAAAATTGAGCTGTCCACTGGTGCAAGAAGCAGTACCAGTGTATCAGAGTTGTGGAGTGGTACTGGAGAATGTTTGAAACAGGGACTTGGAATTATGCATTGCATATGTGGATATTTTTGCTCTAATCTCCATTCTTTAGCAACTGTCTGAAACAGAACAAGACACTTAAAAATCTTGATTTCACGTTTCACCTGAGCCCAGACCATGCCAATATGTTTAACCTATAGCAATGTGGTGGGTGTTTTCTTTTCCTAGGAAGTGGTCCATACTGTGACAGAACTCATTGGAGTTGCTTGGAAGTTTGGTTAGGTTTTTGAAAGAAGGGAGTATTGGGAGATGAGGGGATCTGGTACAATTAAGTTGAAGGGTGGGACATGTTTGAGGGTCCAGCTGTCCTGCTCCTTTTACTTTATTGTATTCTCCCCACCCCATTTCACACAAGCCCTCCATACCCCTACCGTCCATGGATCTATCCAAACTTCTCTTAAATGTTGAACTTAATGCAGCTCATTCCACATCCTCACAACCCTCTGAGTGAAGAAATTTACCCTCGTGGTCCCCTCAAACTTTTCACCTTTTACCCTTAAGCCATGACCTCTGGTTGTAGTCATACCTAACCTCAGTGGGAAAAGCCTGCTTGCATTTAACTTGTCTATACCCCTCATAATTTTGATACCTTTGTCAAATCTCTCAATCTTTGTTCGAAATGATTAAGTCCTAATTTATTCAATCTTTCCTTCTAACTCAGGTAGGTCCTTCAAACCTGGCAACATCCTTATGAATTTTCTCTGCTCTCTTTCAACCTTATTTACATCTTTCCTGTAGGTAGGTGATCAAAACTGCACACAATACTTAAAATTAGGCCTCACCGATGTCTACAAGTTACAATGTCTAGAACTTCAACTTAACATCTCTCATCCTGTACTCAGTACTTTGATTTATGAAGGCCAATGTGGCCTGATCTACCTGTGACATCACTTTAAATGAATTATGGACCTCTATTCCAAAATCCCTTTGTTCTACTGCTCTACTATTCACTGTGTAAAACCTACCGTGGTTGGTTCTTGGAAAGTGCAACGCCTCAAACTTCTTTGCATTAAGTTCCACAGAAGCACAGTCGATATTTCGGGCTGAGACCCTTTGTCAGGACTAACTGAAAGAAAAGATAGTAAGAGATTTGAAAGTGGGAGGGGGAGGTCCGAAATGATAAGGGAAGACAGGAGAGGGAGGGATGAAGCTAAGAGCTGGAACGTTGATTGGCAAAAGGGATACACAGCTGGAGAAGGGAAAGGATCCTGGGACAGGAGGCCTAGGGAGAAAGAAAGGGGGAGGGGAACACCAGAGGGAGATGGCGAGCAGGCAAGGAGTGATTGAGAGAGGGGCAGAGAGAGAGAAAAAATGGGGGAATAATAAATAAATAAGGGATGGGGTAAGAAGGGGAGGAGGGGCATTAACAGAAGTTAGAGAAATCAATGTTCATGCCATTGGATTGGAGGCTACCGAGATGGAATGTAAGGTGTTGTTCCTCCAACCTGAGTGTGGCTTCATCTTGACAGTGGAGGAGGCCATGGATAGACATACCAGAATGGGAATGGGATGTGGAATTAAAATGTGTGGCCACTGGGAGATCCTGCTTTCTCTGGCGGACAGACTGTAGGTGTTCAGCGAAATGGTCTCCCAGTCTGTGTCAGGTCTCACCAATATATAGAAAGCTGCACTGGGAGCACTGGACGCAGTATATCACACCAGCTGGCTTACAGGTGAACCTGAGCACCCAGAGGAAACCCACGCGGTCACAAGGAGAAGCTACAAACTCCTTCTGCGCAACAGCAGTATTTGAATCTTGATCGCTGGCACTGTAAGGTGCTTGTCTAGTTGGTCATGATCCCGCTGCAAGCTTTGGTCTTCCTTGCTATCTACTACTGATTCAGTTAACCACATTATCATCCAGATCATTGATATTGATGACAAACAACAACCTACCCAGCATCAATTCCTGCGGCACTCCACTATTCACTACCACTCTTCAGTTTCTCCCGCAAAGCCCATGTTTAATCCAGTTTATTACTTCATATTGAATGCCAAGCTACTGAAACTTCTTGACCAACTTCCCATGCAGGACCTTGTCAAATACCTTGCTAAAGTCTATTAGACAACAGCCACTGCCTTGCTGCCTTCAACTTTCCTGGTAAATCCTCAACACTGAACTGGATAATAGATAATTTAAGTCGCTTGTCGCAAATCACTATTTTAATTACAATGAAATTCCTTATTTTTGAGTTCTCTGATTACTCACCAGCAAACTTCGCTTGGTAGTGCAACTACCTTGCTAGTTCCAGCCCCAACTGGTTGTGACTAGTTCACTATTATAAAGCACCAAACATCCATTTAGTTATTCATCATTCTTGAGATTGGCAAAGTTTCTGTTTGTAACCTGACCAAGATTATATACCAAGTTTTTCTGTTTTATGGTATCTTTGGAAATATGTATTTGATGAACTCTTCAGGCTCATTGAAGTAATAGGCTTTCTTCAGTTATTTTTGTTCATAAATCTTGTGTTTGTACATGCAAACACATGAAGACTTATTTACAAATGCATTTGTTAGACTTTTCAGAGCAATCTGGCCACTCAGGGTGGAAAGGCAGAGGCTTCTTAGTTGTTCTTCCCAACTCTACATTATTCTTTTCCTCTTGGAAAGAAGATGGAAGCTGATCCAGTGCCATCATGACTACTGGAACTTAATCATTTTCTCTCGCTTTCTAGCACTCTGTGTGGATCCAAGCTTGCAGTGGTGTCTTCAGCCTTGTCACCCTGGCTATTGCACTGCATCAGTGAATTCCGCATGGAAATCAGTAGAACAATACAGGCATATTCTCAAACTGGGAAATCTGCCAGTGAACAGGTACAGCAGTCCCATTCAAATGAATGCATAAATTGTCTGTTGGAAGCAAATTAACTAGCTTCATTCAAATTATTTGAAATAATTGTGTGTTTTAATTTGTTTTAGAAATTTTGTTTAATATTTTGATGCTTTTTGAATGATTCACATTCAGCATTCACAAGGATTCAGTAGTTGTGATGGCTTTGACGGAGAACTTAGGATAACATCAGTTGTCAACTTTTCTCTGAGAGCAGCTGGAAGTTTGAACTGAGGCACCCCCTGCGCTGGATTCAGACATAGCTGGTCTCTCGACAGAGTATTTTGATAGGTCAATGCTAGATGAAACAAGATGGCTGGCCAACTAGTAGTCAATAACCTTAGGATAATGATCAACCTGCCCAAAGCAAAATGTTGCAAGTGGCTAGAAATTTGATCTGTACCATAGATTTGAGTCATTACACTAAGACTGAATGTTCACTAAAGCTGTATGTTTGCATGATATTGACCCATGAGTGCAATGAAGTATGTGACCATACAAAAGCTTTCTTCAGCATTGGGAGAACATGCTGATGCCATGTACAAAACTGTTCATGGTGACATGGAATTTGTATGAAAGCTAGGCAAACCCATATATCTGAGAGATCTATTGTTTTTTGTTGGTGCTGAATAGACTTTCTACATTAGAGAGCATAAACTTGATTTCAACAGTTCTGTATAGGTGCAAGAAAATTTTTTTTTGAACCCTTTGCAATTACTTGTTTTTCTGCATTAATTACTCAAAATGAGTTCTGGTCTTCATGAAAGTCATGAATATAGACACACATAATCTGCCTAAACTAATATCACACAAACTATTATATTCATATTTTAAAAAATTGTACACATTGTTTAATCATTCACAGTCCAGGCTGGAATAAGTATGTGAACCCTAGTATTTAATAACTAGTCAAACCTCCTTTAGCAGCAATAACCTCCACCGAACATTTCCTGTAGCTTTTGATCAGACTTGCACAGTGGTGAGGAAGAATTTTAGACCTTGTCTCCATACAAAACTGTTTCAGATGATCAATATTTCTTGGATGCTTTGCATAAACAGCCCTCTTCAGGTCATGCCACAACATCTCAATTGGGTTAAGGCCTGGACCCTGACTTAGCCATTACAAAACACAAATTTTCTTATTTTTAAACCATGCCTTTGATTTGCTTTTGTGTTTTGGATCATACTCTTGTTGCATCATCCAACTATATTAAGCTTCAGGTGATGGACTGCTACCCTGACCTTCTCCTGTAAAATGTCTTTATACAATTTTGAATTCATTGTTCCTTCAACGATTGCAAGCTGTCCAGGCCCTGAGGCAAAGCAGCCCTAGACCATGATGCTCCTTCACCATGCTTAACAATTGGGATGAGGTTTTGATGTTGGTGTCTAGTGCTCTTTTTCCTCCAAACACTGTGTATTTCTGACAAAAGGTTCAACTTCTGTCTCGTCAGTCCATAGAACATTGTCCCGAAGTGTAGTGGAATATCCAGATGGTCTTTTGCAAACTTGAGATGTGCAGCAATATGGTTTTTTTTTTTTGGAGAGCAGTGGTTTCCTCCTTTTTTCCTTCCATGAACACCATTCTTGTTCAGTATTTTTGTCATAGTTGTCACATGAACAGAGACTTTAGCAAGTTCTAGAGATTACAGCAGGTTTTCTGCTGTTACACTTGGGTTCTTTTTCACCTTCTTCAACATTGCACGTTGTGCTCTTGGTGTGATCATTGCAGGACACCCACTCCTTGGGAAAGTAGCAACAGTACTGAATTTCTTCCATTTGTAAACAATTTTTCTTACTGTGGACTGATGAACACTCGGGTCTTTAGAAATTCTTTAGTACCCTTTTCCAGATTCGTGCATTCCTACAATTCTTCTAAGGTCCTCTGAAGGTTGTTTGATCGAAGCATGGTGCACATTAATAGATTTTTCTTGAGAAGAGCAGGATCTGTCAGTAACCTGACTGTTTTTTATAAGGCAGGGGATTTCTAAAACTCACACCTCCAATCTCATCTCATTGATTGGAACACCTGATTCCAAATAGCTTTTGTAGAAGGCATTACCCCAGAGGTTCACATACTTTTTTTGAACTTAGACTATGATTGTTTAAATGGTGTACTCAGTATTGATGAGAAGTACAATTGTTTGTTATTAGCGTATGCTGCTAAAGGAGCTTCTACTGGTTCTGAAGTACAACAGTTCACATACTTTTTTCCAGTCTGGTCCTTGAGTGATTGGACAATGTGTTCAATAAAGACATGAAAAGTACAATTGTTTGTCTGTTGTTAGTTTAGGCAGATTGTGTTTGTCTATTATTGTGACTTGCATGAAGATCAGACCATATTTTGCGAGTAATTAATGCCGAAAACCAGGTAGTTGCAAAGGATTTACAATTTTTTTTCTGCAACTGTAGATGAGCCAATTGTATGTCTTGGTTGAGCCTGATGATGATGATAACCTGTCTTCTCTGACTTCTGGTATGGCTGCATAAAGAAATGGACAAGCTATAACTTTCTAAATCTAAATGAAGGTAAAACTGGAATGATTTTGTTTGGTTCCAAAGCCAAAAATAGGTAAGTTTCTTCATAAACTTGGGAACTTGTCACTTATGATTTTACACGGGGAGCCAAGCCTGGGTGTTGCCCTTGACTGAGATTTGAATTTTGAATCCAACATAAAGGAAGTGACCGGAGTCGCATTTCTACAGTTAGAAAATATTACAAAGGTACGCCCATTTCTGTCACATAATGATGCTGAAAAAACATATTCATGCCTTTATACTGAAGAGACCAGATTACTGCAGTGCACTTTTTACTGGCCTTCCAAAGCAGTAATGGGATGATTATTAGAAATAGGGACCTTGGTACAGTACCTTGAAAAAATATTCAGCCACCAACCCTTTGTTCACATAATTGAGTATTACAGCCAGGGGATTTGATCAATTTAACTGAGTTTTTACTTGTGAATCACATGCTTTTTTCACAGTGGAGCCCAAAAAACAGAAAATTGTAAAGCATTAAAAATTCAAACTGAAATGTTAGTTGACCTCATTTCAACTGAAATAAGGTTGAACTGCCTCTTGCAGCTATTACTTCCAGTAGTCTTTGGATAAGTCAAAGATTTCAAAGGTACATTTAATGTCAGAGAAATGTATACAATATACATCCTGAAATTCTTTTTCTTCAAAACCATCTTTGAAAACAGAAGAGTGCCTCAAAGAATGAATGACAATTAAATGTTAGAACCCCAAAGCCCCCCTCCCAGCTTCCCTCATCCACGCATAAGCAGCAACAAGGGAATGATCCCCCTCCCTCACCAACAAAAAAAATGCATCGGCGCCTTCCACCGAGTACTCAAGCGTGCAGCAAAGCATCAAAAAAGACACAGGCTTGCAGTACCCCAAAGGCTACTCATTCATCCAGTATTCAACATACCACAGGCTCTCTCTCTCACTAATAAGGGGAAAAGAGGTGTTCCAGTTTCACAGCGAGAGGGAAGGCATAACAAACAACTCACTGATGATGTTAAAAGTCTGTTGCGTTGCTTTTTCCGAACTCTGTGCCCAAAGAACTCGGGTCTCTGAACATACAGCCAGCTCACAGCTTTTGATCTTCCCTGTATTCTCATGACACACCAGTTTCCTGCGGAGGCACTGACCTCGAGTCCTCCCACCTCCAGAGCCACAAAATCCTGGAGCCCTGAAGCACGCTAGTCTTCTAGGCCGTGTCCTTGGTAAATCGAATAGCAGCCAATCGTGAGACCCCGAAAGTGGGTCCCATTCCCACAAAGAACCAAAGTCAGCGTGTAACTCCAGGTCAGGATCTTTAAGAGAACACGGAAAGGGGAAAAATAGAGACATTAAAGATAGAAAAACTGTTCTGGAAATCTTTATTTTCTACGATCTCTAAAGCTTTGAAAATTAATTTAGAACCTAATAGATTAACTGTTCTATTTGGAATAGTTCCGCATGATATTCAGGATATTTCGTCTTCAGATCAACATGTAATTGCATTTGTTACATTGTTGGCAAGAAGGGCTATTTTATTAAAATGGAAAGATATCTCTTCCCCTACATTGATTGAATGGTTTTCTCAAGTAATGTTATGTCTCAGTTTGCAAAAAATTAGAAGTAGAACTTTTGAACCTTGATTTGATTTTGAGAGAAGATGGTGTTCTTTTTGCCAAATATTACCATTTAATTTGAATTATTCTATATGGTTTCCTTCCAATTTTATTATCTTTTTTTAAAATGTGAATTGGTGGTTGATGAATTTTATTTTCTATATATTTAGATGATGGTTAAACATATTGCTTCTGGGAGTTGATTCCTAATGGGTTTTTTTTCTTAGTTAGATGGGGTTTTTTCCCTTTTTTCTATGTATAATTTTTTTTCATTTTTATATATTATGATTAGTTTTTCTTCTTCAGCTCTATTAATTGTATACATATTAATTTGTTGATATTTTGTATTATTCTATAGTTGTAGAAGATTATGTATTAATAAAAAGATTCTAAAAATGAAAATGAAGATAGAAAAAGAGCTACTTCCAAAGATGCAAGCAAAGGAGTTGCTGTTGCGCGCCATCATCCTCCTAAGATCCACCCTTCAAGTGCCATTAGCTTTGCACAGTGTGATGAAGCAATTTTTGCCTATTCTTCCTTGCAAAATTGCTCAAGCTGTACCAGGTTAGTTGAGGAGCAATGGTGGACAGCAGTCTTGAGGTCTTGCCAGAGATGTTTAATCAGGTTAAGGTTGTGACTCTTGACCGGGCCACTCAAGGACATCAATTTTCTTCATTTGAAGTCACTTTGTGGTTGCTCTCGCAGTGTGTTTTGGGTCGTTGACCTGCTTACGGATGAACTTCCTCACCAGTTTATGATTTGTGGCAAAGGCTATCAAGTTTTAATCCAGGATCTCTCTGTATTTAGCAGGCATTCATCTTCAATCCTAATCATCTTTCCAATCCTTGCTGCTGAAAAGCATCCCCATAGCATGATGCTATTGCCACCATACTTTGCGATAGGGATGGTGTTACTTGGCTGATGCGCAATATTAGATTTGCGATGCGTTGATGTCTAGCGTTGAGACTGAAAAGTTCTACTTTAGTGGTACCTCATCGGACCACAAGACCACTTTCATTTTTACAGTATCTTTTAAGTGACTCGCTGCAAAGTCTTTATGGGCAAGGATACGCGTTTTTTAAAGCCAGGGTTTCTTCCTTGGCACTCTTCCATAAATATCCTTTTTGGGCAAGACCTTCGAGATTGTGGTGCCATAAACTTCATCTCCAGTTGCAGCTATTGGCTTCTGTAGCTCACTCCTTGATTTTTGACATCATGGTAGCCTCTTTTCCAAATGCATTCTGCTCTGCTGACTAAGTTTAGAGGAGCGGTCTGACCTAGGCAGTATGGTTGTGGTTTCATATTTTTCCACTTTTTCATGATGGACTGTGCTGAGTTCTGAGGTGCCTTTGAGATGGTCTTGTACCCTTCCCCAGATCTGTAGTATTTCCTGACTTGTATCTTCATTTTGGTTTGGTCTGAAAATCTACTGTACTATTGAACCTTACAGAGAGAAGGGTTATTTAATCTTACTCATTGAAAACAGGTGATCTTCATTTTCTACGTCAAGAAATTGGGTAATATACAGCAATGTGCCTGAGGAAAGTTAGCATAGTAATTACAAACAAGATGATTACAGTTTTGGTTTTGAATCTTTTGGTAAATTGTTGATGGGTTTTGGAATTTTTCTTTTGATCTGACATGATGCATAATGTTTTGTCGATTAGCTTAATGTCCTGCTTCAATATATTTTAAACTTAGAAAATTAGACAGTAAAATGTAAAAATAGTTGTGGATGTTGAATACTTTTTCAAGGCACTGTGTTGACAAACTTCAACTCATTCAGAATGCCATTGCTAGAAATTACTAAAATCAGGATGAGGGAGTGTTATCACTGATAAAATAATTGCACCCAGAACAAATGCACTCTTATGACTTAACTATATATTTTTTGTGCCCCAGGCACTAGACTGTTCTGAATTCTGAACAGAGAAATGCCAGTTTTATTCAGAATTGACAAGCAGTTATGGATAGTTTGACCAATTGACCATTTGGTAAACTATGTTTGAATTTTTTACTTGCAAGAACAATCTCCATTTACCATACAGGTGTTAAAAGTTGATAGAAACCAAAAGCTGACAACTGATAATACTTCAAGGTTTTAAAATAATGTCTTTTAGCTGGTGTGGGTGTGCCTTGGATTGCTAATCTGGTCTGCAGACCCTTGGTGCGCAAAGGGAAGTTATGCTATTCAAAGTTCTTTCTTTCTTGGGCTGTTGGCACTACAGGTGTTCTCCCCCTCCCCCCCCCCCCTTACAAAGGTAGAGTGTACCTATGAAACCTTTCTTAAGCCAAAATGGCGTTAAGCGAAGAACCATTAATTTATATGGGAAAAATTTCGTAAAAGTGAAAATCCTCTTTGTAATGCGAAAACAGGTTACTAATGTAGGTCTTTTGTAAAAGCGAATATTCGTGAAGCAGGAGATACCTGTATTTGCAATCTATCCTTGCTACCCCTTACCTTATTGCAACTTCCACAGGAACATATCACTCCTGTCTTAGGTACTTTGCATCAGCTTCCTGTATGTTTTGCAATTAATTTTAAAGCCCTTTTGTTTAAAAAGCTCTTATGGTCTGGGACCAGAGTACATCACAGAATTGCTTTCAATTTATAATCCTGCTTGTGCTGTCAGATCATCTTCTGCCCATCTCTTATATTTGAACAATTTCTCTCAAATGTTAATTGGGTCAGCTTTTTTAAACTATGCTACTGAACTGTGGAGTTTAATATCTAAGGTATAAGTATAAGAGATGCAGACTCAGTTGACACCTAAGAATGCCAGCTCAAAACTTATTTATTTAACCTGGATTTAACCAATATCTTTGTCTTTTACTTTCATGTTTATTTTTATTTTTTATTTTATTTTCATGTTTGCTCTGTAAAGCACACTGAACTATATCATCTGTATGAAATGTGCTCTATAAATGAGTTGTAAAAACACTTTGGAACCACTATATCCTCAGATTTAATTGCTTTGTATTAGTTCATTGCAAGTCTTGAAATTTATCAGTTTTCCAGTGTTCTGAATTTGTCACTTATTGTTCCAATACTGACCATCAGCACATTCTAGGCACAACCTTTCCTCCATTCCTCTCTATGCAAGTTAACTTGTTTAAAAATTATTTATTTTTGTTCTAAAGTTTATCTTGGCAGCTCTGTTAACTAAAAGGTATCAGTCTTTCTTGTAATCTTCAAGAATTATTGACTATAATAATCTTGTTAACTACAGATTAATACAAAATTGATAATACCTGACAAAGGACAGAGAAATTGAAATCTAACTTTCTGGTATGTATTGATTAAAAATTTTCTGGAATAATGGAAGGCATGATTGTGTCAAAAACCAAGGTCAGTAGTTGTTAAAACAATATTACGGAGGGAAAAATGCACTCAAGATAAAAGTGGGATCCAGCCTGGAACTACAGCTTCTACCATCCAAGTTTGGTGAAAAGGACAAGTTGCTTAGACTTGATTGTGCATTTGCAGTTGATACTAAAAGTAAATGGTTTGGATAGGGGAGAAAACTAAAGGTAAACTGAGTTATTAAGTAAAATAGATAACATTATGGCCCAAGAAATTTTATGTGGGCTGTAAGTTTGGAGAAACTTTGTGGTAAGATAATAGGAATTGTAGGAAAGAATTGGATTTGACTGTTCAAGTACATTAGTTTTGTGCATATACCAGGGCAATTAAAACTTGTAGAAGTGGGTGATGGTTGGCATGAGAGTTGGCAGTGGAAGTGATACTTTAGAATGAAAGTAAGTCCTCAGACACAAAGCCTAGAGGAGGCACACATCCTCTGTCTCAGTGCAGCGAAGAGTGGAGTTAACATTATTGAGCAGAGCCAACCTGGACCCTTGACTCTGGTCCCGACTGCTGGCCTTATCAATTGATCTGGCCTGGCGTTTAAATCATCCAAACATCGGCCATTCCTCGCTCTGAGACCCAGGCCCTGCCACTTTGATGCATGTGGTCCTGGACCCAATTGCTACTTTCCGGCCCATACCCAACCTCTTTAAATTGGTCCAGCACTTAAATCGCTCAAACTCTGCTCTGATTTTTCGCCGCTTTGTGCCCCCGACTTTGTCTTGAAAATACCTTGAGTTCGCTACCACTCAGTCTTACATATGCCTCCACCATGCTCCGACTCCTTGAACATCCCTCGACCTCTATCCAACTGTCTTGCAACTGCATGCTTTGATTCTTAACTCTGCCTTACCTTCGCATGCCTCTTCATTGTTTGCGGTGATCGTGTACCATAATTTTTTTTGCAGAAGTTATTAATAAAGTATTGAGTTGTATTTCTTTGAGAACCGCCAGTAAGTTGTCACCTGCTCTATGCCATCTTAAACTGATCTCTCAATTTCATTACATCTAGTTAAACTTTTAAGCATCTTTTCCATTTGGCTCAGCTTTGTTAACCTATGACCTCCGGAGTTTCCGATTACAAATTTTCAGCTCACATTCTTTACAAGGGAATATTTGTTTTAATTCTGTTTTTAAGAAATCTGACCAAGTTCTATTAAGTTCCACAATGGGATTTCAAAAACTTAGAAATAGCTTATTTTACAAACATGTAAAGGAAAATGCTTTCTGTGATTATTCTAGTATTTTAATACTTTTGAAGTTTGAGGCTGCGGAGAGTTTTATCGAAAATGTTTTTTGGAAGGTTTTTTCTGAACAGTTACTGATATTTCATCCCATTTGTTGAAATCTAGCATGAGATCTGTGCATCAATATGAATTTCTTTCTTGATGTTGAAAATTTGCTTTTCTTAAAATAGAGATTAATTCTCAAGTAAGTCTTCCGCAATATTTAGCACAGATACCTTGTTGTATTTTCTTGGTGAACACTAAATAAACTACAAGAAATTTATTTAAATGATCTGGCACGGCATTTAAATCATCCAAACATTGGGTCGTTCCTTGCTCTAAGACCCAGGCCCTGTTTTTTAATACATGTGGTTCTGAACCCCACAGGATTCATAAAGCTAGATGGTCAATGGTTCTTATGATTGCCTGTTAGCTGCTGAGAAACAGTGAGAAAGCTGAAAATTCAGACTTGAAGAATAATATAACAAGCAGGAATGTGAATAGGCTCGTGCCAGAGAAAGTTTAAAAGTTATTATCAGAGCTGCAGAAATTTATTTTAGGAGCCGGATGCTTTCCAAATAGATCTGATTATCCATTTTCATTGCTGAATAATTTGAGTAAAATTAACCTTTTTGCTTTGGAACATTTGCTTCTAAGTTATCACAAAGTAACTATGAACAACATAACTGAATCACAACTGGTGCAAACACTTCCAGTGATGTTGTTTGCATCTGCCCAGCTTATTCCTTAAAAATCCAGAATTTCCTACTGTGGCATTTGTTTTATACAGAGTAAAATAATTCCTATGAATGCCTTTTAGGAAATTGGTGTCCTTGTATGCCGTGTATTTTATCCTGACTCATTGAAAATAATTAAAAAAATTGCATATGGTAGAAATTTAAAAAATTGTACTGTACTTCAGTTGGTCTAATGTGTTCAAAGTCATTTCTAGTTCATTGTGGAAACCAAACTTGGATTGGGTGATTGCTTTACAGAATACCTGCATTTAGTCTGCAGGGTCTGATTCTGAGCTTTCTGATGCCTGTCATCCTGCCAAGGCATACGTTTTCCATCCTGCTCCTGATCTGACCTAACCAGCACTGATGAGACAGACATACTTTATTGATCCCGAGGGAAATTGAGACAGCGGCAACCCTCCAATCCTCTGGAACCTCTCCCATCCTCATTGATGATGCA
This sequence comes from Hemitrygon akajei, assembly GCF_048418815.1. Classification (NCBI taxonomy): domain Eukaryota; kingdom Metazoa; phylum Chordata; class Chondrichthyes; order Myliobatiformes; family Dasyatidae; genus Hemitrygon; species Hemitrygon akajei. The sequence continues at coordinate 21,883,390 of NC_133130.1, forward strand.
TCCCGTCCGGTCTTGGTGACTTATCCAACTTGATGCTTTCCAGAAATCCTCCACACTGCCAAGAGTCTTACCATTAATGCTATATTCTGCCATCATATTTGACCTACCAAAATGAACCACATCACACTTATCTGGGTGAACTCCATCTGCCACTTCTCAGCCCAGTTTTCCATCCTATCAATGTTGTGCTTTAACCTCTGACAGCCCTTCACACTATCCACAACAACCCCAACCTTTTGTGTCATCAGCAACTTACTACCTATCCCTCCACTTCCTCATCCAGGTCATTTTATAAAAATCACAAAGAGTAGGGGTGCCAGAACAGATCCCTGAGGCACACCACTGGTCACTGACCTCCATGCAGAATATGACTCATCTACAACCATAGTGGGGTGTGTCAGGAATGGACAGGAGGAGGAGTATAGGAAACTGATACAGGACTTTGTGATATGGTGCAACTCAAACTACCTGCGTCTCAATATCACCAAGACCAAGGAGATGGTGGTGGACTTTAGGAGATCTAGGCCTCATATGGAGCCAGTGATCATTAATGGAGAATGTGTGGAGCAGGTTAAGACCTACAAGTATCTGGGAGTACAGTTAGACGAGAAGCTAGACTGGACTGCCAACACAGATGCCTTGTGCAGGAAGGCACAGAGTCGACTGTACTTCCTAAGAAGGTTGGCGTCATTCAATGTCTGTAGTGAGATGCTGAAGATGTTCTATAGGTCAGTTGTGGAGAGCGCCCTCTTCTTTGTGGTGGCGTGTTGGGGAGGAAGCATTAAGAAGAGGGACGCCTCACGTCTTAATAAGCTGGTAAGGAAGGCGGGCTCTGTCGTGGGCAAAGTACTGGAGAGTTTAACATCGGTAGCTGAGCGAAGGGCGCTGAGTAGGCTACGGTCAATTATGAATAACTCTGAACATCCTCTACATAGCACCATCCAGAGACAGAGAAGCAGTTTCAGCGACAGGTTACTATCGATGCAATGCTCCTCAGACAGGATGAAGAGGTCAATACTCCCCAATGCCATTGGGCTTTACAATTCTACCGCCAGGACTTAAGAACTTTTTAAAAGCTATTATTAATGCTTTTTGAGATAGTGATTTAGATGCATATCATATTTTTTTACTGAGTTAAGTATTGTATGTAATTAGTTTTGCTACAACAAGTGTATGGGACATTGGAAAAAAGTTGAATTTCCCCATGGGGATGAATAAAGTATCTATCTATCTATCTATCTGTCTGTCTGTCTGTCTGTCTGTCTGTCTGTCTATTCTTTGCCTTCTGGGGGCAAGCCAGTTCTGAATCCACAAAGCAACATCCCTTTGGATCCCTTGCCTCCTTACTTTCTCAATAAGCCTTACATGGGGTACCTTAGCAGATGCCTTGTTAAAATCCATATATACTACATGTACTGCTCTACATTCATCAATGTGTTCAGTGACATCCTCAAAAAAATCCAGTCAGGCTTGTAAGGCATGACCTTTCACAAAGCCATGTTGACTATTCCTAATCATATTATGCCTCTCCAAATATTCATAAATCCAGCCTCTCAGGATCTTCTCCATCAACTTACCAACCACTGAAATAAGACTCACTGGTCTATAATTTCCTGGGCTATATCTACTCCCTTCCTTGAATAAGGGAACAACTGCAACCCTCCAATCCTCCGGAACCTCTCCCGTCCTCATTGATGATGCATCCTATACGGTCCTGGTGACTTATCCAACTTGATGCTTTCCAAAAGCTCCAGCACATCCTCTTCCTTAATATCTACATGCTCAAGCTTTTCAGTCTGCTGCAAGCCATCCCTACAATTGCCAAGATCCTTTTCTGTAGTGAATACTGAAGCAAAGTATTCATTAAGTACCTCTGCTATCTCTTCCGGTTCCATACACGCTTCTCCACTGTCATACTTCACTGGTCCTATTCTCTCACGTCTTATCCTTTTGCTCTTCACATACTTGTAGAATGCCTTGGAATTTTCTTTAATCCTGCCTGCCAAGGTCTTCTCATGGCCCCTTCTGGCTCTCCTAATTTCATTCTTAAGCTTCTTCCTGCTAGCCTTATAATCTTCTAGATCTCTATCATTACCTAGTTTTTTGAACCTTTTGTAAGCTCTTTTCTTCTTGTCTAGATTTACAACAGCCTTTGTACACCACGGTTCATGTACCTTACCATCCATTCCCAGTCTCATTGGAACGTACCTATGCAGAACCCCACGCAAATATCCCCTGAACATTTGCCACATTTCTTCTGTACATTTCCCTGAGAACATCTGTGTCAAGTTCCTGCTTGATAGCCTCATATTTCCCTTTACTCCAATTAAACGTTTCCCTAACTTGTCTGTTCCTATCTCTCTCCATTGCTATGGTAAAGGAAATAGAATTGTGATCACTATCTCCAAAATGTGTTCCCATTGAGAGACCTGACATCTGACCAGGTTCATTTCCCAATACCAAATCAAGTGCAGCCACTCCTCTTGTAGGCTTATCTACATATTGTGTCAAGAGACCTTCCTAAACACATCTAACAAACTGCACCCCATCTAAACTACTCACTCTAGGGAGATGCCAGTCAATATTTGGGAAATTAAAATCTCCCACCACAACAACCCTGTTATTATTACACCTTTCCAAAATCTCCTTTCCTATCTGCTCCTTGATACCCCTGTTACTGTTGGGTGGTCTATTTAAAGAAAAACACCCAGTAGAGTTATTGACCCCTTCCTATTCCTAACTTCCACCCATAGAGACTCCGTAGACAACCCCTCCAAGACTTCCTCCTTTCCTGCAGCCGTGACACTATCCCTGATCACCCCCCCACCTCTTTTGCCCCCCCACCGTCCTTTCTGAAACATCTGAAACCTGGCACTTGAAGTAGACATTCCTGTCCCTGAACCATCCAATTTTCTGTAATGTCCATAACATCATAGCTCCAAGTGCTGATCCATGCTCTAAGCTCATCCACTTTGTTCATAATACTCCTCGCATTAAAATAGACACATCTCAAACCATAAGTCTGAGTGCGTCCCTTCTCTATCACCTGCCTATCCTCCCTTTCTCAGTGTCTCCAAGCTTTCTCTATTTGTGAGTCAACCTCCCATTCCTCTGTCTCTTCAGTTTGGTTCTCACCCCCAGCAATCCTAGTTTAAACTTTTCCCAATAGCCCTAGCAAACCTCCCCACCAGGATATTTGTCCCCCTGGGATACAAGTGCAACCTGTCCTTTTTGTACAGGTCACACCTGCCCCAAAAGAGGACCCAATGATCCAGAAATCTGAATCCCTGCCCCCCGCTCCAATCCCTCAGCCACACATTTATCCTCCAGCTCATTCTATTCCTATACTCACTGTAACATGGCACAGGCAGTATTCCTGAGATTACTACCTTTGAGGTCCTGCTTCTCAACTTCCTTACTAGCTCCCTGTGGTCTGTTTTCAGGACCTCCTCCCTTCTCCTACCTATGTCGTTGGTACCAATATGTACCATGACCTCTGGCTGTTCTCCTTCCAACTTCAGAACACGATCAGAAACTTCCCAGACCCTGGCACCTGGGAAGCAAACTACCATCCACGTTTCTTTCCTGCGTTCACAGAATTGCCTGTTTGACCCCCTAACTATAGTCTCCTATCACTGCTGCCATCCTCTTCCTTTCCCTACCTTTCTGAGCCACAGGGCCGGACTCTGTGCCAGAGGTGCGACCACTATTGTTTCCCCCAGGTAGGCTGTCTCCCCCAACTGTACTCAAAACAGGAGTACTTATTGTTAAGGGACAGCCACTGGGGTGCTCATTAGCATCTGCCTCTTGCATTTCCATCTCCTGACTGTTACCCACTGCCTCTCCCCAGGCCCTGGCGTGACTACCTGCCTATAGCTCCTCTCTATCACCTCCTTACTCTCCCTGACCAGATGAAGTTCATCGAGCTGCATCTTCAGTCGCCTAACATGGTCCCTAATGAGCTGCAGCTTGACTCACCTGGTGTAGATGTGGCCATTCGGGAGACTGGGAGTTTCCAGGACCTCCCACATCTGACACCGAGCACAGAAAACTGGCCTCACACACATACTTTCTGTCTGTATTTCTACACTGATAAGCTACCTCACCTCGGCCCATTATTGCTGAAGCCCCGTTGAGCCAAAGCCTTCCTACTGTCTCCCTCTACTCCACCCACTGTATAAATCTGTCTTTTTAAACTCTTCTTGCTGTTCTCACTGGCTGACCTCCACGTGCTTGCGCAGTCATGCTCCGTTCAAACCACTGAAGAAATAACTTGAGTATATTCAGTGAAGATCCATGCAAATTTTGCAGAATACTGAGCTTGCATCTTTTCCTGCTTTTCAACTTCTCTTTGTGCTGTCTCTGAACTCAGTCTGTTTACTGGATCTACTATTCTAATCACACTCATCTGCTTACACCCACTTTCCTTCCTGGCTCTAATAATGAATCTTAAAATATGCTATTATCATTACCTCTCCTTGTCTAATATGAAATGATTTTACTCATTTCTTCACAATTGACAAAAGGATCTTCAACTCCATTCCTTTGGAACTTGATGTCGCCTTCTTGATTAGTGTTATAGTACTAAGACCAGTTATCAATAATATATAAATTAGATTAACTGACAGAGAGAGAATCTATCCCATAGGAGTTGTGAATCTGTTCTCCATCTGTATTGTATTCTATGTTATACGTTTATTATGGTAGCTATTCACTCGGGGGGGGGGGGGGCAGTGTAAAAGCGAATGGAATACGTTACTTATTCATGCTTTGTTCTTTGCAGTTTGGGGTTGGAGGCAGACTGATGTCTCATCTTTTGCTGAGAGCTCAATGATGCGAAACTTGGATGTGCTTAATTTCATGGCTTCAAGTTGTATGTTTGTTAATTTTTAATGGAGATTGAATACATATCTTTGAATTTTGGAACATCATTGTGGGAGCTGAGGTGCATCATGTCATGCAAGTATAACAAACCCATGGGGATCACCGACAGCAGCAGTTGGTTTGGCTAGAATTGGCCATAGCATTCTGTCTGCAAAACTTTTCGATATTTATACTAAACAAACATCAGCGTTCGGATGTGTCCACAAATTAGAAGTGCCAAAGCGTGGAGCAGCTTGTGGCAAGTAATGACCTTTTGTTGATTCATACTGTGTGTTTGTTTTGAAACAATCTTGAATGGTCAGTGCTGCCTATCCAGTTGGGGGTTGTGAGCTATATAGTGGTGCTTGCCTAAGGGGTTCTGTTAAAATGATAACTATTTTGAATGTCGACATCTGAATTTAATTGCCATTGTTTTGTCTGGTTTTTATCGTTGCCTTGATGCCACTTACGTGCAGGAGGGAGGAGCTCGGGAGGACTTTGGGGTTCTTGCATTTAACTGTCATTCATTCTTTGGGGCACTTCTGTTTTTCGTAGATGTTTTGCGAAGGAAAAGCTTTTCAGGATGTATATTGTATATATTTCTCTGACATTAAATTGGACCTTTGAACTTTTGGTTGGCATATTTGGGAAAACATGAGTCAAGCTGGAAGCAGTGGCATTGAAGTCAAGACTAAGAAATTAAACAAATATGCAATAGTGACGGTCAAATTGCTAGAAGAAATTAAAATATTTTTAAGGCCACAGAACATGCTGTAACTATGTATGAAGCTGATGACTTTCAGGATGATGTACACCTTGAAGATGGTGTGTCCAACATGTATGCAGCAGGTTCTATTGCCACCAGAGCATCCTATGCCTCTGACGCCTCATCGGCACACATTAAAACAGAGGCTGAGCTATGCACAAGACAACAAGTATTGAGGGAGAAACGTGCGTTGCTCCTCAGGATGGAGTAACTTACAGGAAGAAATTGCAGCTAAGATGGCCAGTGATAAAGTGCTAAAGGCTTCAAGTGCTATGGGTGCTAAAAGTGCTCCAGCAAAACAGTGTTATGGTGAGAGATCCTATGTTGACATGCTACAGAGAAAGTCCAACATACTCTGTCAGTGTGGACACAAGTTCCTCAAATATCTGAGCCACGATTTTGGATCCCAAGGAGTAGTTCAGGGTGTTCATCCTTAGGCACTCTGAAGGAAGTGCTCTGAGCAGATGCCATATCCACCAGCACAAGGTGCTTCTGAGGACATTGATTTATAGTATGGTGACACTCATGTTTCACATGATGGAGGTTTAAATGCTGCACTGGAGGTCATAGGGATGTGAAGGGAAATAACAAGCTTAGTGATGCAGCAACAATGCATTGCATCTCTGCCTGAAAGAGATTCAAATCGTCATTGGCGATCCATTGCAGTATATTTAAACTTTTGAGGGCTTTCAAGAATAGCATTGAAGGTAAGACTGATGATTATGATGACTGTCTCTATTTTCTTGAACAGTTCACTGGAGGTTACCCTGGAGAGCTTATCAAAAGTTGCCAGCGAGCAAGCCTAGAGGAAGGATATCTGAAGGCTCAAGCTTTACTGCAGGAACATTTTGGTGACGTGCACAAAATTGCTGTGGCCTGCATCTAAAAGGCTCTTCCTTAGCAGCATATTAAATCAGAAGACGTGAAAGCTCTTCAAGGTTGGTCTTTTTGGTAGACGCTGTGGAAGACGTGCAGGACGTGTGTGTTGGACATGCCTGTTAATATGAGGATTATTGTAAATAAGTCGGCCGATAAACTGAGGGAAAAATGAAGATCGGTGGACTATAAACTGTAAGAAAGACACAACTGTATGGTTACTTTCGCTGACATTGACTTTTTTGAAAGATGAGTTAAAGATTGCCATGCGCCCAGTGTTTGGGAAGTTATATGAAGCTACGTCACCAGCATAAGCAAAGGTGTGAACAAAACTGGATTATGAATGCATTCTAAAGCTAAAAGATTGCTGCTACTATGGGTACAGTGAAAAGTAAAGCTAAAACTGAGTCCAGAACAAATGAGGTTTGCCTTTTCTGCAATGGTGAACCTATTTTGAATTTGTCTCGAAGTTGGTGAAAAAATTAATTATGAGTGGCTTGCCTTCCTAAAAGAAATTGGTATCTGCTTTGGTTGTCTGTGTACAGGACACTGCAGCAAGGATCGCAGGAAGCGTCTTTCATGCAAGGTATCTAGTGGTAAGCATCCCAGCATACTTCATTTTCACTCTGAAGAAAAAGGTGCAGATTCGAAACAAGCATGAATGAATCAAACACAGCAGTGAGTAATGCCCTAGTATCTAATGGCATTACGGGAGCTAGTGATTACGATTGTAAACTTCCTATTATTCCAGTTTAAGTGAAGTCTAAGGAGAGTAACAAGATGGTGGTTACTTATGCTTTCCTTGATCAAGGATATACAGCAGTGTTCTGCACAGAGAGCCTCATAAACAAGATCAACCTGACAGGAAAAGGAACATGAATTCTCTTGTGCACCATGGGTCAAGAGAAGGTTGTGAGTAGTTATGTCGTTTGTGGATTGTAAGTGGCTGACTTAGGGAGTGAAAACTATTGTGAACTGCTAATCATCTATATGCAGGGAGATGTGCCTGTTCGCAAGGGGACCATTCCTCATCAGAGAGAGCTTCAGGAATGGTCTCACCTGAAGTATATTCATTTGATAGAAATTGAGTGAGAAATTGAACCAGCTGCCTAGGGGTGAATTGGAGCTGCTGCAAGTGATCCAAGCTGACAGTCAATAGGACTTCAGTTTTGTGCTTGGATGAGCTGAGGCAGTAGCAATTCAAGACAGATTTTCTGTAGTACAGTCAAGAGGAACAATTTCTTGAGAAGATCACCATCCAGGATGTTCTGCTTTCTAGAAAGATGACATTTTGTGTAATGTTGAGATTTCATGTCTCCTGTGTCTTGGTTACATGTAGTTGTAATTATTATAGTGTAACATTCAAGGAGGCTGGACTGTAGGAACAATGCATCTGTTCTCTATCTGCATTGTCTTGTGTGTTTATTATGGTAACCAGTCACACGAATGGAGTGCGTAGTAAAACTGAAGGAAAAAAGTTATGCATTCATGCTTTGTTTGTTGCAGTTTGAGGCTGGGGATTGACGAATGGCGCATCTTTTGATGACTGCTCATTATGCTCAAGTTGCACTTGGGTGTGCTAAGATTCATCGCTTCAAGATTGTGTGTTTGCTAAGTTACTAATAAAGGATTGAATGTGTATCTTGGACTTTTGAAGCAATCATAATAGGAGCTGAGGCACATTGTGCAGATAAAACAGATCAGTGGAGGTAGCCAACAGTGGTAATTAGTTTGGTGAGAATTGGCTGCTACCTACACCCTATCCTCGTTATAAGTGGGGCATATGTTCCTCGCAGTTGACGCATAATGTGAAATCGCATAATGTGGATAATTATTTAAATGGAGAAAATAGGGATGCGTTCCAGAGGGCTTCTGAAATGTTTTATCTGTAATTTATTCACATTTTCATAACAATACGACACAAAAGCAGTACTACAAGGCACATTCGTATTATATTTCATCAATTTAAGGTATTATTCAATGTAATAAATCATAGAAAGTTAACATACTAGGGTGTACAGTACTCACCAACAGTGGCAGGTGTGTTCGCTCCGGGAGATGAGTGGTTGTTGTGGTGTCGGGCAGCTTTACGTGGATAAGGTGCATGGATGGTTGTGGTCATCAGGATCATATCAAGCACAGCAAGGGGTGAAGGTAGACTCACAGAACTCCTAGAACTGCTGCCACCGGTTTGAAGAAAGTGGTGAGGGTTGTTTGCTTGGCAGCATTTTGTTTTTCAGCATAAATTTGCTTGTAGGGAAGAAGGGTTGACGGCAGAGAATGACTGAAATGCTGACTCTGTTCTAAACTTGGGTCCATGCCCATCGCCATTTGTGCCAAGTGTTCCGACTTCTACCAGTCCCTCACCATTGGTAAACTCCTGGGATTTTCAAAATCGTCTGTTGCCTGCAGCATCTGAGAGAGAGTTCGCCATAAAATAAATACACCTTGAATGTGGATCACACCTTGGTCGAGTGGTTGAATCAGTGATGTTGTGTTAGGCGGTAGGAAATGCACTGTTATGTTAGGATGAATGCTGTTCAAATGTTTAGGATGGGCTGGCGCATTTTCAAGCAACAAAAGAACTTTAAAGGCAAGATTCTGTTCTTGGCAGTAGTGTTCCAGAGCTGTGTTACCTTCAGCTGATGCTGTGCTGTTTGTAATTTCCAACTTTTTTTCAAGTGTTAAAACAGTTCTCTGCCGCTCGGCTGATGGCCCAGGACATGACATCGGACGCTTAGGAGGCATAGTTAAATACTTCAAGCACAAAATTGCTGCACCATAGGCAAAACCAATAAAAGTTTAAGAGCGCAAAATTGCACATCCACACCTTGCCAAAACCAATGCGAGACTGGCAGGAGTGAGACTGTGAGGTGTGCGCACGTGACTTGGATCGGCGGGAAAGCAGTGCTCCTCGCATAACTGATCTTTGGACGCATATAAGGAGACATTGGTAGAAATGGGTTCCTTGCATAACTCTGGATCCACATAGACTGAAGACGCATAAAACGAGGATAGGGTGTAATTCTTTGCCTGATCCATGACCAGTTTGTAGCTTTTGATATAGTTGGCCATATTATTGTGTAATGCATCTCCATTCTGTGGATGAGGTAACATTTGAAGGGTTTCATTTTTGCGATGTAGTGATAGACATGGAATAATCATGTACAATTGCTTCTCTTCCCACTCATTCAAAGGTACTTCTGTGCTTCATTTGTGTTTTCTATATATTTCTGAAGCATACTCATCACATGTATAGGAACTTAAAAAAAACTTTTTGTACCTTATCTACCAGACCAAAAGCCTTAGAACATAGAAGGTGGGTCACAGAGCAGTACAACATAGGAACTGGTCCTTTGGGCATGATGTTGTGCTGAAATAATTAAGCTAATGACAACTACCGTAGATTCCGGATTATAAGCCGCTACTTTTTTCCCACATTTTGAACAGCTTTGAACTCTGCGGCCTATAATCCAGAGCGGCTAATACATGGTTTTTTTTTCATGCCGCCTCGTAAACATTTTGCCTCGTAACAGTAGACCAATAAAATTGATGAGTAGTTCACAGAGGTCCAATGAAATTGTACGATAAATCAAGCGCACTTTCACAATTAAATTATTGTAAATCAGTCATTTGTACTCACCCTCATCAATATGGAAAATACTCGAAGCAAGACCCGAGCGCGTCAGACCCGATTAGACCCGATCGCAATGCGCAAGCGTCAGACCCGATTAGACCCGAGCGCATTGCGCAAGCGTCAGACCCGATTAGACCCGATCGCAATGCGCAAGCGTCAGACCCGATTAGACCCGATCGCATTGCGCAAGCGTCAGATCCGATTAGACCCGATCGCATTGCGCAAGCGTGTCAGACCCGATTAGACCCGATCGCATTGCGCAAGCGTCAGACCCGATTAGACCCGATCGCAATGCGCAAGCGTCAGACCCGATTAGACCCGAGCGCATTGCGCAAGCGTGTCAGACCCGATTAGACCCGATCGCAATGCGCAAGCGTCAGACCCGATTAGACCCGATTGCATTGCGCAAGCGTCAGACCTGATTAGACCCGATCGCATTGCGCAAGCGTGTCAGACCCGATTAGACCCGATCGCAATGCGCAAGCGTCAGACCCGATTAGACCCGATCGCATTGCGCAAGCGTCAGACCCGATTAGACCCGATCGAAAACGCTGCTTTTAAGTTAAAGTCGATCAATAACTTTTCCTGGTAGGCTGCAATATATATATTTTTATCAGTCGCTAGGAGATATTGGAATGTTGTTCGTGCTGTTCAGTAAAAAAGTATATGCAACGTAATTTGTGTTACCGATACGTATGTATATTTAAAAGTAGCGGTGCGGCCTAAAATCCGGTGCGGCCTTTACAATTAAAAAATTGATTTTATTTCTAAAATTAGAGCCTGCGGCTAATAATCAGGTGCGCTCTGTAGTCCGGAATCTACGGTAGTCCCTTCTGTCTGCATATGGTTGAAATCCCTCCAATCTCTGTATATTCATGTGCCTATTTACGAGTCTCTTAAGTGTAACTATTGTATCAGTGTAAACTTCCAGAGCGCCTCGGCGTGACCCGAGTAGCGGCAGCACTCTCAATGGATACAATTAAATATTCCTGTTACAGTCTGCTACAGCTAAAAAGCATAACTGCTTCCAAGGTCAGTACAGTCAACAAAGATGTCTTAATGTGTTTAAATGAGCTATCGCTGCTTAAAACCGATGGAAACAACACCTTGTGGTTGGAAGTACCCATGGAGAAAACCTCGGAAGAAGTGCGGGCATAGATCAGGATTACAAATGCTTTTAAGTAAATGGGATTTTTAACTCCCTATACTGACTATCTTGCTGGTGAACATGCAGTCTCTGGTGAATAAAATTGATGATCTCAGAGCTAGGGTGCTAAATCAGAGGGACATTACAGACCGACATACTTTATTGATCCCAAGGGAAATTGGGTTTTGTTACAGCTGCGCCAACCAAGAATAGTGTAGAAATATAGCAATATAAAACCATAAATAATTAAATAATAAGTTAATCATGCCAAGTGGAAATAAGTCCAGGACCAGCCTATTGGCTCAGGGTGTCTGACACTCCGAGGGAGGAGTTGTAAAGTTTGATGGTCACAGGGAGGAATGACTTCCTGTGACGCTCAGTGTTACATCTCGGTGGAATGAGTCTCTGGCTGAATGTACTCCTGTGCCTAACCAGTACATTATGGAGTGGATGGGAGACATTGTCCAAAATGGCATGCAACTTGGACAGCATCCTCTTTTCAGACACCACCGTCAGAGAATCCAGTTCCACCCCCACAACATCAGGACCGCATGTGTCCTTTGTTTCACGGAATCCTGGTTAACCCTTCCCTACCGGATGCAGTGATTCAAATCAGGTTTGCTATACACCGTCAGGATAGATCTGTAATCTCTCAAAAGCAGAGGTGGAGGAGTATACCTCATGATCTTCTCTTCTTGGTGCACAAATGTATCAGTTCTGTCCCAATTCTGCTCACCAGACCTGGAATATCTAGCAGTAAAGTGTTCTTTTTAACCTACCACAGAAGTTATTCTGGTAGCAGTTTACATTCCACCTCAGGCCAATGTCAAGCAGGCTTCAGATGATCTGAATAATGTGAACAACATGCACAAAACAGCACACCCTAACACCTTCACCATAATTTTGGGAGACTTTAACAAGGCCAGTCTGAAAAAAATCACTAAGCAACCACCATCAACAGATCGCTTGCAATACCAGAGGAAACAACACACTGGACCATTGCTACGTCACCATCAAGAATGCCTACCATGCTATTTCATGCCCTCACTTCGGGAAGTCTGATCACCTAGCTCCCTGAGTATAGGCAGAGACTGAAGACTGCAGCATTAGCAGTGAGGACCAAGAGGGTTTGGACAAAGGAAGCACAGGAGTGCCTACAAGACTGTTTTGAATCTGTGGACTGGACTGTATTCAGGGATTCATCTTTGAATCTGGATGAGTATGCTGCAGTTGTTACTTCATTAAAACCTGTGTGGATGAGTGTGTGCCTACAAGGACTTGCTGTACATTCCCAAACCAAAAGCCGTGGATGAACCAGGAGGTACGTCATCTGCTGAAGGCTAAATTGAAGTCTGACAACTCAGGCTTATACCAGAAAACCAGGTATGATTTGCGGAGGGCTATTTCAAGGGTGAAAAGACAATTTTGAACGAGGTTGGAAGCGATATCAGGTGCACGGCAACTGTAGCAGGGTCCGCAAAACATTACTTCCTACAAAGCGAAACCCAATAGTATGAATGGCAGCGATGCTTAACTACCAGATTAATTCAATGCCTTCTGTGCACGCTTTGAAAGGGAGAACACAACTACAGCTGTGAAGATCCCTGCTGCACCTGATGACCCTGTGATCTCTGTCTCAGAGGCCGATGTTAGGCTGTCTTTAAAGAGGGTGAACCCTCGCAGGCAGATGCTCCCAATGGAGTACCTGGTAAGGCTCTGAAAACCTGTGCCAACCAACTAGCAGGAGTATTGAAGGAAATTTTCAACCTCTCACTGCTATCGGCAGAAGTTCCTACTTGCTTCAAAAAGGCAACAATTATACCAGTGCCTAAGAAGGCACTGTGGTCTGCCTTAATGACTACTTCCTGGTAGCACTCACATTGACAGTGATGAAATGGGTTGAGAGGTTGGATATGGCTAGATTGAACTCCTGCATCAGCAAGGACCTGGACCCATTGCAATTTGCCTATCGCCAGAATAGGTCAATGGTAGATGCAATCTCAGTGGCTCTCCACATGACTTTAGACCACCTAGACAACTCAAACACCTACGTCAGGATGCTGTTCATTTACTATAGCTCAGCAATTAAAACCGCAGTTCCCACAATCCTGATTGAGAAGTTGCAGAACCTGAGCCTCTGTACCTCCCTCTGCAATTGGATCTTTGACTTCCTAACCAGAAGACCACAGTCTGTGCTGATTGGTGATAACATATCCTCCTTGCTGACGATCAACATTGGTGCACCTTGGGTGTGTGCTTAGCCCACTCCTCTACTCTCTGTATATACATGACTGTGTGGCTAGGCATAGCTCAAATACCATCTACAAATTTGCTGACATTGTTAGTGGAATCTCAGGTGGTGACGAGAGGGTGTACAGGAGTGAGATATGCCAACTAGTGGAATGGTGCCACAGCAACAGCCTGGCACTCAACATCAGTAAGATGAAAGAGCTGATTGTGGACTTCTGGAAGGGTAAGACAAAGGAATACATGCCAATCCTCATAGAGGGATCAGAAGTGGAGGGAGTGAGCAGCTTCAAGCTTCTGGGTGTCAAGATCTCTGAGGATCTATCCTGGTCCCACATATCGATGTAGTTATAAAGAAGGCAAGACAGCGGCTATACTTGTATTAGGAGTCTGAAGAGATTTGGCATGTCAACAAATACACTCAAAACCTTCTTTAATTGTACCTTGGAGAGCATTCTGACAGGCTGCATCTATGTCTGGTATGGGGGGGGAGTGGGCGGGGGAATACTGCACAGGACTGCAGAAGGTTGTAAATCTAGTCAGCTCCATCTTGGGCACTGTCCTACAAAGTACCCAGGACATCTTTAGGGAGTGGTACCTCAAAAAGGCAGGGACAATTATTAAAGACCTCCAGCATCCAGGACATGCCCTTTTCTCGCTGTTACCATCGGGTAGGAGATACAGAAGCCTGAAGGCACACGCTTAGCGATTCAGGAATAGCTTCTTCCCCTCTGTCATCCGATTTCTTAATGGGCGTTGAAGCTTTGGATACTATCTCACTTTTTAAAAAAAAAACGTACATTATTTCTGTTTTTGCACATTTTAAAAATCTATTCAATGTATGTAATTGATTTACTTATTGTTTTATTTTTAGAATTATTTTTCTCTCTGCTAGATTATGTATTGCATTGAACTGCTGCTACTAAGTTAACAAATTTCAGGTCACATGCTGGTGTTAATAAACCTGATTCTGATTCCGAATAGAAAAGAGTAAGGCCAGTGAAATTGAAGAGGTAAATGGGTTAATAAATTCGATATTTATCTTTGCCATATTTAATTTTTACATGAGGTAAACAGTGAAATCAGTGCTGTATTGGGATAAGTATGTTGATGTATGCTCTTAGTTCCTTCATTTCAAAGTTCATGCTTTGGTTGAAATTAGATGTGTAGTTTTTACATGCATATGTACTTAATGTTAAAATATACATGGTCCATTTCCGATCAGAGGTACTTTTTGTTCAACTGAATAATCCTACTGGCAGAATTATAAGCACTAGTTTGTGAGAACTGCTGTGATTGACTAGTTTGCTTCAATTTTGGGATGATATAATGGTGAACAAAAAGTTCCTATTGGCACTTCCTGTACTGGGGATAGCTTTTCAAAATAGAACGTTTTGAACCTTTTTATAATTGAATGAACAGTAGGAATGTTACAGCAAGGTCTCATACACACAGAGTTTCTACTCTGGAACTTAAGTTGTTCATCTGTTTATATTTTATCGACTTTTCAAGTAAGCTTTCTTGTTTTGAGAGTAAACTCCAAAATGATCATCTTATTTATTGTTGATGTGTTGCTGCAATTCAAATTTTCTTTTATTTTCCCATATCCCAAGTTACGTTTTAAATAGGAATCTAGAAAAAGAACATGTCATTAAAAGCAAATGAGCAGTGTTCAGTCAGGGCACCCTTCTATTGTGCTGGCTGGGATCTGAACGATGGTCTGAAATTGACTGGGACGCAGTTTAATTTTGCAAAATGCACACTATTGAAGTACTTTTCAGTTGTATGTTGAATGTTTTCCAGTAACCACATGCAGACTAACCCTTCCTTCAACAGTGATTCTAGGAAGATGAGTTATTAAGTCCTTACATTCACTACTTACCCACTTATGAGTTTATGTGGATGTTAGTTGTAAATTTAGTTAGAATGTCCAAGAAAAAGATATGTAAACATGGATCATTTAACCAGCTACTTGGGTCCTTTGTATCTAGAGATGATTGCCCAATGCATGGAGTATAAGAAATAAGGTGGATGATCTTGTTCCACTTTTACCGATTGTCGGCTATGATGTTGTGGCCATTACTGAATTGTGGCTGAAGGATAGTAGTAGTGTGGAGCTTGATGCCAAAGGTTACATATTGTCACAGAGAGATAGGAACAGAGGCAGAGGGAGCGGCATGGCTAAGCTGGTAAAGAATGGTATCAAGCCATTAGAAAGATGTGATATAGGATTGGAAGATGTTGAATTCTTGAGTTGAGTTCAGAAACTGCAAGGGTAACAGGACCTGATAGCATTTATATACAGTCCTTGCAACAGTAGCTGGGATGTGGACCACAGATTACAACAGGAAATAGAAAAGGCGTGTCAAAAGGGCAATGTTATGATAGTCATGGGAAATTTCAACATGCAGGTAAATTGGGAAGATCAGTTTGAAATTGGATCTTAGGAGAGAGTTTGTTGAATGCCTATGAGATGGATTTTTAGAACGTTTTTGTTGAGCCTACTAGGGATCAGCAATACTGGATTGGGTGTAATATGATGAACTGGAGGCGATTAGGCAACTTGAGGTAAAAGTTTAACTTGAAATTTGTTGGGGCTAAAGTGAAATTTGACGTAACAGTATTTCAGTGGAGTAAAGGAAATTAGTGGTATGAGCGAGAAGCTGGCTAAAGGAAATTGGAAGGCGATGCTGGCAGGGATGACAGCAGACCAGCAATGTCTTGAGTTCCTGGGAAAATTGAGGAAGGTGCAGGCTAGATGTGTTCCAAAAATAAAGTAATACTCATGGCGAAATAGTACAACTGTGGATGACAATGATAGATAGATAGATAGATACTTTATTCATCCCCATGGGGAAATTCAACTTTTTTTCCAATGTCCCATACACTTGTTGTAGCAAAACTAATAACATACAATACTTAACTCAGTAAAAAATATGATATGCATCTAAATCACTATCTCAAAAAGCATTAATAATAGCTTTTAAAAAGTTCTTAAGTCCTGGCGGTTGAATTGTAAAGCCTAATGGCATTGGGGAGTATTGACCTCTTCATCCTGTCTGAGGAGCATTGCATCGATAGTAACCTGTCGCTGAAACTGCTTCTCTGTCTCTGGATGGTGCTATGTAGAGGATGTTCAGAGTTTTCCATAATTGACCGTAGCCTACTCAGCGCCCTTCGCTCAGCTACCGATGTTAAACTCTCCAGTACTTTGCCCACGACAGAGCCCGCCTTCCTTACCAGCTTATTAAGACGTGAGGCGTCCCTCTTCTTAATGCTTCCTCCCCAACACGCCACCACAAAGAAGAGGGCGCTCTCCACAACTGACCTATAGAACATCTTCAGCATCTCACTACAGACATTGAATGATGCCAACCTTCTAAGGAAGTACAGTCGACTCTGTGCCTTCCTGCACAAGGCATCTGTGTTGGCAGTCCAGTCTAGCTTCTCGTCTAACTGTACTCCCAGATACTTGTAGGTCTTAACCTGCTCCACACATTCTCCGTTAATGATCACTGGCTCCATATGAGGCCTAGATCTCCTAAAGTCCACCACCATCTCCTTGGTCTTGGTGATATTGAGACGCAGGTAGTTTGAGTTGCACCATATCACAAAGTCCTGTATCAGTTTCCTATACTCCTCCTCCTGTCCATTCCTGACACACCCCACTATGGCCGTGTCATCAGCGAACTTCTGCACATGGCAGGACTCCGAGTTATATTGGAAGTCTGATGTGTACAGGGTGAACAGGACCGGAGAGAGTACGGTTCCCTGCGGCGCTCCTGTGCTGCTGACCACCGTGTCAGACCTACAGTCTCCCAACCGCACATACTGAGGTCTATCTGTCAAGTAGTCCACTATCCAATCCACCATGTGAGAATCTACTCCCATCTCCGTTAGTTTGTGCCTTAAGATCTTGGGAAGTCAAAGCCAATGTAAAACCAAAAGAGAAGGCACACGACAAAGCAAAAATATGTGGGAAGATAGAGGATTTGGTAGCTTTTAAAAAACCTACAAAAGCAACTGAAAGAATCATTCGGAGGGAAAAGATGAAATAGGAAACAAGCTTGCAAATAATAGCAAGGTGGACAGAACAAGATTTTTCAAGTAAATAAAAAAAATAAGATGAGTGGATATAGAACCGCTAGAAAATGAGGCTGGAGAAATAATAATGGAGGGGTGGCCAAGGAGGTGGAGATGAATTAAATGAGTATTTTGCATCAATCTTCATTGTGGAAGATACTAGCAGTGTTTTAGGTGTTGAAAGATGTGATGGAAGAGAAGTGAGTGCAGTTACTATTATAAGGGAGCAGGTGCTCAAAAAGCTGAAAGACCCAAGGGTGCATAGGTCACCCAGACCAGATGAACTACACCCTAGGGTTCTGAAAGAGGTAGCAGAAGAGATTGTGGAGGCATTAATAATGGTCGTTCAAGAATCATTGGACTCTGCAGTAGTTCTGGAGTTTTGGAAAATTGCAAGTGTCACTCCATTTTACACCACACGCTGTTGGAGCAGTGCTGCCAGGATAATCAAGGATAAGTCCCACCCAGCCAACACACTTTTTGTCCCACTTCCCTCCGGGAGAAGGTTCAGGAGCACGAGGATATGTATGGCCAGATTTGGGAACAGCTTCTTTCCAAATGTGATAAGACTGCTGAACAGATCCTGACCCGGATCTGGGCTGTACCTTCCAAATATCTGGACCTGACTTGCACTACCATATTTTCCCTTTTCTATTTTCTAATTATGATTTATAATTTAAATTTTTATTATATTTACTTTGATTTGTACTTCAGGGAGTGCAAAGTGCAGAAACAAATATCACTGTGATGATTGTACGCTCTAGTATCAATTGTTTGGTGACAATAAAGTATTTGTAAACCATTGTTTAAGAAAGGAGGGGGCCAACAGAAAGGAAATTATAGACCGGTTAGCCTAACCTCAGTGGTTGGGAAGATTTTGAGTCAGTTGTTAAGGATGGGGTTATGGAGTACTTGGTGACACAGGACAAGATAGGACAAAGTCAGCATGGTTTAATTGAGGGAAAATCTTGCCTGATGAAACCTGTTGGAATTCTTTGAGGAGATTACACATAGTATAGATAAAGGGGATGCAGTGGTTGTTATATAGTTGGTTTTTTAGAAGGCCTTTGACAAGGTGCCACACAAGAGGCTGCTTACCAAGTTAAAAGCCCGTGGTATTACAAGAAGTTACTGGCGTGGTTAGAGCATTGGCTTATTGGTAGGAGGCAGTGAGTGGGAATGAAAGCAACCTTTTCTTGTTGGCTGCCAGTGACTATTGGTGTTGGGGCTGCTTTTTATGCTGTATATCAAGAATTTTTATGGCATAGATGGCTTTGTTGCCAAGTTTACAGATGATATGAAGATTGGTGGAGGGGCAGTTAATGTTGGGGAAACAGGAAGCCTGCAGCAAGTCTTAGATTAGGAGAATGGGCAAGAAAGTAGCAAATGAAATATGATGTTGGAAAATGCATGGTCATGGACTTTGCTAGAAGAAATAAATGTGCAGACTATTTTCTAAAAGGGAAGAAAATCTAAAAATCTGAGATGCAAAGGGACTTGGGAGGCCTTGTGCAGTATTCCCTAAAGGTTAACTTGCACGTAGAGTCAATGGTGAGGAAGATAAATGCAATGTTAGAATTGATTTCAAGATGTCTAGAATATAAGAGCAGGAACGTGATGCTGAGGCTTTCTCAGGCACTGCTGAGGCCTCACCTTGAGTATTGTGAACAGTTTTGGGCTCCTTATCTACAAAAAGATGTGCTGGCATTGGAGAAGGTTCAGAGGAGGTTCACAAGGATGATTCCAGGATTGAAAGGGTTATCAGACAGACATACTTTATTGATCCCGAGGGAAATTGGGTAAATCATATGAAGAATGTTTGGATCTCGGCCTGTACTTGCTGGAATTTAGAAGAATGTGGATTTCATTGAAACCTTTCAAATGTTGAAAGGCCAAGACAGAGTAGATGTGGAAAGGAAGTTTCCCATGGTGGGGCAGCCTAGAACAAGAGGGCACAGCCTCAGGACAGAGGGGTGTCCATTCAAACCAGATGCAGAAAAATTAATTTAGCCAGAGGGTGTTGAGAATTTGTGGAATTAGTTTTCACTGGAGGCCAGATTGTTGGGTGTATTTAAGGTGGAGATTGATAGGTTCTTGATTGGCCAAGGCATCAAAGGTTATGGGGAATGGGGCTGTGGAGGTGGTGGGTGGGGGGGGGGGGGGGGTGGAGATCAGTCATGATTCAGACTCAATGTGCCAAACAGCCTAATTCTGCTCCGATGTGTTATGGTTTTATGTGTATCATGTTCCATTAATCTGTGAGGTTTTTATAAGTTGGCTGTTAGCTTAGATGTTGGATTCTGAAATGAAGGTCAAATAGTCTAAGCAGTCTGGATACATGTTTCGTATGAAGGGCATTGCTGCTCAATATTGGGATGGCATAGTGATGCAACTAGCCGAACTGCTGCCTTGCAGCTCCAGAGACCCAGGTTTAATCCTGACCTCTATGTGTGGAGTTTGTATATCCCCCATGTGATGATGTAGGTTTTTTCCAGGTCCTTTGGCTTCCTATCATGTTTTTGAGATTGGTAGATTAAATGGCCACTGTAAATTACCTAAGTGTTGAAGTATTTAGAATGTGGGAGAGGTTGATGGGAATGTGAGGGGTATAAATGGATTTAGTGTAGGATTATTGTAAATGAGTTCTTGGATAGCATGGGCTCATAAGATTGGGTTGGGGGGGGCTTTTCGGTGCAGCACAACTTTGACTTTGTCCTCATGATGGCATAACCCAGATGTTATGGAAATGTATCATAATAAGCCTAGATTATCTGTTTTTTTATGAAAATTACTTTGTTTCCTTTGTAAAACCTATCCTCCCACAAATTGGCTATCAAATCTCCTGGGAATTAGTTGAAAAAAAAGTTGTGAGAAGAGGAAGGGGAAAGTGTAGAGAGGTGATGGGAAATTATTCTGCAAATAGCAGACAACCCCAATAGGCGGACCGCGGGCCAGGTCCGGACCGCGAGAACCAAATGTCTGGACCACACCGACCCATTGGCACTTATGTGAACGCATCTGTCATAACATGTAAATAAAGTGCGCACTGCTCTAATTTACTTTAACCTCATCCCACACCGTACACTTGACCTATGCCTCCATAGAGTGCACGACCTATTGCTTTCTGGTCAAAGCTGAACATTTTGGGGAGAGACATTCATGGGAGAAAGTTGCACTTTTCACATCTGCGGGAGCATTGCGAGAAGAACGAAATGCGGGAGGATCCAGTGATGAAGGATTTCGTGATGAGCCTGGCAGAAAACTTCAGGGAACGACTTAAAAGCTCCCCTAAACTCTCAGATGACATCCTCCTCTTCCTGAGACAGCCGTTCTCCGTTTTGGCTGATGGCCAGTGGACTGCAGAGGCCAAAAGGCTGGTGTCTTCCACAGATGAGGCAACTCTTCAGATGGAAGCCTTGGAAATGGGAACATCTGGTTTGCTCAATGCACAACACAAGGACATTGGGGTGAGTGACTTTTGGATCAACGCGGTTCCCCAAGCTCAATTCAAAAACGCAAGAGCTATTGCAATGCTCCTATTCACACTGTTCCCCTCCATGTACATATGTGAGTCATCATTTTCTTCAATGAACTCCATCAAGAACCAGGACAGAAACAGACTTTCCAATGCACATCTTGGCCAGTGCCTCAGGATTGCCACAACGGAATACTGGCCCATCATCAGAAGGATTGCCTCATCCTGTCACTGTCACTTCTCTCACTGATTGGTGAGTGAATCAATTTATTTTTGTCCATTTATCAGTCTTATTGTGGTATAATAATATTACAACAATAAGACTGATAATTTCATAGCTATACTTCATACTTCAAATGCTACATAGCTTAATTAAAAAGAACAAATAGATTAAATGAGAGAACAGAAACAGTGGAAAAGGCAGCACTACTAAAACTCTGTGGAAGAGAAATGTTCTTTGTGTGGAAGAGAAATGGTGAAGACTACCATGTTTACAGTGTGTATGTATTTTAAGTTCCAGATGAGTTCTCAATGTGACAGCTGACAGTTGTGATTGCTAGAGTCATAATTAAATGGTTGACTTTGGACATATTTTATTTCAAGAGTGCATTTCTTTTTCTTGTGTGACCCACAACACAGGCTTTGAGAATTCCAGACCTAAATTATTAATAACAGCAACAACAACATCTGGCCATAAAATAACTTACTGGCGCAATGAAAAAAACCCTGGGTGTTTTGGCCCTTGGCTTGGCATGCTTGACATAATTTGGCCCTTGTGGAAAACTAATTGGGGAACCCTGGCATATAGTCTTAGAATCCCTGACGAAATTTCTGAGTGGCCAACACAATTGCTTATTCTGTTTTTAGTAACAAACTTTAAAGGTTATTGCGTAGCTGAAATACTTTTCAGTGAGCACTTGGATAACATCCCAAAGCGTTTAATCAAACTGTAATCAACAAAAATAATTTAAAGGAATCATGGGGAAGAGAATTGAGATGAGTGGCAAAAACGTGGCTGCTTAAGAGGCCAGAGAATAAGCCAATTCTGGTGATAATGACTGAAATTTACACTATGCAAAGCATTGATGTCTAGAGTTAATGGGCACAAAATGTATGTTAGTTTTGAATTCAGTAGAGGTAGTATTCTACTTCATATTGCTAAAATAAATTGGGGGTAATATATAAAAAGTGAACTATTACCATGAGCACTTTGCTTTTCTTGAGTAAAGCTAGATTTTGGTCCAGGTGTTTTAGAAGTTTTAAAATAGTAGAAACTGTATTGTGGGCCAATAATGGCTCTGTCAAATTTTAGTCTTTTAATATAGAAAATTCATCGAAGTTTTGAACTATTCTGGGCAAGTTTCGGGGTGTCAAAAAAGTGCTGGCAAGAAATCTTAAGACTGGGAGAAATGCAGGGAGTTGAGGATGGCACTATAGAGACCAGAACCAATGAGTTTGTCATTAATGAAATACTTGAAATGCTATGCACTGAAGACCAGAGTTACAAACTTTTAGGATGTGGGGACATGGTGCTGATTAAGAGTGCAATCATAAAGTGACATGAAAAACGTTGATAAGATTTAAAGCTCAGAATTTAAACTCCAATGCATTGGGGAATGTGTGATGTGGACCAAATGCTAGAAAAACTCAGAAGGTTGGGTTGTTGTATTTGTGTCGCATGCTCTGCAGCTTCTGTTCTGTCTTTGTATTAATATTGAGCAGGTTATGAATAATTAAATTTTGATAAGTGCATGTGCAGATTGATACCAAATGGCTGTGAGAAAAGTAAAGGAAGAATTGTATCTATAAATAATTTGGGCAGAGGTATAGTTGGAGGCAGATTATTTGGAATTGGAAGAAAATGGTTGAGATACTTTGGCATTGATTTGCTAGCCTGGTTCTATCTCAGGTTCTTGATATTTCTTGGTTATTTATTATTATTATTTTGTGAGCTCAAGCTGATAAAACCAAGCACACTGACTTCTCAATTGCAGTAACTTGAGAACTATTCTAGTGGTGCTAAGTATTGTGGTTTTCTGAAGATTTACATAAATATTGCTGTGTAGGCCTAATTGTTAAATGCTATTGTGTAGTACCTTTAGGGTGAGGCCAATTGCAGATATTGCTGTTGGGACAATGTATATCCTGTTCATGTTCCATAGTCTTTCAATTTCCTCTTTTAATTCAGTATATTTTTGTTTTTTCATTTCTTGATTTCTGTATGTTATGCATTTGGAATGGCTATTTCTATTAAGTTCTTGTTTACTGTGTAATGTTATTCCAGTTGGTTATTATGTTTTGTCCTTTCTGTAATGGATCTGTCGTAGTATAATTTGCAGGGTTCTGATTCTAAAACTGAATGAGGCTTGTATTTATAATAAGTTATTGTGCCTTTTATGAGTTTGTATTTTAAAGCAAGATTTTGATGAATGTTGTTTCTTACTTGATTGTGCCTGTGTATGTAATAAGATTAATTTAAACTGCTGCAGGCTCCTGTAATGTGTTGGATTGTTTCTGGTTTCTCTTAACATTTTCTGCATTTATCATGTATTTTTGATTTTTTTTTTTGTATTAACCACCTGGCCCTGTATTGCCACAAGGAACCCCTATTTCTGGGAAGAGATCTTTTTATTATTATTATTTCATTTTGTATTTGCACAGTTAGTCCTTGCACACTGGTTGAATGCCCAAGTTGGTGCAGTCTTTCATTGATTCTATTATGATTGTTCTTCTATTATTGATTTATTATGTCTGCAAGAAAATGTATATGGTGGCATATATGCACTTTGATAATAAATTTACTTTGAACTTTGAAAAAAGTTTAAGCACAGAATTAGTAAGTTGTACACCTTTTTTGTGACACCATTGTATTCAACTTGGCATTCTAAGAAATCACTTAAAACTTTCAGACATTTGACCTAAAATTTCTATCAGTTCCAATTTGATTATGGAGCTATAACCCATTACGAAGGCAACAAAACAACTGCAAGTTATGGCTCCCCTCCAGACATGGTTCTTGAATGGATAATGTAAAGAATGCCATGTAAGGTAATTTTTAAGCTTTACTAAGTATTACTCCTAGATTGCTGTTTTAGAAAATAATTTTGCAGTTAAGTTCAGACAATGCTGTTAGGCACAACGTTTATTTAGTTTATTTGCAATGAAAATGAATTGCAGTTGGTCCTCCTTATCCGCGGGTTCTGCATGTGCGGATTCAACCAACCATGGATCAAGAAAACCCAGAAGTGCTCTTCCAGCACTCGTCGTTTGAGCATGTACAGACTTTTTCTTCTTGTCATTATTCCCTAAACAATACAATATAACAACTATTTACATAACATATACATTGTATTAGGTATTATAAGTAATCTAGAGATGATTTAAAGTATACGGGAGGATGTACATAAGTTACCGTGGATTGGGAATTGAAAAAAATTGGAAGTTCTCCATGTCGGAACAGGTACATTGTATTATTTAGCGACAGTTAGTCAAATATTTGTCTTGGTATATAGTATATATTTTACCTTTCTATGCATATAAAACACTTAAGAAACATATGTATTTTGTTACGTACCCCGTAACTGGGTCACTTACCAGCAAAGATAGAGAGGTCCATTGAAGTCTGATGGTACTATTTTTAACAGTATTTATTGATCAAAATACACAAAAGTAATATCAATGCAAACATACAGATAATATACGTCGTCAATACTAAATCTAAAAGCGCGGGTATAATAATAATAAGAAATAGCTCTATTGTTGTCTAGGGGATAATGTATTGTCCGATGGAAATATAAAAGTCACTCAAGTTCATTCAGGCTGCAGCTTTTGGTTGGAGAGAGAGACGATGTTTTTAGAACTTGCCCGTTTTCCTTTTTATGATGTCGATCCTTCGAAATGTCGTCGGTGGTGATCTCTTCTTTAGCTAAGCCGTCTTCCGTGGTAAGGCCTCAATCCCGGGCAACAGGAAAGGACACACGTGGACCTTCCACCGGCTGTCACTATTAAACGCTGTCACGGGATTTCTAGCGTTTCTCCTGGTGCGACTAAAGGGGTTGTTCCCCAGACCTTCTTTTATCCTTACTCATGGGGTCTCAGATGTCAATCAGGCTGGAATGATGCCACCCCTCAACCAACCCACTTTTGGTCATTCCCTGAGAGCTTCAAATAAATAATACAGTGCTCAATACACAATTCCGTCTCCAAGAGACAATGGCCATTTCTCATGGCTTTGTATCGCTGAGGGGCCGGGACACATTCCAAACGTCTCTCTCTCATTTCCTGGGTCTCCTGACCCGAATTAATAGCGATCTTGCGATTCTCAAAAAGGAGGGGGCTACTTTGTACCCTTCGGCCCCTCAGAGTTGGGGCACAGTCATAACAATTTCAATAATTAAACCACTGTGTTGCTTAGTAATAGTTGTAGCTTTCATTGGGGCAGGGCCTTCACATGCTCCATTATTCTCACTTTATCCTTTAAAATTGTTCCGATCGTTGACTGTAGCCTAACGCTTTTCCAATTACCGATGGCATTTTACCTTTTTCCAATCGCTTTATTATTTCCACTTTATTTTCATTCGTGATCGTTTTCCGGAACAGAAACACTGCGGGCGGTGGGTCCCGAACTCTGCCGGGTCCTAAATTCCACCACATTGAGACAGGTTAAATAAGGTCTGGAGCTCCGCCGGGTCTTAAAGTCCACCTCACTGAGACAGGTTTAATAAGGTCCGGAACTCCGCTGGGCCTAAAGTCTACCGACTTGAGTATCCAGGTTTTTTGGTATTTGCAGGGGGTCCCGGAACCAATCCCCCGCGGATAAGGAGGGCCGACTGTATACCTTTTACATAGCATTGCAAAACAAAGGAAGGTGGTTGTTAAATCATGGTTATAAATTGGCAGGATGTAATCCATGAGATGGCAATAAGGTATTATTATTGGGTATAAGCAATATGTCAATCTGCAAAGCCTTTGGTCATTTTGCTGTTTGTGCTAACTGGGGGTTCTCCAGATCCTATGAAGTTAGGTTGTACTAAGAATTTAGAATAAACTATTTAGATTTTGTACTAGCTGACTTTTGCCACATTCCTGTACAAGCACCATCTGTCTTGATTCTGAATGTCCAAACATTTTGCCTGAAGTACAACGTAATAAGGCATAGGAGCATAGATAGGCCATTTGGCCCATTGTGTCTGTTCTGCCATTCAATCATGGCTGATCCATTTTCCCGCCTTCTCCACATAATATTTGATGCCCTAACTAATCAAGAACCAATGTACTTGGTGACTAAGCTTCAGCAGTCCAAATGGCTAGTAATTTTCAAAGATTCTAGATCAGGTGTTCCTAACTTTTTTTTAATGCCATGGACCCAAGGGCACCCCAGGCTGGGAATCCCTGTTCTAGATGAAATCTCTTTTTGTCTCAATCCTGATGCTTAAATGTATGTTTATTTTTGAATATACATTGTTGTTTAAGCATGATAACATTCTCCACAAAATACCATAGTTTCATCTCCATCAAAGAAAAGGTCTCAGCCAGAAATGTTGACTGTTTATTCATTTCCATAGATACTGCCTGACCTGCTGAATTTTTTCAACATTTTGTCTGTATTCCTCAAATCTCCTCTCCTTGACATTCAGTTTTGTATTCTGAAGGTTATTGATCCTAGAAATCTTAGATGCATCTGAAAATACTGTACACAAGCAGATCAGTGGTTTGCAGTTCTGCAATGAATGACTCGTGTTTGGTTAAAGTAGAGCAGGTTATGTTAAGTGGAGGAGAAAATTCTTAATTGGTTGGAAGGAGATTACAAAACCAAGGAAAGTAGAAGATTTATGACGGATGGGGAGCGGATCTTTTAGGCATGAGTGAGATATGGTGAGAGTAAAGAGATGCTGTTGAGGCTATATTATTTAAAGCAGAATAATGATAGCTGTTTTGCTTGAAGTATAAAGTCATAGGAGAAAGGCTATTTTGAGAGGGTTAATGGACAGATCAAATTCAAGTCAGTAAGAAAAATGGTAAGCATGAGAGTGTACTGAGTAGGAAATTTTGGGTGGATGCAATATGAATTTAAATCACATGAAGTAAGGAAAGAAGATTACAGTGGGAGCAAGAGAGGCCTCTTGTTGAGGCATGGCAGGGAAATAGCTTGCATTCAGGTGAGGAAATGAACAAAAGGAAGTTGGTATTGTCATAGTCATTATGAATCAGCACTTACAAATCTATACTTCACTGTGAGTGATTTTGTTTGTCCGTTAAAACTGTCATTTACATCTGTTTTCCTGAAGCTTCAGTCCTTCCCCTGGGAGTCCACAATCTTGCTTTTCACTCTGAGCAAACATTATTTCTCAGCCTGCCTTTATCCTTTGATTTCCTGGTTACCCATTTTCTAATCTACAATGCAAGAATATTGCTTGGCTGATAGTGTACCAATGTTAGCCTGGGCCTTTCAGATTCATCAAGAGGTAAAAAAGATAATTCCACTAATAAATTTCACAAGAGCAAGGTATGTCATTAAAGTGTTAGTGTTACAGTTATTGTTTTACTTTGTGCAGATAGCAATGCCTTAATGTTAGACATTAATTTTCATTAATCAAGGCATCAAAGTTCAAAGTAAATTTATTATCAATATGCATAAATGTCATCATATACAACCCTGAGATTTATTTTCCTGTGGGGCACACTCAATAAATCAAAATAGAATAATAACCATAATAGAATCAATGAAAGACTGCACCAACTTGGGTGTTCAACAATAATAAATAACAATAAATATTGAAAACATAAGATAAAGAGCCTTTGAAAGCAAGTCCATACACTGTGGGAACATTTCAATGATGGGGCAAGTGAAGTTATCCCCTTTTGTTCAAGAGCTTGATGGTTGAGGGGTAATAGCTATTCCTGAACCTGATGGTTTGGGTCCTGAGACTCCTGTATTATTTCCTGATAGAACGGCGAGAGGAGCCCATGACCTGGGTGTTGGGAGTCTCTGATGATGAATGCTGCTTTCCTGCAACAAAGCTTTGTGTAGATGTACTCCGTGATGGAAAGGGTTTTAAGTGTGATGGACTGTTCTGTATTCACTACTTTTTTTTAGGATTTTCTGTTCTTGGCGATTGGTGTTTCCATACCAGGCTGTGATGCAGCCAGTCATGTACAGGTGGGCCCCGTTTTTCAAATGTTCACTTTACGACACCTTGCTGTTACGAAAGACCTACATTAGTTACCTGTTTTCGCTAACAGAAGGTGTTTTCACTGTTATGAAAAAAAGGCAGCATGCGCCCTGAGCAACCAAGCTCCTCCCCCGAAACTGCATTCTAGCCGTCATTGCTTAAATACGTGCCTGTGAGCATCTGTGCTTTGTCGATTTATTTTGTGCATCAGTTAGCAAGATGAGTTCTAAGGTATCGGAAAAGCCTAAGAGAGCTCGTAAGGGTGTTACGCAGCATAAAACTAGACATAATTAAGTGTTTTGATTGTGGTGAACAAAGTAAGGACATTGTCCGCGTGTTGAACTTGCCTGTGTCCACCATTCACACTTTTTATATGCAGAGAGAAAGAATCTTGAAAGCTGCCGATGTTACTGTTGGTTCTGCTCATAGCAAAGTGGTCTCTCTTAGTCGGCATCCAATAGTGGATAAAATGGAAAATCTGTTGCTTGAGTGGATTGATAGGTGTACAAAGCGTAGTGTTCCATTAAGTTATCTTTTTAATAAGCTGAAACAGAAAGCACTGGATGATGGTGATGAAAGTGTTGCAAAAGTGGAATTTAAAGGTAGTCATGGGTGGTTTGATCGGTTTCTGAGGTGAGGGCACCTTCATAGCTTACTGGAGAGAGTGCTTCAGCTGATACTGAAGCTGCCGAAAAGTTCCCAGCAGAAATGAAGAAAATAATTACAGAAGGTGGTCATTCGTATACGCAAGTGTTTAACTGTGATGAAACTGCAACTTATTGGAAATAATTGCCGACAACCCAGTCTCCTGTACCTCCCACCACCCCAACCTCTGACGACTCAGCCTAACACACCATCGTCAGTGTGCTCGTAGTCTTCCTGATTCCGGTAAGTGAAACTACACTGTACATACATTATTTCTACTTTATATAGGCTGTGTATTTATCATATCATTCCTGCTTTTACGAAATGTTTCTGTTATTTTAGGTCTTATGTGTTATTTGACATGATTTTGTAGGTTATTTTTTGGGTCTAGGAACGTTCACAAATTTTTTCCATGTTAATAAATGGTAATTGCTTATTCACTTTACGACATTCCGGCTTATGAACCGTTTCATAGGAATGCTCTACCTTCGGACAGAGGGGGAAATCTGTATTCTTCACTATACATCTATCGAAGTTTGTCAAAGTTTTAGATGCTGAGTCTTTGCAAACTCTTAAGGAAGTAGAGATGTGCTGGGCCTAGGACAGGTCCTCTGAAGTAATAACACCAAGGAATTTTAAAGTTGCTGATGCTCTCTACCTTTGGTCCTCTGAGGACTGGCTCATGGACCTCTAGTTTCTTTCTGAAGCCAATAATCAGCTCCTGGTCTTGCTGACATTGAATAAAAGGTTGTTTTTGGTCACCACTCAGCCATATTTTTAGTCTCCCACCTTGTATGCTGATTCATCACTATCTTTGATTTGGTGTATGACAATGGTGTCATTAGCAAACTTGAATATGGCATTTGAGCTGTGTTTAGTCGCACAGTCATAAGTGTAAAGCGAGTAGAGCAGAGGGCTAAGCACATAGCCTGTGTTGATGGAGATTGTGGAGGCAATGTTGCCAATCTGAACAGACTGGGGTCTGCATGTGAGGAAATTGCAGATTTAATTGCACAAGAGGGTATAAAGACCAAGGTCTTGAAGCTAAATTGATTTGTTTTCAGTGGATGATGGTGTTGAATACTGAGCTGTAGTCACAAGAGAGCATCCTGATGTATGCATTTTTTTTTACTGTCTAGATATTCCAAGGTTCAATGAAGAGCCAATGAGATGGCATCTTCTGTGGAATCTGTTGCTCCAGTGAGTAAATTGGAGCGGATCCAGGTTGCTTCTCAGGCAGGAGTTGATGGCTTCAAAACCAACATCTCAACACAATTCATCACTGTGGATGTATATGCTACTGGATGATGGTCATTGAGGCAGGTTACCACATTCTTAATAGGCACCAGTATAATTAAAGCTTGCTTGAAACAGGTGGGTACTCAGACTGTTGAAGCGAGAGGTTAAAAATCTCAGAGAACACTCCAGCCAGTTGACCAGCACAGGTATTTAATACTTGGACAGGTAGCACATCTGGACTTGGTGCTTTTCTTGGGTTCACCCTTCTGAAGGCTACTTGCATGTTGGCTTCAGATCTGAAATCACAGGTTCATTGGGGGAAGTGGGAGTTCCTGATTGTTCCTCCATGTTTTGATGGTCAAAATGGGCATACAAGGTATTGAGTTCATATGTTGCTTGATTTAACTTTATAAGAAATGATAGTATTCTCTTTCCCTTAATAGGGAGTGTTATATACCCCTAGGGTTCATTTTTTCTGTGGACTGTCACTTTAAAACACAAAAAGAATGAGACTGACTTTTGAACACTGTTGGATTTCTGCTGACTACAAAATTGTTTGGTTACTGTGGTGAGAGAGGTGGCGTTATTTGATGGACACACAGTCAGAGTCAAGATGGATTCGGTCAGTGGAAGGCACCAGTGAGTGTGGTCGCTGGTTTAAACTTTCAGTAGCCCAAAGGGGTGAGTTGCGATAGATCCAGAGTATTGATAAATAGAAGAAGTTTGCAGAGGGGAGAGGACAGGAAGGTTTGAAACAGAAGAGACCTAGTGACAAAGAGATCACTGTTTGGACTCTCTTCAAGTAGCCTGTAAGGGTGGGTTTGATTCTATTCGAATACAGAAGTGTGATTGTCACATAGTTAATCCACAGCAGTGGGTTCTCTGGAGAGGGGGAAACCTTTGTGAATACCACGTGTGTGTTTACCCTTGTCTGGGTATGGTATTTCACTGAAGAAGGCACCCCTGTGGCAAATCACTGTTGGAGTTACTTCGTATGACGTGGAACTGGGTAAGTGGCTATCATGTTGGGGTAACCTTGTGGAATCTACTGGTGTGTGTACCCTTGCCTGGGTGGTAGTTATCCCTGGAAGAGGGTCCCCTTTGTGATAAGCTACTGTTGGTGTTAATCCATCCGTGGATTCGGTTTGAGTATCCTGTGGCCACCACTTTAGGATGCCCCGTAGCTGAATTTGGCTGTGGTGCCACATGTGTTGAAAAGATATTTGTTGAAGATCACTGTCACAATTTCGGAGATAAAACCTACTGCTTTTGTTACTTTGTATTGCTGTCGTGGAATCTGTGGAAAATCAACGTAATTGCCTTCCCACAACATTCGCCTTTGGATTACAAATATCTCGCATTAATTAACTTGAGGATTGAACTGAACTTTCTTACATACCATTGTAAGACTATAAATCTTGCCACCTGAGCTTGAATGAGTTTGGGAACTTTATCTACACCTCTGTATATGCTAACTCTTGGTTTACTATAATATTTATATTATATATATTTACTATAATATATATAATAAAATATTTATTATATATAAATATATATAACTATATATATTTACGTAGTTACTAATAAAATAGTGATTTGTTAACAGCAAAACCAGATTCCAGGTGTGTTCTATTGCTGCTGATACTTTTACAGGATTGTGTGTACGTAACAGAAGAGAGAGCCTGTGGTATGTTGAATACTGGGTGAACGAGTAGTCTTTGGAACACTGCAAGTCTGTGTCTTTATTGATGCTTTGCTGAACACTTGAGTGCTTGGGGGGGGGGGACACCGATGCTTTTTTTTTGCTGGTGGGGTGGTCGTTGTCTTGCTGCTGCTTGTGCGTAGAAGGGGAGCTGAGTGGTGGGGCTTTGGGGTTCTAACATTTAACTGTCATTCTTTGGGGCACTCCTGTTTTCATGGATATTTGCAAAGAAAAATAATTTCAGGATGTATATTGTATACATTTAATGTACTCATTGAAACCTATTCGAGCCCTGCTACAATTGTCAAACATAATTTGTTGTTTCAAGTTTAGTTTGGAATTGCGATTTCACCTGTGAGATGGCTTTCTGGAAATCCTACTTGGACCTCTTGTAATTTTCTTGATCACCAGATTTTAATGCTTTTGATCTGGCCCTCAGCAGATTGTGGATCTCGTGTTTCATCCAGGACTTCTGGTTGGGAAAAGCTCTGAGTGATCTTGTGGAGGACATGCGCATCTACAGCTGTTTTAATAAAGTCCATGACAACCATGGTATATTCATTCAAATCACAGATATGTCCTTGAAAATGGTCTAGCCCACCAACTTGAAGCAATCCCATGGCTGCTCCTCTGCCTTCTGTGAGCACCACTTCATTGTCCTAATCTTTGAAGCTTTGCTGTTTGACCTCTGCCTGTATATAGATAGGTCAGCTAAGTAATGAGATTTACTGAAATACTGTTTGGGCATGAACTGGAGGCATTCCTTATCTTTGTGGAACAGTGGTCTCGTGGTCATAAAGGACCAAATGATTAAAAAAAATTGTTTTAGTGATGGGGTTGATAAGTTTTAGGTAAGAACTGTGCTATGGCATGCAAATGTTTGGGCAGTTTTGAGGAATCCTCTCTTTAAGCTTAGAGGGTAAATATGCAGGTTTAATGTCTTGTGGAATGGCAGGATTTTTAAAAGTATCTGAGTAATTCTTAAAAGTAATCTATAAGATTACTTCTTGGTGGGCTGCAATCATCATCGCTTGTTGGAGAGATTGCACAAGATTTAAAAGTAACTCGGAACCTTTTGGGACTTTCTGGTGGGCTACATTCATGATCTATTTGGCACTAAGCAAAAGTCAATTAAAAAGAAGTAAGGTGTCAGTGATAGGGCCATCGTTAGTGGTCAGGCTTGGGTTGTAACAAGTGGAGTTTCCAGTAAGTTTTAATTTTTTTCTATCTTTGTCAACTAGTACATAGCTAGTGTGGAGAGAATGAATCCAGGGTTAGTGAATGATCTTGTGGGATGGAGGGGAACTGATTGAGTCTGATGACCAGAAAGAAATGGAGAGCTTTGAGGCTTTCCTGGTGGGGGATGGAGATGTATAGGGACTGGACATCAATAGTAAAAATTTGATGATGGGGGCCAGAGAACCTGAAATCCTTGGAAAAAATCAAGAGTGTGTGAGGTGTCACAGATGTTGGTAGGAAGGGACTGAACGGGGGGGGGGGGGATAAAACAGAGTCGAGGTATGCAGATATGAATTTAGTGGGGCAGGAAGAAGCTGAAACAATGGGTCTACCTGGACAAGCAGGTTTGTGGAATTTGGATTAGGAGGTAGAAACAGGAGGTGCAGAGTCCGGGAATTTTGAGGTTGGTGGCGGTGGATGGAAGATCCCCAAAATCAGTAAAGTTGGTGATGGCATGGGAGACGATGGCCTGGTGTCCCTTAGTGGGGACCTATTTGAGGGGTAAGTAAGAAGAGGTGTCGTGAGAGTTGGCGTTGGGCCTCAGCAAGGTAGAGGTCAGTACGCTAGACTACTATAGCACCTCCCTTATCTGTGGGTTTGATGGGGAGGTTAGGATTGGTGCAGAGGGAATGGAGAGCCGAGCGTTTGGAAAGAGTGAGGTTGGAATAAAGAGAGGAGTGCTAAAGTCTAGACGGTTGATGTCCTGTTGGCAGTTGTCAATGAAAAGGTCCAGAGCAGGCTGAAGACCAGGGCGGGGTGTTCAGGAAGAGCAGGAGGTTGAAGATGGAAGAAGGGATCATCGGTGCAGGGTGGGGGAGGCCTTGCCAAAGAAATGGACTCGGAGATGGAAGCGGTGGAAGAAGAGTTCAATGTCATGGCAGGCGCGGAGCTCACTGAGGTGTGGGTGCAGGAGAACAAAAGTGAAGCCCTTACTGAGGACAGACCATTCTGTCTCGGGGAGGCAAGGTCAGAGGGATGGTGAAAACCCGATGTGGTTGAGAGCTGGGATCGGAGGGGGGAAAGGGGTTGGTAGTATCAGAGGGGAAGGGAGGTTTGGAGTGTTTAGGGATGGTGAGTTTAGAGAAAGATGGAGTCTCCGAAGGACCAAGAGCTGGCAGTGGGACCTGAGAGAGATAGGATTGCAAAGTGATAAGAAAGGGGTGACGTTGGTTCCAGCAGCAGCACATGAAGACATGACCTGAAGGTCAAGACTGGAGTTAGAGTTGAAGGTTGTACAATTGCAACTTTGGAAATGTCTGAGGTCGTTGGAAACTGCATTGATGGCAGTGGAGTCCAGGTTTTGAGTCTGCTCTGGATTGTTAGAGCCATTGAGGTCAGCAACAGAGATTGCGGTTTGGAGACATCTAGGCCTGGTGACATTGGAATCAGCAGGTTTTGTGGTCCTTATGGGTAGTTAATCTCTGGATTGCTGCCTATGCCATGTGCCAGCAAGAGTGTTTCAGATTTCTGGATCATTGGAATTTCTTCTGTTCAAAAAGAATGAGTTATACCTGAACTCAAGGGGGACCAATATCATTGTGGGCAGGCTTGCTGGAGCTGTTGGGTTGGGTTTAAACTAATTTGGCAGGGACATGGGAGCTAGAGTGAGGGGGCTGAGGTTGGGGGCAGTTGGTACACAAGTAGATGCAGTTTGTAGTGAGACTGAAGAAGGACAGGTAGATGACAGAACAAAATTGCAGTCAGTGGGATGAGTTGAAAAATCAACTCATGGCAAAATCAAAAAGGTCCATAAATGACTGACTATTGTATTCGAGTGCACATGTTATGGAGAATAAGGTAAATGATGTTGTTGCACAGTTTGAGATTGGAGGGTGTGATATGGCTGTAAGAAGATCATCATTGGAAGCTGAACACCCAAGGATATACCATGTTATCAAAAAGACAGACAGATAGGTGGATGTGGGGGACGACTGGGGGGGGGGGGGCTCTTGTTTTTTTTTAAAAAAATGAAATCACATTGTTAGAGGTGGCATAGGGTCTGACGATGTTGAATCCTTTAGGGTGGACTACACTGATGGGAGTTAAAGGCCCCTGCACAGTTGCCAGGATGTGGGGTACAAATTACAACAGGAGATAGAAAAGGCATGACAAAAGGGCAATGTTATGATATTCATAGTGGATTTCAGTGTGCAGTTAGATTGGGAAAATCATCTTGGTGCTAGATCCCAGGAAAGGGAATTTGTAGAATGCCCACGAGATGGCTTTTTCAAGCAGCTTGTAGTAGAGCCCACTACAGGATCAACTCAAATGTATTGTGTGTTGTGCAACAAACCTGTTTTGATTAGAGAGTTTAAGGTAAAGGAACCCTTAAAGGCCAGTGATCTTAATGTAATAAAATTCACACTGCAATTTGAGAAGCTAAAATCAGATGTATCAGTATTACAGTGAAGTAAAGGGAATTACAGAGGCAAGAGGAAGAGCTGGCCAGAATTGATTGGTAGAGTTCACTAGCAGAAATGATGGCAGAGCATCAATAGCTGGAATTTCTGAAGCCCAAAGAGAAGTAGTATTCTACGGTGCAGGATGATGCAACTGTGGTCGACAAGAGAAGTCAAAGCCAACATAAAAGCCAAAGTGAGGGCATATGATAGAGCAAAAAATTAGTGGGAAGTTAGAAGTTTGGGAACCTTATAGCAACAAACGGTAGGCAACTATAAAGAGCATAAGGAGAGAAAAGATGAAATATGAAAGTAGTCTAGTCAATAATATAAGATGATACAAATGGGTTTTTTAGATGTATGAAGAGTAAAAGAGGCAAGAGTGGATATTGGACCACCTAAAAGGATGGAGATTTTATAATGGGAGCAAAGAAATGGTGGACAAACTTAATATGTATTTTATGTTAGTCTTCACTGAGGAAGACACTTAGAATATGACTGAGATTTGAGAGTATTGGGGTGCCAAAGTGAGTGTAGTTGCTATTACTAAGGAGAAGGTGCTTTGTGTGCTGGAAGTTTTGAATGTAGATAAGTCACCTGGACTAGATGGGCTACACCCCAGGGTTCTGAAAATAGCAGCTGAAGAGTTTGTGAAGCCATTAGTAATGATCTTTCAAGAATCACTAGATTCTGGAATGGTTGTGGAGGTCTGGAAAATTGCAGATGTCACTTCACTTCAGAAAGGAGGCAGGCAGAAGAAAAGTAATTATAAGCCCTTTAACCCTGACTTCACTGGTTAGGCAGATGTTGGAGTCAATTATTAAGGATGAGGTTTCAGGGTATTTGGAGGCAAATGATAAAATAAGCTAAAGTCAGCTTGATTTCTTTGAGAGAAAATAACAGGCAGGATAGTTAAAGGAGAGTCAGTGGATGTGGTTTTCTTGTATTTTAAGAAGGCCTTTGACAAGGTACCACACATCAGGCTGCTTAACAAGTGAATAGTCCATGGTATTACAGGAAAGAAACTAACATGGATAGAATTGCTGAATGGCACGAGGCAAAAAGTGGAAATAAATAGGACCTTTTCTGGTTGGCCGCAGATGACTAGTGGTGTTTCGCTGGGGTCTATATTGGGACCACTTCCTTTCACCTTGTATGCCTTGTCTTCATTTGGTTGACAGAATTGATGGCTTTATGGCCAATTTTTTGAAGGATACAAAGATAGGTGGAGGGGCAGGTGGTGTTGAGGAAGCAGAGTGTCTGCAGAAGCACTTCAACTGGAAGAATGGGCTATTAAATGGCAGATGGAATGCAGTGTAGGGAAGTGTGTGGCTCTTTGGTAGAAGCAATAAAGACATAGACTATTTTGTAGACAGAGAAAATTCAAAAATCAGTGGTGCAAAGGACTTGGGAGTCATCATGCAGGATTCAGAGTTCATTTTCAATGTCATCTGTAAGGAGTCTATATGTCCTCCCTGTAAAATATGTGGGTTTTCTCCAGATGCTCTGGTCCCCCCCGGTCCAAAGATGTACCAGTATGATAATTGGTTATTATAAATTGTCCTGTGATTAGGCTAGGGTTAAATCACAGCTGGAAGAACCTGTATCCTTACAGGGTAGTAATCTCAGGATTGCTGCCTGTGCTACGTGCTAATGAGCAGAAGAATAGCGTGATCAGGCAAATTAACGTGTGGCTGAGAGACTGGTGTAGGGGGCAGGGCTTCAGATTCCTGGATCATTGGGGCCTCTTCTGAGGGAGGTATGACCTGTACAAAAAGGACGGGTTACACCTGATAGGGGTCCACTATCCGAGCAAGCATGTTTAATAGAGCTGTTAGGGAGGGTTTAAACTAATTTGGCAGGAGGATGGGAATCGGAGTGAGGGCTGAGGAAGGGGAAAACAGAAATAAATCAAAGATAGCAAGCAACAGAGATGATAGAAAGGACAGACAGGAGATGAAGGGTAACCATAGCCAGTAGGGTGAGCTACAGGGCAATAGAGACGTGGTGCAGTTAAAACAGAAAGCAGCAAATACTGGACTGAAAGTGTTATATTTGAATGCACGCAGCATAAAAAATGAAATGGACGATCTTGGAAATTCAGCTACAGATTGGTAAATATGACATTGTGGCCATTCCTGAAACTTGGCTGAAGGATGGCTATCATTGGGAGCTGAGTGTTCAACGATGTATGGTGTATCGGAAAGATAAGGTTAGTAGGTAAGGGGCTGGTGTGGCCCTGTGTATAAGAAATAATATTAAATCATTAGAAAGGAATGACATAAGATCAGAAATGCAACTCTATTGGTTGAGTTTAAAAAATGGCAAGGGTAAAAGGACCCTAATGGCAGTTGTATACAGGCCTCCAAACAACAGCCAGGACGTGGATTACAAATTACAGCAGGAGATCGAAAAGGCATATCAGAAGGGCAATATCATGATAATTGTTGGGAATTTTGACATGAAAGTGGTTGGGGAAACCAGGTCAGTACTGGACCGCGAGAGAGACTTTGTAGAACAGATTGTTGTTGAGCCCACTGGGGGATCAGCTGTGCTGGATTGGATGTTGCGCAATGATCTGGAGGTGATAAAAGAGCTTAAGGTTAAGGAACAGTTAGGGAACAGTGATCACAATATGATCAAGGTCACTTTGGAATTTGAGAAGAAGAAACTAAAATGCAATGTGTTGGTATTTCACTGGAATAAAGAAGGTAATTACAATGGCATGAGAGGGGAACTGGCCAATGTTGACTGGAAAGGGACACTAGCAGGAAGGACAGCAGTGCAGCAATGGCTGGAGTTTCTGCAAAAAATGAGGGATGTATAAGACCTGATATATTTCCAAATAAGAAATTTTCAAATGGAAGAAGGACACTGCCGTGGCTGACAAATGAAGTCAGAGCCAAAGTAAAAGCAAAAAAGAGGGCATACAAGGAAGCCAAAGCTAGTGGGAGGATAGAGGATTGGGAAGCTTTTAAAAACTTGCAGAAGGAAACTAAGAAGGTTATTAGAAAGGAAAAGATGAATTATGAAAGGAAGCTGGTGACTAATAGCAAAGAAGATGCTGAAAGCTTTTTTTAAAAGTATATAAAGGGTAAAAGAGAATTGAGGGTAGATATAGGACCAATAGAAAATGATGCTGAAAATTACAACTGAGATGGTGCTCAGCTTAATGGTCTGAGGATAGGTAAATTTCCTGGACCTGATGGAATGCACCCTTGGGTTCTGAAGGAAGTAGCTGAAGAGATTGTGGAGGCATTAACAATGATCTTTCAAGAATTGATAGATTCTGGCATTCTACCGGGTGACTGGAAAATTGCAAATCTTAATTTGCTATTTAAGAAGGGTGGGAGGCAGCAGAAAGGAAACTATAGACCTGTAAGCCTGACAGCAGTGGTTGGGAAGTTGTTGGAACTGATTCTTAGGGATGAGATTGCGACATACCTGGAGTCACATGACAAGATGGGCCAAAACCAGCATGGTTTCCTGCAAGGAAAATCTTGCCTGACTAACCTGCTGCAATTTTTTTGAGGAAATTACAAACAAGGTTGACAAGGAGATGATGGAGATGTGGTGTACTTGCTTTCTCAGAAGCTCTTTGACAAGGTGCCACACATGGGCTGCTTAGCAAGATAAGAGCCCGTGGAATTCCAGGGAAGTTACTTGCATGGGTGAAGCATTGGCTGATCAGCAGAAAACAGAATGGGAATAAAGGGGTCCTATTTTGGCTGGCTACTGGTTACTCATGGTGTTGGGACTGCTGTTTTTTATGATGTATGTCAATGATTTGGGCGATAGGATTAATGGATTTATGGCTAAATTTGTGGATGATACAAAGCTAGATGGAGGAGAGGGTAGTGTTGAGGAAACAGAGAGCCTGCACAGAGACTTAGATAGTTTAGGGGAATGGGCAAAGAAGTGGGAAATGAAATATGTTGGAAAGTGCATGGTTATGCACTTTGGTGGAAGAAATAAATGGGCAGACTATTATTTAGATGGGGAGAGAATTCAAAATGGAGAGATGCAAAGGGACTTGGGAGTCCTTGTGCAGGATACCCTAAAGGTTAGCCTCCAGGTTGAGTTGGTGGTGAAGAAGGCGAATGCATTGTTGGAATTCATTTCTAGAGGTATAGAATTTAAGAGAAGGGATGTGATTTTGAGGCTTTGTAAGGGACTCGTGAGACCACACATGGAGTGTTGTGTGCAATTTTGGGCTCCTTATTTTAGAAAGGATGTACTTGACATTGGAGAGGTTTCAGAGGAGATTCACGAGAATGATTCTAGGAGTGAAAGGGTTACAGTATGAACAATATCTGGCAGCTTTTGGGCTGTATTCCTTGGAATTCAGGAGAATGCAGGGGGCTTTCATAGAAACATTCCGAATGTTAAAAGGCCTGAAGAGGGCACAACTTCAGGATTGAAGGACGTCCATTTAGAACAGGGATACGGAGAAATTACTTACAGTCAGAGGGTGGTAAATCTGTGGAATTTGTTGCCTTGAGCGGCTGTGGAGGCCAAGTCGTTGGGTGTTTTTAAGGCAGAGATAGCCAGGGCATCAAAGGCTATGGGGAGAAGGCAGGGGAGTGGGGATGACTTGGAAGAATTGGATCAGCCCATGATTTGAATGGCAGGGCAGACTCGATGGGCCAAATGACCTATTTCTGCTCCTATATCTTATGGTCTTAAATAAATAAGCACACAATGAACTTGCAGGTTGAGTCAGTGGTAAGGAAGGCAAATGCAATGTTAGCATTCATTTCAAGGGGGATGAGAATATAAAAGCAAGAATGTAATGCAAAGACTTTATAAGGCATTGGTCAGACTGCACAAGAGGTAATGTGAGCAGTTTTGGGCCCCTTATCTAAGTGTTGTAATGGAGAGGGTCTAGAGGAAGTTCATGTGAATGATACCAGGAATATGGAAGGCTTAATGTATGAGAAGCATTCAAAGACTCTGGCTGGGTCTGTACTCGCTGGAGGTGGGAAGAATGGGGGGGGGGGAGGAGGTGGTCTCATTGAAACCTGTCGAATATTGAGAGGCCTAGATGGAGATGATGTGGAGAGGATATTTCCTATAGTGGGGGAGTCTACAACCGGAGGGCACAAACTCAGAACAGAAGTTGTTCCAGTTAGAACAGAGATGAAGAGGGATTCCTTTAGCCAGAGTGGTCAATCGGTGTAATTCAGTGCTACAGACAGCTGTGGAGTTCACGTCATTGGGTCTATTTAAGGTGGTGGTTGATAGGTTATAGCATGAAAGGTTGCAGTGAGATGGCAGTAGAATGGAGTTAAGAGGGATAATAAATCAACTATGATGGAATGGTGGAGCTGCCTCTGTGGACTGAATGGCCTAATTCTGCTTCTGTGTTTTATGGTCTAAGATAAGAACGGATGCTTGCAATTAGTCTGCCTCAGAAGCCCAAATGTAATTCACAATAAACTGTAATTCCATTGAACTGTAATGACAAACAAGCCCAGAAATGCTTTTGCACGTCATAAGTGGAGCAATAGAAAGGATGCAAGGAAGTTGAGAATTGGGGAATACAAGATGTGCAGAAACAATCTTGGAAGGACTTCCATTTTTTTCTCTTGTGCCCCCCCCCCCCCCATTGAATTAGATTGCCTTTATATTCCAGTCCATGAAGTTAGTGATTTTGTGGTGGAGTATGATTGTTTATGACATCCTGCAATATCACTTGGGTGCCTGATTTTAAGCTAGATTTGTACCACATTATTTCATTTAGCATCATGTTTGTGCTACAGTGATTTATTGTGTAGATCAGGGTGGTATTCACATTAATTTTCATGGCAGTTACCTTGGGTAACATTATGTGTAGTGTGCATACAGTATTTATTAACAGCCACTTTATCATGTTAATGTCAATGAAACAAGGTACTCAACTGTTGAAAACACCTTCCTGTTTTGCCATGTGACTGATGCACACAGGTTCAATACCCCATGCTTTTTCTGTGCATGAGAATTTATTATTCATCCACTATTCAGAATGAATTAATTGGATTTTGCAGCCCACTTAACTTGTTTGATTGTACTTTTTGTGTAAGGTATGGAATCCATTTTGAATCATAGGCATTTCATCTGAAAGTTCAAAGTAATTTTATTATCAAGATACTTTATAAAGCCATATACAATCCTGAGATTCACAGTAAATATAAGAAATGTGATAGACTCAGTGAAAGATCACACCCAACAGGACAAAGAACTAACGTATAAAAGGCAAATATACAAATTTTTAAAAAAACAGTAAATATTGAGAACATGAGATCATGAGGATAACACCTTCAATAATTTAGAATAGCTCAGTATTACATGAGAGTGTAAACCTCATTTTAGAGCTCTGTTCTGGGGACAATGGATTGAACTGTTGGATGATGCAAGTGCTGTTACCAAGTTGAGCAGGTGGGCTCTTTATTTACAGACAGCTG
Organism: Hemitrygon akajei; assembly: GCF_048418815.1. Taxonomy (NCBI): domain Eukaryota; kingdom Metazoa; phylum Chordata; class Chondrichthyes; order Myliobatiformes; family Dasyatidae; genus Hemitrygon; species Hemitrygon akajei. The sequence goes on from NC_133130.1 coordinate 21,925,323, forward strand.
AGCAAACCTGTGTGAAGGTACCATATTTATTTTTGACCAGGAGTATCTCAGTGGAAGATCAATTAACATTGATTTTTTAAATTGTTTGTTTTTGTCACTTGAGCAGGGAGCATAACTTTTAATTTGTGGTCAGTTAGCCTAGTGGAATTATGGAGCTCGATGGAATACGAAACTTTAAATATACTTGAAATAAACCTTACATTGGCCTTTTCCATCCTTTTCACAGCTGTTAGTCTCCTGTAATCATTCTTTAGCTGGATAAACAGATCACAGACTAAGTCAGTGTTCAGTGAAAGATTGAGGATATCAGGGAGTTAATATTAATACTTTTAGTACTTTCCATTGTTTGATTATAAATTGTAACAAATAAAGCTTGTATACAACACTTGATTAAGACTGATGAAAGCTACTTAGTAAAATAAATGAGCAATATTTTCTCCAATAACTGCTACAAAAAGTGGTTGAAATCTTGATCTTTGAAAATAAAATTTTGATATTTTAAATGTTTGCTTTTTTCCCTCGAGTGTACAGAAATGTTATCAGGGGTTATGCATATTTTGTTTTGCAGTTAACGTCTGTCCAGTTGTTGTACATACAAAACAAGCTGTCATACTTTTTAATTGCTTCATAAGATGCAGACAAGCCCCTTTTTGGGGTCTTTGTTAGGGAGGAGCTTTTGAAGTATCTGGTTGTTTGCAGCTGTGTTGTGGCTTTGGTTGTTTAACATTTTGCCGTTTTTTTTAAACAAACCCCTGACAGAAGGGAGTTTGTGTTTTCAGCAGACCGGCTTCATACCAAAGTGGTTTAAGCAGCTGTATTGTGGACGAACAACAAAGAGTTTATTATTGTGTCTGTGACGCAAGGAGCAGGCAATTCTGCGGTGAGGCATTGCTGCTGTTGATGTCGATTGTTGACTTGCCATCTGCCAGATAGGAAGAATAAAAAAAATGACAGCTCCAGCAGGGTGTTCAAGAGCTTATTCGAGAGACGCATAAACATGTGCAGATGTCAAACAACATACTCACAAGGTTCAAAATGCTCTATAGTGGTCTTGTCTTCTGGCAATATATAATCTCTTTTATTCAAAAAAATTGTTGTATTTCAATGTTACAGCTTTTTTGTATTGAATATCAACTATTGCTTAAAGGTACTGTGATTATTAAAATTACAAATTCCAATTTTTAATATACTTAAGAATGTATTGGGTCTCTTTACAAGGATAATGGTCTTTACAATTTGTGGTGCTGCTTCATCATTTTTTATTTTGTAATTTTGTGGTTAATGTAGAAATTATTTGCCTAATGATTTGGCATTTTTTTTTTACAAAGGATTCTTTAGATTCCTTAAAAAATTTCAATAGGCAATGTGCACGGGGCAAGAATGGCAGATTTGTGGATTTGTGCATTTCCATTCTCAAGTAATCTTGGAATACTGCAGGTTTGGTCCTATTTTTGTTCCTGATGTCAGTGAACTACAAAAAAAACCTTGTAAAATGTGAACTTTGTTTCAAACTGAAAGCACAGTTATCTGGCATTGAGGGTCCCTATGGTGAACTTTTATGTATAATCAAAACAAACAGCTGTAATATTATCACCTGTTTGGAATTATTTTTCAAGGAAGACTGAATACAAGTACAGATGTTCATGTACATCAGGAATATCTAGTTTTTGATTTTAAGTTGTCAAACTAAAATATTACCTCAAATTTGTCATTGTTATATAATGTACTGTCAAAGCCACAGTCTAGTATTTTAAAAGGTGCTATTTTAGTTTTGCAGTGACAGTACCATACAGCCAAACTATTAATTATATTCACTGTTTCATTTATTACCTGAAAGCTTTTTTAAGAAGAAAACATCCAAAAAGAATCTTGGCAAATCTGTAGTTACCAGCCAAAGGCTTGATGCTAATTTGGAATGCATCCTGTGGTAAAAGGTGCTTTCATCCTCGTGAATGAATGGATATAATTTTGCGAGATCACCATCACTTACCTCTCTCTCTTTTTTGCATTCAGAGTAGACGGTTGATTTCTATAGGCTTTTATACAGATCCCCACAGACAAAATGCATAGAAGTCCTTGTATTTATCTAAATAAAATCAATGTCCATTATCCTGACAATCAAATTGTAGACTTCCTATTTCATGTGTCTGCTCTGTATTCATATTTGCTCTGTGGAGTGTGGTTGATGAAAGAAAACAAATGAATTGTACCATATTTCTGTTGTGAAAACGTATTTTTCCCTATGCCCAGTGCAAGCCATGTGACTTTCTAAAATTTTGATCTGACTTAGTTTCCATTTCTGATTGACTTTTTACCAATCCTCCTCAATTTTAAGTATGTTGCAAGAGGGATTGGAGTGGAAGCACTTAATATTACTATTGCTTGAAAAGACGAGTTGTGGTCCAGTCAACTTTTGAGAAAATGATTGGAAGAAATTCTGAGGGCCATTATACATGATTTGTTTAGATAAGTGAAGATTCATTAAGGACAATAATAAGAGTTAAAGTAAAATTTTATTTTTAAGATTAAAAGAGTTGATATTGTTTACATGAATTATAATGTGGTAAATGATGTTTAATTCAAAATTTGCTCATTGGCGGGAAATCGTGGGTAAAAGTGATTTAGTTCATGGGTCACTAAATGGCTCTGGGTTTTGTGTAGTGCTAGGTCACTTGCATTTTCAGTGGCTTTTGAATAAAGGAGCTATGATTCAAGATGATATAAAAATTGACTTTGTTGACAGCGAGGAAACGCATTAATTTTTATGGATGAGTCCCTATCAATGGACTCGTCTGTTTGGCAACAAAAAGATAAATGGGATTCAGTCAGAAGAATGAAATTGTAAGTTTAAGGTAGACATAGAAAGGGAAAACAGTGGTCCAAGTTTAAGGAAAGAGTGCTTATTTACAGATCCTCAATGGTAGTAGGACAAGTAGTTAGGTTTGTTCCAGTGCATTAGCAGTATTTCACTAGCTAATAAAATGTAGATCCAGAGAGGGTAATTTTCAAAGCATATTAAGCTGTAACAGAGTATGAAAAAGGATCTAATGCTTTCCTGGCGTATGTAATGAATAAACTCTTCTCAGGCTTCAAGCTGGGTACAGGTATTGATAATAACTGACGTTTCAGTGACAAACTCTGTCATTGTCTTCAGAGATGATGCCTGGGCATGTCTGGTCTGGTGGTATTTATACCCCTATATTCCTTCCCTCCTGATTGGTTAGTGCTCATCCGATCAGGTTTCCACTCTCCCATCTTGAATTCCAGTCCGTACTTGGACCATGATGTTGAAGATGGCAGAGTTTGCCATTGAAATGTGAGAAGCTTGAGAAGAGTTTATTTGTCCTAACAAAACATATTAGCTGGGCCCTAGGTAATGAACATTTCTGGCTACTACATTACAGGATATGACAATACCACATAGAATTGTACGTGAATTTTGAGAATGTTGCTATTGCTGCATGTTGAGGAAGGAACGAGTTGGGTATTACATTAAAACTTGGAACCAGATGTAGATCACAACTAATGTATAGCTTGGCTCCATTTATCTACTTCAGGTCAGTGTATCTCTGGTACCATTGTGCACTCCACTACCAATTTAATTGACAAACTCAATAGCATTCTGACTGATGTGGGGTCACTACTGTTTCTTCATGTCACTGCAGTATCTCCTATGTCTTGAGTTTTAAATTTGTAATTCCTGCTTCTGGTCTTCCCTCTTTCAGCCCAACACCCTTCCTTCCCTACACCCTTGCACCCACCACCACCACCAGAGAAGATGCATAACTACTGTCAAATCAATTGTATTAGCAACAACATGAGAGGTTTGTCTGTTATTTTTGTTATTGTTCCTAGTAGTTATAAAACAAAATTCGAGTTGTTTTTTCCCTCCACTGAATTGAGCTTGGTAGCAGTTTGCTTAAATATTAATGATGGCAAAAAAAAAGGCTGTGTTATCTCAGTTAGATTAACTTGGAGGTCTGGTAGAAACTTGCACCAACTAGAAGACTCCCAGCTGCAGGCTTTTTAACACCATGTTTGAATCCCAGAGTCTCATTTAGCACAGAGTCATGCTCAAACTAACAATAACCACAGGGTTCAGGAACTGAATCACTGAGTACCATATGTCCCTTCCATTTGGGGCACTGAATGCATCCCAGTTATTTTATTTGTGCCATCAAGCAAGTTACTAAAAAAAATTAGTAATGCTTATTGAACTCGTATTTCAACTTGATCTTTCAGCATGTGTATTTAATAATAAATGATTAATAGAAATTTGCTTTATGTATTGGCTTTTAGGAAAATATTTCTCAAGTTTGTCTGGGTTTTCATTGTCTGGCATAGTTTAATCTTGGAAGGCAACACCCCTCTGATTTGCAGGCCATGTAGCATATTCCATCAGTAGCCAAGAGAGAGAGCTATTGGACAACTGCTCCCATCCTGATACAAAGATATTTTGAAGTCAGCCACAAAGGGCTGAGTTAAAGTGACTCAACCAAGACTTCAAAGATTTTATTTCTATTTTTCTTGTGTGCAAGTTCATTACAATGGTCATAACTATCTTGGCAGCAGCTAACCACTTAGACCAACTAATTATAGAAATTGTATTGCACTCTTTTAAATTCAGGACTTTTAAAATAATATGACAGAAACATTGGAAAATAAAAGTAGTTGTAAGCCACTTGAACTTTCAGTCTTGCTCTTCTATTCAAGATCATCGCGGTGGGTGCTATACATTGTTATTATATTGTTTATTCTCTATTCTCTTTGACCTGTCTTTAAAAAAAATGCAATAACTCCAATAATCTGTTATCTATCTGATTTGGAAATCCCAATGGTTCAGTATTTGACTCACTAGGTAATGTATACCTGGTTTCATCCCCTCACCCCCGCCAGATCCCAGTTTCCTGCCTTTTCTTAAAATTGCCAGTTTACACAAATAAATTATAATATTGTATAGCTTTTAAGTAAATTTAAAATGTGTTGAGATAAAGTAATCAAGGGATGTACAGAAACAGTTATATTTGAATGGGCAACATATTCTTGAGCATAAAATATTTTTTTTCTGCATCATTGCCTATTGAATATTGTTCAAATTACACATTATATCCGTTTATTAGATTAATATGGTGTGTTTCTGTTTCAGTTTCTTTGCTTTCTATTGATATCCAGAATTAAGCATAAACCATTATACCAGTATTTGCAGGGTATCCATTGGTTACAAATTGGTTCTACTTTTATATATGTCCCTAAGTCAAAAAATGTCCTTACAAACACATGGTTATATGGGTGGTCTGAGGTACACACAGCTGGTTCTAGAGATGGGGTGGAAATGGAGGCAGTTGGTTCTGATTTCCTTTCAAATTTTAAGATAAATTAGATTGAACCACTGTTCTCTTATCAAAAAAAAATTCTTTGTGGCATTGAATACTCTCATTGACACCTTTTATAAGCCTTGGTATATCTTGCCAAACCTTCAGATTTCTTTTTGCCTCCTATCCCTTTGTAGTGATTCTCTTTTCAGGTTGCGAGGCTTCAATTTGGTCATTTTCCTTTTTGAACAGCTGTTTTTCCAGTTCCATAGTCTTCATTGTACAAATCTTCATGAGATTCAAGCCATTCAGTGATGTCATGTTCATTAATATCATATTCAAGTTGATTACCAAGGGCTTCCACTTTCTCCTTATCATTTATCATCTCTTGAAATCTTCAGAAATCATGAATAAAATTAGTACATACTTTCTATCATTCATGCTCGTCTACTTTACCCCAGCCCAAAAATCTGTAGTATTCCTTACCATGTTGTATGACTTCCACAACTCCCTTAGTCTTTGTTTCTGCTGCATCAGTTACATTCATACGAAGGGTGATTGATAAGTTTGTGGCCCAAGGTAGGAGTCAATTTTAGAAAACCTAGCACATTTATTTTTTCAACATAGTCCCCTCCTACATTTACAAACTTAGTCCAGCGGTCGTGGAGCATACGGATCTTGGACCATCAGAAAGTGTCCACAGCATGGGTGATTGATAAGTTTGTGGCCTAAGGTAGAAGGAGATGAATTATACAGCTCCCGTTACATGCACATGCAGGTCAACTCTTTGAGTGATTATGCAGAAAGTTTGAAGTTAATAATTCGACGCCTTCTACCTTAGGCCACAAACTTATCAATCACCCGTCGTAGCTTGAGAAAATGTCTGATCTTGGTAATATGCTTTAAAAATTAATTTATTCCTTGATCATTTATTCTGTTGTATTTGATGGTGAGTACATAACCTTCCAATCTTCCAAAAATGTAGGTTGCCTGGGGTAAATTTTGAGAACCAGTGAAATCTTGAATAGCAAATTCTTGGAAACAGTATCTCTCAAGATTCAAGATTGTTTATTGTCATTCTTTAGTGCACAAGTTTAAAGGAGAGCAAAATGACTATACTTGAAGAATGACAATAAACAATCTTGAATCTTGATTCATGTGGAGAGAAGCGCTCTTCAAAAGAAACAGAATGGTTCATAAGTCAGTCTTCATAAAAGGCTAAAGTCACTCAAACCTTTCATTTGGACTTCCAAATAACTGGAATAAATGTTTTCCAAATTCCTTAAAGAACTAACAGGTTCTTAAATGGCGAAACAAGCAAAGCTTGCTATCTCCAAACACATTTCCACCAAGCAATAGGGTCCTCTCATTTGTCCCTTTTATATCCTGGAGTATTATTTTCCTCCTTGAAATATATCATGAATATGTTTCCAGTGTAATCCAATCTTGTCCAAACTAAGGGCTTGTTTGGCACAGCAACATTTTGCCGAATTATCTGAGACAAAGTAGCAGGAAGTGAACTCTCTGTAGTGTGGTCAGTACTTGCTGCTTTGCCTTCCACTTTCCTGTTACACAAATTAGACCTTGCTTTAAATTTGTTAAACCACTGTCTACTTGAAGAAAATTTTTCACTTGTTTAATGCAACGTGCTGCTTGCATTGGGGTTTGATGTAGTGTGATGGTATTGAAAAGAATTGCAAACACTGCTCTCAATATAGATGATATCTCTTTGCCTTCATAAATGCTGATTTTCTCCAGCGTATTGTACTTCTCTCACAATGAATGCGTGGCAGGAAACTTGAGTTATCAATTGTAATCATTTGCACTGTGCACATAGGAAGCTGCCATTTGCAGGAACAAACTTAAGAACCCATTGGAGTTTGGAAGTTAGGTGCACTTGTCGTTATGGGATATTTGTAGGCCTGTGTCTTTCTGAGTACAATAGGATTTCAGAACACCTGAAGCAAAATCTTATCAGGATCTTTATTGGCTAATCTTACAAAAAGATCAAGTATTGGTAGGGAAGCTCTTTTGAATTGGTAGAAAATTCTTTTACCTACAGACTAATTTAGAATAAGATACAGATTGTGGAAAAGCTTGTTTATATTGCTTAGTCTGAAAGCTACAGCTGGTCTTATAACTTTTATAACCGGATTTGTGTTTGGCCAAATTGAATGTCTGTGTACGTGAGCTATGGATGTATAAAACAGTTCATTAATTTGCATGTTGAGATGAAGAGATTTGTTTGTCTAATCACTCCTGTGAAAATATAATTAAAAAAAAAATCTAAGCATCTTTTTTTTTGTTCAGATAAGAGAATATGCCAGGCAGGATGTTGGAATGCTCCTCTTGCAGGATGTGGGAAGTCAAGGAGACCTCCGGTGTCCCTAACAACGATACCTGCAAGAAGTGCATCCAGCTGCAGCTCCTAACAGACCCCGTTAGGGAACTGGAGCAGGAGCTGGATGACCTCCAGATCATTCGGGAGACTGAGCAGTTTATAGATAGTAGCTTCCGGGAGGTAGTGACACCTAAGGAACAGGTAATTGGGTTACCGTCAGGTGACGGAAGGGGAAAGGGCAGGTAGTGCAGGGTTCCCCTGTGGCCATTCCCCTCCAAAACAGGTATATCGATTTGGATACTGTTGGGAGGGATGGCTTACCTGGGATAAGCTGCGGCAGCGGGATCTCTGGCACTGAGTCTGGTTCTGTGGTGCAGAAGGGAGGGAGGAAGAAGAGGAGAGCAGTAATGATAGGGACTCCATAGTCAGGGGTACAGACAGGAGATTTTATGTTCGTGACATAGACTCCCGGATGGTTTGTTGCCTCCTGGGTGCCAGGGTCAGGAATGTCTCTGATCGCGTGCACAGCATTCTGAGGTGGGAGGGTGATCAGCCAGATGTCGTGGTACACATTGGTACCAATGACATAGGTAGAAAGAGTCAGGAAGTCCTGAAGAGTGAGTACAGAGAGCTTGGTAGGAAGTTGAAAAACAGGACCTTGAGGGTAGTAATCTCCGGATTGCTGCCTGTGCCACGTGCCAGTGAAGGTAAGAGTAGGATGCTCTGGCAGATGAACACGTGGCTGAGAAACTGATGTAGGGGCAGGGTTTCAGATTTCAGAATCATTGGGACCTCTTCTGGGGCAGGTGGGACGTGTGTAAGAGAGACAGGTTACACCTGAACTACAAGGGGACCAATATAATTGCAGGGAGGTTTGCTAGTGTTATTGGGGAGGGTTTAAACTAGATTTGCAGGGGGATGGGAACCAGAGTGCCAGAGTAGATAGTGGAACGGGGGTAAAAATAAATGATGTTAGTAGTTCATGCAAAGTCACAAATAGTACAGTTGTGTGTGGTGGTAATAATCTTCTGAGGTGTGTCTATTTCAATGCAAGGAGTATTGTGGGAAAGGCAGACGAGCTGAGGGCCTGGATTGACACATGGAATTATGACATCATAGCCATTACTGAAACTTGGCTACAGGAGGGGCAGGACTGGCAGCTCAATGTTCCAGGGTTCTGATGTTTCAGATGTGATAGAGGCAGAGGGATGAAGGGTGGTGGGGGAGGGGGGTGGCTTTGCTAGTCAGGGAAAATATTACAGCAGTGCTTCAGCAGGACAGATTAGAGGGCTTGTCTTACTGAGGCCATATGGGTGGAGCTGAGAAACAGGAAAGGTATGACCACATTAATGGGGTTGTATTATAGACCACCTAATAGTCAGCGAGAATTGGAGGAGCAAATCTGCAGAGAGATAACAGACAACTGCTGGAGACAGAAAGTTGTGATTGTAGGGGATTTTAATTTTCCACACGTTGATTGGGACTCCCATGCTGTTAAAGCTCTAGATGGGTTAGAGTTTGTGAAATGTGTTCAGGAAAGTTTTCTAAATCAATATATAGATGTACCAACTAGGGAGGATGCAAAATTAGATCTCCTATTAGGAAATGAGTTAGGGCATGTAACAGAAGTGTGTGTAGGGGAACACTTTGATTCCAGTGATCATAACGCCATTAGTTTCAACTTGATCATGGATAAAGATAGATCTGGTCCTCGGGTTGAAGTTCTAAACTGGAAAAAGGCCAAATTTGAAGAAATAAGAAAGGATCTAAAAAGCGTAGATTGGGACAGGTTGTTCTCTGGCAAGGATGTGATTGGTAAGTGGGAGGCCTTCAAAGGAGAAAGTTTGAGAGTGCAGAGTTTGTATGTTCCTGTCAGGGTTAAAGGCAAAATGAATAAGAATAAGGAACCTTGGTTCTCGAGGGATATTAGAACTCTGTTAAAGAAGAAGAGAGAGATGTATAGCATGTATAGGCAACAGGGAGGAAACAAGATTCTTGAGGAGTATAAAAAGAGTAAGAAAATACTTAAGAAATCAGGAGGGCTAAAAGAAGACATGAGGTTGCTTTGGTAATCAGGGTGAAGGATAATCCTAAGAGCTTCTACAGGTATGTTAAGAGCAAAAGGATAGTAAGGGACAAAATTGGCCCTCTTGAAGATCAGAGTGGTCAGCTATGTATGGAACCAAAAGAAATGGGGGAGATATTAAATGGGTTTTTTGCATCTGTACTTACTAAGGAAACTGGAATGGAGTCTATGGAAACAAGGCAAACAAGTAGGGAGGTCATGGAACTTGTACAGATTAAAGAGAAGGAGGTGCTTGCTGTCTTGAGGCAAATCAAAGTAGATAAATCCTCAGGACCTGACGTTATTCCCTCAGACCTTGAAGGAGACTCGTGTTGAAATTGCAGGGGCCCTGGCAGAAATATTTAAAATGTCGATATCCAATGGTCAGGTGCCGGAGGATTGGAGAATAGTTCATGTAGTTCCATTGTTTAAAAAAGGCTCAAAAAGAAAGCTGGGAAATTATAGGCTGGAAAGTTTGACATCGGTTGTAGGTAAATTATTGGAAGGAATACTAAGAGATAGGATCTACATGTATTTGGATGGACAGGGACTTATTAGAAAAAGTCAGCATGGCTTTGTGCGTGGTCGGTCATGTTTAACCAATCTATTAGAGTTTTTCGAGGAAGTTACCAGGAAAGTGGATGAAGGGAAGGCAGTGGATGCTGTATACATGGACTTCAGTAAGGCCTTTGACAAGGTCTCGCATGGGAGGTTAGTTAGGAAGATTCAGTCACTAGGTATACATGGAGAGGTAGTAAATTGGATTAGACAGTGACTCAATGGAAGAAGCCAGAGAGTGGTAATGGAGGATTGCTACTCTGAGTGGAGGCCTGTGACTTGTGGTGTGCCACAGGGATCAGTGCTGGGTCCATTGTTATTTGTCATCTATATCAATGATCTGGATGATAATATGCTAAATTGGATCAGCAAATTTGCTGATGATACGAAGATTGGAGGTGTAGTGGACAGTGAGGAAGGTTTTCAAAGCTTGCAGAGGGATTTGGACCAGTTGGAGGAATGGGCTGAAAAATGACAGATGGAGCTTAATGCGGACAAGTGTGAGGTATTGCACTTCAGAAGGTCAAACCAAGGTAGAACATACAAGGTAAATGGTAGGACACTGAGGAGTGCAGTAGAGTAGAGGGGTCTGGGAGTACAGATACATAATTCCCTAAAAGTGGCATCACAGGTGGATAGGGTCATAAAGAGAGCTTTTGGTACATTGGCTTTTATAAATCAAATATTCAGTATAAGAGTTGGAATGTAATGGGGAGGTTGTATAAGACATTGGTGAGACCGAATTTGGAGTATTGTGTGAAGTTTTGGTCACCTAATTACAGGAAGGATATTAATAAGGTTGAAAGAGTGCAGAGAAGGTTTACAAGGAAGTTGCTGGGACTTGAGAAACTGAGTTACAGAGAAAGGTTGAATAGGTTAGGACTTTATTCCTTGGAGCGTAGGAGAATGATGGGTGATTTGATAGAGGTGCATAAAATTATGATGTGTATAGATAGAGTGAATGCAAGCTGGCTTTTTCCACTGAGGCTAAGGGAGAAAAAAACCCAGAGGTCATAGGTTAAGGGTGAAGGGGGAAAAGTTTAAAGGGAACATTGGGGGGCTTCTTCACGCAGAGTGGTGGGAGTGTGGAATGAGCTGCCAGCTGAAGTGGTAAATGTGGGCTCACTTTTGACATTTAAGAAAAATTTGGACAGGTATCTGGATGAGAGGGGTTTGGAGGGATATGGCCCAGGTGCAGGTCAGTGGGACTAGGCAGAAAAATGGTTCAGCGCAGCCAAGAAGGGCCAAAAGGCCTGTTTCTGTGCTGTAATGTTCTGTGGTTCATCAAGTTAATGTTTGTCCATCGTACTTGAAAATGTGGTAATGGACTACATTTGTGAATTGTGGCATTGGTTGCTTTCAGTGTTGAGGTGAAGAAGGCATTGTTTTTTATTTGCGCTATATCATTTGGTAATCTTTCATTATATAATGTATGTTACGAACCCCATAACTGGGTCACTTACCAGCAAAGATAGAGAGGTCCGCTGAAGTCTGATGGTACCATTTTTAAACGTTTTTATTTATAAAGGGGCACAAAAGTAAGGTTAATACAAACATTCAGGTAATATACGTCGTCAATTCTCAATCTAAAGCATGGTTATAGTAATAATCAACAATTCGAAGTAGCTCTATCGTTTGTCTAGGGGTAAAACTATTGTCCGATGGAAATATAAAAAGTCTCGCCAGTTCATGAAGGCTTTTAGCCGTTTGAGGGACCGCTGGGTGTTCACGGGTTGGAGAGAGAAAATAAACTTGCCAGCCTGTTGGACTCAAATCGTGGAATCGGGATCGTGAGTTCCCCATTGTCAGATCGGAATCCTTTTCGGGGTTATCAGCCACTCGATTCCCTAGCTAGGGGAACCAAATCACACGTGGCTCCCGAACAGCTTCCCGTCCTTACGGGAGCGATGAGCGATGGTGTCTCCGTCTGGGGCGTCGCTGGAGTACCGCCTCCTGCAGTCTCCTTTTTATCATGGCTGGCAGATTTGTAAATGTCAATCAAGGTAGGGTGATACAATCCCCACCCCACATTGCCCGAGGGTGTCCATGTCCCTGATAGCTGGCACGTACTATAGAGTTGCAATTCACACAGGTGCCTCTAAGAACAATGGTCAAATCCGTTGCATTGTCTCTCATTTCCTGGGTCCAAGACCCGAATTAATAGCGATCTTGCAATTCTCCGGAAGGAGGGGGCTGGTCCAGCACCCTTCAGCCCCTCAGAGCTGTGGTACATTCATAACATGTATCACTGTATATTTTTGGGAGAGCATCTTTCTAAAAGTATGAGAGATACTAGTGCTAGTATACTTGAACCTACTTGCCTTGAACATTTATTTCTGCAATCATGTACCACAGTAGAAGAGCCTTTACCTGCGGAAATGCTAACTTTGCTTCTCCTGACCCTAGTATGAATTTTGAACAGTTCATGACTTTTGCATAGAGAAGCATTTAGGTTTTGCTGATCTTTTAATATAATTTAACTGCATTCTATTTGTATTTCTTTACAAGAAATGCCTCTAAATTATGCATTTCTAATCATTTCAGCTCTTCATAGGGATGATGTTCACAATTCCGAAAGCTAGATATCTGCACTTTCCCCTTTTCATCTGACTCATTTACTGCCTACATGAATGTTCAACAACAGGGTACACTTAACAATGGCATCAGTGGTTAGTTGTATTGTAGCGGTGTGCTACACGCAGCGCTAAATTAACGACACGGAGTCGGTAAACTGCAATTAAAGATGATTTTATTCGAACTTCACAGCCTTGCTTTAAAGACTCCCTCATCCCGCCCTCCCCGGGCGCGGATGCTGTAAGGGACACGTACTCATAAACCCCCGCAGGCTTTTTCCCTTTGTTGCGGACCTGGCCTTTGTGCCTGCGCGCTGGCTATTTGTGAGCCGGTTCAAGTGCGCTAGGAAGTGGGTCGCCACATAACCCCCCCCCCCCCCCAAAACCGGCAATACACCCCCCAATGTCCACAGTCTGGGCCGGACCCTGTTTGGGAGGTCGGCCTCTGCGCCGTGGTGCCGGAAACTCGACCGGTTGCGCCAGGTCCACATGGGCCGGTTTGAGTCGGTCCACCGTGAAAACCTCCTCTCTCCCCCCCCAATGTGGACCCGTTGTTCCTGAGCACCGTAAACGGCCCCTCGTAGGGCCGTTGCAGCGGTGGCCGATGCCCGCCCCGTTGTAGAAACACAGACTTAGAGGTCTGCAGGTCTTTGGGTACGCAGGTCGGGTTCGGCCCATGCTGCGAAGTGGGTATGGGGGCCAGGTCACCGAGCCTCTCGCGTAGTCTGCCCAGGACTGCTGTGGGTACTTCCTGTTGCCCCCTTGGGGCTGGTATGAACTCCCCGAGGACAACCAGGGGTGTGCCGTACACCAACTCGGCCGACGAGGTGTGCAGATCGTCTTTGGGCGCCGTGCGGATGCCGAGTAGGACCCAGGGAAGCTCGTCCGCCCAGTTAGCTCCTCGCAGGCGGGCCATGAGAGCCGACTTTAGGTGACGGTGGAAACGCTCCACTAGTCCTTTCGACTGTGGGTGGTAGGCAGTGGTGTGGTGCAGCTGTGTCCCCAAAAGGCTGGCCATAGCTGACCACAGGCTGGAGGTGAACTGGGCGCCTCTGTCGGAGGTAATGTGGGCCGGTACACCAAAATGGGACACCCAGGTGGCGATCAGTGCCCGGGTGCAAGACTCGGAGGTGGTGTCCGTGAGCGGGATCGCCTCTGGCCACCTTGTGAACCAGTCCACGATAGTCAGGAGGTGCCGCGCTCTGCGCGACACTGGCAGGGGGCCCACGATATCCACATGAATGTGGTCGAAACGCCGGTGGGTGGGGTGGAACTGCTGTGGCAGGGCTTTGGTGTGCCGCTGCACCTTGGCCGTCTGGCTGTACATGCAAGTTCTGGCCCATTCACTGACCTGCTTGCGGAGTCCGTGCCAAACGAACCTGTTGGCTACCATCCGGACAGTTGTCCTGATGGAGGGGTGCACTAAGTTATGAATGGAGTCGAAAACACGGCGCCGCCAGTTTGCCGGGACGACGGGACGGGGCTGGCCGGTGGCGATGTCACAGAGTAGGGTCCTCTCACCTGGGCCTACAGGGAGGTCCTGGAGCTGCAAACCGGAGACTGCGGTTCTGTAACTCGGGATCTCCTCGTCTGCCTGCTGCGCCTCTGCCAGCGCCTCAAAGTCTACCCCTTGGGAAAGGGCATGAATGTTGGGGCGAGGGAGCACGTCCACCATGACATTGTCCTTACCCGAGATGTGCCGGACATCCGTCGTGTATTGAGAGATGTAGGACAGATGGCGCTGCTAGCGGGACGACAAGGGATCGGACACCTTCATGAACGTAAAGGTAAGCGGCTTGTGGTCCGTGAACGCGGTGAAGGGCCTACCTTCTAAGAAGTACCTGAAGTGCCAGATTGCCAGGTATAGCGCCAACAGTTCCCGGTCGGAAGCACTGTATTTGAGCTCGGGTGGCCGCAGGTGTTTGCTGAAAAACGCCAGGGGTTGCCAGCGCCCCTCGATGAGTTGTTCCAGCACCCCACCGACTGCTGTGTTAGATGCGTCCACTGTGAGGGCGGTAGGGACGTCCATTCTGGGATGCACTAGCGTTGCGGCGTTCGCCAAGGCTTCCTTCGTTTGAATGAAAGCGGCGGCGGACTCCTCGTCCCAGGCAATGTCCTTGCCTGGACCCGACAGCTGGGCGAACAGGGGGTGCATGATTCGGGCAGCTGAAGGGAGGAAGCGGTGGTAGAAATTGACCATACCTACGAACTCCTGAAGGCCTTTGATCGTGGTGGGTCGGGGGAAATGGCGGACTGCATCTACCTTAGCGGGCAGAGGGGTTGCCCCGTCTTTAGTAATCCTGTGGCCCAGGAAGTCAATGGTGTCGAGCCCGAACTGGCATTTGGCCGGGTTGATTGTTAGACAGTATTCACTCAGTCGGGCGTAGAGTTGACGGAGGTGGGACAGATGCTCTTGACGACTGCTGCTGGCTATGAGGATGTCGTCCAAATAGATGAACGCAAAGTCCAGGTCGCGTCCCACCGCGTCCATTAACCGCTGGAACGTCTGTGCGGCATTCTTCAGGCCGAACGGCATGTGGAGGAACTCGAAAAGGCCGAACGGGGTGATGAGAGCCGTTCTGGGGACGTCGTCCGGATGCATCGGGATTTGATGGTATCCTCGGACGAGGTCTACCTTGGAGAAGATCCATGCGCCGTGCAGGTTTGCTGCAAAGTCCTGAATGTGCGGCACAGGGTAGCGGTCCGGTGTGGTAGCCTCATTCAGCCTGCGGTAGTCGCCGCACGGTCTCCAGCCCCCTGTCGCTTTGGGCACCATGTGCAGGGGGGGGAGGCCCATGGGCAGTCGGACCGCCGGATGATCCCCAATTCCTCCATCCTCTTGAACTCCTCCTTCGCCAGTCGGAGCTTGTCTGGGGGAAGTCACCGAGCACGGGTGTGGAGGGGTGGTCCCTGGGCCAGGATGTGGTGCTGTACGCCGTGTCGGGGCATGGCTGCCGTGAACTGCGGTGCCAGAACCGATGGGAAATCCGCCAGGACTCTGGTGAAGTCGTTGTCGGACAGCGTGATGGAGCCGAGGTGTGGGGCTGGCAACTGGGCTTCTCCCAGGGAGAACGTCTGAAAGGTCTCGGCGTGGACCAGCCTCTGCCTCGGCAGGTCGACCAGCAGGCTGTGAGCCCGCAAAAAATCCGCGCCCAGAAGCGGTTGGGCAACGGCGGCCAGTGTGAAGTCCCACGTGAACCGGCTGGAGCCAAACTGTATCTGTACCGTACGGGTGCCGTAGGTCCTTACCGTGCTGCCGTTCATGGCCCTCGGAGGGGACCCGGTGCCCTGTTGCGGGTGTCGTAACTCGTTGGAGGTAAGACGCTGATCTTGGCACCGGTGTCGACCAAAAAACGGCGTCCCGACCTCTTGTCCCACACATACAGGAGGCTATCCCGACGGCCAGCCACCGTAGCCATCAGCGGCGGCTGGCCCTGGCGTTTCCCGGGAATTGGCAGGGCGGGCGACAACGGCGGGCTTCTGCGCCCCACCGCTGGTGGTAGAAACACCAGTGTTCGTTGGGCTCCCCACCCCTGCCTCTAGGGCTAGCGGGCTCTGCGGCCGGGCCTGGACTGGTTTGCTGCTGGGAGCATGGCCTGGTGATCTGTGCGATGGACGCCCCACTCACCTTCTTGGCGTTCCACAGCAAGTCCGCCCGGGTTGCCACCTTCCGGGGGTCGCTGAAATCCGCGTTGGACAGCAGCAGGCGTATGTCCTTGGGCAGCTGTTCCAGGAATGCCTGCTCAAACATGAGGCAGGGTGTGTGTCCGCCGGCCAAAGACAACATCTCATTCATTAAAGCCGATGGAGGTCTGTCTCCCAAGCCATCCAGGTGCAGTAGTCGGGCAGCCCGCTCGCGCCATGAGAGTCCGAAAGTCCTTAGGAGCAGGGCTTTGAATTCCGTGTACTTGCCGTCCGCCGGGGGATAGATAGATAGATACTTTATTCATCCCCATGGGGAAATTCAACTTTTTTTCCAATGTCCCATACACTTGTTGTAGCAAAACTAATTACATACAATACTTAACTCAGTAAAAAATATGATATGCATCTAACTCACTATCTCAAAAAGCATTAATAATAGCATTTTAAAAAGTTCTTAAGTCCTGGCGGTTGAATTGTAAAGCCTAATGGCATTGGGGAGTATTGACCTCTTCATCCTGTCTGAGGAACATTGCATCGATAGTAACCTGTCGCTGAAACTGCTGAGACTGTATGAACTCCGCAACCTGGGCCGCTGTGTCCTGGTCGAGGGAGCTCACCACGTAGTAGTAACGTGTGTCCTCTGAGGTTATCTGCCGAACGTGGAATTGGGCTTCTGCTTGCTGGAACCATAGGTGAGGTCGCAGCGTCCAGAAGCTTGGCAGTTTCAACGAAACCGCATGAACAGATGCGACGCCAGTCATCTCCGGTCCAAAAATTGTTTGGACCGTCAGGGTCACCAATTGTAGCAGTGTGCTACACGCAGCGCTAAAATAACGACACGGAGTCGGTAAACTGCAATTAAAGATGATTTTATTCGAACTTCACAGCCTTGCTTTAAAGCCTCCCTCATCCCGCCCTCCCTGGGCGCAGATGCTGTAAGGGACACGTACTCACAAACCCCCGCAGGCTTTTTCCCTTTGTTGCGGACCTGGCCTTTGTGCCTGCACGCTGGCTATTTGTGAGCCAGTTCGAGTGCGCTAGGAAGTGGGTCGCCACAGTATTTCCAAAAAGTTGATAGAATAAGTTTGTGACTGAGCAGTACACTACCTATTTGACAATAAATTATACATTATGGATTATTTTCCAATTAATTTGGAAATAATTAGACTTGGGTATTTTCTTTCCCCTTTTTTGACTTTACAATCAATTACTTTTTAACTACCGTAGATTCCGGATTTTAAGCCGCTACTTTTTTCCCACATTTTGAACAGCTTTGAACTTTGCGGCCTTTAAAACGGAGCGGCTAATACATGATTTTTTTCATGCCGCCTCGTAAACATTTTGCCTCATAACAGTAGACCAATAAAATTGATGAGTAGTTCACAGAGGTCCAATGAAATTGTACGATAAATCAAGCGCACTTTCACAATTAAATTATTGTAAATCAGTCATTTGTACTCACCCTCATCAACATGGAAAACACTCGAAGAAAAGCATTGTGCTGCCTTTATGGCAGTTATTTAGTTTATAATATTTTCGCTTAGTAATTCATTTTCTAGTTAAAGTTAGAAGAGTTTTAACTATATTTGTTTTCTGTACTACATCGCGGGATGCTATGACGTCACACCCGGTTTCGCCGCGTCTTGTGGGAAAAATGCCGTTTGCGATAAACGGAAAGGAGGGGGGGAGCGCATTACGCGAGCGGCATTGGATCTGAGCGAAACGCTGCTTTTAAGTTAAAGGCGATCAATAACTTTTCCTGGTAGGCTGCAGTATATATATTTTTTACCAGTCGTTAGGAGATATTGGAATGTTGTTCAGTAAAGAAGTATACGCAACGTATATTTAAAAGTAGCCGCGTTACGGGCACGGTTCGAAAAAAAGCATTTGCAATATGTATTTGTTTTTGTTACCATATGGATTTAATTAAAAGTTAAAAAATCCTCACGTGTAATATCTTTCTGTGTAAATATCTCATATTACAACGTGGGACACCTGCGGCCTAAAATCCGGTGCGGCCTAAAATCCGGTGCGGCCTAAAATCCGGTGCGGCCTTTACAAGTAAAAAATTGATTTTATTTCTAAAATTAGAGCCAGCGGCTTTTAATCAGGTGCGCTCTGTAGTCCGGAATCTACGGTAATTGTGAGTTTTGCTTGTTGTGAAGGTGTATAATGACAGTCAAGTCAAATTCAGTTTTTTAGTGGATTCTTTGAGAATGAACTGGAATCGTTATTTATTTCCACAAATCCACCCTCAATGTGAGTCATGTTCTGGATGAGGTTATCAAATTATAGACAGTCTGTTAATACAACTTTATTTACCTGGTATATAAGAGTTCTGACATAATATTTTAACAAGTTGAACTTGAGCTCCAAAAGTTTAGCCCTGTGAAAAGTTACAGGTGTAACAACATGGTCGAGTTTTGAAAGATGCAGCTTACCTAGCTTTAAATTTTTTTCCATGGAAAATGAAATTGGGCATCATGCTCTGCTTGCAAGGATTAGTTACCTCAGCACAGTTACTAAGTATCTTATTTTTTTTTGTAGGAGAATATATCAAAAACTGGAGACCAAGGTACTTTCTACTGAAGACTGATGGATCCTTCATAGGATACAAGGAGAAACCACAAGATGCAGATTTACCATACCCT
This sequence comes from Hemitrygon akajei, assembly GCF_048418815.1. Taxonomy (NCBI): domain Eukaryota; kingdom Metazoa; phylum Chordata; class Chondrichthyes; order Myliobatiformes; family Dasyatidae; genus Hemitrygon; species Hemitrygon akajei. The sequence goes on from NC_133130.1 coordinate 21,944,468, forward strand.
TTGAATAACTTCTCAGTGGCAAGTAAGTCTTGAATAGTTATGTTTTTTTTTAGTTTTCCTGATACTCACAGTAATATCTCAATGTGATTTTCTTTTTTTAATTCCAGTGCTCTGAGCTATTATTTTTAACATAACTTGATTTCTGTTAATGTAATGACTTGGAAGTCTAGAGCAGGGATGGCCAACCTATGGTGCATGCACCAAAAGTGGCGCATTGGATGATTAGAAGTGGCACATTGCACCCCAGTGGTGATAATAAAAGAGCTAGAAATGTATTTTACTGAGAATAAATCTAAAACTTAGCAATTATTTTTAGCAATTTTATTATGTGCATATCTTTTGGTGAATGTTACCTTCTTTCACATTAATCTGTTTTCAATTTAAAAATGTTCAATGAGTCAAACTAGGAAAGAAGGACTTTTGTTCTGCAGTTGTTCCATACTCGTTTGGTTCTTGTTTGATCCTGAGGCGCCAGGTGTCTGGAACAGTACAATTGACACTCATGCTCTACAGAGTTGTGCTTTGTTTGTCCGTTGTGAACATTTGCAGTTTTGAACTTTTCCGAAAATTAAGCCTGCTACGTACACGTAAAAGTATCATCAGCAATAGAATACCTCTGGAGTCTGGTGTTGCTGTTAACAAATCACTATTTTATTCGTAACTACCAAATATAGTAATTTAAACCAGGTAAATCAAGAGTTAGCAGTATTATACATTTATAGGTGTAAAAATCAAGTTCCCAAACTCATTCAAGCTCAAGTGGCAAGAGTTACAGACTTACAATGGTATATAAGAAAATTCAGTTCAATCCTCAGGTTAATTAATGTGAGATATTTGTAATCCAAAGGTGAATGTTGTGAGAAGGCAATTACATCGATATTCCACAACAGCAATACAAAATAACAATAGCAGTAGGTTTTATCTCCGAAGTTGTTCCACTCCACACATGAAGTATCACTGACAGTGATCTTCAATGAATATCCTTTCAACACAAGTGGTACATACCCGAATTCAGTGATGGGACATCCCAAAGTAGTGGCCACAGGATACTCAAACTGAATCCATGGATAGATTATCACCAACAGTAGCTTATCACAAAGGGGACCCTCTTCCAGGGAAAACTACCACCCAGGCAAGGGTACACACACCAGTAGATTCCACAAGGTTACCCCAGCCACACAATGTGATAGCCACTTATCCAGTTCCACGACATACGAAGTAACTCCAACAGTGATTTGCTACAGGGGTGCCTTCTTCAGTGAAATACCACACCCAGACAAGGGTAAACACACATGTGGCATTCACAAAGGTTTCCCCTCACCAGAGAACCCACTGCTGTGGATTAACTATGTGACAATCACACTTTCGTATTAGAATGGAATCAAACTCACCCTTATGGGCTACTTGGAGAGAGAGTCCAAACAGTGATCTCTTTGTCACTAGGTTTCTTCTGTTTCAAACCTTCCTGTCCTCTCCCCTCTGCAAACTTCTTCTATTTATCAATACTCTGGATCTATCGCAACTCACCCCTTTGGGCTACTGAAAGTTTAAACCAGCGACCACACTCACTGGTGTCTTCCATTGACCAAATCCATCTTGACTTTGACTGTGTGTGTCTCTGTGTCATTGTATTTTCAAAACTGGCTGCAGAAAAAATGTAAACGTTCATTGTCCGTCAAATAACTCCACCTCTGTCACCATAGTAACCAAACAATTTTGTAGTCTGTAGTAATCCAACAGTGTCCAAAAGTCAGTCTCATTCTCTTGGCGTTTTAAAGTGACAGTCCACAGACAAAATGAACTCTAGGGGTATATAACAAGCCTTGTTTTTATATTCAGTTACCCATCACAGTGGAAAAGAAAATGAGCAAAAAAAAAGCAGAAAGTGATTTCAATGAACAGTGAGAAAATGAGTTCTTATTTATAGCAGGTATGTCAGGAAAACTGTTGTGCATTGTTTGTGAAAACACTTTCTCACATAATAGAAGACATAATCTTAGTAGACACTATACAACACAACATCAGACTGAAATAGAAGGAAAACTGAAGCTATTGCTTGGGTCTGAGTTACAGAAAGAATATGTGATTAAGAAAAAGGAAGACAAAATATGTTTGTTAAAAGAAGCTGTGAAAGTTTGGCGATGCCAGAAGCGTCCTATGAAATTGCTTTAATGTTGGCCAAAAAACGGAAGTCTTTCTCTGATGGAGAAGAAATTGTTAAGCCTTGTCTCCAAATATTTGCAAGATGTCTTGGTGATAAAAATATCGAAAGGAATGTAGAGAAATTTGCTCTGTGAAGGCATCAGTTCCGAGACATACCGAAGAACAGTGTCATGATGTATCTGAGCAACTGAAAGACCTTGTCCTTGCTTGTACTTTCTTTAGCTTTGGACGAATCTGCTGACGTATGTGATGTAGCCCAGTTAAACATTTTTATAAGAGGAATTGATGATAATTTTAGCATCTTTGAAGAACTTATTGGTCTTGAGTCGCTTCATGGAAAAACAAGAGGATCAGACATATTTGACAAAGTAAAATCATGCCTAGAAAATCTACAACTAGATTGTAGTAAACTCATCGGTGTTTGCACTGACGAAGCGCGTCAATGATAGGTAAAGCCACTGGGACTACAACCTTGCTTGAAAACTTTTTAGGTCGTCCTCTACTAAAATATCATTGCATTATACACCAAGAGTCTCTGTGTGGAAATACTTTAAATTTGCAGCATGTTATGTTACTGGTTGTGAAATGTGTGAATAAAATTAGAGCAAGAGGATTAAACAGACGAGAGTTCAGAGAATATTGTGAAATGTTAGATTTGGAATACGGTGATCTTGTCCTTTGTTGGCTTTCTAGAGGACAAGTAGGCTTTCCGAGTAGATTTTGGAAACTGAAAAATACTGTTCGTAATTTTCTAGAAGAGAAAAATGAGTTGCCTGAGGAAAGAGCCCTGTTATGTGATGACAATTGGCTCTTTGATTTAACATTTTTAGTTGATGTTCCCAGCCATCTCAATGATATAAATTTGAAACTCCAGGGCAAGAACAAATTGTTTCCCAGCTTCGTAAATCATATCAATGCATTCAAGATGAAGTTAAAACTGTTCACCTTAAATGAGGATTTAAGCCAGTTTCCGCACTTAAAAGAGCAGAGTGAATGTGCTGAGATAATGGCAATTTTACAAAATAGAAAAAAAAATCAGGTTATTGCAAGAGTCATTTGAAAGTCTTTTTTGTGAGTTTGCTTAAGAAGACTGGATACTTGCATTTATAAACCCATTTTCACCTGGTGAACAAAAAAATCATGAAGATGCCTAGTAACATACAAATGGAACTTATTGACTTGAAAACAAATCAATTATTGAACATGAAATTTGATGAGCTTCCCTCTGTCTCAAATGCTTCTGACATGATTAATTTCTGGCAATTATTACCCTGTGAACATGTTCCAGAACTAAGAAAATTTGCCCAGAGTTACATCTGTCATTTCAGAACGATGTACAGATGTGAACAAGAATTTTCAGCCATGAAATTGATTAAAAACACAACGAGGTCATGATTGACTGATTCAAATTTGAAGAACTCTCTGTTGCTCTCAGTAACTAATTTAACTCCAAACATTAAAAGCTTGGCGAAATCAAAACAGACTCAAAAGTCTCATTAAGGTAAGTAATGTTTATCTTGTTTTTATTTTAATCAATATATCATGTAAAATGCTAAATATGTCTATATTAACATATTTTTCCAAGAATTGAATGGGGGTACAAGAGTTGTATGGCGCAGCTGAACTCATGCGTGGAAAAAATTGACGCCTGGAGTGTAAAAGGTTGGCAACCCCTGGTCTAGTTTGTATGATAGAGTTTGGCTGAAAGGCCTGTTTCTGTACTGTATAACACTATGAATGTATAAATTCATAGTTAAAGACAGTGTGTCTACTGGACAGAGCATTTTGGTATTCTTTCAACAATGTGTGTGAAATAGGAACGAAAAGGAAGGGAAGACTCTTAAATTTGCCAGACTACTTGTCAAATGATGGGGTGTTATTCCATTGAGCAATTGAATTGTTTCTTAACTGTAAGGGAGATCATGATTTTCAAATGTAGTATGAATAAAAATTGCAACCAGTTGAATATTAACTTGATATTGCCTAATCCAAATGTTTAGTTTCATATATACTTGTTAAGCCTTGTAAACTCAGTTCACATGAAGTTCATTTTGTATTTGATGTCCTTTGACTCTTTCTGCACATTCAGCTATCCCTTTATCTCTTCAGTTATGGCAACTGAAGGTGGTTAATCTTAGGATGTGAATATCAAAATAACTACTAAAGCTGGAAATACAAAATAAAGAAAAGGCTCAACAGATTTCGGCATACCTGTAAGAAGAGAAACAAAGCTTACATTTGAAGTCAAAGACATACCATCAGAACTAGAAAGGACACAAAAGAAATTTAAACTGCAGAGTGGGTGGTGTGCCTCTAAATGGGTAAAACTGGGTGACCATGAGGATCGAGGTTATGAGGCCGGTAAGTCAATGGTAAAAGTTAGAGTGAGAAGTTAGATATAGACAATAGAATGTGGGAATTACAAAATGCAGAATAAAAAGAAATGCCAAGCAGGTGAGGCTGAGTGTGACCTCTACTCCTAGAGAGAGGAGAAAGGCAATATAAGGGAGGATGTGGGGTGAGGAGGGTGGAGAGAAACAAGCTGAACCAATATCATAAATGGATGATTGATGCAGACACAATCAAGTTTTCTATAAGACCATAGGAGCAGAATTAAGCCATTTGCCCTATTGAGTCTGCTGTGTCATACAATCATGTCTGATCCTTTCCCCCCCTCCTCAGCCCCACTACCTGGCCTTCTCCCTGTTACCTTTGATGCCGTGTCCCATCAAGAACCTATCAAACTCTGCTTTAAATACACTCAACGACCTGGCCGCCACAGATTCACCACCCTCTGGCTAAAGAAATTTCTCTACATCTGTTTTTTAAAAATTTTTTTAAATTAGTTTTTCAAAACATTTTACAAAATTAAAAACCCCAAATCCCAATGAGGAGCATTAATACAGTGCAAGATTAAGCATACTCTGCATCTGTTTTAAATGGGCACCCCTCTATCCTGAGGCTGTGCCCTCTTGTCCTAAACTCCCTCATCATGGGAAACATCCTTTCCACATCTACTCTGTCTAGGCCTTTGAACATTCGAAAGGTTTCAATGAGATCTTTTCCCACCCCATCCTTTTAAATTCCAGTGCATACAGACCCAGAGCTATCAAACATTCCTTGTATGATAACCCTTTCATTCCCGGAGTCATCCCCCCTCTAATCCCACTCCAATACTAACACATCTTTTCTTCGACAAGGAACCCAAAATTGTAACAGTACTCAAGGTGGGACCTTACCAGTGCCCCATAAAGCTTCAGCATCACATCCCTGCTCTTGTATTCCTGACCTCTTGCATTTGTCTTCCTCACCACTAACTCTACATGCAAGTTAATGCAGTGGTCCTCAACCACCGGGCCGCAAAGCATGTGCTACCGGGCCGCGAGGAAACAATATGATTTGTCGATATGAAACAATATGAGTCAGCTGCACCTTTCCTCATTCCCTGTCACGCCCACTGTTGAACTTGAATGCACGCGAGGTCATCAGTCACCTAAATGTAGTGATACCCTCGCGCCAGGGATCACTGTTTGGCCTTGAGTATCCGGCCACTTAGTGCGGCCGGCGAGAAGTGCCATTGGTACTGGCCTGGAGCGCCGCCTCTAAACCAGTTTACCACACTGAATGTTCGTGGGGAACCTGGTTGTAAAATATTCGCAGACGACCTAATTCTGGCTCAGGGTTTCGTAAGTAGCAGAGCAACTACTTCGCTGTGATCTACTGAAAGTCATCCCTCGAGCCAAACTTTTGTCGGCCGATAGATCCTACCTATCTACAGGGGGGGGGGGGGGGCAGGCATGTGCCCTGTCGCACTTCTCGCTCGGTCAGTCGCACTCTCCAGACTACAACCACCGCGGCCCTGGCACAGGGACCCTTACCTTGTCCTCTCATTCCACCCACGACTAGCAGCATCTGGCCAAGGTGTCTGGCGGCAGGTGGGCAAGAGGCTGGAGTTTGGGCCCGGAGACTGTCTAATGAGGCCATGAAGCCTGCTTCGGCACCTTGAGTCCTAGCACCTTGCACTTAAAGACAAACCTGTTGAGTTTTTTGAGTGGAGAAAACATGAGCAAGCAGGACAGAAGCAAGTGCTGAGAGCCAAGAAAACTAATTTATGGAATAGATTGGACATAAGAAACCCCCTTTGAGTATCGCTGTCTCCCATCACCCCTCGATGGGACCATCTTGTTGCAGGCTCCCACTGATTCAGCAATATTGGTGTGTTGCAATGATTTTATATGCTCATACGAGGAAAATATGTGCTGGGCGTTTAATATCCAAGCGTTAGTTAAAATGTAATGATGCTATTGACTTATCACTATATTCATGAAAGAAAAATATGTGCTTTGTATTTAATATTAAATTTGTTAGATAAACCCTTTTAGAAATGAAATTGAGTGTATTAGCCACTTATAAGTGACTTATAGTTGGCTTATCACCTATATTCCAGTCGTGATTAACACTCCCCCCTCCCCCCAGTTGACCGGTTTGCGGTGCAAGAAAGGTTGGTGACCCCTGAGTTAACGTTTGGGGTCCCAAAGGATTATGCACAAGGACTCCCAGCTTCCTTTGCATCTTAGATTTTTGAATTTTCCCCCTGTTTAGAAAATAATCTGCACATTTATTTCTACTACCAAAGTGCATGACCATGCATTTTCTAACATTGTATTTAATTTGCCAATTTCTTGCCCATTCTTCTAATCTGTCTAAGTCCTTCTGCAGCCTGCCTGTTTCCTCAACACTACCTGTCCCTCCACCAATCTTTGTATTATCTGCAAACTTGGCAACAAAGCCAACTATTCCATTATCTGAATCATTGATATAAAATATTTTTTAAAAAAGTGGTCCCAACACCACTAGTCACTGGCAGCAAACCAGAAAAGGATACTTTTATTCCCACTCGGTGCCTCCTACCAATCAGCCTCTGTTTCTTTTAAACAGATCATACCTCCCCCAGAAGAGATCCCAATGATCCAAGAGCCCGAAGCCCTGCCCCCTCCACCAGCTTCTCAGCCATGCATTAATTTGCCAAATCATTCTGTTCTACAGTCACTAGTGTGTGGCACAGGCAGCAGTCCAGAAATGACTAGTCGGGAAGTCCTGCTTCTTGGCTTTCTACTCGCTCTCTAAATTCTCTTTTCAGGACCTCTTTGCTTTTCCTTATTAGTACCAATAAGTCATTAGTACCAATATGTGCCAAGGTACCTGTCTGCTCTCCTTCCCTCTTCAAAATGTTGTGGACGCAATCCAAGACATCCCTGACCCAAGTACCTGGGAGGTAACATTCCATTCAGGTTCCTGTTCACATTCATGGAATCTCCTGTTTGTTCCCCTGACTATTGAGTCTCCGATCACTACCACTCTCCTCTTCTTCCTCTTTCCCTTCTGCACCATGGATCTATGCTTAGTGCCAGTGATCTGGTTTCTGTGGGATTCTCCTGGGAAGTCACTCCCCCCCCCACCACCACCCCAACAAAATTATCCAAAACAGTATACTTATTTTTGAGGGGAATGGCCTAGTGGTGCTCTGCACTAACTGCTTATTCACATTCCCGTTTCTCCTGACAGTCACCCAGCTACTCGCCTCTTGCAACTTTGGGGTGATAACTTCTCTGTAACTCTGATCAATTATGTCCTCACTTTCCCATACAAGCCGAAGGTCATCCAGCTGCTGCTCCAGATCCATAACAGTCTTCAAGGAGCTGCAGCTGGATGCACCATGCAGATGTAGTTCCCTGGCTGACTCTGGGTCTCTCAGGACTCCAACATCTGGCATGAAGAACACACAACTACTATGTACTACACCAAGTACAGTAAGAGGGGGAAAAGGAGAGCTTAACTGAAGCTTAATCAGAGCTAACACCTCTTTCAAGCCAAAGCCTCCTTTGAGCCAAAGCCTGGCATTCCTACTCCCAACAATGGCTGCCCCACTTGTCCCTTCTGTACTTTTAAACAAGCTTCGCCGATCTGATAGAAACCTCATCACTGTGGCCTGCTGCTGCTGCTGATTGGGTTGCCAGAATGAGTCCAAATTCGTTATTGTCCAGGGGATCAATGTGCTTAAATGGAGGATAAAATGCTGTTTCTCAAGCATTCTTTGGGCCTTGTAACCATGTGGGAGGCCAGAGTGGGATGGAGAATTAAACTATCAGATAACAGGAAGGTCAAGGTCCCCCCTGCAGTCTGAATACAGGTGTTCTGCACAGCCAATATACTTGTATGATTTCTCCACTGTAAAGGAGAACCCAGTGTGAACATTAATTGCAGTTCAGGAGTCCACATTTGGGAGTGTTAAATGTAGTTCTGGTTACCACTCTATAAGAAGAATGTGCTGGAGAAGATTTAGAGGAAATTCACCAGTATATTCACAAAATGCTGGTAGAACGCAGCAGGCCAGGCAGCAACTATAGGAAGAAGTACAGTTGACGTTTCGGGTCGAGACCCTTTGTCAGGACTAACTGAAAGAAAAGATAGTAAGAGATTTGTGAGGGGGAGGGGGAGATCCGAAATGATAGGAGAAGACAGGAAGGGGAGGGATGAAGCCAAGAGCCGCAAAGTTGATTGGCAAAAGGAATACAGAGCTGGAGAAGGGAAAAGATCATGGGACGGGAGGTCTAGGTAGAAAGAAAGGGGGAGGGGAGCACCAGAGGGAGATGGAGAGCAGGCAAGGAGTGATTGTGAGAGGGGCAGAGAGAAAAAAAAGGGGGGGATAAATAAATAAGAGATGGGGTAAGAAGAAGAGGAGGGGGGGCATTAACGGAAGTTAGAGAAATCAATGTTCATGCCATCAGTTTGGAGGCTACCCAGACGGAATATAAGGTGTTGTTCCTCCAGCCTGAGTGTGGCTTCATCTTGACGGTAGAGGAGGTCATGAATAGACATATCAGAGTGGGAATGGGACGTGGAATTAAAAAGTGTGGCCGCTGGGAGATCCTGCTTTCTCTGGCGGACAGAGTGTAGGTGTTCAGCGAAATGGTCTCCCACTCTGCAAACACGAGGAAATCTGCAGATGCTGGAAATTCAAACAACACACACAAAATGCTGGTGGAACACAGCAGGCCAGGCAGCATCTATAAGGCGAAGCACTGTCGACGTTTCGGGCCAAGACCCTTCGTCAGGACTAACTGAAAGGAGAGATACTAAGAGATTTGAAAGTAGTGGGGGTCAGGTCTTTTCAGCGAAACGGTCTCCCACTCTGTGTTGGGTTTTTCAGCGAAACAATCTCCCAACGCAGACCTGCTTGAATTTGCGTGTGTTGCTTGAATTTCCAGCACCTGCAGATTTCCTCACCAGTATATTGTTTGGATTGAAGGAATTTAGTTATAGGAAAAGATTAGATTGGCTGGCATGTTTTTCCGGCAAGAGGCTAATTGGGTGAACTTGTTCTGCCACCTCTTGAAGTGCTGAATGATATAAGATTGAAAGACATAGGCAGGGTAAATGGTCAAAATCTTTCTCCCGGGGTAGGCGAGTCAAAAAAACAAGGCATAGTTTTAAGGTGAGAGTAATTTGTTCAGACAATGACATTTGGAAAGTGCTTACAGAGGAGGTGGTGGAATCAGATGCAGTACTTCATTCAAGAAGCATACAGACAGGCTCTTGTCTAGGTTAGGCAAAGAAGGATATAGTACCACAGGCAGTCCCTGGGTTATGAATGAGTTCTGTTCCTGAGTCCGTCTTTAAGTCGGATTTGTACGTAAGTCGGAACAAGTACATCCAGTATTATTTAGCGCCAGTTCGTCAAATGTTTTTCTTAGTATATAGTATATATTTTACCTTTCTATGCATATAAATCACTTAAGAAATGCATATATTTCAATAATTAAACCACTGTGTTGCTTAGTAGTAATTGTAGCTTTCATCGGGACAGGGCTTTTCACATGCTCCATTATTCTCACTTTATCCTTTAAAATTGTTCCAATCGTTGACCAACTGTAGCCTAACACTTTTCCAATGACCGATGGCGTTTCACCTCTTTCCAAACGCTTTATTATTTCCACTTTATTTTCAATCACGATTGCTTCTCATCAACAGAACAGAAACACTGCAGGCGGCGGGTCACAACCTCCACTGGCTCCCAGGGTCCGCTGGGTCTTAAGGACCACTGCACTGAATTCCCTGGGTCCTAAAGTCGACCGCATTGAGACAGGTTAAATGGGACAAGTGGGGGCTGTGCTGGGTTTGGGTATTTGATCCTCCACAATATTCTGCGTGGGAATTTAAACTGGAGGTGGCAGGATTAGTTTCTGAGCTGTACGGCTCTGCGACTCTGGCTTTTTCCTTTGTTACTTTGCCAGTTGCCATCATATGACATTTGGTTTTAAACTTCATCCTGTTCACTTTACCTAGGGTCTTAATAATCTTAAAAACTTGTATCAGAAACTATCTTGTCTTCCTGTTCCTTTCATGACCTTGTTCAGTGCTGAATCAGACATCCCCACATGTGACTAAGCAAAGTTGATCATAACTTTCTTGCTGGCTCTTGTGCCTCTATGTTTAGATTCCATATGCTTTATAAAATAAATCAGGTGTGTACAATAATTGCTTCTTTGCTTTACGCCATTTGAGCTTACAAACAGTTTCATAGGAATGCTCTACCTTCGGATAGTGGGGGAAACCTGTATTTTGAATCGCATTATCTCCTTGAATTACATCAAATTTCATCATCCACATGTCCACCCATTCCTTCAGCATTTTGATAGTTGGCTATTCTACCAACTCATTTGTCATTATTTTCAGGACACAATTCCAGAATTTACAATGTACTAACCCCTGAGAACCACCATATTATATGTCCATATTTCATGATCTAAAAGGATGTAATGGGCTCATTGAATCAATGCCAGCTCATGGAGGAATCTCATTCCCTCACGCATTTTCATAGTCAATTGTACTCTGCAAATCCCCATACATTCTATTGCCCATTTCGGGGGCAATCTTACATTGACCAATTGGTTACCTACCCACATAGTTTTGGGAGGAATCCCAACACATCACAAGAAGAACCTGAAAATTTAATGCAGTTGATGCTGAGTGCAGGACTGAACTGGGTCATTGGAGTTGTGAGGCAGCAGGTCCCCAGCAACATCATTGTGCTGTCCCAGTGATACCATGGTGTACTTCCTTTCAGTTCAAAAACCTTGTTCACCATTGGTCTCTGTCTAAATCTGTTTTCATTTAGATGTACAGAGGGAAACAGGTCCTTGTGGCTCTTTGAGCTGCACTGCAGCAATCCCAAATTAAACCCTACCCCATCACAGGACAAATTACAATGACCAAATAACCTACTAACCAGTACCTTTTGGAATGAAAACCGGAGCACCCAGAGGAAACACGTATATTCCAAAGGGAGACTATACAAACTCCTTACGGATGATGGCAGAATTGAACTCCGAACTCTGACACCCCAAGCTGTCATAGTCTCGCTAACTGCTACACTATTATAGCACCCACAAGGCAGATTTTCCTTCCATTTTGTTATTGTATTTTATTCTGTGGGCTTCCACCTTAAGAAGCCCTAAAAGGTTTTTTAAATATAAAATTAAAAACAACTGCAGATGCTGGAAATTTGAAATAAAACAGAAAATGCTAGAAATGCTCTTCAGGTCATGTCAGCTCTGTAGGAAGGGAAATGGAGGCAATGCTTCAGATTAAAGACGGTTCATCAAACTGAAGCTTACCCTACTTCCTCAGATGTATCCTGACCTGCTGTGTATTTCCAGCATTTTCTGTTTAATTTCATGACAGTATTCTATTCATCACATTAACTGCCTTTTCCTGATATCAACCTGAAATTGATGAAAATTTGCCAGTAACTAATCCTTGCTGTCTTTCTCGAATCAATCTATTTGTGACTGCTACTTCTGTCCCAGATGAATAAAGTTTCCCCATAACCAGGATTTTTTAAACATTGATCTGTCATTGCTAAGTTTATCATTTATGACATGGTACATGATTTGATCTTCATTTCTCATGCACCATGCTTGTGTCACTACATGTTTAGAGAATTGTGTTCAATGCCTTCATAATTTTTCTGGTTGTCTTGCTCAACATGATATGATGCATTCCATCAGGATAAAATGACATCCACTTATGTACACCTAGCCTTTCTGCTACCTCCTAGAACCATAGAACACTACAGCACAGTACAGGCCCTTCAGCCCTCCATGTTGTGCCGACCCATATAATCCTTTTTAAAAAAAAGTACTAAACCCACACTACTCCATAACCCTCCATTTTTCTTTCATCCATGTGCCTGTCCAAGAGGCTCTTAAATACCCCTAATGTTTTAGCCTCCACCACCATCCCTGGCAAGTCATTGCAGGCACTCACAACCCTCTGTGTAAATAAAAAAAAACTTACCCCTGATGTCTCCCCTAAACTTTCCTCCCTTAATTTTGTACATATGCCCTCTGGGTTTGCTATTGGTGCCCTGGGAAACAGGTACTGACTATCCACCCTATCTATGCCTCTCATAATCTTGCAGACCTCTATCAAGTCCCCTCTCATTCTTCTACGCTCCAAAGAGAAAAGTCCCAGCTCTGCTAACCTTGCTTCATATGACTTGTTCTCCAAACCAGGCAACATCCTGGTAAATCTCCTCTGCACCCTCTCCATAGCTTCCACATCCTTCCTATAATGAGGTGACCAGAATTGAACACAATACTCTAAGTGCGGTCTCACCAGAGATTTGTAGAGTTGCAACATGACCTCTCTAGTCTTGAACTCAGTCCCCCTGTTTATGAAGCCTAGCATCCCATAGGCCTTCTTAACTACCCTATCAACCTGCGCAGCGACCTTGAGGGATGTATGGATTTGAACCCCAAGGTCCCTTTGTTCATCCACAGTCTTAAGTAACTGACCATTAATCCTGTACTCAGTCTTCTGGTTTGTCCTTCCAAAATGCATCACCTCACACTTGTGCGGATGGAACCATCTGCCATTTTTCTGCCCAACTCTGCAGCCTGTCTATATCCTCTTGTAACCTTCGACAACCTACAGCTCCATCCACAACTCCTCCAATCTTCGTGTCATCCGCAAACTTACTCACCCATCCTTCCGCCTCTACATCCAGGTCATTTATAAAAATCACAAATAGCAGGGGTCCCAGGACAGATCCCTGCGGCACTCCACTAGTCACCGACCTCCAGGCAGAATATTTTCCTTCCACAGCTACCCTCTGCTTTCTTCCTTTTAAGCCAATTTTTTTAATCCAAATAGCCAAGGTTCCACTTATCCCATGCCTCATGACTTTCTGGATGAGTCTGTCAGGAGGGACCTTGTCAAATGCTTTGCTAAAGTCCATGTAGACTACATCCACTGCCCTACCCTCATCAATTTCTTTTGTTACCTCTTAAAAAAACTCAATCAGGCTCGTGAGGCACGATCTTCCCTACACAAAGCCATGTTGACTATCCATAAGTAGACTGTACTTCTCCAAATGCTCGTAGATCCTATCCTTATGAATCCTTTCCAGTAGTTTGCATACCACCGACGTAAGACTCACTGGTCTATAGTTCCCAGGTTTCTCCCTATTACCTTTTTTAAACAAGGGAACTACATTTGCCATTCTCCAGTCCTCCGGCACTTCCCCTACAGCCAAAGAGGATTCAAAGATCATAGCTAATGCTTCTGCGATCTCTTCTCTCAATTCCCACAACAACCTGGGGTGTATCATATCCGGCCCTGGGGATTTATCAATCTTAATGTTTTTAAGAAGATCCAGCACTACTTTTTCCTTAATCTCCACATTGTCCAGCACACAGGCCTGCTCTACTTTGACCTCATCCTGATCAAAATCCTTTTCACTTGTGAATACTGAAGCAAAGTATTCATTTAGGACCTCCCCAACATCCTCCGCTTCCAGGCACATGTTGCCCTCTTTATCCTTTAGCGGTCCCACCTTCGTTTTCGTCATCCTCCGATTCTTCACATACGCATAGAACGCCTCGGGGTTCTCCTTAATCCTACATGCCAAGGCCTTCTAATGCCCCCTTCGAGCACTCCTAAGTCCTTTCTTTAGCTCCTACCTGGCTACCCTATATTTCTCATAAGCCCCTCCTATTTCCTGCTTCTTATATCTAACATATGCTTCCTTTTTCCTCTTGATGAGTTGCCTCACATATATTTATATCTTTATATATTTGCTATAGGAGACATTATAGAGTATATACAGTATGGTGCCCTTGATGGTCTGTAGTTCTGAATGGAAGTGTTCTGATTCTGAGGTTGATTAATAATGGTAGATGCCAATCAAGAGGTTTTCTTGCCCATATTTGACAAGTCATAAAGCCTTTTATTTTAATGTACAGTATTTTGTTAAATGATGAACCTGTCAAATTGAATAATACCCTGATTCCTATGTCATGTTAACTTCATCTTTGCAAGAACTTTCCTTCTGTTATATTGTGGGAAGAAAATAATTCTTTTAAGTATTCTCAGAGAGAGGGAGATTTTAATAAATTTTTTTTGTGGTGCTGTTTGGAGAATTCCTCTTCCACTCTGACCTATTTGTTCTATGACCTCTACTGTTAAAATAAGGCAGCATCTCATATTTTGTTTGGACATATTGTAACTTTCTGAAATCAATAATGAAATTGCACAACCTCAGGTAGCTTGATTTCTTTGTATCAGTTGTATTACTTCAGTGCTAAAATTAGCCCAGTCTTTTTATTTTTCCCTTTTATTCCTTCTGGTAATGGAGGTCATGTCCAGCCTGACCTGCTGGGCATTATTCCTGCTGTACATTTTGTAACTCTTGTATTCTTTTGTTTGTCTACAACTGAACTCCATGGACAAGCCAGTATAACTTGTTCAGAGACATCACCCTTGTAATCTTGCAGTTCTGATGAAGGGACTTCAACCTTAAATATTAACTGTTGCTCTTCCTAAAGATGCTGCTTGCCTGCTGAGTATGTCTGAGAAAATCTCCAGATGCTGGAAGTCCAGCCAACACACACAAAGTTTAAACACTTCAAACACTTTGGCAGTTTAACGGGGGCACGACTGCACAAGCGCGTGTAAGTCGGACCGTGAGGCAGCGGGAGTATTTAAAGAGAGCAGTTAGACGGCGGGTGACAGAGCAGAGGGAGACAGAGTAGGAAGGCGTTGTCTCCAGAGGCTTTGGCGAGCAGAGGCTGAGGACAAGCTTCATTCCAAATGAGGTAAGGCCGGGTAAGTTCCTTTAAAAGGAGAACGTTTCAAAAGTTGAGGCAACGTATTGGGTAGGTCATGACAGCTGAGATCGCCCCTGTGGTTTGTTCATCCTGCAGCAAGTGGGAAATCAGGGATACTTCCAGTGTCCCTGACGACTATGTGTGCAGGAAGTGTGTCCAGCTGCAGCTTCCGGCAGACTGCATTAAGCGGCTGGAGCTGCGATTGGATTCATACTGGAGCATCCGTGATGCTGAGAAAGTCGTGAATAGCACGTTCAGTGAGTTGGCCACACCGCAGGTAAAGGCTACACAGGCAGTAGGGGAAGGGGTGGCCACTAGACAGCGTAGCAGTAGGCAGGTAGTGCAGAAGTCCCCTGAGGTCATCTCCCTCCTAAACAGATATACTGTTTTGGATACTGTTGGGGGAGATGTCTCATCAGGGGAAGGCAGCAGCAGCTGAGTTCATTGCACCATGGATGGCTCTGCGGCACAGGAGGGAAGGAAAAGGAGTGGGAGAGCTATAGTGATAGGGGATTCGATTGTAAGAGGAATAGATAGGCGTTTCTGCGGCCGCAAACGAGACTCCAGGATGGTATGTTGCCTCCCTGGTGCAAGGGTCAAGGATGTCTCTGAGCGGCAGCAGGACATTCTGGAGTGGGAGGGTGAACAGCCAGTGGTCGTGGTGCACATAGGTACCAACAATGTAGGTAAAAAAACGGGATGAGGTCCTACAAGGTGAATTTAGGGAGTTAGGAGATAAACTAAAAAGTAGGACCACAAAGGTAATAATCTCTGGATTACTACCAGTGCCATGTGCTAGTCAGAGTAGAAATAGGAAGATAAAATGGTGCAAAGGGGAGGGATTCAAATTTCTGTGACATTGGAACCAGTTCTGGGGGAGGTGGGACCGGTACAAACAAGACAGTCTGCACCTGGGCTGGACTGGAACCAATGTCAAAGGGGGAGCGTTTGCTACTGCTGTTCAGGAGGATTTAAACTAATGTGGCAGGGGGATGGGAACAAGTGCAGAGAGACAGAGGGGTGTAAAATGAGGGTAGAAACAAAAAGTAGTAAGGTGAAAAGTAAAAGTGGCAGGCAAATCCAGGGCAAAAATCAAAAAGGGCCACTTTTCAACATAATTGTGTAAGGGCTAAGAGTGTTTGTGTGTCAATGCAAGGAACATTCGTAACAAGGTGGATGAATTGAATGTGCAGATAGTTATTAATGATTATGATATAGTTGGGATCACAGAGACATGGCTTCAGGGTGACCAAGGATGGGAGCTCAACATCCAGGGATATTCAATATTCAGGAGGGATAGACAGGAAAGAAAAGGAGGTGGGGTAGCATTGCTGGTTAGAGAGGAGATTAACGCAATAGAAAGGAAGGACATTAGCCTGGAGGATGTGGAATCAATATGGGTAGAGCTGCATAACACTAAGGGGCAGAAAACACTGGTGGGAGTTGTGTACAGAGTTGTGTACAGTAATAGTGAGATTGGGGATGGCATTAAACAGGAAATTAGAAATGCGTGCAATAAAGGAACAGTAGTTATAATGGGTGACTTCAATCTACATATAGATTGGGTGAACCAAATTGGTAAGGGTGCTGAGGAAGAGGATTTCTTGGAATGTATGCAGGATGGTTTTCTGAACCAACATGTTGAGGAACCAACTAGAGAGCAGGCCATTCTAGATTGGGTATTGAGCAATGAGGAAGGGTTAGTTAGCAATCTTGTCGTGCGGGGCCCCTTGGGTAAGAGTGACCATAATATGGTGGAATTCTTCATTAAGATGGAGAGTGACATAGTTAATTCAGAAACAAAGGTTCTGAACTTAAGGGTAACTTTGAAGGTATGAGACATAAATTAGCTAAGATAGACTGGCAAATGATACTTAAAGGGTTGACGGTGGATATGCAATGGTAAGCATTTAAAGATCGCATGGATGAACTACAACAATTGTTCATCCCAGTTTGGCAAAAGAATAAACCAGGGAAGGTAGTGCACCCATGGCTGACAAGGGAAATTAGGGATAGTATCAAGTCCAAAGAAGAAACATACAAATTAGCCAGAAAAAGTGGCACACCTGAGGACTGGGAGAAATTCGGAGGCCAGCAGAGGAGGACAAAGGGCTTAATTAGGAAAGGGAAAAAAGATTATGAGAGAAAGCTGGCAGGGAACATAAAAACTGACTGTAAAAGCTTTTATAGATATGTGATTGGTTAAGACAAATGTAGGTCCCTTACAGTCAGAAACAGGTGAATTGATCATAGGGAACAAGGACTTGGCAGACCAATTGAATAACTACTTTGGTTCTGTCTTCACTAAGGAGGACATAAATAATCTTCCGGAAATAGTAGGAGACCGAGGGTCTAGTGAGATGGAGGAACTGAGGGAAATACATGTTAGTAGGGAAGTGGTGTTAGGTAAATTGAAGGGATTAAAGGCAGATAAATGCCCAGGGCCAGATGGTCTGCATTCCAGAGTGCTTAAGGAAGTAGCCCAAGAAATAGTGGATGCATTAATGATAATTTTTCAAAACTCCTTAGATTCTGGATTAGTTCCTGAGGATTGGAGGGTGGCTAATGTAACCCCACTTTTTAAAAAAGGAGGGAGAGAAAAACTGGGTAATTATAAACCGGTTAGCCTGACATTGGTGGTGGGGAAAATGCTAGAGTCGGTTATCAAAGATATGAAAACAACACATTTGGAAAGCGGTCAAATCATCGGACAAAGTCAGCATGGATTTGTGAAAGGAAAATCATGTCTGACGAATCTTATGAAATTTTTGAAGATACTAGTAGAGTAGATAGGGGAGAGCCAGTGGTTGTGGTATATTTGGATTTTCAAAAGGCTTTTGACAAGGTTCTACATAGGAGATTAGTGTGCAAACTTAAAGCCACGGTATTGGAGGTATGGTATTGATGTGGATAGGGAATTGGTTGGCAGACAGGAAGCAAAGAGTGGGTGTTAAATGGGACTTTTTCAGAATAGCAGGCAGTGACTAGTGGAGTACTGCGAGGCTAAGTGCTGGGACCCCAGTTGTTTACAATATATATTAATGATTTAGACGAGGGAATTAAATGCAGCATCTCCAAGTTTGCGGATGACACGAAGCTGGGCGATGGTGTTAGTTGTGAGGAGGATGCTAAAAGGATGCAGGGTGACTTGGATAGGTTAGGTGAGTGGGCAAATTCATGGCAGATGCAATTTAATGTGGATAAATGTGAGGTTATCCACTTTGGTGGCAAGAACAGGAAAACAGATTATTATCTGAATGGTGGCCGATTAGGAAAAGGGGAGGTGCAACAAGACCTGGGTGTCATTGTACACCAGTCATTGAAAGTGGGCATGCAGGTACAGCAGGTGGTGAAAAAGGCAAATGGTATGTTGGCATTCATAGCAAAAGGATTTGAGTACAGGAGCAGGGAGGTTCTACTGCAGTTGTACAAGGCCTTGGTGAGACTGCACCTAGAGTATTGTGTGCAGTTTTGGTCCCCTAATCTGAGGAAAGACATTCTTGCCATAGAGGGAGTACAAAGAAGCTTCACCAGATTGATTCCTGGGATGGCAGGACTTTCATATGAAGAAAGGTTGGATTGACTAGGCTTATATTTAGAAGATTTAGAAGATTGAGGGGATATTTTATTGAAACGTATAAAATTCTAAAGGGATTGGACAGGCTAGATGCAGGAAGATTGTTTCCGATGTTGGGGAAGTCCAGAACGAGGGGTCACAGTTTAAGGATAAAGGGGAAACCTTTTAGGACCGAGATGAAGAAAAACTTTTTCACACAGAGTGGTGAATCTGTGGAATTCTGTGCCACAGGAAACAGTTGAGGCTGGATCATTGGCTATATTGAAGAGGAAGTTAGATATGGCCCTTGTGGCTAAAGGGATCATGGGGTATGGAGAGAAAGCAGGTACAGGGTTCTGAGTTGGATGATCAGGCATGATCATACTGAATGGCGGTGCAGGCTTGAAGGGCCGAATGGCCTACTCCTGCACTTATTTTCTATGTTTCTAAAATGCTGGAGGAACTCAGCAGGCCAGGCAGCATCTATGGAAAAGAGTGCATTTGATGTTTTGGGCCGAGACCCTTCATCAGAACTGGAGGAAAAAGCACATGAGGCAGAGTTAGAAGATGGGGGTGGGGTGAGGTGGGGGAGGAGAGTAAAACACAAGGTGATAGGTGAAACTGGGGGGAGGGTGAAGTAAAGAGCTGATGTTGATTGATGAAAGATACAGGGCAGAAGAAGGGGGAATGTAATAGGAGAGTACAGAAGGCCATGAAAGAAAAAAAAGACCATAAGACAAAGGAGCAGAAGTCAGCCATTCGGCCCATCGAGTCTGCTCTGCCATTTCATCATGAGCTCATCCAATCTCCCCTTTAGTCCCATTCCCCCACCTTCTCACCATAACCTTTGATGCCCTGACTACTCAGATACCTATCAATCTCTGCCTTAAATACACCCAATGACTTGGCCTCCCCTGCTGCCCCGGCAACAAATTCCATAGATTCACCACCCTCCGGCTAAAAACTTTTTTTCGCATCTCTGTTCTGAATGGGCGCCCTGCAATCCTCAAGTCATGTCCTCTCGTACTAGACTCCCCCACCATGGGAAACAACTTTGCTACGTCAACTCTGTCCATGCCTTTCAACATTCAAAATGTTTCTATGAGGTCCCCCCCCATTCTTCTAAACTCCAAGGAGTACAGTCCAAGAATGGAAAAGGGAGAGTACCACCAGAGGGAGTTGATGGGCAGGTCCTGGAGAGAAGATGAGAGAGGAAATGCAGAATGGTGGGGTGAGGAGCATTACTGGAAGTTAAAGAAATTGATGTTCATTACATCAGGTTGGAGGCTATCCAGGTGTTGCTCCTCCAACCTGATTGTGGCCTCATTGTGACAGTGGAGGAGGCCATGGTCTGACATGTAGGAATGCAAATAAGGAGTGGAATTAAAATGGGTGGCTACTGGGAGATCCCTCTTTTTCTGGTGGATGGAGCATAGGTGTTCAGCAAAACCGTCTCCCAGTCTATGTCAGGTCTCTCACCGATATACGGGAGGCCACATTGGGAGCAACAGATACAGTAGATGATCCCACTGAGTCTTTGGTGAAGTGTTGCCTCACGTCGAAGGACTGTTTGTTGTTGAATGGTAGTGAGGGAGGAGACGTATGGGAGGTCTGGCACTTGTTCTGCTTGCAAGGACAAGTGCCAAGAAGGAGATCAGTGGTGAGGGATGAATGGACAAGGGATTCACGTAGGGAGTGATCCTCGCAGAAAGTAGAGGGAGGGAATGACATGCTTGGTGGTGGGATCCCATTGAAGATGGCAGTAGTTACAGAGAATTGTGTGCTGGGCGTGCAGGCTGGTGGGGTCGAAAGTGAGGACAAGAGGAACCCTGTCTATTCCTGGTGGGCTGGCAGCAGGATGGGGTGAGGGCAGATATGCATGAAATGGAAGAGATGTGGTTGAGGGCAGCGTTGCTGGTGGAGGAAGGGAAGCTCCTTTCTTTGAAGAAAGGACATCTCCTTCGTTCTGGAATGAGAAGCATCATCCTGAGAGCAAATGGGGTGGAGACATAGGAAACTATTCTTATTTTTCATTCACAGCGTCTGCAAGTTTTTACATTTCCTGATTAAGGGTCCCTGCCCAAAGAAATGATTGTTTATTCCTCTATTGAAATGCTGCCTGACTTGCTGAGTTCCTGCAGCATTTTGTCTTATAGAGTCATGGAACAATACTGCTCAAGATTTCCAGCATTTGCAGAATCTCATGTGTTATGTTTGTTTGTTTGTTTATTTGATTTCAGACTGTTATCCAGACCTACTTTTAAAATTAGTGAATTGGTTGAACAGGATCTTCTTCTGTCCATTTACTGCTTGTTAGAATGATCCCAGCTGTTTGTAAGGTGATTGATAGAAAGGGAAGAAATGTTTTGTATAGATAATTTCAACATGTACATTCAGAAAAAGTGGAAATTTAACTTCAACCAACATATTTACTGCAAACAGACCTCACTTTTGAATAAATCTGAATAAGTTATCAAGCTCTCTTGCAAATGGTTTGAAGTATTATGGTAGAAAGTTTTTAAGTTCATATTATTCATAATAGATATCTCAAGAGATTTTATTGCATGGTGTAATGCAGATACTGGTTATTTGTTGTGTTTTACATGTGTCTGATTATTTTATGAAATTCCTGCAGTAGCTCTTTTTCAATTCACGTTATGTACTGTATTATACATTCTTATCAGATGAGTGAAGAATCAAACATTAGTTATTAAGGAGAATAATGTGGACAAGTGTAAGGTGTATTTTGGGAAGTCATTTGGAAGAGGAAAGTATACACCACAGACATCGTAAGCTGAAGAGCCTATTCCCCTGCTGCACTTTACTGTTTTAGATGCTAGGACTTTCAGAAACATTGTTATTCAGAGGAATCTTTGGATGCAAATCTCACAGTTCCTTGTGAAAATAGCAATACAAGTAGATACATACAAAATGCTGGAGGAACTTGGCACATCAGGCAGCATCTATGGAAATGAATAAAGAATCACCCAAAATGTTAACTGTTTATTCATTTCCACAGATGCTGTCTGACTTGCTGAGTTCCTCCAACATTTGCAAAATTTCTCATGTTATTAATATAAGTAAATAATGGTAAACAATAGTGCCTAAGAAGTTGTACAGCATATTTGTGTGCTGTTGGAATGGTGAGAAAAAAAGTCGGAAAGTCATGTTGCAGCTGTATGAAACATAAGTTAGTGCTCATTTGGAGTGTTGTGCGCAGTACTGGTTGCTGCATTATCAGATGTGGAGGCTTTGAAGAGCGTGCAGAAGAGGTACTTGAAGTCTAATGATAAAAGTTAGCATGGTTTCTGTCAAGGAAAATCTTGTCGAGCAAATCTATTGGAGTTCTTTGAGGAAGTAACAAGTGGGGTGGACAAAGGAGAGGCAGTGAATGTCACTCGGATTTTCATATGGCGTCTAATAAGGTGCCACACATGAGGCTGCTTAACAAGATACAATCCTGTGGTGCTACAGGGAAGATACTGGCATAGGTAGCAGAATGGCTGAAAGGCAGGAACAGCGAGTAGTGATAAAAGCGGCCTTTTCTGGTTGGCTGCTGGTGACTAGGGTTCCTCAGGTCAGTATTGGGATTGTTGCTTTTCACAATGTCAGTGATTCAGATAATGGAATTGATGACTTTGTGGCAAAGTTTGCAGATGATACGAAGATAGACAGAGGGGTAGGTATTGGTGAGGAAGCAATGTGATTGCAGCAGTACGGACAAATCGGAAGAATGGGCAGAAAGGTGGCAGATGGAATACAGTGTTGGGAAATGTATGATAACACATTTTGGTAAAAGGAACAACAGTGCAGACTATTATCTAACTGGGGAGAAGGTTGTAATTTCAGAGATGCAGAGGGATTTAGGAGACCTCGTGCAAAACTCTGGGAAGGTTAATTTAAGTTAAGTCTGTGGTAAAGAAGACAAGTGCAATGATGCAGTTTTTTTCAAGGGGAGTAGAATATAAAAACAAGGAGATGATGCTCAGCCTTTGAGGCACTAGTCAGGTCGCACTTGGAGTATTGTCAACAGTTTTGAGCCCCATATCTAATAAAGTGTATGTTGTCATTGGAGAGAGTCCAGAGGAGATTCATGAGGATGACCCTGGGAATGAAGGGGTTAACATGCAGAGCATTAGGCAGCTTTGGGCCTGTACAGAATTTAGAAGAATGTGTGGGATCTCGTTGAATCCTATGGAATGTTGAAAGGACTAGATAGGATGGATGTGGAGAGGATGTTTCAGATGGTGAGGGTATCCAGAATTGGAGGCACAGCCTCAAGTTGAGGGGAGAGTCTTTAGAATGGAGTTAAGGAGGAATTTTTTTTTGCTAGAGAGTAGTAAATCTGTGGAATGTTCTGCCACAGACTCTGGTGGTGTGTATACTTAAGATGTAAGTTCATCATTTCCTGATCGGTCAGGGTATTCAAGGATATGGTGAGAAGGTAGGTGTATAGACTTAAGTGGGATCTGTGATCATTTATGGTGGAATGGTGGAGTTGATCAATGGACAGAAGGGCCTAATTCTGCTCCGATGTTTTATGGCCTTGTTACTTTTTTAAGGTATAGGAGCAAAATGAGGCCATTTGGCCCGTTGGGTATGTTTTGCCATTTCATCATGGCTGATCCATTTTTCCCCTCTGTCCCAATCTCCTGCCTTCCTCCCATTTCCCTTTATGCCCTGACCAATCAAGAACTGTCAACCTCTGCCTTAAATATACATAAAGGCTTAACCTCTTCAGCTGTCTCAAGCAACAAATTCTACAGATTCACCACACTGTGGCGAAAGAAGTTCCTCCTCATTTTGGTTCTGAAGGGACACCCCTCTATTCTGAGGATGTCCTCTGGTCTTAGACTCCCCCTCCAAAGGAAACATCCTCTCCACATCCACTCTAATAAGGTCTTTCACCATTCGATAGATTTCAATGAGGTCACTCCTCATTCTTCTGAATTCTTGTGGAATACATGCCCAGAACCATCAAACACTTTTATATGACAAGCCATTCAAGCCTGGAATCATTTGTATGAACCTTCTTTGAATCCTCTCCAGTTTTTTCTAAGATTAGGTCGCCAAAACTGCTCTCAATACTCCAAATGAGGCCTCCCAGTGCTTTATAAAGTCTTAACATTATATCCTTGTTTTTATATTCTAGTCCTCTTGAAATGAATGCTAACATTGCACTTGCCTTCTTCACCACAGACTCAACTTACAAATTAACCTTTAGAGAATCCTGTACAAGGACTTCCAAGACCTTTGCGCTTCAGATTTTTGTATTTTCTCTCAAATTAGAAAGTGGTCAACCCTTTCATTTCTTCTACCAAAGTTCATGACCATACACTTCCCAACACTGTATTCCATTTTCCACTTCTTTGCCCATTCTCATAATCTGTTTGCCTTTCTATAGCCTCTATTACCTCAAAACTGCCAGCCCCTTCACCTGTCTTCATATCGTCTGCAGCAAAGCCATCAATTTCATCATTCAAATCATCGACATATAACGTAAAAAGAATTGGTCCCAACGCAGACCCCTGTGGAACACCATTAGTCACCAGCAGCCAACCAGGAAAGCCTTTGTTCCCACTCTGCCTCCAGCCAGCCACTGCTTTATCCATGCTAGAATCTTTCCTGTAATACCATGGGCTCGTACCTTGTTAAGCAGCCTCATGTATGGCACCTCGTCAAAGACCTACTGAAAATCCAAGTACGTAACATCATCCAATTCTCCTTTGACTATCCAGCTTGTTATTTCTTCAAAAAATACTAACAGATTAGTCAGGCAAGATTTTCCCTTCAGGAAACCATGCTGACTGTGGCCTATTTTATCATGTGCCTCCAAGTACCTTGAGACCTCATCCTTAATAATCAACATCTTCCCAACCACTGAGATCAGACTAGCTGGCTTATAATTTCCTTTCTTCTGTCTCTGTCCCTTCAAGAATGGAGTGACATTTGCAATTTTCCAGTCTTCTGGAACCATTCCATAACCTAGTGATTCTGGAAAGATCATTACAAATGCCTCCAGAATATCTTCAGCCATCTCTTTCATAACCCTTTGGTGTACACCATCTGATCCAGGTGACATATCTATCTTTAGACCTTTCAGTTTACAAAGGACCTTCTTCCTAGTTATGGAGAGTTCACACAGTTCATGACCCTTGACACCTGGAACTTCCATATTATTGCTGGTGTCTTCCACAGTGAAAACTGATGCAAAATACTTGTTCAGTTTGTCCACCATTTCCTTATTCCCTGTTATTGCCTCTCCAGCATCATTTTCCAGCAGTCCAATATCCAATCTCACTGCTCACTTACACTCTATGTATCTGAAGAAACTTTTGTTATCCTCTTTAATATTATTGGTTCGTTTACTTTCGTATTCCATCTTTTCTTTAATGATTTGTTTAGTTACCTTTGTTTTTTTTTAAAGCTTTCCAATCCTCTAACTTCTCTAATTTTTGCTCTGTTATATGCCCTCTGGCTTTTATGTTGGCTTTGACTTCTTGTTAGCCATGGTTGTGTCATCTTTCCTTTAGAATATTTTCTGAATTGCTTCCAGGAACTCCAGCCTTTGCTGCTCTGTTGTCATTCCTGTCGGTGTTCTTTTCCAATCAATCCTAGCCAACTCCTCTCTATGCCTCCTTTAGAGGCATTATAGATTATGCCTCTATAATTCCTTTACTCCACTGTAATACTGATATATCAGTATTCTTCTGCTTCTCAAATTTCATGGTGAATTGTATCATGTTATCACTTGCCTCAAGGGTTCTTTTACCTTGGGCTCCTTAATGAATTCAACACTCAATCCTGAACACTTGATTCCATAGTGGGCTCAACCATGAGCTGTTCTAAAAAGCCATCTTGTAGAAATCACCCCTCTTGGAATCCAGCACCAACCTGATTTTCCCAATCTCCCTGCACATTGAAATTCCCCCTTGACTATTGTAACATTGCCCTTCACCGGGGTTCAGCCTGGATTTGAGAGTATTTGTCATGGGGTTGGACAGATTTGAATTTTTCCCCCTCTGGAGGCTGAGGGGCAACCTGACAGATGAAGTGTAGAAGTGATAGATAATTTGAGTATTTTTCTTGGGATGCAAATGTCAAGAATAGAGGACATGGCTTTAAGGTGAGAAAGGGAAAAATTAATGGAGATTTCAGAGTTTTTTTTTAAAAAGAAACAGTGATAAATGTCTGGTATGTGATGCTGGGGAAGTAGCAGAAGCTGATATAATAGCCATGTTTAAGAGGCCTTTAACCAGGCACATCAAGAGGCAGGGAATGAAGGGTATGGACAATTGCAGGCCAGTGGGACTCGGTTTAATTAGCATCATGGTTGGCAACGATGATGAGCTGACAAGCCATTTCCTGCGGGGTGCTGTTCTATGTTCAATATGAGGGGTTGGACACACGTGAGGGAGAGGGGTAGAGCTGATGTCTTTGGCACTAACATGATTTACCATCAAATAAAAAAAATGAGGCAGATGATTTGTTTTGTTTAAAGATGGAAAGGCAGTGTTGTTAACGAGTATAGATATTTAGCAAGTTCTAAAGCATATGGTCATAGTAGTCAGTAATGGAATGATTCATATCAAAAATATTGTGGACCAGAAATGGAATAATGTAATCTTCATATTTTATTGCATATAGAGACAATTTGCTTTGAATTTGCCAGCTGATGGCATAGTGGCATCAGCGCTGGTCTTCGGGGCAAGAGGTCCTGAATTTGAATCCAGCTGGTTCCCGTTAAGAGCTGGTGATCTCTTTTTAAAAAAACACTCACCCAGCAGAAGGCAATGGCAAACCACTGCTGTAACTTGCTCAGTACGCAATTTCCCAATATGTCAGAGCAGTGTGGAAGGAAATCGTCAGCTACCTGGAAATAATTCCGGATGCATCATACCTTAAGAGACAATTGGGTCTGTCAGGTCTGAATTCCGCTGCTATGTTTTATAATGTGACGCCTTCTCGGGAATATCATTAGGCAGGAGGAAAAGGATCTACAAGAAGAAAGCTGCCTCATTAACAAGAGAAAATCTGCAGATGCTGGAAATTCAAGCAACACACACAAAATGCTGGAGGAACTCAGTAGGCCAGACAGCATGTAGAAAAGAGTACAGTCAACATTTCAGGCTGAAACCCTTTGGCAGGACTGGAGGGAAAAAGCTGAGGAGTAGATTTAAAAGGTGGGGGTGAGGGGAGCGAGAAACACAAGGTGATAGGTGAAATCTGAAGGGGGAGGGGGATGAAGTTAAGAGCTGGGAAGTAAATTGGTAAAAGAGACATAAGGCCATTAAAGAAAGAAAAGGGGGAGGAGCACCAGAGGGAGGCTGTGGGTGGGCAAGGAGATGAGGTGAGAGACGTAAAAGTGGATAGGAAATGTTGAAGGATTGGTGGGGGGTGCGGTTTGGGGACATTACCAGAAGTTCAAGAAATCGATGTTCATGCCATCAGGTTCCAGGCTACCCAAACGGAATATAAGTTGTTATTCCTCCAACTTAAGTGTGGCCTAGTTACGACAGTGGAGGAGGCCATGGACAGACATATTGGAATGGGAAGTGGAATTAAAATGGGTGGCCACTGGGAGATCCTGCTTTTTCAGGTGGACTTTCCCAGTAGGTGCTTAGTGAAGCGGTCTCCCAATCTATGTCTGGGACACCTACGTCATTGATGTACTTCCTGGGCGTCGAGGAGTGACTTGTGTAGCAGCAGAACTCTCAATGGATATGATTAAATATTCTCATTTCAGCCCGATATAGCTAAAAAGCACAACTGCTTCCAAGGTCAGTACAGTCAACAAAGATGTCTTAATGCGTTTAAATGAACTATTGCCTTTTAAAACTGATGGAAACAATGTCGACTGGGGACTGATTCATCTTTGTAGGCTTCCATGCAGGAAACATGGCTGCAGGTCAGGGATACAAGTGCATTTAAGGAAACAGTGTTTTAAACTCCTAATACCGACTATCTTGCTGTAAAATGTGCAGTCTCTGGTGAATAAAATCGATGATCTCCAAGCTGGGGTGCTGAATCAGAGTGTGTGTCCTTTGTTTCACGGAATCCTGGTTAACCCCTTCTGTACCAGATGCAGCAAGTCAGATCTATAGGTTTACTATACACCGTCAAGATAGTTCTATAGTGTCTCTCAAAAGCAGAGGTAGAGCAGTATGCCTCATAGTCAACTCTTCTTGGTGCACAAATATATCAGTGCTGTCCCAGTTCTGCTCACCAGTCCTAGAATATTTAGCAGTTAAGTACCGTCCTTTTTACCTTTTCAGGATAATTTTGATAGCAGTATACATTCCACCTCAGGCTAATGTCAGTCAGGCTTTAGATGATTTGAGCAATGGTATCAACATGCATGAAACAGCGCACCCCAACACCTTCATCGTTTTGAGGGATTTTAACCAGGCCAGTCTGAAAAACCACTCAGCAATTACCATCACAGATCACTTGCAATACAAGAGGAAACAACACACTGGACTACTGTTACACCACCATCAAGGATGCCTACCTTGCAATTCCATGCCCTCACTTCAGGAACTCTGATCACCTGGCTGTATTTCTACCTCCTGAGTATGAGCAGAGACCGAAGACTGCAGCACCAGTAGTGAGAACCAAGAAGGTATGGACAAGGGAAGCACAGGAGTGCTTACTGGCCTGCTTTGAATTGTTGGACTGGATTGTATTCAGGGATTCATCTTCGAACCTGGATAAGTATGCTGCAGTTGTTACTGACTTCATTAAAACCTATGTGGATGAGTGTGTGCCTACAAGGACTTGCTGTACATTCCAAAACTAAAACCCGCGGATGAACCAGGAGGTACGTCATCTGCTTTACGGATTCAAGTCTGGTGACCCAGGCCTGTACCAGAAAAACAGGTATGATCTACGGAGGGCTATTTCAAAGGCAAAAAGACAATTTTGAACGAGGTTGGAGGCGACATCAGATACATGACAATTCTGGCAGGGTTTGCAAGACATTACTTCCTACAAAATGAAACCCAATGGCATGAATGGCAGTGATGCTTCACTAGCAGATGAACCAAACACCTTCTATGCCTGCTTTGAAAGGGAGAATATAACTACAGCTGTGATGATCCCTGCCACATCTGATGACCCTATGATCTCTGTCTTAGAGGCTGATGTCACGCTATGTTAAAGAGGGTGAACCCTCGCAAGGCGGAAGGTCCCGATAGAGCACCTGGTAAGGCTCTGAAAACTTGTGCCAACCAACTGGTATTAAAAGACATTTTCAACCTCTCATTGCTATGGGTGGAAGTTCCCACTTGCTTCAAAGAGGCAACAATATACCAGTGCCGAAGAAGAATAATGTGGGCTGCCTTAATGACTATCACCTGGTAGCACACACATCTACAGTGATGAAATGCTTTGAGAGGTTGGTCATGACTGGACTGAACTCTTGCCTCTGCAAGGACCTGGATCTATTTCAATTTGCCTATTGCCACAATAGGTCAGCGGCAGATGCAATCTCAATGGCTCTTCACACGGCTTTAGACCACCTGAACAACACAAACACCTGTCAGGATGCTGTTCATCGACTACAGTTCAGCATATAATACCATCATTCCCACAATCCTGATTTGAGAAGTTACAGAATCTGGGCCTCTGTACCTCCCTCTGCAGTTGTATCCTCGACTTCTTAACTGGAAGACCACAATCTGTGTGGATTGGTGATAACATCTCCTCATCGCTGACAATCAACAGTGGTGCACCTCAAGGGTGTGTGCTTAGTCCACTGCTCTACTCTCTTTATACACATGACTGTGTGGTTTGGCATAGCTCAAATACCATCTATAAATTTGCTGCTGATACAACCATTGTTGGTAGAATCTCATGGTGACGAGAGGGTGTACAGGAGTGAGATATGCCACTAGTGGAGTGGTTCTGCAGCAACGACCTGGCACTCAACGTCTGTAAGACGAAAGAGTTGATTGTGGACTTCAGGAAGGATAAGACGAAGGAACACATACCAATCCTTATAGAGGGAGCAGAAGTGGAGAGAGTGAGCAGTTTCAAGTTCCTGGGTGTCAAGATCTCTGAGGACCTAACCTGGTCTCAACATATCAATGCAGTTATAAAGGAGGCAAGACAGCACCTACTGTAGATACCGGATTATAAGCCGCTACTTTTTTCCCACGCTTTGAACAGCTTTGAACACTGCGGCCTTTACTACGGTGCGGCTAATGCATGGTTTTTTTTCATGCCGCCAAAAATATTTTGCCTCGTAACAGTAGACCAATAAAATTGATGAGTAGTTCACAGAGGTCCAATGAAATTGTACGATAAATCAAGCGCACTTTCACAATTAAATTATTGTAAATCAGTCATTTGTACTCACCCTCATCAACATGGAAAACACTCGAAGAAAAGCATTGTGCTGCCTTTATGGCAGTTATTTAGTTTATAATATTTTTGCTTAGTAATTCATTTGTTAGTATTTTCTAGTTAAAGTTAGAAGTGTTTTAAGTATATTTGTTTTCTGTACTACATCCCGGGATGCTATGACGTCACATCCGGTTTCGCCGCGTCTTGTGGGGAAATACCGGTTTGCGATAAACGGGAAGGAGGGGGCGAGCATATTAGATCCGCGCGATGATGCAGCTTTTAAGTTAAAGGCGATCAATAACTTTTCCTGGTAGGCTGTAGTATATATTTTTTTACCAGTTGTTAGGAGATATTGGAATGTTGTTCGTGCACTGTTCAGTAAAAAAGTATACGCAACGTAATTTGTGTGTTACTGATACGTATGTATATTTAAAAGTAGCAGTGTTACAGGCACGGTTCAAAAAAAGCATTTGCAATATGTATTTGTTTATGTTACCATACGGATTTAATTAAAAGTTAAAAAATCCTCACGTGTAATATCTTTCTGTGTAAATATCTCATATTACAACGTGGGACACCTGCGGCTTAAAATCCGGTGCGGCTTGTACAAGTACAAAATTGATTTTCTTTCTAAAATTAGAGCCTGCGGCTTTTAATCAGGTGCGCTCTGTAGTACGGAATCTACGGTATACTTTATTAGGAGGTTGAAGAGATTTGGTATGTCAACAAAATCACTCAAAAACTTCTATAGATGGTACCGTGGTGAACATTCTGACAGACTGCATCATTGTCTGGTATGGGGAGTGGGGTGGCTACTGCACAGGACCGAAAGAAGCTGCAGAGGGTTGTAAATTTAGTCAGCTCCATCTTGGGTACTAGCTTACAAAGTACCCTGTACATCTTCGAGGGGCGGTGTCTCAGAAAGGCAGCGTCCATTATTAAGGGCCTCCATCACCCAGGGCATGCCCTTTTCTAATTGTTCCCATCAGTTGGTGGTACAGAAACCTGAAGGCTCAGCAATTAAGCAACTCAGCAACTAAGCACACTCAGCAATTAAGCAACAACTTCTTCCCCTCTGCCATCCAATTCCTAAATGGACATTGAACCCTTCAACACTACCTCACTTTTAAAATATATACTATTTGTTTTTGCATGATTTCTAAATCTGTTCAGTATCGTATTCTGTAATTGATTTACTTATTTCTTTTTATTTTTTTCTTCTATATCATGTATTGCATTGAGCTGCTGCTGCTAAATTAACAAATTTCAAAACCCATGCTGGTTATAATAAACCTGATTCTGATTCTACAGCAGGCCCCACCAGGAGCACTGCACACAGTATGTGGCTGCAACAGTTTCACAGGTGAAGTGCTGCCTCACCTGGAAGGACTGTTTTGGGCCCGGAATAGTAGTGAGGGAGGAGGTGTAGGGGCAGATGTAGCACTTGTACTGCTTGCAAGCTTAAGTGACCGGGGGGGGGGGGGGGGAGATATCAGTGGAGAGGGACGAATGGACATAGGAGTCGCATGGGGAGCGATTCATGTGGAAAGCATAAAGTAGGGGTCGAGGGAAATGCTTGGTTATGGGATCCCGTTGGAGATGGCGGAAGTTTCGGAGAATTATGGTTGGACGCAGAGGCTGGTGGGGTGGTAGATGAGGACAAGAGGAACCATATCCCTGGTAGAGTGGCGGGAGGGTGGGGTAAAAACAGATGTGCATGAAATGGAAGAGATGCGGCTAAGGGCAGTGTTGATGGTTGAGGAAGGGAAGCCGCTTTCTTCGTTCTGGAAAGAAAAGTCTCATCTGGAGGCACTTCACACGCTCTGGACCTTTTCAATGATTTCAGGTTCCATGGCTCCCATCATCTTATTTTTACTATGGATGCTCAGTCTCTCTACACCTTCATTCCCCACCAGGAAGGCCTCAAAGCTCTCCAGTTTTTTTCTGAACACCAGACCTAACCAGTTCCCATCCACCACCACTCTCCTTCACCTAGCGGAACTTGTCCTCACTCTAAATAATTTCTCCCAATTCCTTCAAACAAAAGGTGTAGCCTTGGGCACTCATGTTGGTCGCAGCTATGGCTTGCCTGCTTGTCGGCTACGTGGAACAGGGGAAATTCAAAACAAGATCTTCAATTGCATCATGTCTTTTATAATGTATCCCTCTATTATAAAGGCCATCCAGAGACAGAGAAGCAGTTTCAGCGACAGGTTGCTATCGATGCAATGCTCCTCAGACAGGATGAAGAGATCAATACTCCCCAATGCCATTCGGCTTTACAATTCAACCGCCAGGAGTAAGATATGTTAAAGTGCCGGGGTTAGGACTCAATGTATTTAAATAAACTACTTAAGAACTTTTTAAAAGCTATTATTAATGCTTTTTGAGAGGGTGATTTTAGATGCATATCATATTTTTACTGAGTTAAGTATTGTATGTAATTAGTTTTGCTACAATAAGTGTATGGGACATTGGAAAAAATGTTGAATTTCCCCATGGGGATGAATAAAGTATCTATCTATCTATCTAAAGTACAATTTGAAATAGCGCTAATTGTGGTAGACCATTTGCTAACTACAAGTTTATACAGACATTAGTGTGATAATAAACAATGATCATTTGTAGGTTTAACAAGACATATCAGCTAGACCATGTTTAAACTCACTGTTTCTCTTCAAATTATAAGCTTGGGTGCCATGATAGAGTAGCAGTCAGCATGATGCTATTACATTTCAGGGTGTCAGAGTTCAATCCTGGCATCCTCTGTAAGGAGTTTGTGCGTCCTCCCCATGGAATGCGTGGGTTTCCTCTGGGTGCTATAGTTCCTTCCCACAGTCCAAAGTTGTACTGGTTAGTAGGTTAATTGATTACTATAAATTGTCTAGTGATCAAGCTAGTGATATCGATGGGTTGCTGGTGGCATGGCTCGGCTCAAAGGGTCAGCAGGGCCTATACCACACTGCATTTTGAAATAAAAGTAAATAAAGAATTAGATACTGTTATTTTATCTATCATCTGAAAAAACACATTTTTGTGTTTATTGAAATACATTTGCAAGCAGGACTGAATGAGGCTTGGACATGTCATTTTCTCAGTGTGATAGAAGTACAACCAACTAAGCCATGTCCACAACGCATCTGAGCAAGCTGTTAATCAGTAGTTATTCAGAGTAACTGATTAGATATCTCTTTGGTGGTAATTTCAGGAAAATTTGATGTTGATTGAAATTAATTGAATGGAAATATGGTCCTAATAATCTGGGGTGTTTTCATCTGATTCCTACTTGGGAATATAATTTTGTTTTAATCCTTCCTTTTAATTGTCCTATGAGGGATTCTCAATAAAAAAAATAATTTGTTTCAAATCATTGGTTCAGTACTTGGTAGATCAGCATTATTCCTCCTGCTGAGAGTATCTTATTGATCAGATGAACACAATGAATATTCTTCCCTTTTGCTTTTCTGTCCATTCCATTAAGCAAACAAGAAAGCCATTGCTTTTTCCCTATGAATTTTCCCCATATACAATACTTTATCACCTTAATACATTTTAAATTCCTGGAGAGTTATCAGATGGAACAGTTTGAAATATTAAATTGATGGGCAGTAGAAGAATTTGAATATCAAAGTTCAAAGTAAATTTATTATCAAAGTACAAACGTGTTTGTATATATATGTCACCATATACAACCCTGAAATTCATTTTCTGGAGGACATAATAAATCCAATATCCAATGTACAATCAATGAAAGACACACCATCAGAATCAGGTTTAATATCACTAGCATATGCATAAGTTATGCAATTTGTTAATTTAGTGATGGCAGTACAATACAGTTCATGATAAATACAGAAAGAAGAATAACAGTAAGTATACATATGATTTAATAGTTAATTTAAATCAGTGCAAAAACAGAAATAATAAAAAAGTGAGTTAGTGGTTATGGGTTCAGTGTCCATTCAGAAAATGGTTGGCAGAGTGGAAGAAGCTGTTCCTGAATTGCTGAGCGAGAGCCTTCAGCCTCCTTCCTTAATGGATGCAGTCTTTCTGAGGCCAACCAGTGTGCAATTGACGACAAACTGTGCAAACACAACATACAAGGGGTAAGAAGTAATCATAATAATCAAGCAATAAATATAGAGAACATGAGAGGAAGAGTTCCTGAAAGTGAGTCCATAGATTCTGGGAACATTTCATTGATGGGGCAAGGAAAGTTATCTCCTTTGGTTCAAGATCTTGGCCGTTCCTGAACCTGGTGATGAGAATCCTGAGGCTCCTGTACCAACTTACTAATGGCAGCAGCGAGAAGAGAGCATGGCCTGGGTAGTGACAATCCCTGATGATGGATGCTGCTTTCCTGTGGCCATGCTCTTTGGAACTTGAGTTTGAATTTGAATTATGATGTAGCTGTTATAAAGTTTAAGATGGAAAATGTAATCTTTATTTGGAAAGCACAGAGATTCTTCAGACTGATTGTTAATGAGTCTCATACAGTGCCTATAAAAAGTATTCATCCCCCTCCCTTGGAAGTCTTCATGTTTTAATGTTTTATAACATTGGATTATAGTGGATTTAATTTGGCTTTTTTTGACACAGATCAACAGAAAAAGACTTTTGAGTCAAAGTGAAAACAGATCTCTATGAAGTGATCTAAATTAATTAATAATTATAAATATAAAACAATAATTGATTGCATTAAGTAGTCACCTCCAAGTCAGTATTTAGTAGATGCACCTTTGGCAGCAATTACAGCCTTGAGTCGTGTGGCTTTCTTTTTGCCACTCTTCCATAAAACAGCGACTGGCGAAGCACCCAGGCAACAGTTGTTGTATGCACAGTCTTTCCCATTTCAGCCACTGAAGCTTGTAACTCCTCCAGAGTTGTCATAGGTCTCTTGGTGACCTCCCTCATGAATTTCCTTGCATGGTCTCTTAGTTTTTGAGAATGGCCTGCTCTCGGCAGATTTACAGCAGAGCCATATTCTTTCCATTTCTTGATGATTGACTTAACTGTACTCCAAGGGATATTCAGTGACTTGGAATTTTTCTTGCATCCATCTTCTGACTTGTGCTTTTCAAAAACCTTTTCGTGAAGTAGCTTCTGGTGTTCTTTTGTCTTCATGTTCTAGTTTATGCCAGGATATTGACTCACCAGCAGTCGGGACCTTCCAGGTATGGGTCTATTTTTACTATAATCAATTGAAACACTTTGACTGCACACAGGTGATCTCCATTTAACTAATTATGTGA
This sequence comes from Hemitrygon akajei, assembly GCF_048418815.1. Lineage (NCBI taxonomy): Eukaryota > Metazoa > Chordata > Chondrichthyes > Myliobatiformes > Dasyatidae > Hemitrygon > Hemitrygon akajei. The sequence continues at coordinate 21,979,957 of NC_133130.1, forward strand.
CTTCTAAAACCAATTGGCTGCACCAGCGATGATTTGCTGTGTCATATTAAAGATGGGTGAATACTTAAGCAATCAGTTATTTTGCATTTTAATTTTGTAAAACGTTTAGATCACTTTGTAGAGATCTGTTTTCACTTTGACATGGAAGAGTCTTTTTCTGTTCAGCAGCATCAAAAAAGCCAAATTAAATCCACTGTGATTCAATGTTGTAAAACAATAGAACATGAAAACTTCCATGGGGGGTGCAATCAATTACTTTGTGTTTTAATATTTATAATTCATTTAGATCACTTTGTAGAGATCTGCTTTCACTCTGACATGAAAGTCTTTTTCTGTTCATCAGTGTCAAAAAAGCCAAATTAAATCCACTGATTCAATGTTGTAAAACAGTAAAATATGAAAACTTCCAAGGGTGTGAATACTTTTTGTAGGCACTGCATATAATAATTAACTTACTTATTCTGGGATTTTTCTCTCAATTGACAGATATTTTGTGGTCTTTTTCAGAACCTAGCATTTGGATGAATTTGATAACATTAGTGTACAGTAGCTGAGCAAGTGAGGCAGTTGCCTTCTAGGAGTACAGACAGAGCTTCAGAAAAAGGCCTGAAATGTGACAGAAGTGAGAATTACAGAAATTGTTGTGGATAGTCTGTCAAATGAGTGTAACTGGGTTCTCATTTTGTAAGTATTGTATAAATTGGATTTTGCATTTTCCTTCAACTATAAAATCCTGTTGAATCTTTGTGGGCTCTTGGAGTAATCTCAACAAATTATTTTCCAATTCTCTGTCATATGTCCAGCAGCTCATCCCTGATCCTCCACCTCCCATCTGCACTGAGGATAATTTACTCTAATGAACCTATCAACCAGCACGTCTCTAGGATCTGCGAGGAAATTGGGTCACCAGGGAAAATCAGTGCAGACACAGGGAAAATGTGCATGTTGCATATAGATACAACTGAGCAGGTGGTCAGGAAGCTTAATGGTCTGAGGGTGGATAAATCTCCAAGACCTGATGTAATACACCCAGATGTTCTGAAGGAAATAACTGGAGAGATTGCGGAGGCATTAACAATGATCTTTCAAGAATCAATAGATCCTGGCATTGTACTGGATGACTGGAAAATTGCAAATGTTACTCTGCAATTTAGGAAGTGTGGGAGGCAGCAGAAAGGAAACTATAGACCTGTTAGCCTGACATCAGTGGTTGGGAAGTTGTTGGAACCGATTCTTAGGGATGAGATTATGGAGTACCTGGAGGCATATGACAAGAGAGGACAAAACCGGCATGGTTTCCAGCAAGGAAAATCCTGCCTGACTAACCTACTGCAATTATTTGAGGAAATTACAAGTAGGTTAGACAAAGGAGATGCAGTAGATGTGGTGTACTTGGATTTTCAGGAGGCCTTTGACAAGGTGTTGCACATGAGGCTGCTTAGCAAGAGCCCATGGTATTCTAGGAAAGTTACTAGCATGGGTAAAGCATTGGCTGATCGGCAGAAAACAGAGTGGGAATAAAAGGGAACCTATTCTGGTGGCTGCCAGTTACCAATGGAGTTCCACAGCGGTTGGTGTTGAGACCGCTGCTTTTTATGATGTATGTCAATGATTTGGACTATGGGATTAATGAATTTGTGGCTAGATTTGCAGATGATACAAAGACAGGTGGAGTAGCAAGTAGTGTTGAGGAAACAGCCTGCAGAGGCACTGAGTGTAGATGTACACTTTAATGCTTAATTTTAAACTCTGAATTATTTTTTGTTTCTTTGTACTATTACCTTAGAAATTTAAACTCTTATTGAAATATTTATATGCTGTTTCTCTATAATATCTTGGAGTTTCTGCTGGTTTCTGCGTGGCTCCTATGCTCAATTCTTGTAGAACTCTCTGACATATAAATTTATTGATAGATAATTAATCTATTTTAGAACAAGCCTATTTATATATGTTGTGGTGATGGATAGTTAAATTGTATATTATTGGAACATCCTATACTGATTTATTGAGGGCTATGCTTTGATGCAAGCAGTCACAGTTTCATATCTAACTCTGTTATTGTAGAACATAGAAGCAGAGAAGAACAATATTTACCTTTTTAACTAAAAGAAATATCTGTAGAAACTGATGCTGAGAATTTTATTCCGCATTATCAATTGTGGAATATCCATCTGCATCCTTTAGTCTTTTATCTGCTAATTAAAAATTAGCCTTCAGTTAATTACATTTGTGTCACTTAATCATTTGGATTTTGAATTTGACTGTAATTTTGATTTTTTTAAGGAGTGCAGAGTGCTTGTCCTAAATAAATATTTAGCAGGGTTTGTAGTAAACCATAGTCATATTCAGATTGTTCAGGGATATCTTTCTTTTCATTAGAGACCACTTCTGGATTCCAGTCTTCCTTATCAACGAGGTCACACCACTTTTAGTTGCTATCCTGGTCATTACCTTCTTGTGGCAACTGTGATGCTTGCATATCTTTGACTCTTGCAAATAAGATCCAGGAGCATAATTAATTCACACAGTCCCTCCAGCTGCTTTCATGCAACGTGCACTAAACTTCCTTTGTTATGAAATATTATTCTCACCAACTTTACATTTAGAACTTAAAAACAACCTGTAATTTGAAATAAGCCTGTAGTAGTGAATGAAATCATTAATTTATTGTTTACAGATATAGATCTTAGAAACATTATAAATGCTCCAACCAGAATAAAGTAGAACTTGGAGTACTGTACTCAGTTCTGGTCACCTTACTACTGGAAGGATGTGGAAGCCATAGAAAGGGTTCAGAGGAGATTTACAAGGATGTTGCCTGGATTAGGGAGCATGCCTTATGAGATTAGGTTGAGTGAACTTGGCCTTTTCTCCTTGGAGCGACGGAGGATGAGAGGTGACCTGATAGACGTGCATAAGATGATGAGAGGTATTGATCGTATGGATGGTCAGAGGCTTTTTCCCAGGGCTGAAATGGTTGCCACAAGAGGACACAGGTTTAATGTGCTAGGGAGTAGTGTTACGTACCCGTGACATGTGACAGTGGTACCCATGTCACGTGACTGGGGTTGAAGCTATACTGGACTTGAGGTAGTGGTCTTGTGATGGTGGAGTGATGTCATTTTCCCGCCAGTAGAGGTCACGTGACAGTTTTTTTTTACAGGGTATAAAAAGAGGACCCCTCCCTGTGATGAGGGGCAGTTCGTGGCTGGATTTGCCATGTTGACTTCATGCCACTGCGTGATTTAATGTTATGACGCAGTTTAGTTGAAAGATGAAGTTTTATCTAATGCCTAAAGTTTAAAAGGTCATTGCCAGCAGTTTCTTTATAACACTGCTAGTTGAGAATCAGTGGAGAGTGAAGATCGGAGTTCGGGAGTTAAAGATCGAGGAGAATCGATTTCGACGGTGAAACAGGTTCGACCTTGTTTGATCCTTATTCGGAAGGAATTCGTTGACTGTTCTCGTGTTAATCCCTGTGAAATATCAGAAAGGATTGAGAACAGTGTTGTAAAGGAAAGGTCAGTGCCTTTAAGCCGTTTCGTTTCGTTATGTAAATTCTTTGTGGGAAAAGTTCGATTTGGGAACCGAAGCAACACGATGTGAAAGAAAATTTAAATAGTCTTAAAAAATCTCTCCGTTAAATGGACTGTGAGCATTTTGAACTTTTGGCAATACTACTTTGAAGAACTGTTTTTGCAACATTGCTTTAAGAACTGTTTAGGCTGCCGCACAGCAGCTGATTTCCGATTACGTTAGTAATTTGTTTACTTTTGGGGGGTTTGTTTTCAGTGTTTAATAAACGTGTTCTTTGTTATAAAAACCCCTGCCTAACTCATATATTTATTGTTGCCTGAATCCGTAACATAAATATGGGGGCTGCGTCCGGATTGGATCATTTGAGTTTAATTGCTTGTTAACTTTTGAATCGGTGTTTTGGAAACGGGGAATGCTCGATTCTTTTGTTTGATTGGCTTGTGAGTGGTATTCGGCAACAATGAATTATGATGAGTTTCTGGTTTCGTCAGACGTGGAGTTGTTAGCGAAGGCGAAAAAAACTGAGGTATCTGAGATAGCTAGTAAATTGCAACTTATAGGTATTTTGCAGACTACATCAAAGGCTGTAGCACAGAGAAAAATCGCGTCACACCTTGTGGATTTGGGTGTTTTTGATTAATCGATTTTAGAGTTGTTTCCGATAAGTAATCTGGAGATGCAGTTGCAAATCGAACAAATGAAGATGGAAGAAAATAAAGCAGAATTGGAGCGTTGTAGGTTAGAAGCTGATCAGAAAAAAGGGAATTTGAATATGCAATGACGGAATTAAAGTCTGGGAATCAGAATTAAGGTCTTCTGGTTCTAAAAAGCCATTTGTTGCTAGTCAAGAAATTAAATTGGTCCTACCATTTAGTGAAACAGAGGTGGAAAGATATTTCCAACATTTTGAAACTATTGCTCGGATGTCAGAGTGGCCGAAAGATAAATGGTCAGTGTTGTTACAGAGTGTAATTAACGACAAAGCACAACAAGTTTACACAGCTTTAACTGCTGCGCAAGCACTTGATTATGATATTGTGAAAATGCAGATTCTAAAGTCATACAAATTAGTCCCAGAAGCGTATAGAGAAAGATTCAGAAGTTTGAAAAAGTCTGTGGAAAAAACCTATGTGGAATTTGCCTATGATAAAGCTGTGTGTTTTGAGAGATGGGTTTCTTCTAAAAATGTAAATGAGGACTATGATACATTGAAAGAGCTGTTTTTAATGGAGGAATTTAAAAGAAGCATTCCTGTTGAAGTAAGGACCTACTTAAATGAGAGGGATACTGATAAATTGCAGGACTGTGCTAGATTAGCGGATGAGTATGTTTTAATCCATAAGAATAAATTTCCTCAGGGCAGAATTTTTAAGAGGAAAAATAACATGGAGGCTCAAGGTAAATCAGAAATTAAATCAGATTTTAATGAGAAAGGTAAGGAGGAAGGAAAACCTGTGAAGGAAAGACAGTTTGGTCTTATTTGTAACTATTGTAAGAAACCTGGCCATGTAATAGCTAACTGTTTCAGATTGAAAAAGAAAGAGAAGGAAGCAGTTCCAGATGCTTGTGTGCAACATACTGAAGCACCTGTAAAATTACAGGGTTCGATAAACACAAATGAGGCTTTGTTAGAGTCTGACCAAGTTAGAAAGGGATATGATCATTTTATAACTGAAGGGTTTGTATCCTTGAAAGAAGGACCTACTCTGGTGCCAATAAAAATCCTTAGGGATACTGGAGCTTCTCAATCACTGATGTTAGACAGTGTATTGAAGTTTAATGAAGAGAGTGATACTGGTGAGATAAATTACTTAAGAGGTGTTGGGAGTGATTTTATGCCTATACATTTGCATAAAGTAAATTTAAAATCAGGGTTAGTTACAGGATTTGTTAAAGTAGGATTACAGCATAGCTTACCTGTGAAGGGTATTTCTTTATTGTTAGGTAATGACTTGACAGGTGGACAAGTTTTTCCTGAAGTGCATTTGACAATGGAGTCTAAGGAACCAGAGATGAATTCTAACACAGATTCTTCCTGTGTTGTGACTAGAGCTATGGCTAAAAAGATTGATGTGCAGAATGAGGTTGTTACTCATGACTGTTCAACTCAGGATTCGAGTTTTGAGGATGTGTCAGAGACTTTCTTACCTTCGTTGTTTGAACAAGATTCTTGGAGTAAGTCTGACTATGCAGATTTATCTCTGTCTTGGAAGGAGATGATAGCAGAGCAGAATAGGGACCCTGAGATTATAAAATTAAGGGAACAAGCTTTACTATATAGTGAAATAGAGAAGGTGCCAGTAGGATATTACTTGGAAAAAGGAGTGTTGATGAGGAAGTGCAGATCATCTACAATTCCTGCAAGTGAGGAATGGAATGTTGTTTACCAGGTAGTTGTCCCTAAAGTTTATCGAAATGAGATTTTGACTTTAGCTCATAGTGTGCCTTTAGGTGGACATCAAGGGGTAAGGAAAACTGTGGACAAGATTTTAAAACATTTTTACTGGCCTGGTCTAAGAAAAGATGTGGCGATGTTTTGTAAAACGTGCCATACTTGTCAAATTGTGGGTAAACCAAATCAAGTTACACCAGTAGCTCCATTACAACCTATTCCAGCATTTGGTGAACCGTTTTCTAAAGTTATTGTAGATTGTGTTGGTCCATTACCAAAGACAAAAACTGGTTATCAGTATTTGTTGACTATCATGTGTACTTTGTCTAGGTTTCCAGAGGCAGTACCACTTAGGAATATAAAAGCTAAAACTGTGACAAAGGCCCTTATAAAATTCTTTACTTATTTTGGATTACCTAAGGAAATACAAACTGATCAAGGCAGTAATTTTATGTCTGCATTGTTTCAACAGATAGTTTATAAATTGGGAGCTAAGCAAATTACTTCATCTGCATACCATCCAGAATCGCAAGGTGCCTTGGAGAGGTTTCATTCTACCCTCAAGAATATGATTAGGACATATTGTGTGGAAAATGAAAGTGATTAGGATGAGGGTATAAACTTACTTTTATTTGCAGTAAGGGAATCGGTACAGGAATCTTTAGGTTTCAGTCCATTTGAACTTGTGTTTGGGCATAGAGTTAGAGGACCTTTAGCTTTATTAAAAGAACAGTGGATTAGTAAGGAAATACACACTAATTTGTTGGACTATGTTTTGAAATTTAAGGACAGGTTACATAAAGCTTGTAGCTTAGCCAAGGAAAATTTAAAGTTGGCTCAGGAGAAAATGAAAACTTGGTATGATAAAGAAGCTAGGATGAGGATGTTTAAGCCTGGAGATAAGGTGTTGGTTCTTTTCCCAGTGCAAATGAAACCTTTACAAGCTAGATTTCATGGTCCTTATGAAATTGTGTCTAAAATCAATGATGTGGATTACATAATAAAAACTCCAGATCGTAGAAGGTCAACACAACTTTGCCATATAAATATGATAAAACCATATTTTGGGAAACAATCTGATACTGTGACTGTTGTGGTTAGTGAGAATGAGTTTGATTTAACTAGGAACATGATAGATGATTCATCTGAATTACATTCTAAATCCAACATTGTTTCTGTTAGGTTACCAAATTCAACCATTCTGGAAAATATTGATGAGAAACTAGCACATTTACAGCTAGAGCAGAAACAACAGATGAAGGAATTAATTTTTAAATATAAGGATTTGTTTCCAGATGTTCCGAGAAGGACTACTATAGCTTCACATGATGTAGATGTTGGAGATGCCAAACCTATTAAACAACACCCATATAGGATGAACATAGAAAAATGTGAACTTACTGAGAAAGAAATTAAATATATGTTAGAGAATAATATTATTAGACGTTCTAACTCGAATTGGAGTTCACCATTTGTTATGGTGCCAAAACCAGATGGTAGTATTAGGTTTTGTACGGACTATAGGAAGGTGAATGCTGTAACGAAAACAGATGCATATCCAATTCCTAGAGTAGGTGATTGTGTAGATAAAGTTGGAAAAGCAAAGTTCCTTACAAAGATTGATTTATTGAAAGGGTATTGGTGTGTTCCATTAACGGACAGAGGTAGAGAGATTTCTGCATTTGTAACTCCATCTGGGTTATATGAATATAATGTTCTTCCATTTGGGATGAAGAATGCCCCCAGGTACTTTCCAGAGGATGATTAACTCTGTGATTCAGGGATTGAAAGATACTGATGCTTATATTGATCATTTAGTGACAGGAAATGATACTTGGGAAGCACACATTATTGCGGTGGAGAAATTGTTTGAAAGGCTTTCAAAAGCTAACTTAACTATTAATTTAGCTAAGAGTGAATTTGGACATGCCACTGTGACTTACCTTGGTTATGTTGTGGGTCAAGGTAAGGTAGCTCCTGTTCAGGCAAAAGTTCGGGCAATTTTAGAGATTCCCACTTCGACGGGGAAAAAAACTCTCAGATGATTCTTGGGAATGGTAGGATATTATTGAAAATTTTGTAAGAATTTTGCTAATGTTGCCCTTCCATTAACTAACCTCTTGAAGAAGAATGTGAAGTTTGTGTGGACAGTGCCTTGTCAAGAAGCATTTAAAAAATTGAAAACAATGATATGTCAACAACCTGTGCTTAAGGCTCCTGACTTTGAAAAACCTTTTTCATTAGCTGTAGATGCTAGTGATGAGGCTGCAGGAGCAGTATTAATGCAAAGGACTGAGGGTGATGAGGTTGATCATCCAGTAGCTTACTTTTCTAAGAAATTTAATAAGCATCAAAGAAACTATTCGACAATAGAGAAAGAATTGTTATCTCTTGTTTTAGCTTTGGAATATTTTGAGGTATATGTTGGTACAACTCAAAAACCACTTATTGTTTACACTGATCATAATCCGTTAGTTTTTCTGAGTAAGATGAAAAACAAAAACAGAAGATTATTAAATTGGAGTTTGATGTTATAAGAGTACAATATTGTGATAACTCATATTAAAGGTAAAGATAATGTGGTTGCTGATTGTCTATCTCGATGTTGAATGTACAATGTAATTTTTTTATGGAGTGTTTTTTTACAATTGTAACACTCCTACTGTATTGTGACTTGTAAGATGTTATATGATGGTATTGTATATTGTGTATGTTGTAAAATTTATACATTTGTTTTTCTTGTAAATAATTTTTGAAATTTTTGTTCTTGTCAGACCAAAAATGTTTTTTTGGAGGGAGGTGTTACGTACCCGTGACACGTGACAGTGGTACCCTTGTCACGTGACTGGGGTTGAAGCTATACTGGACTTGAGGTAGTGGTCTTGTGATGGTGGAGTGACGTCATTTTCCCGCCAGTAGAGGTCATGTGACAGGTTTTTTTTACAGGGTATAAAAGGAGGACCCTTCCCTGTGAGGAGGGGCAGTTTGTGGCTGGATTTGCCATGTTGACTTCATGCCACTGCGTGATTTAATGTTATGACGCAGTTTAGTTGAAAGATGAAGTTTTATCTAATGCCTAAAGTTTAAAAGGTCATTGCCAGCAGTTACTTTATAACACTGCTAGTTGAGAATCAGTGGAGAGTGAAGATCGGAGTTCGGGAGTTAAAGATCGAGGAGAATCGATTTCGACAGTGAAACAGGTTCGACCTTGTTTGATCCTTATTCGGAAGGAATTCGTTGACTGTTCTCGTGTTAATCCCTGTGAAATATCAGAAAGGATTGAGAACAGTGTTGTAAAGGAAAGGTCAGTGCCTTTAAGCCGTTTCGTTTCGTTACGTAAATTCTTCGTGGGAAAAGTTCGATTTGGGAACCGAAGCAACACGACGTGAAAGAAAATTTAAATCGTCTTAAAAAATCTCTCCGTTAAATGGACTGTGAGCATTTTGAACTTTTGGCAATACTACTTTGAAGAACTGTTTTTGCAACATCGCTTTAAGAACTGTTTAAGCTTCATTGCTTTAAGAACTGTTTAGGCTGCCGCACAGCAGCTGATTTCCGGTTACGTTAGTGATTTGTTTACTTTTGGGGGGTTTTGTTTTCAGTGTTTAATAAACGTATTATTTGTTATAAAAACCCCTGCCTAACTCATATATTTATTGTTGCCTGAATCCGTAACAGTAGGTACAGAGGAGATGTCAGTGGTATGTTTTTTACTCATTGTGGTGAGTGCGTGGAATGGGCTGCCGGCAATGGTGGTGGAGGCGGGTACGATAGGGTCTTTTAATAGACTTTTGGATAGGTACATGGAGCTTAGTAAAATAGAGGGCTATAGGTAAGCCTAGTAATTTCTAAGGTAGGAACATGTTTTGCACAACTTTGTTAGCTGAAGGACCTGTATTGTGCTGTAGGTTTTCTATGTTAACTTTTTTTAATCACTTGGAATAAATGAAGCTGTTTTTCTGAGAGTTTAAAACTAGATCTCTTTCAGTTGATCCGGTTCTTGCTTTGTTTATTACTAAATTGCTTAAAGGACTGTATTAGCAGTCTCACTGCAAGTGTTGCAGCTGGTTGTAGTTTGTGGAAGACTGTTATATCTAGATCTGTAGATGTCCTGGATCTGTAGCTGCAAAAAAGTGGCATAAGGCTTGTAACTGCATTGTACAACAGATGTTGCTTTTACAGATAGTTTCCTAAATTGTAACCTGTGCTCCTGTAAGTGATTACACCATGTTTAAGCTATTGAAATCACAGAGCATGAGGGCATAAGTTGATGGTGAGAAGGGAAAGACTTAAAGGTTACTTGATGGATATGTTTTTCAGAGGGTGGTATGTATGTGGAATCAGCTGCTGGAGCAACTGATAAAGCCAGGTATAAGTTACAACACACAAAAAAAAAAATTCTGGATCAGTTCATGGATAGGAACAGTTGAATGTGCTGTAAACTAACTCAGGAAAGCACCTAAGTTGGCATGGATGAGTTGAACGGAAGCACTTATTCCTTATTCCCATCTTGTATAACTTTGACTCTAAGCCACTGGATAAATTTGCGAAGTCTGGTAAGAGCATAAAACTTGCAGTGTGGTAAATCTAGAAGAGGAGGTTCCAAACTCCTAATTAATCAATCATTCATTGCAGGGAATGACTGACCTTAATGCACCTGACCCCTCTCTAATGAAAAAAAACACAAAGGATGTGTCAGTTCACACCACAAAGAGGGGAACAGCTATAAGACCATAAGATTTAGGAGGAGAATTAGGCTATTTGGCCCATTGAGCCTGCTCTGCCATTCCATCATTGCTGATTTATTATCCCTTACAACCCCATTCTCCTGCCTTCTCCCTGTAATATTTGATGGCCTGAGTAAGCAAGAACCTATCAACCTCTGCTTTAAATATTCCTAATGACTTGGCTTCCACAGTCATGCAGCAATTCACTCCATAGATTCACTACACTTGGCTAAAGTAATTCCTTCTCATCTGTTCTAAATGGATGTCCCCTCTATTCTGTGTTTGTACCCTCTGGTCCTAGGATCCCCCACAGGAAAACATCCTTTCCACATCTACTGTATTTAGGCCTTTCAAGATTCAAAAGGTTTCAAGGAGATTCCCCCTCCCCTATTCTTCTAAATTTCAGTGAGTACAGACCCAGAACCATCAAACTCTCCTCGTGCATTAATGTTTTCATTCCTGAAATCATTCTCGTGAACCTCCTGGACCCTCTCCAATGCCAGCACATCTTTTCTTAGATAACGGGCCAAAAGCTGATCACGATACTCCAACTGTGGTCTGACCAATGCCTTTTAAATCTTCAGCATTGCATCTTTGCTCTGCTATTCTAGCCCTCTTGAAATGCTAACATTGCATTTGCCTTCCTTACCACCGACTCAACTTGCAAGTTAACTTTTATGAGCCCTGCATGAGGACTCCCAAGACCCTTTGCACCTCTGATTTTTGAATTTTCTTCCCATTTAAAAAATAGTTTGCACTTTTGTTCCTTCTCTGCATGACCATACACTTCCCTATTCTATATTCCATCTGCTAATTCTTTGCCCATTCTCCCAATCCAAGTCCTTCTTTATTCTCCGCTACCTGCCCCTTCACTTGTCTTTGTATTGTCTGCAAGCATAGTCACAAACTCATCAATTCCATCATCCAAATCAATGATATATAATGTGAAAAGGACCTGTTCCAATACAGACCCTGGTGGAACACCACTAGTCAATGGCAGCCAGCCAATAAAAGGCTCCCTTTATTTCCATTGTCTCCATGCTAGTGTCTTTCTTATAATACCATAGGGTCTTGTCTTTTACGCAGTCTCATGTGCGTTACTTTGTCAAAGGCCTTCTGAAAATCCAAGACGCACTGACTCTCTTTGCCTATCCTGCTAGGTATTCCTTCAAGAATTCCAACAGGTTTGTCAATCAAGATTTTTCCTTAAATCAAGCTGAATTTGGCCTATTTTATGATGTGCATCCAAGTGCCCTGAAACCTCAACCTGTTCCTAATAATGGATTCCAGCATCTTCCCAATCACTGAAGTCTGACTGATTGGCCCATAATTTCCTTTCTTAAAGTGTGGAGTGACATTTGCAATTTTTCATCTCTCCGGAGCCATTCCAGAATCTAATGATTCTTGAAATTTCATTGCTAATGCCTTCCAAATCTCTTCATTTACCTCTTTCAAAACTCTGGGGTGTAGTCCATCTTGTCCAGGTGACTTGTCTACCTTTGGAACTTTCAGCTTCCCAAGCACCTTCTCCTTAGTAATAGCACTTACATTCACTTCTGCTCTTTGACTCTCTCAACTGTTATGCCAAACAGTCTTACATTTTTTTTTACTATACCTAAATAGGAGTTATCGTAATTGCTAAAATATACTTCTGAATGTACAGGTTCTCATTCACTTATTCCTGCTTATGATTGCTGACCTATCATAATGGTCTAATAATTCTCATCCTTATTTTTAAGTAACTCCATGACCTTGGTCTGCCTCTTCTCTGTAATCTTCACCAGCTGCCTATACTCTTGGAGATCTGTGCTCTATTATCTACTTCTGACTATACTTCCACAAGACTTTGAAGGCTGTAATCTCGGAAAGCCTCTATTGTGTACCTCTGTAGGTATTTTTGAAATAGGATTGTTCTTAAAAATTTCCCCAAGTGTTTTTTGTTTTCTGTCTCATTGTCAAATTCTGATAACATTTTGAGATGAACCTGCTGATCTCTTGTGATGCAAAAGGTGCTTTATAAGTGTTAGTGTGTTTCTGGCAGGTACAAAAGGTAGCAATGGCATTTTCTGCTTGCTATTTCAGCCACACCATGTCGTGCATCAGTAATTAGTCATGTGATATGTAGATGTCATTGACTATACAGTAGCATGCAAAAGTTTGGGCACCCTGGTCAAAATTTCTGTTACTGTGAATAGCGAAGTGAGTAAAAGATGACCTGATTTCCAAAAGGCATAAAGTTAAAGATGACACATTTAATAATTTAAGCAAGATTACTTTTTTATTTCCATCTTTTACAGTTTCAAAATAACATAAAAGGAAAAGGGCCCGAAGCAAAAGTTTGGGCACCCTTGCATGGTCATTACTTAGTACCACCCCCTTTGGCAAGTATCACAGCTTGTAAATGCTTTCTGTAGCCAGCTAAGAGACTTTCAATTCTTGTTTGAGGGATTTTTTACCCATTCTTCCTTGCAAAAGGCTTCTAGTTCTGTGAGATTCTTGGGCTATCATCTTGCATGCACTGCTCTTTTGAGGTCTATCCAAAGATAGAAGCCATCCTCTTTTCATCTTCAGCTTTTTTTACAGACAGTGTGATGTTTGCTTCCAGAATTTGTTGGTATTTAATTGAATTCATTCTATCCTCTACCAGTGAAATGTTCCCTGTGCCACTGGCTGCAACACAAGCCCAAAGCATGATTGATCCACCCCTGTGCTTAACAGTTGGAGAGGTGTTCTTTTCATGAAATTCTGCACCCTTTTTTCTCCAAACATACCTTTGCTCATTATGGCCAAAAAGTTCTATTTTAACTTCATCAGTCCACAGGACTTGCTTCCAAAGTGCATCAGGCTTGTTTAGAAGTTTCTTTGCAAACTTCTGACGCTAAATTTTGTGGTGAGGACGCAGGAAAGGTTGTCTTCTGATGACTCTTTCATGAAGGTCATATTTGTGCAGGTGCCGCTGCACAGTAGAACAGTGCACCACCACTCCAGAGTCTGTTAAATCTTCTTGAAGGTCTTTTGCAGTCAAATGGGGGTTTTGATTTGCCTTTCTAGCAATCCTACGGGAGTTCTCACAGAAAATTTTCGTGGTCTTCCAGACCTCAACTTGATCTCCACCTTTCCTGTTAACTGCCATTTCTTAATTTCATTATGACCTGAGGAAACAGCTACCTGAAAATGCTTTGCTATCTTCTTATAGCTTTCTCCTGCTTTGTGGGCATCATTTATTTTAACTTTCAGAGTGTTCGGTAGCTACTTAGAGGAGCCCATGGCTGCTGATTGTTGGGAAGAGGTTTGAGGAGTCAGTGTATTTATAAAGCTTTGAAATTTGCATCACCTGGCCTTTCCTAACAATGACAAGCCATAGCTCTAACAAGCTAATTAAGGTCTGAGACCTTGGTAAAAGTTATCTGAGAGCTCAAGTCTCTTGGGGTGCCCAAACTTTTGCATGGTGCTTCTTTCCTTTTTTTTCCACTCTAAAATTGTACAAACCTGAAATAATACACTAATCTTGCTTAAAATGTTGAAAAGAATGTTTCATCTTTAACTTTATGACTTTTGGAGATCAATTCATCTTCTACTCACTTAACTATTCACAGTAACAGAAATTTTGACCAGGGGTACCCAAACTTTTGCATGCCACTGTATTATTCCGTACTTCATATGGGATTGACTTGGCAGTTATCCAGCCAATCTACGCAGCTATTAAGATACAGGTCATAGAATCACAGAAAATAGTTCCTTTGACCCAACTCTTCCCTGCTGACCAAGTTGTCTCACAAACACAGTTAAATTGCCTATGTTTGGTCTATATCCCTCTAAATCTTAAGTGTTGTAATTGTATCCACCTCTACCAGTTCCTCTGCCAACACTTTCCATATGCACTGTGCATGGGGGTGGGGGGAGAATCCTTTAAAATGTTAAAATGTAATGTCTTATTTTAAACTTATGCCCTCTATTTTTGGACTCCCCGATCCTGGGGCAAAACTGGCTGTTCACCTTTTTGCATGTCCACCATGGTTTTATAAATCTCAGAGTTGTCACCCCTCACTTTTGGGGGAGAAGAGGGAAACTAGTTTAACTAGCCTGGCCTTGTAACTCAGTTCTGATATAATCTTCATAAATGGATTTTTCACCCTTTCTACTTTATAGGCATCCTTTCTGCAGTAGGGTGACCAGGACTGTATGCAGTGCTCCAAATGGGGTCTTACCCCAAACCTTCATCCATCCATCCATCCTCCCCCCTCTTATTTCTCAATTTTTTTTCTCTCTCTGCCCCTCTCACTATCATTCCTTGCCTGTTCTCCATCTCCCTCTGGTGCTCCCCTCCCCCTTTCTTTCTCCCTAGGCCTCCTGTCCCATGATCCTTTCCCTTCTCCAGCTGTGTATCCCTTTTGCCAATCACCTTTCCAGCTCTTAGCTTCATCCCTCCCCCTCCTGTCTTCTCATACCATTTGGGATTCCTCCTCCCCCTCCCACATTCAAATCTCTTACTGCCTCTTCTTTCAGTTAGTCCTGATGAAGGGTCTTGGCCCGAAACGTCAACTGTACTTCTTCCTATAGATGCTGGCCTGCTGTGTTCCACCAGCATTTGGTGTGTGTTGCTTGAATTTCCAGCATCTGCAGATTTCCTTGTGTTTGCGTTTTTAAAAAGGTAGAAATTAAGCTGTTTCTGCAGATGTCTGTCAGTGCTCAAAAAATTTCAGATTTCGGACATTTTTGGAATTTGGAATTCAGATAAGTGGTACTCCGCCTGTACTTACAAACCGTATCAAGATGTAGAGTATGGCCCTTGTGGAGATCAAGCCTCTAGGACTTTTATATCAGCAGTTAATGCCTTCTCTGATTTCCCCAAAAAGTAAGTAGTCAGCTTTTGCTTAAAACTGGTATAATTCTTCTGATAAAGCTACTCCCATGATAGAATTGAAGAGGGTGTTACAAGATTTAGATACTGCAATAATGAAGGATGAGCAATATATTTATAAGTTGTGTGGGCGAGTATTATACTTGTCTTACTGGAGATAATGGTGTTCCTTTGCTTCCTTTCCATTTTGCTGTAGAGTTTGCAGATTTTGGAGTTGCTATTGCAGTAGCCTGCATAAGTTACTGTCGTACATTTTGTAAATGGTACACACTTCAACCACTATGTGCCAGTCATGGAAAGAATAAATGTTTAGGTTGTTTATGGATTCTGATGAAGTTGGTTGCATTGCCCTAGATGGTGTCAAGCCTCTTAAGAATTTGGGCACAACTTTAATCCAGGCAAATGAAAAATACTCCATTGTACATCTGACTTGTGCCCAGATGATGATGGAAAGGCCATGGTGCCAGGAGGTGAGTTATACTCTGCAAGTTACTGAATTTGGCAGACAAGATTTATATGACATACACAAAATGTCGGAGGAACTCAGGCCAGGCAGCATCAATGGAAAAGAATACAGTCAATGTTTTGGGCTGAGACCCTCCAGCAGGATTGAAGATATTTATGTGTCTGGTTTATTTGACTTTCTGCCAAAATCTTGATAATGATATTTTGGCAATGAAAATGTCATTGAATGTCAAGGATAGGGAGTTAGATACTGTTGGAGATGGTCTTTGCTTGCTATTTTTGTGTCCTGGGTGTTACTTGCCTGAATGCTGCCTGAAATCTTGCTGCATGTCCTCCTTCATAGGAGATGTGCGTTTAAAATTGTGCAATCATCAACAGACTATTGACCTTAAGGAAAGTTGTTGATGAAGCAACTAAAGATGGTAGTGAATCTGGGGTTGTTGATCTGACAATGACAATCATCTTCCTGTGGAGTCATACAGCACGGTAATATGTCTGCACTATACTACAAGTACCTTTTCCTTGGCCTGTAGCGTTCTGGGCCATGAGGTTTCATTCGTGTGTTCATCTAAATATTATTTAACTTCTACAAAGGTACCTGTTTTCACCACCCAATCAGGCTGATTTCAACAATTTTCTGGCTTAAAAAAATTCTCAAATACCTTTAAATTTCCTATTTTGAACCTATGTAATTCGGTCAAAGATAATTATGGTAATAGGAGATGTTTCTCATTATCTACTCCTATCTATGCCCCTCATGTCCAAAGTCATGCCTGGTGAGATGATTGGTCATTGTAAGTTGTCCCTTCATGAGGTTTGGTTTGTTTGTGTTTGTTGGAAGGTTCTGGGATGGCATGGCTCAAAGGATCAGAAGGGTCTACTCCATGTGGTATTACTAAATAAATAAAGTAAGTAGTTTTGTGTACCTCTATTAGGTTACTCCTCAACTACTGCTCAAGGAAAACAAGCCCAGCCTATCCAGTTTCTTCTCTTGACTGAATCATTCCAGCCCAAGTTCCTCACCCTATCTTCAATATATTCACAATACAATATGATAACATGTGGCTTGACTAATGTTTTATATAGTTATACCATAAACTCTTTGCTTTTGTACTCTATCCTGGACAATAAAGGCAAACATCCAATATTCAACTACAATTGTCTCCATATTGAGCTGTCTTCAGGGGCTCTTGTACATCCGGATTCTTCTGTTCCTCAGTACTTTCTTGGATCTCACCGTGCACTGAATATCTTGGCCTCATTGATCTACCCAGATTATGGCAGCTTACATTTTTCAGTATTAAAGTCTATTTGACATTTCTCTGTCCCTTTTACTAACTTTGTGTTAGTATGACTTCAGCTATTGTAGTTATTCCTTATGATGTCCATTGACTTCTGTTTTACCAAGGCCATCTGACACTGATGTTCTAAAGTTACCTTGATATCAAGAGTAGGTATTCCAGCTCCTAAAACAGAGCTATTAAGTGACACTTACTCATAAAGAACCTCCACAACAGTGTCCATTTGCCTTCATAAGCATCTTATCTGGAGTCACCACTAGTTGTGGAGCACAGATCTTCAGTACAACAGTTGGGATATTGTCTGGTCCCATAGTCTTTTGCTGTTTCTGATGCTCTCAGCTGTTTCTTGCTGAACATGGTTTTAAATTCAGCAGCCTTTACCACTTGTGTGCTTGGCACTGCCATTGCTGAGAAAGGGGGTGTTCATGGAGCCTCCTCTTTCTGTTAGCTATGATTGTTCACTGCTATTCACAATGCGATGTGGTAGGGCTGCTGAGTTTTATTCTGTTGCTAATGAATGTACTAAGTTCTGTTTATCCAGACTGCTTTTGTTTAGCATTGAACTGATCCTGTATTGTAGGTTCACTTGAATGGTACCTCATAATTTTAGGTATACCAGAAGCCCTTCTACGCTCATTGAAGCAAGATTAATTCCATGGCTTGATTGTGGTAGAATGCTAAACATACTGAGCCAGGGATATTGTACATGTCTAGTGCTGTTGATATAACAGTACCTCACAGCTGCTCAGATTACTAATGAAAATAAACCATTTAACATGTAGTGCCTCAAAATACTATTGAGGGTGATCTCGATTATAAAAATGGGACTTTTTATCGCAAAGATTTTGCTGTGGGTATTTCTACATAATTTATCCATGGATAAATACCTCTGTGATTTTGTTGATTGCTGAGGATAAGTTAAAGTAGTTTTACCCCTATCTGCCGAGGGCTAGAGGTTAGGAATTGCAGGCTTTGGTCATCTCATTCAGTAGTAATACTGAGCTATTCTTTTTGATGTAGATTTGAAGCTCTTCATTGAGAGAACTTTTGCTACTTCCAGGTGCTGCTGAACAAAGAGGAACACTGATTCTTTAACTTATGGACTCTGGATTCAATTTTAGGGGTACAAGGCTCCTCCCTCTTGCGTGTAGATCACTGTGCTGTCCCCTTTGGTCAGTTTGTCCAGTCTTTGGGTTGCAAAGCAGGAGGTACTTATAATCAGTTTGGTGTGATATACTGCGCCCGGTGCGGCCTTCTATATATCGGTGAGCTCCGACACAGACTGGGAGACTGTTTCGCTGAACACCTATGCTCTCTCCGCCAGAGAAAGCAGGATCTCCCAGTGGCCACACATTTTAATTCCACGTCCCATTCCCTTTCTGATATGTCTATCCACGGCCTCCTCTACTGTCCAGATGAAGCCACACTCAGGTTGGAGGAACAACACCTGATATTCCGTCTGGGTAGCCTCCAACCTGATGGCATGAACATTGATTTCTCTAACTTCCATTAATGCACCCCTCCCCTGCTTACCCCATCCCTTATTTATTTATTATTCCCCTTTCTCTCCCCCCTCCCTCTCTCTCCCCCTCCCTCTCTCTCCCCCTCCCCCTCTCTCCCCCTCCCCCTCTCTCCCCCTCCCCCTCTCTCCCCCCTCCCCCTCTCTCCCCCCTCCCCCTCTCTCCCCCTCCCTCCCTCTCCCCACTCCCTCTCTCCCCCTCCTCTCTCTCTCTCTCTCTCAATCACTCCTTGCCTGTTCTCCATCTCCCTCTGGTGCTATAATCCCCTTCTTTCTTTCTCCCTAGGCCTCCAGTCCCATGATCCTTTCCCTTCTCCAGCTGTGTATCCCTTTTGCCAATCACCTTTCCAGCTCTTAGCTTCATCCCTCCCCCTCCTGTCTTCTCATATAACCATGTAACCATATAACAATCACGGTACGGAAACAGGCCATCTTGGCCCTTCTAGTCCATGGCAAATGCTTACTCTCACCTAGTCCCACATACCTGCACTCAGCCCATAACCCTCCATTCCTTTCCTGTCCATATACCTATCCAATTTTTTTTTTAAATGACAAAATCGAACTTGCCTCTACCACTTCTACCGCAAGCTCATTCCACACAGCTACCATTTTCTGAGTAAAGAAGTTCCCCCTCGTGTTACCCCTAAACTTTTGCCCCTTAGCTCTCAACTCATGTCCTCTTGTTTGAATCTCCCCTACTCTCAATGGAAAAAGCCTATGCACGTCAACTCTATCTATCCCCCTCATAATTTTAAATACCTCTATCAAGTCCCCCCTTAACTTTCTATGCTCCAAAGAATAAAGACCTAACTTGTTCAACCTTTCTTTGTAACTTAGGTGCTGAAACCCAGGTAACATTCTAGTAAATCTCCTCTGTACTCTCTCTATTTTGTTGATATCTTTCCTATAATTCAGTGACCAGAACTGTACACAATACTCCAAATTTGGCCTCACCAATGCCTTGTACAATTTTAACATTACATTCCAACTCCTATACTCAATGCTCTGATTTATAAAGGCCAGCATACCAAAAACTTTCTTCACCACCCTATCAACATGAATTCCACCTTCAGGGAACTATGCACCATTATTCCTAGATCACTCTGTTCTACTGCATTCCTCAATGCCCTACCATTTACCATGTATGTCCTATTTTGATTAGTCCTACCAAAATGTAGCACCTCACACTTATCAGCATTAAACTCCATCTGCCATCTTTCAGCCCACTCTTCTAACTGGCCTAAATCTCTCTGCAAGCTTTGAAAACTTACTTCATTATCCACAACGCCACCTATCTTAGTATCATCCTCATACTCAGTAATCCAATTTATCACCTCATCATCCAGATCATTAATGTATATGACAAACAGCATTGGACCCAATACAGATCCCTGAGGCACACCACTAATCACCGGCCTCCAACCTGACAAACAGTTATCCACCACTACTCTCTGGCATCTCCCATCCAGTCACTGTTGAATCCATTTTCCTACTTCAATATTAATACCTAACGATTGAATCTTCCTAACTAACCTTCCATGTGGAACCTTGTCAAAGGCCATACTGAAGTCCATATAGACAACATCCACTGCTTTACCCTCATCAACTTTCCTAGTAACCCCTTCAAAAAATTCAATAAGATTTGTCAAACATGACCTTCCTCGCACAAATCCATGTTGACTGTTCCTAATCAGACTTTGTCTATCCAGATAATTATATATACCATCTCTAAGAATATTTTCCATTAATTTACCCACCACTGACATCAAACTTACAGGCCGATAATTGCTTTGTTTACTCTTAGAACCCTTTTTAAACAATGGAACCACATGAGCAATACGCCAATCCTCCGGCACCATCCCCGTTTCTAATGACATTTGAAATATTTCTGTCAGAGCCCCTGCTTTTTCTACACTAACTTCCCTGAAGGTCCTAGAGAATATCCTGTCAGGATCCGGAGACTTATCCACTTTTATAGATAGATAGATACTTTATTCATCCCCATGGGGAAATTCAACTTTTTTTCCAATGTCCCATACACTTGTTGTAGCAAAACTAATTACATACAATACTTAACTCAGTAAAAAATATGATATGCATCTAAATCACTATCTCAAAAAGCATTAATAATAGCTTTTAAAAAGTTCTTAAGTCCTGGTGGTAGAATGTCCTAATGGCATTGGGGAGTATTGACCTCTTCATCCTGTCTGAGGAGCATTGCATCGATAGTAACTTGTCGCTGAAACTGCTTCTCTGTCTCTGGATGGTGCTATGTAGAGGATGTTCAGAGTTATCCATAATTGACCGTAGCCTACTCAGCGCCCTTCGCTCAGCTACTGATGTTAAACTCTCCAGTACTTTGCCCACAACAGAGCCCGCTTTCCTTACCAGCTTATTAAGACGTGAGGCGTCCCTCTTCTTAATGCTTCCTCCCCAACACGCCACCACAAAGAAGAGGGCGCTCTCCACAACTGACCTATAGAACATCTTCAGCATCTCACTACAGACATTGAATGACGCCAACCTTCTTAGGAAGTACAGTCGACTCTGTGCCTTCCTGCACAAGGCATCTGTGTTGGCAGTCCAGTCTAGCTTCTCGTCTAACTGTACTCCCAGATACTTGTAGGTCTTAACCTGCTCCACACATTCTCCATTAATGATCACTGGCTCCATATGAGGCCTAGATCTCCTAAAGTCCACCACCATCTCCTTGGTCTTGGTGATATTGAGACGCAGGTAGTTTGAGTTGCACCATATCACAAAGTCCTGTATCAGTTTCCTATACTCCTCCTCCTGTCCATTCCTGACACACCCCACTATGGCCGTGTCATCAGCGAACTTCTGCACATGGCAGGACTCCTTTAAAAGCGCCAGTACTTCCTCTTCTTTAATCATCATAGTTTCCATAACTACCCTACTTGTTTCCCTTACCTTACACAATTCAATATCCTTCTCCTTAGTGAATACCGAAGAAAAGAAATTGTTTAAAATCTCCCCCATCTCTTTTGGCTCCACACATAGCTGTCCACTCTGATTCTCTAAGGGATCAATTTTATCCCTCACTATCCTTTTGTTATTAATATAACTGTAGAAACCCTTTGGATTTATTTTCACCTTACTTGCCAAAACAACCTCATATCTTGTTTTAGCTTTTCTAATTTCTTTCTTAAGATTCTTTTTACATTCTTTATATTCTTTATATTCCTCGAGCACCTCATTTACTCCATGCTACCTATATTTATTGTAGATCTCTCTCTTTTTCCAAACCAAGTTTCCAATATCCCTTGAAAACCATGGCTCTCTCAAACTTTTAACCTTTCCTTTCAACCTAACAGGAACATAAAGATTCTGTACCCTCAAAATTTCACTTTCAAATGACCTCCATTTCTCTATTACATCCTTCCCATAAAACAAATTGTCCCAATCCACTCCTTCTAAATCCTTTCGCATCTCCTCAAAGTTAGCCTTTCTCCAATCAAAAATCTCAACCCTGGGTCCAATCCTATCTTTCTCCAGAATTATATTGAAACTAATGGCATTGTGATCACTGGACCCAAAGTGCTCCCCAACACATACCTCCATCACTTGATCTATCTCATTCTCTAACGGGAGATCCAACGCTGCCCCTTCTCTAGTTGGTACCTCTATGTATTGCTGCAAAAAAACTATCCTGCACACATCTTACAAACTCCAAACCATCCAGCCCTTTTACAGAATGGGCTTCCCAGTCTATGTGTGGAAAATTAAAATCTCCCACAATCACAACCTTGTGCTTACTACAAATATCTGCTATCTCCTTACAAATTTGCTCCTCCAATTCTCGCTCCCCATTAGGTGGTCTATAATACACCCCTGTAAATGTCACAGCACATTTTCCATTCCTCAATTCCACCCAAATAGTCTCCCTATCCAATCCCTCTAATCTATCCTGCCAAAGCACTGCTGTAATATTTTCTCTGACTAGCAATGCAACACCTTGCCCTCTTGCACCTCCGATTCTATCACACCTGAAGCAACGAAATCCAGGAATATTTAGTTGCCAATCACACCCCTCTTGCAACCATGTTTCACTAATAGTTACAACATCATATTTCCAAGTATCAATCCATGCTCTAAGCTCATCCACCTTTCTTAAAATGCTCCTAGCATTAAAATAGATGCATTTGAGAAATTTTCCACCTCTTACTCTGTTTATCCCTAATGGTGCAAATAACAATTATCTTTTTCTTCCTTCTCCCCTACATCTTCAGTCTGAGCGCTCCCCTTCTCGTTCACCTGCCTATCCTCCCTCACACACTGTCTACTAGCTTTCTCTTATTTGTGAACTAACCTCCTCTCTCCTAGTCTCTTCAATTTGATTCCCACCCCCCAACCATTCTAGTTTAAAGTCTCCCCAGTAGCCTTCTCAAATCTCCCTGCCAGGATATTGGTCCCCCTAGGATTCAAGTGCAACCCGTCCTTTTTGTACAAGTCATACCTGCCCCAAAAGAAGTCCCAATGATCCATAAACTTGAATCCCTGCCCCCCTACTCCAATCCCTCAGCCATGCATATATTCTCCACCTCATTCCATTCCTACTCCCACTGTCACGTGGCACAGGCAGTAATCCTGAGATTACTACTTTTGCCATCCTTCTTCTCAACTCCCTTCCGAATTCCCTATATTCGCCTTTCAGGACCTTTTCCTACCTATGTTATTGGTAACTATATGTACCATGACCTCTGGCACCTCACCCTCCCATTTCAGGATATCTTGGACACAATCAGAAACATCCCGAACCCTGGCACCAGGGAGGCAAACTACTATTCGGGTCTCCTGACTGCGTCCACAGAATCACCTGTCTGACCCCCTAACTATTGAGTCCCCTATTACTACTGCCTTCCTCTTCCTTTCCCTAACCTTCTGAGCTACAGGGCCAGACTCTGTGCTGGAGGCACAGCTACAGTTGCTTCCCCCAGGTAGGCTGTTCTCTCTCTCTCTCCCCCCCCCCCCCCCCACCAATAGTACTCAAAAAGGAGTACTTATTGTCAAGGGTTACAGCCACTGGGGTGCCCTCTAGTACCTGACTCTTCCCCTTCCCCCTCCTAACCGTAACCCACCTGTCTACCTCCAGTGGCCCTGGTGTGACCACCTGCCTGTAACTCCTCTCTATCATCTCCTCACTCTCCCTGACCAGACGAACGTCATCGAGCTGCAGCTCCAGTTCCCTAACACGGTCCCTTTGGACCTGCAGCTCGGCGCACCTGGTGCAGATGTGGATGTCCTGGAGGCTAGTAGACTCCAGGACCTCCCACATCCGACACTGAGAACAACAAGCTGCCCTCACACTCATACTTCCCCCTTACCTCAAATAACAGGAAAAATTGAAAACTAAACCTACCTTGCCTCACCTGTTTCCGCCTAAGCTCGTTGAATCCAAGCCCTTAAGCCTTCACTCTGCTCCCGGCTCACTCCGCTGCCTGGAAACCAATGCTGCCCGCTGTATAAGGCTGTGTTCCTTTTAAATCTTCTGCTCTTCAGTACCCGATGTCACACGCCTGTGCAGTCCCGCCTCCCTTAACTCCGATGAGAAGAAGAAAAAATCAAAATGGCTCCCACCGCACTCCCATTCTGATTCTCAGACTTCCTTCTCCAAATATCATTTGGGATTTTTCCCTCCCCCTCTCACTTTCAAATCTCTTACTATCTCTTCTTTCAGTTAGTCCTGACGAAGGGTCTCGGCCCAAAACGTCGACTGTACATCTTCCTATAGATGCTGCCTGGCCTGCTGCGTTCCACCAGCATTTTGTGTTTGGTACTTATAATCATATGGTTTGGTGTTGATCTATCTATTGAAGATATCCTTTGAATTTCTTTTGTATCTGAAAACTATAATATTGATTGAAATTTCACTACTTGCATCTTTGGTGTTGATATGTTCTTGGTTTTATTTGCCTAACTTTGACTTCTAACACTAGTAGGCAGAGATGAAAGAGCAAGGTACCAGAGATCAGGATGATAGGGGTTGTTACAGGAGGCAGACGAGTGGCTATGGGACTGCTTCAAGACAATTGACTGGGCTATGTTTAAGGACTTGGTGGACCTGCATGAATACACCGCAGTTGTCGTGGTGTATTAACATTTTAGGATGAGTTTATCCCCACAAAATTATTTAGTGTTTTTCCCAGCTAGAAGCCCTGGATAAACCTAGAGATTTGAAATTGGTTGAGGGCTAGATGAATGGCATTCAGAACTGGTAATCCAGGAAAGTACAAGAGGTCGAGGTATGACCTGTGGAAAGCCATCTCATGTGCAAAGTTGTAATTTCAGACTAAATTTGAATCACAGAGGGATGCTGTACAACTCCAGCAGGACTTGAATGTATCATCTCCTAAAAAGGAAAAGAAAAACAAGTAACGTAAATATCAGCAAGGTTTTGCTCCCAGATGAACTCAATGCCGTTTATTCTCACTTTGACTGACAGAACATGAAGGCACCTTCATGAATCCCCACAGCTCCTGACAACCCTGTTATCTCAGTTTCTGAGGCCAACATGAGAGCATCCTTCAGGAGGGTGAATCCACAGAAAGCATCTGGTGCAAATGGCTTACCTGACTGAGAACAGAAATCCTGTGCTAATTAACTGGCTGAAGAGTTTACAGACATCTTCAACTTCACTTTGACTGCCATAGCTACTCAACTGCTTCAAGCAGGTCTCAAATATACTGGTGCCAAGAAAAACATGCTAACCTACCTCAATGACTATCATCTGGAAGCATTTACACATGATGATGTGGTTGCTTCAAGAGGTCATGAAGAATATCAGCTGTGCCTGAGGTGTGACTTGATCAACTTCAATTTGTCTGCCATCGCAATAGATCAACAGCAGATACCATTTCATTGATCTGTCACTCAGTTCTGGAACATTTGAACAATTAAGATGCAGACATCAAGATGCTCTTGATTGGCTGCAGATTAACATTCAACACTATTGTGGCTGTAGGGGCATTTTCCATCCACACAATGAAACCTTGGGCTTTCTAGGGACTCCAAGAGATCACCATGAATTATTACAGATTGTTTAGTTCTTTTTAAAAGTTGGCCTCAAATGTCACTGTTTCTTATTATATGTTTTGTGGCAAACATGAAACTACTTATAAGATTAAATTGTATGTGAATAAAGATACAAAGTTTAATTGGAACAGTTGAAAGTCAGATTTTACTACATGTCAAGACACTGAACTGATTAATATGAGTAATCTGCACTTTGTGGCTTAAATCTGTGACGAGGCTTGCTAAAATTATAAAGTTATTGGCCCAAGTAAACTATGTGCACTTAGGATAGACACAAAAGACCCTAAATTGAGGTGCATTTAATTATCCTTCCTGTATGGCTAGACAGTGCAAAATTGATTCAAAAAGGCTTTCAACTCCTCATGGAAATGCTAGGATTTCCCTCTGTAAATATGACAAAGTTTGGGACTTCTGTACAGTTGCATGCAGATGCATACATCTTGCAGGTTACAGTTAATCACAATGCAAGTGTTGTACTCAAACTCCATAAATGGGTATGAATGTCTTGTCTCCCACTAATTAAGTGGGAAATCAGTCCACCAATCAGTGATTACATTCATTACAATGAAGTGGAATGGATGCAAGGGTGAGAGACAAATTTCAGGTGGTTTACATTCCCTGGATTTAATCAAGGTAATTTAATTGTGGCTAATTGTTTTCTTCACTGTTTCTAGTGCTTTTAAGTGTTTTATTTTCAAAATATTTGAATTATTTTTCTAATGACATTGTCAATACCTTTTTAGGGTTTAAATGTTTGACAGCTGCTTCGCCTTTGGGCATTGCGTAACCACCTGTTGCTGTGGGATTTGCAACCCACAGTTTTACTAAGCAGGTAAAGCTGACATTGGGGACCAAGGTATTATGGTAGATCAGATCAAGAAAGAGGATAAATGAGTCCTGCTGGCCCTCTGCTCAAAAGAAATTCAAAGATCAGACTATAAAACATAGGAGTAGAATTAGGCCATTTGACCTATCAGGTCTGCACTACAGTTTGATCATAGCTGATTTATTTTTCTTCTCAATCTCATTCTCCTGTTGTTTTTGCTTAACATCCTTTGATGTCAACTGTGTCAATTGGTGTCTTTATGCATTCTCACTTCTGCTCTGTAATTCAAGTTGTAATTCAAGGCTATATCGAGGTCTGGTATCAACCAGTCCAAGTTTCTAGATTGTAGTTCAATAACTTTACTATGCTACTCTTGAGTATTAAGGTGCCTACATTAAAGTTTTCTGCTCAGGTTACTCTGTCCTCTCAACTGTTTGTCCTTGATTTGGCTTAGGAAATATAATCACATTGCATTATCTGGCTAACTATTATTATACAGCATTATCTGATATGCTGTATAATATTCTAAATGCAGGTAAAGTATATCTTAAAAATAGTTTAAGTTTTATGTTTAATTTACTAGAATTTGTGCAGAAGTGACAATTCATTTTTGTTGTAAGCAAATGTGTTGCTTGGTGTTTGAGCCATTTATTTACCACAATGTGTGTGAATGTGTTCAAATTTACACATCTATGATGCCTTCTCATGTGGGATAAACACTCAGATAAGTTTTGGCAGCAGAACATTTGTAATTTGCTCCATATGTTTGCCACAAACATATCATTTCAAAACAATAGTTGTTACCTGGTGATCTTGATATTCTGCAATAATAAAATCTGCTTTGTATTATTTAACAGGTTAAGAATAATGACCTGATCTTCTAAAATGTTGGCTGAAGAAACAATAAGGCAAATCATGGCTCCAGAGTGGATTGATGTCCATGAGATGCTATCCCATCTCGTATGCTTGGTTAACTTTCACATGGGCTGGAATGCTTGTTCCATGACTATAATATAAAGGAATTCAGTCTTTATAATTCAGTGATGTGTATTAAAACCAGCACAGTGCCTGTCTATTTGCGCTCTGTTTTAAGTATACTTTCACCATTGAAGTTTAACAACATAAGTTGCTATTTTGCTCAATATCATCAAGGCAAGGTCGTTATTGAGGTCTGATTTGTATGTCATTTAGTTGGCCTGTGGTCTGAAATGGAAATATACAGTATTAAGATTACATGTCATGTGGTTAACAAAAATCCTCCAATAAATTTACAGATTCTTTTGTGTTTTGGTGGATGTTTTGCTTATCAGCTGTTGTTGAGATCAAGATAACATCAGCAGTTTGAACTATCCAATTCTTTCTTCTTTCTTTTTCAATATTTTTACTGACTTCTTACAAAAAAAGAATAGAGTACAGGAGGATGTGTATCATGTATCAATTACAATATGTGTGAATCACACTTATAGTTTCATTACCCCATATTCAAGTAAACTAAATAGAATCATAATATTGAAAAGTAATAATTTTATTATTATACAAAATAAAATCTAAACCCACTACCAAGAAAAGCTGTTTGGTAAAGAAAGAAAAAGGAAAAAAATCCTTATCAAGTCAATTTTTATTGTCATTTCGACCATAACTGCTGGTACAGTAGATCGTAAAAATGAGACAACGTTTTTCAGGACCATGGTGCTACATGACACAGTACAAAAACTAGACTGAACTGTGTTTTTAAAAAAAAAAGAGCACTGAGAGAAAAAAACAACTACGCTAAACTACAGACCTACCCAGGACTGCATGAAGTGCACAAAACAGTGCAGGCATTACAATAAATAATAAACAAGACAATAGGGCAGTAAGGTGTCAGTCCATGCTCTGGGTATTGAGGAGTTTGATGCCTTGGGGGTAGAAACTGTTACATAGTTTGGTCGTGAGAGCCTGAATGCTTCGGTGCCTTTTCCCAGATGGCAGGAGGGAGAAGAGTTTGTATGCGGGGTGCATGGGGTCCTTTATAATGCTGTTTGCATTGGGGGAGTCCAGAACCAGAGGCCACAGTTTAAGAATAAGGGGTAGGCCATTTGGAACGGAGTTCAAGAAAAACTTTTTCACCCAGAGAGTTGTGGATCTATGGAATACTCTGCCTCAGAATGCAGTGGAAGCCAATTCTCTGGATGTTTTCAAGAAAGAGTTAGATAGAGCTCTTAAAGATAGCAGAGTCAAGGGATATGGGGAGAGGGCAGGAATGGGATACTGATTGTGAATGATCAGCCATGATAACATTGAATGGCGGTGCTGGCTCGAAGGGCCAAATGGCCTACTCCTGCACCTATTGTCTCTCGTCTATTGATGTAGCTGCTCAGGATGCTCTCAATCCAACCCCTGTAGAATGTGATCAGGATGGGGGGTGGGAGAAGGACTCTCCTCAGTCTTCGCAGAAAGTAGAGATGCTGCTGGGCTTACTTTGCTATGGAGCTGGTGTTGAGGGACCAGGTGAAATTCTCCGCCAGGCAAACACCAAGAAATTTGGTGCTGTTAATGATCTCTACTGAGGAGCCGTCGATGTTAGTGGGGAGTGGTCGTTCCGTGCCCTCCTGAAGTCAACAACCATCTCTTTTGTTTTGTTCACATTCAGAGACAGGTTATTGACTCTGCACCAGTTCGTTGGCCACTGCACCTTCTCTTGTATGCTGACTCATCGTTCTTGATGATGAGACCCACCACGGTCGTGTCATCGGCGAACTTGATGATGTGGTTTGAGCTGTGTGTTGCAGCGCAGTCATGGGTCAGCAGAGTGGACAGTAGTGGACTGAGCACACAGCCCTGGGGGACCCCGTGCTCAGTGTGATGATGTTGGAGATGCTGCCTCCGATCCAGACTGACTGAGGTCTCTCAGTCAGGAAGTCTAGTATCCAGTTGCAGAGGGAGTTGTTCAGGCCCAGTAGGCTCAGCTTTCCAATCAGTTAGTTTCTGAGGGATGATTGTGTTGAATGCTGAACTGAAGTCTATGAACAGCATTTGAATGTACGTGTCTTTTTTGTCCAGGTGGGTTAGGGCCAGGTGGAGGGTGATGGTAATGGCGTCGTCTGTTGAGCGGTTGGGACAGTACGCAAACTGCAAGGGGGTCCAGTGAGGGGGGCAGCAGGGTCTTGAGGTGCCTCACAACGAGCCTCTCAAAACACTTCATGATGATGGATACGAGTGCAAACATATTTCCAATTCTGTTATGTCTGGTTTTCTGTAGTAGGTAGGATTCTTAAAAAAAAATCTGAATTTATGTTGCACCTTTTACAATGTATTAACAACAACAGGACTCTTCAGAAACATTAGAAAATAGATGCTGTCAGGAAAGGAGAGTAAGAGATGTGACCTGCTGCTCAGAGGGAGGAGGGGAGAGAAGAGAAAGTCCAGCTAGGAGAGAAGAAAAAGTCTAGGTAGCAACATTTTTTGAAAAGAATATATATTTCAATTGTGTGTTCTAATTATTTTACAGTTTTAGCTTACTTCATTTTTAAAGTGTGATTAATTTTTCAAGATTTGGATGTCTGGCATCTGAGTCTAGATGAACTTTTAAAGATTTTTTTCAGCAAGTAGATCTGGGGGTGTGGCTTATCTGACTGTCAATATATTTCTGCAGGTGAGGTTTGTCATTTATTCCTGGCTTTGTTCAGTAAGTTGCTGCTAGGAAGCTCTTATGCAAAATTCAGTTAAACTTTCACCTTTTGTTTTAAGCATCAGTAAACATCAGGAATATTATTAAAGACTGCAGAGCAGAAATGAAAGTATCAAACAGGTATGGTGAGTTTGGTGGTTTGAAAGGAGATTCCATTTTATGCATGGATAAACATTGAGGCTTTTTTCCATTTTTGAACTAAATTTCACAATTTTAGTAAGTACTAAATATGCAGTTCTTAATATATTTGCAATGGAAATCCAAAGTGTATTTTAAACTTTCGCTTCTAGATTTTCAAAAAATACATTAAAGGCATACAGTATATTCAAAATAGAATCTGGTCTTCCTAATTTTTTTTGTCCTAGCAGTACACTATGCTCAAAGAAGAGACAAATGTAAATCTTAATTTAAATTGCATTCTCAGTTATATTGCTATCTTAGAGCTTAGCTCATAGTGTAACAAATTCATTAAAAAGGAATTAGGTTGCTACAGTTTAGATTATTGATAACACTGCAAATTTGTTCTTTAAGGCTTGGCAGTCGATTTGTTTCTAAGCTAATGCTAGATCGAATATATTATTTTCCTATTTCTATTCACAATTTTCCTCATTTCCACATATTTACTTGGAAGTGTCTAGCAAAATTCTGAACATTGGTCCTAATTCCTCATATCATTTTAGAAGAGCTCATTGTTCCAGATTATTATAATCTGGGTAGAGCAGACAAGAGAACTTCTAAATTACTGATATGTGCAAATTTAATATTTCAGCATATTGTATGTGACCTGTTATAGTAGTAGTGTGAACACTTGAGTAGAGCATGATGTTCTCCTCAGGGGCTGACTGTTGGAGGGTCCTCGAGTGCTGTAGATGACGATCCAGGACCCACATATTCTGGTGCAGTTTGCGCAAGAATAACTGGTGGCAGTGGTTAGTGGTTGCGTCTTTAGTTGATCAGTCTTTCCTTTCACAGTTGCCACTTGTTCTTTGCATCACTGTGGAAGTTGTTCTCGTGTAGCACAGCTCCCTCTTGAACAGATTTCCTCCAGGTGTATCTGTTGAGTGAATCAGAATCATGTTTAATATCACCTAATATTAAAACTGATTCTGATGTACTCAGGTATCAGGTGAATATGTTATAAAATTTTAGTTTCGTGGCAGGTGAACATTGCAATACATTGTAGTAAAATGTAAATTACAGTAAGTGTATGTGTGTATATGAAGTATACATGCACATGTCAATCGTGCTGCTGTTCTTCCTAAATCCACACTGCGATTCAGGCAGCATTGACTCGGTGATGTTGCTGATGAGCCTATGAAGCATCACCTTAGCCAGGACCTTTCCAGCAACAGAAAGGAGTGATATGCCCCTACTATTGCCGCAGATGGCATTGTCACTCTTGTTCTTATAAATTACAACGATGTTTGCATTTCTCCAATTCTGTGGGATGTTCTCGTCAGTCCAGGCCTTGGTGATGTACTGGTAGAGGATACGCATACACATGTACCCTCCGTTCTTCAGTAACTCGGCAGGGATATTGCCAGTGCCAGGGGACTTACTGTTCTTAAGGGAATGGACAGCTGATAGAACCTCCTGGAAGGTTGGTGGTAGACTGAGATCGTGGATAGGAGGAAGTTCAGGCAGTTCGTCCAGGATGGTGGGGTCTGCATCAGAATCCTGATTAAGCAGGGTGTTAAAATGCTCAGCCCAACTCAGCAGAATGGTATTCTGATTCTTTAGAAGTGTTTGACCATCTGCTGTCTTCACAGCCCAGCAGCTTCAGGAAAAGTGCTGGGAGAAACATCAAGACCTGTTTATGGCCTTTGTCAACCTCACCAAAGCATCCAACACTGTGCAAAGACAGCTCTTATGGGATGTCCTCCTCAGGTTTGGCTGTCCCAATAAATTTGTTAACATCCTCCGCCAGTTCCACGATGGGATGACTGCTCGGATGACCATAGGAGGACAAGAGTCTGAGCCCTTCTTTGTATGCACAGTGGTGAAGCAGGGGTGTGTGCTAACGGCAGTGCTCTTTAACATCTTCCTCTTGTGTGTTACCAAGCATCTCCTCAACGAGATTGAGGATAGCAGTGGTGTGGCAGTGGGCATCAGATTAGATGGCAACCTCTTTAACATCAAGAGGCTCCATTCAACCACCAAACTCCATAGAGAATGGGTCCTGGAACTGCAGTATGCAGATGACTGCTCTTGTGGCCCATACTCCAGAGGATCTTCAGATAGTCCTTGCTGTGGTGGTGAGAGCGTACAGCAGGATGGGGCTGACCGTCAGTACCACCAAGACAGAAGTGCTTTGCCAATGGAGTGCCAGTGTCCCACCCACCCTACCTGCCTTCATCACTGTTGGTGATGAAAAGCTGTCAGTAGTGCCATCTTTCAAATATCTGGGGAGCATTCTCTCTGAGGATGGCGGCATTGACAACGACATCCAGAGCCGCATTAAACAGGTGTCAGCTGCCTTTGGGAGACTTCAGAGCAGATTCTTTCAGAACAGGAGCCTTCATCCCTCCATGAAGGTCGCTGTATACCAAACGGTCTGTGTCACCACCCTCCTTTATGGCTGTGAAGCTTGGGTAACCTACAGCCGACACATCAAGTCCTTGGAGCACTTCCACATAGCTGCCTTCAGCGCATCCTGGGAATTACTTGGCATGAGCGGGTGCCTCACACTGAAATGCTTGTATAGACCAACTGCAGAAGTATTGAGGCCTTGATCACCTCGCGTCAGCTGCAGTGGCTGGGGCACATGATAAGGATGCCCCCATGTTGGCTACCCACAGAGTGTTATACAGCCAGCTACATCATGGTCAACACTCAGCTAGAGGGCCAAAGAAGCGCTTTAAGGATCAGATGAAGAATGCTTTAAGGAAGTGCAAGGTCAGACCTGAGGACCTGGAGGATGTTGCTGCTGACCGTAACACTTGGCGACAGCTGTGTATAGGGATGGGGTTCGTATTCTGGAGATGGAAAGAACAACTAGAAGACAGCAGAATAGAGCCAGGAGAAATGCAGCCATGGTTGCCATCACTACCAGCACCTCTACCACATATACATGTCCCACCTGCAATAGAACTTGTGGGTCCAGGATAGGACTACATAGTCATCAAAGATCTCACCGTTGAAGGAGTGGACGTTGTCATCGGATTCCGATGGACAACCTAAGAAGAAGATACATGCACAAAAAAAATCAAGTATGTTGAAAGAAGAGGAAAAATGCTGAGGATGTCAATTCAGAAATATGATGGAGGAAGGGAATAAATTGTTTCTGAAATGTTGAGTGTGTGATATAGCACTGAGAAAAAGGCATGTCCTAGATAATGGGGAGTCCTTAATGATGGATGTCACCTTTTTTAGTCATCATCTTTTGAAGGTGCCCTGGATGCTGGGTAGGCTAGTGTCCATGATGGAGCTGGCTGAATTTACAACTTCCAGTAACTTTTTCTGAACCTGTGCCATGGTGGCCCCTTCATGCTAGACATGATCTA
The DNA here is from genome assembly GCF_048418815.1 of Hemitrygon akajei. Taxonomy (NCBI): domain Eukaryota; kingdom Metazoa; phylum Chordata; class Chondrichthyes; order Myliobatiformes; family Dasyatidae; genus Hemitrygon; species Hemitrygon akajei. Next base: position 22,013,811 of record NC_133130.1, read on the forward strand.
ACCAATTAGAATTTTCTCCATAGTACATCTGCAGAAATTTGTGAGTGTCTTTGATGACATACCTATTTTCAAACAGCAAATGAAATATAGCTGCTGTTATGGGCCCGGGATAGATCCTCAGAGATATTGGCATCCAGGAACTTGAAACTGCTTACCCTTTCCACTACTGATCCCTTTGACTGGTGTGTGTCCCTTTGACTGGTGTGTGTTCCTTTGACATGCCCTTTCTGAAATCCCCAATCAATTCCTTGGTCTCACTGCTAGTTGTTGCTTCGGAATCACTCAACCAGCTACTCTATCTTGTTTCTGTACACCACGTCGTTACCATCTGAAATGCTGCCAACATTAGATATGTCATCAGCAAATTTACAATGGTGTTTGAGCTGTGCCCAGCCATACAGTTGTGGGTGTAGAGAGAGTAGAGCAGTGGGCAAAGCACCTATCCTTAAGATGTGCCGGTGTTGATTGTCAGCAAGGAGGAGTTGTTATTTTTGATCTACACAGATTGTGATCTCCAGGTAAGGAAGTCAAGAAGCTAGTCACAGAGAGGTATAGAGGTTTTGGAGCTTGTTGATTAGAACTGAGGGTATGATTGTAATGAATGCTGAGGTGGAGTCAATAAGCAGCAGCCTGTTGTAAGTATTATTGTGTCCAGGTGATCCAAAATTAATACAATGTCTTCCCAGTTTTTAGATGTAATGTTGCCCTTTTTTCAGGCTATTCATGATTGCCTCCTCCATTACACTGGTGTTAGTACATCTGTCCTTCCACTTGATCCTCAATCTTTTGTAAGGCTCTTTGTGCTGACTGTAACACATCACTGTAAGAATATGCATGCACTACAATCATTAAAAATGTGTGCAAATTTTAACAGTACATTCATGATTTTTGCACTTCAGCATTACTTTGCTTCCCTTAGTGCAAGTATCAAACAAAACGAACCACGCTGCTGTTCATTTATTCGTTATGTGCTGTGTCGTATGACGTGGATGATCATGGCCTATCCATGACCGTGATTGTTCTTGGCAAATTTTTCTGCAGAAGTAGTTTGCTGTTGCCTCCTTATGGGCAGTGTCTTTACAAGAAGGTTGACCATGCCATTATTAATACTCTTCAGAGATCTTCTGCCTGACATGTTTGGTCACATAACTAGGAGTTGTATCCACCACCTGCTTCCATGGCTTCATATGTTCCTGATCGAGGTGTACCTGCAGGCTAGTGGAGGGAAGGAGCGCCTCACACTTCCTTTGGTAGAGATGTATCTCCACTCTGCCACCCATATTGCTGCAATAGGCAAATATAAAGACTCTTTCCCCTTATTAGTTTGGTGTTGAAGTGCCACTTTAGAGACTTGAGCACGTAATCTAGACTTACTTCCAAATGCAGTAATTAGAGTCAGTTCCTTTTTCCAGCATTATTAAAAATCAGAACCAGGTTTATTATCACTGGCATGTGACGTGACATTTGTTAACTTAGTAGCAGGAGTTCAATGCAATACATGCTGTGTACATGCATCTACTGATGCCTCTGGACACATCTTCAGTGATGTTCCTGATGAAATCATTGGGTGTTTCGGGTCTTTCAACATCATACACCCTCCTCCAGTGACCTAGCCGGGGTTGATCAGAACCCAGCTTGTGTCCAGATGGACACAATCTAGCAGAGAAAAAATAGTAATGATAATAAATAAAATAAAAATAATAATAAATAAGCCAGTTAGTCAATTATGTATATTGAATAGATTTTAAAATGTGCAAAAACAGAAATACTATATATTTTTTTAAAAAAAAGTGAGGTAGTGTCCAAAGATTCAATGTTCAGTTAGGAATCAGATGGCAAAGGGGAAGAAACTGTTCCTGAATTGCTGAGTGTGTGCCTTCAGGCTTCTATACCTCCTACCTGATGGTAACAGTGAGAAAAGGGCATGCCCTGAGTGCTGGAGGTCCTTGATAACGGACGCTGTCTTTCTGAGATACAGCTCACTAAAGATGTCCTGGGTACTTTATAGGCTAGTACCCAAGATGGAGCTGACTAGATTTACAACCTTCTGCAGCTTCTTTCGGTCCTGTGCAGTACCCCCTCCATACCAGACAGTGATGCAGCCTGTCAGAATGCTCTCCATGGTACAAATTTTTGAGTGTAATTGTTGACATGCCAAATCTCTTCAAACTCCTAGTAAAGTATAACTGCTGTCTTGCCTTCTTTATAACTACATCAATATGTTGGGACCAGGTTAGATCCTCAGAGATCTTGATACCCAGGAACTTGAAACTGCTCACTCTCTCCACTTCTGATCCCCTGAGGATTGGAATGTGTTCCTTCATCTTACTATTCCTGAAGTCCACAATCAGCTCTTTATTCTTACTGACGTCATGTGCCAGGTTGTTGCTGTGGCAGCATTCCACTCCTGTATGCCCTCTCATCACCACCTGAGATTCTACCAACAATGGTTATATCATCAGCAAATTTTGCAAAAATTGTTATTGTATTGCAATATGTGGAACTTTGTTTTGAGACGTCTTTTTCAAAAGTAGTCAAAAGGGATATCAGTGCACCCCAAAAATGAAATGTTGCTTTTTCATACAAAGTTTGGTTAATTTGATATATCTGGAACTTTGTCATTTACAAGTTAGCTAAATTATTGCACAATATATCATAAAGTCAGAGCAATACAGGCCCTTCAGCTTAATTGACTTCTCACATTTGAAACTTTTAAGATATAACTCTCATACAGGTAATAAAATGAACATTGATAAATTGATCTGAACTTGAATGTAACTGTTAATCTTATTACTATTTTCTGCAGAATGTCAACTCATGAAAACGGAGCGACCACGGCCAAACACATTTATAATCAGATGTTTGCAATGGACCACTGTTATAGAGAGGACCTTTCATGTGGATACACCTGAAGAAAGGTGCGAGTGATAATTTAATCTATTGTAGTATTTTAGTAATTGCTGCAAGTTTAACATTTAATTGTTAACAGTATGGCTGACTTATAGGTATGCTTCAATTAACATTTTACATCATGTAATGTTAATTTGCTTGTGACTACAAGTAAATGCCTAACTTGTTCAAAAATATGTTGCCATATATGTTTTCATCATGAAGTGTACTCTTGGGTGTTCATAATTCAAAAAATGTCATTTTTAGGCCATACGACGCAGGAGCAGAATTAAGCCATACAGCCCATTAGTTCTGTTGTGCCATTCAATCATGCACCATTTTTTAACCCCATTTCCCTTCCTTCTCCCCATAATCAGTAACCCCCTTGCCAATCAAGAATCTATCAATATCTGCCTTAAATACACCATTTGACCTCCCTGGCCCCCTGTGGCAATGAATTCCACAGGTTCACAACCCTCTGGTAAAGAAATTCCTCCTCAACTGAATTGTAAAGGTACATCTCTTTATTCTGAGGCTGTGCCCTCAGATCCTAGACTCTCCTACCTAATGGAAACATTCTCTTCACATACACTCCATCAAGGCCTTTCACCATGCTGTAGGTTTCAGTGAGATCACCACCATTCTTCTAAACTCCAACAAGTACCTGCCCAGGGCCATCAAATGCTCCTCATGTGTTAAGCCTTTCATTCCTGGGATAATTCTTGTGAACTTCTTGTAGACCCTCTCCCAGGGCAAGCACATGTTTCCTTGGATATGGGGCCTAAAATTACTCACAATATTTCAAGTGCAATCTGACCAATGTCTTAAAGCCTCTGCAATACATCCTTGTTTTTATACTCTAGTCTTCTCAAAATGCATGCTAACATTGATACTGGCATGAATAGAAGGATGGCTGATAGGCAGGAAGCAACGAGTGGGAAAAGGGGCCTTTTCTGGTTGGCTGCCAGTGACAAGTGGTGTTCCTCCGGGGTCGGTATTGGGACCGGGGCTTTTCACATTGTTATTGATTTGGTTAATGGAATTGATAGCTTTTTGGCAAAGTTTGCAGAAGATATGAAGAAGTAGGTAGTACTGAGGAAAAAATGCGATTGCAGAAGAACTTAGAGAAATTGGAAGAATGGGCAAAGAAGTGGCAGGTGGAATACAGTGTTGGGAAATGTATGCTAATGCATTTTGGTAAAAGGAACAATAGTGTAGACTATTATCTAATTGGGGAGAAGGTTCAAACATCAGAGGTGCAGAGGGACTTGAGAGTCCTTGTACAAGACTCCCAGAGGGTTAATTTGCAGGTGAAGTTGGTGGTAAAGATGGCAAATGCAATGCTAGCATTTATTTCAAAGGGAATAGAATATAACAGCTAAGAGATGATGCTGATGCTTCGTAAGACACTAGTCAGACTACATTTGGAGTATTATTGACAGTTTTGAGCCCCATGTCTCAAAAGATTTTTGTATTGAATTGACTTTATGACATGCATCCTTCATATACACAAGGAGTAAAATTCCTTATTATGTCTCTGTCTAAATGTGCAATTATAGTAATTTATAATAAATAGTATGTACAACAGGACAGTCAATATAACATAGAAATACAATTGTATCAGCATGAATTAATCAATCCAATGGCCTGGTGGAAGAAGCTGTCCCAGAGCCTGTTGGTCCTTGCTTTTATGCTGTTGTACCATTTCCCTGATGATAGTAGCTGGAACAATTTGTGGTTGGGATGACTCAGGTCCCCAATGATCCTTCAGGCCCTTTTTACACATCTGCAGATGTGCTGGGCTGTCCGCACCACTCTCTGCAGAGTCCTGCGATTGAGGAAAGTACAATTCCCATACTAGGCAGTGATGCAGCCAGTCAGGATACTCTCAATTGTGCCCCTCAATAAAGTTCTTAGGAGTTGGGGGCCTATATCAAACTTCTTCAAATGTCTGTAGAGACAACGTGAGATCCTTGGTGATGTGTATGCCGAGGAACTTAAAGCTGTTCACCCACTCAACCCCAGATCCATTGATGTCAATAGGGGTTAGCCAGTTTCCATTCCTCCTGTGGTCCACAACGGCTCTTTTGTTTTTGAGACATTGAGGGAGAGGTTGTTTTCTTGACACCACTGTGTCAGGGTGATGACTTTTTCCTCTGTAGGCTGCCTTGTTATTATTCGAGAAGGCCAATCAGTGTAGTATCATCAGCAAATTTAATTAGCAGATTGGAATTGTGGATGATGACACAGTCATGTGTATATAGAGAGAGTAAAGGAGAGGGCTTAGGACCCAGCCCTGAGGGGCACCTGTGTTGAAGAGTAGGGGTGAGGGAGCTCACTCTTACCACCTGCCAGCGATTTGAAAGGAAGTCCAGGATCCAGCTACACAAACAAGGCAGGGTGAAGGCCGAGATCTCTGAGCTTCTTGTCGAAACTGGAGGGAATTATGGTGTTGAATGCTGAACTGTAGTCCAAGAACAGCATTCTCATATAAGCATCCTTCTCCAGATGTGTAAGGATGGTGTGTAGAGTTGTGGCTATTGTGTTTTCTGTCAATCGGTTGTTTTGGTAGGCAAATTGTAGGGGGTCCAGAGTAGGTGGTGGCAAACTGCAGACGTGCTCCTTGACCAGTCATTGGAGAAGTCCAGAGGAGGTTCACGAGGATGATTCTGGAAATGAAGGGGTTAATATATGAGCATTTGGCAGCTTTGAGTCTGTTCTCAGTGGAATTTAGAAGAATGTGGTGGGGGGTGGAGATGGAATCTCACTGAAACCAACTGAATGTTGAAAAGACTAGATGGATGGATGTTCTCTCTCTAGCATTCATCGTTTGAGCATTGTTCGCCTCACGTCTCGTGTACAGACTTTTTTCCATGTCATTATTCCCTAAATTATACAGTATAACAAGTATTTACATAGCATTTACATTGTATTAGGTGTTATAAGTAATCTAGAGATGATTTAAAGTATACAGAAGGATGTGCGTAGGTTATATGCAAACTGTACGTCATTTTATATAAGGGACTTGAGCATCCGCATTTTTTTGGTATCGTGGGGGGTCCCGGAACCAATTCCCCGTGGATAAGGAGTGATTAGTCCATCTTGAGTTTTTGGTCAGATACTAATGCTGGAAAAGTTGATGAGGATATTGCTATTGTATGATCTGGATAAATGTTTAAATTCTATCTTACAAGAGTAGAGGATATTTTCCTTCAATTATATATGATTCTGATGATAACAGATGGAATATTGTGTGTTGCACCTCTAACTAAAGTTAGATAGGTGTCCTAAACTGATTCCTGTGATGGTATAGTTGTGTATGATAGTTTATGCAAAAGAATCTCAACTCTTAAAGTTTCCTAAAATGACAATTATTTCATTGAAACCCACAAAATTCTCTTGGGATTTGATGCAATAGGTGCATGTATTGTGTTTCCCCTAACAAGGCTCTAGAGAACCAGCAGTCATAGTTTCAAAATAAGGGAATCGCCACGTAGCACTGAGAGGAGAACTAAGGAACTTCTGCAGTTGCATCTTGAGATTAAGGTGGTTAACTTTCAACTAGGTGTTACGTACCCCGTAACTGGGTCACTTACCAGCAAAGATCGAGAGGTCCGTTGAAGTCTGATGGTACTATTTTTAACAGTATTTATTGATAAAAATACACAAAAATAATATCAATGCAAACATACAGATAATATACGTCGTCAATACTAAATCTCAAAGCGTGGGTATAATAATAATCAATAAGAAATAGCTCTATCGTTGTCTAGGGGATAATGTATTGTCCGATGGAAATATAAAAGTCACTCAAGTTCATGCAGGCTGCAGGTTGGAGAAAGACAGATTTTTAGAACTTGCCAGCTTTTCCTTTTTATAATATCGATCCTTCAAAATTTCGTTGGTGGTGATCTCTTCTTTAGCTAAGCCATCTTCCGTGGTAAGGCCCCAATCCCGGCAACGGGAAAGGACACACGTGGGCCCTCCACCAGCTGTCGCTATTAAACACTGTCCCGGGATTTCTAGCGTTTCTCCTGGTGTGTCTAAAGGGGTTGTTCCCCAGACCCTCTTTTTATCCTTACTCACGGGGTCTCAGATGTCAATCAGGTTGGGATGATGCAATCCCTCAACCAGCCCCCTCTGATCATTCCCTGAGGGCTTCAATGAATAGTAGAGTACTCAATACACAATTCCGTCTCCAAGAGACAATGGCCGTTATCCGTGGCTTTGTATCGCGGAGGCCAGGACACATTCCAAACGTCTCTCTCTCATTTCCTGGGTCTCCTGACCTGAATTAATAGCGATCTTGCGATTCTCAAAAAGGAGGGGGCTACTTTGTACCCTTTGGACAACAATGTTCCGGCTAGTGGAGACTTAACCCTTAATTCACCTGATGTGACTCTAACCAAGTCACATTTGTCAATCCTTGTAGATTTGAAAATGCCATTTGGAGGTAAGAAGCATACTTATTCTCACTTCTGTTTTGGCCAAAATTGGACCAAGCTCAGATGAGGCTTTAGTCAAATGATCAAATTCTCAACCTGTGGGAAAGGGTTGGTTGTGCTTTGCAAATGCCCAAGATTTCAAAAGGATTAAATACAGAGTTAATTTTGTTGCAAACTGAGCAAAAAATACTCAGTAACCACTTTCTTAGGTACACCTTTACGCATGCCCATTAACGCAAGTAAAATGCAAGTATCTAATCAGCCAATCCTGTGGCAGCAATTCAATGCATAAAAGTATGCAGAAATAGTCAAGAGGTTCTGTTGTTCAGACGAAACATCAGGAGGGGAAAGAAATGTGATGTAAGTGACTTTGAGCATGGAATGATTGGTGGTTTAAGTATCTCAAACTGCTGATCTCCTGGAATTTTCATGCACATCATTCTAGAGTTTACAGAGAATGGTGTGAAAAAAACAAATGGTATCCAATGAGTAGCAGATCTGTGGGTGAGAAAGCCTTGTAAATGAGAGAGCTCAGAGGAGAATGGCCAGACTGGTTCAAGCTGACAGGAAGGCGAGAGTGACTCAAGTAACCATTCATTACATCAGTGATGTGCAGAAGAGCATCTCCGAATGCACAACACGTTGAACCTTGAAGTGATGTGCTACAGCAGCAGAAGACCATGAATGTACACTGCACGGCCACTTCATTAAGTCTAGGAGGTACTAAAAAGAAGTGGCCACTGAGTGTAGACTTGGCATGCCAACTTTTGTGGATACAGTTAAGAATCACATGGTGAACTGTATCATTTTATAGAGGGTATCCCATGATAAGCATTTATGAAGGAAGTTGGGGGCATTTCTTATCAAGTGAGTAAGTGGAGCTTGCATTAAAAAAATGTTGTGGAATCTTTAATGAAATGGAACTCAAGCCACACATCAGTCAGTATGGTGTGCAAAAGTCAATTGATAAAATTATCAACAACATTTTGATAATTGAAGGCATAATGGTTTAGCTGATAATTAAGCATGAAGCTTTTGCTGATGATAGAAGGGTATAATGATAGTGGGCATTTAGAAAAGTTGGTCTTTAGTTTGTGAACAGGGCATACTTGTCCGATTTTCAAAATTGATCAGTGTAGTTGCACTAGTTGATCAGATAGCTGAAAGAATGGTAGTTTTCCAGATCATTGTTAGCAACTCAGATGGGATATTGAATTGACTGTTCAACAACGGAACAAGGTTAGGAAATTCACTGCGCAACTTATAATTAAAGCTTAAAGCTCACACTTTATTGTCCCTGCACAAACAACAAAGTAACTATGTTGACCCCAGGCCAATAGCTTAGAACATGAATTCTATTGTTCCCTCTGTACCAATACTCACGCAGACAGCTTGTCCAATTTATAACACTGAAATGGGGGATCTTCATTGGCCAGATGATTGATCCTTTATTCTCCCAGCCCCTGGCGTGGGCATTCCTCACAATAGTTTCTCTGGAGTTGTCACTGATAGCACACTCCAAATGTCCACTTTTATACTTGTTCCTTATCAATTCAAATTCAAATGGATATATTCAATATCAATTCAAATATTGTATTCCAGTGTCATTGGCTGTAGGCCATCTGATTGTCCTTTAACATCTTTTTATTGGCTCTTCTCCAGGGCAGCATCCATTTATTGCCCTCTTCCAAGCAAGTGATAGTCGGTAATTTATGGCTCTTTATTCTCTTCAGTAACCAGCTCGAGTCACCAGGCAGGCACCAACTGCAACATTCACAAACCGGCATGTTATGTCTAACAAAAGAACATCTCACAAATAACTTCTTATTTGGAAATAATTTCCATTCCAGCAGATTACCTGGATCATTACCTGCATCATTGTGTCTTCTTTAAAATACTGAAGACCAAGCAATTTCAATTCAAAAAAATTGAGGTTGTAAAACAGTTTCACAAAATGGTAGCTTCCATCTTCAAGCACATAGTAGGAACAAAGAAAATTGATCTGTCTGCTTCCACTGTCCTTGACCTATTTGAATTCAACGTTTTCTTCCACATTTTCAATCTACCATGGCCAACAATTGTCAAGTCTGATTACCATTGTTGTGTCAATTGCAGTCAGCTTGTCTTTAATATGTGGAAAGGAATTGAAGCAGTTTTAACATATAAATAATCCCTTATTTTTCTAAATGTTTCAACCCCATTTTTGCACAATTATATTGCCATCATTCAAGATGGGAATGCTTTCTGAATTGTCTTGAATTAGCTATTTAATTTGACATCATTGTTCACAGTCCAACAGAATCCAGAACCTTTGGTCTATTGACATAATTGTGACTATTACCTCTGTCACTGCCACTTATTGATAGGAGACTAATGATGTATTGTAACAATTTTACACTTATAAAATTCATAAATCACTACAAAAAGCTGAGATATGGAATAAAAATTCACTGCTACAGTTTCTATGGGGGGGGGGGCAGATAAACAAATAAATAAATCAATGGGATTTACAGAAAGATGCTTTCTGCTTGGCATTGCTGCCTGCCAGGCCTCCAACAGTACCTTAGTCAGCTGCAGGGTCATCAGCTGGGAACCACCATTCATTGATGCTTCGCTCCCTTAGCCCTGCTGTTTCTCCTGGTGGTGGGGCAGTGGCAGGATGTCTCCCTTCAACCCCTTGCAGATTTCATTGGGGTTAGTCAGTGCACCAATTTCTGTCCTTCCTCAGCCACAGCCAAAGGCTGCCCTTTCCTGCCTCTTCAGCCAACTCTCTGGTGGCCTTGCTGATTTTCTCTCCAGTCACTGCCATATCATGGAGAACACTTCATTTGGCTTTGGCCACTTGATCTTGTGCTTCCTTCCTGGTTTCCTGCTTTGAGCTTTGCGGCACAGCTCCACAGATGGGGAAATGTCAGGTGTGTTTGTGTGCTCACACACAGTGAGAGTTACCCTCCATTGTTGAGCTTTCTTCCCCTACCAACAAATCACCCCCCAGCAATATTGGGTCCTTCAGCTCTGTGGTTTTCTACCTGACTTTGGGTCCTTGTTGTCAGATCAGCCACTGCAGTGCAAGGTTGCTGTTGCCCTTTCTTGCCAGTCTTCATTCTCCCCTGATAAATTCGTAGTCCCCTATGTGTTGTCACATTCTCCCATCCGCACCTGCACTTCCAAAGGAACTTTATCTTGTTGTTTGTATTTGTTCCAGTCATTGCCACGTAATCCATCATCTTGGGCCCATCTTAAAAATATGCTGGGAACTGAACTAGTTTAGCAAGGACAATGATCAGTCTTCCGGTTCACAGTGGGAGGCTACTTAAGCGATTTGCTTGGAAACTGACATGACAGTCTCTTCTATTAGAACTTCTACAATGATACTTTAACAAGCAATGTTGAGAGTTTGTTATCGAAATGTTGGTTTAAAATCAATACCTGTACGTGCCTGGATGCCCAAAAGAGAAATAATCTTTTAAACAAAGGAAAAGTTCCTCTCCTTTTACTAATTTATTGTGTTGGCCAGAAGTTAGTTCAGTTATAATTTGTATTTCAGGTTAACAGTTTTAATCTGCTGTCCTCACTCTGCAGCATATATCAAAGAATTATTTATCAGTATGATTTTTACATTGGCTTTGTTTAAATGCTTGCAGAAAAATAATTACATTATAGTATTAATCAGAATCAGGTTTATTATCACTGGCATGTGATGTAAAATTTGTTAAGCAACACACACAAAATGCTGGTGGAACACAGCAGGCCAGGCAGCATCTATAGGGAGAAGCAATGTCGACGTTTCGGGCCGAGACCCTCCGTTAGGACTAACTGAAAGGAAAGATAGTAAGAGATTTGAAAGTAGGAGGGGGAGATGCTGCCTGGCCTGCTGCGTTCCACCAGCATTTTGTGTGTGTTGCTAAAATTTGTTAACTTAGCAGCAGCAATACATCTAGCAGAGAGAGAAAATAATAATAATAATAATAATAAATAAAATAAAACAAAAATAAACAAATAAATCAATTACATATATTGAATAGATTATTAAAAATGTTGCAAAAACAGAAATACTGTATATTTTTTAAAAAATGAGGTAGTGTCCAAAGCTTCAAAGTCCATTTCGGTATCAGATGGCAGAGGGGAAGAAGCTGTTCCTGAATTGCTGAGTGTGTGCCTTCAGGCTTCTGTATCTCCTACCTGATGGTAACAGTGAGAAAAGGGCATGCCCTGGGTGCTGAAGGTTTTTAATAATGGACACTGCCTTTCTGAGTCACCACTCCCTAAAGATGTCATGGGTGCTTTATAGGCTAGTACCCAAGATGGAACTGACTAGATTTACAACTTCTGCAGCTTCTTTCAGTCCTGTGCAGTAGCCCCTCCATACCAGACAGTGATGCAGCCTGTTAGAATGCTCTCCATGGTACAACTACAGAATTTTTTTTTGAGTGTATTTGTTGACATGCCAAATCGCTTCAAACTCCAAATGAAGTATAGCTGCTGTCTTGCTGCCTTTATAACTGTATCGATATGTTGGGACCAGGTTAGATCCTCAGAGAGCTTGACATCCAGGAACTTGAAGCTAAGCATACACCCCTGAGCTGCACTAGTGTTGATCGTCAGCGAAGAGGATTTGTTATCACCAATCTGCACAGACTGTGGTTTTCCGGTTAGGAAGTAGAGGATCCAATTACAGAGGGAGGTACAGAGGCCCAGGTTCTGCAACTTCTCAATCAGGATTTGGGAATGATGGTATTAAATGCTGAGCTATAGTCGATGAACAGCATCCTGACATAGGTGTTTGTGTTGTCCAGGTGGTCTAATGCCATGAGAAGAGCCATGGAGATTGCGTCTGCTGTTGACCTATTGTGACAATAGACAAATTGCAATGAGTCCAGGTCCTTGCTGAGGCAGGAGTGCAGTCTAGTCATAACCAACCTCTCAAAGCATTTCATCACTGTCAATGTGAGTGCTACTGGGCGATAGTTGTTATTTCACCCTTGAAATAGCCCTCTGCAAATCATACCTGGTTTTCTGGTACAGGCCTGGCTTGCCAGACTTGAATGCCACAGATCTAGCCTTCAGCAGACGATGTACTTCATTCTGGTTCATCTTTCAGTGACTTTCTATTGAAATGAAATTCTGGCAAACAATTGTTTCTTTCCTTTCCTTTTTTTCTTTCAGTTAGTCCTGATGAAGGGTCTTGGCCCGAAACGTCGACTGTACTTCTTTCTATAGATGCTGCCTGTCCTGCTGCATTACACCAGCATTTTGTGTGTATTGCTTGAATTTACAACATCTGCAGATTTCCTCATGTTTGTGTCTCTTTCCTTGCCTAGTTTTTGCCTGACCTGTTTGACTTTTGCATATCCATGTTGAGTTACATTTACATGCAATTTCTGGGCCTTTTGCATAGAACATTTCATCTCGCTCTGAAGCTGAATTGCATGTGGGAGGAGAATTGTCATTGTTTTGGGTTAAGACCTTTGAGGGTTCTGATGAAGGGCCTCAACCTGAAATGTTGACCATCTCTCACCTCTTTCTCCCCCCCCCCCCCACCCCCAGCTTGACCTGAGCTCCTGCAGCACTTTTTTTGTCCCAGACACCAGCATTTGCAGCCTCTTTGCTTCTCTAGTTGAATTGAACAGTGACGTCTGTAAATTCTAATGGGAATATGATTAAAGACTAGCAGTATAATTTTCTTTACTTATTCCGTGCTTAGGTCAACCTAGCCTGATGGTGTTGGATGCTCTTCTTTGGATTGTGCCTGCTGTAGAATTTCAGATTTAAATAATAAATTTGCAGAAATAATCAATTTTCATTATTATTTTTTTTGAAATGTGGTTTAAATTTTATACTGAAACTAACATGTTCTGAAAATAAATCAAATTTTAAAAATATTTAGATAAGCCAAGTAAATATACCAGTTGCCTCACACTGAAACATTCAAGCTCTTCCTCTATTTATCATTGCATAACATTTCTAATTTCATCCTTTCCTGCCAAAGCTTATTGGAAACTTTAAACAACTATTTTATTAGTTAAAAAAATTCTTCTCTGCTTGTCCATCAAGTGCTGAATATTTCATGTGCACCAATGACCAATATGGCAGATGCTAGAGATTAGAACAGCAAGTTAAGACATGAAGCTAATGCATAACCTGAGAAGTGAATGTTCTATCCTCAAATATTATTTTAAATTTTGATATTTTTAAACTTCATTGATTCCTGTTGGACTGTGTAGGAATTGCTGCTTAGAATAAATAGATACGAGAGTAGATCAAACAACCTTACCCGCCTACTCAGTGATTCAATAAGTTGATGGCTGATCTCATCTATTACCTGAACCTCAAATAGTTTCTGGTTTCCTTAAATCCAAAAATTTAGCTGAACCTTTGATATAACAATAACCCAGGGAGAAAAATGCAAAAATTTGTAAATCGTCTTGATGTTAAGTTATTGACCCATTTCCTCTGCTTCGTAGTTCCATACTCCTACCAGAGGGAATGCCCTCACAGCATTTACCTTGCCAGTCCTGATCCAACCTTTGCTTCTCACTCTTTGTTCTGAACACCAGAGAATTTTGTCATCTCTCCTCAAAAAAACACGCATCCCAATCCCGAGAATCAGTCCAGTGAATTTTTGCTATGCAGTCTCCAATCTAATTTTCATCTTAAGTATGGAACAAATCTGTGCACTATTGTTCAGTCAGTGTATGGTAATTTATTGTGCTTCAAAGAAGACAAGACCATAAAATCCAACAAAAGGCAACTAAAAAAATTACAAGGGAAAAGATGAAATATAAGGGCAAACTAGCTGGTAATATAAAGCAGGATTCTGAAAGTTTTTTCAGTCATATAAATAGTAAAAGCGTGATGAGAGTTGATATTGGACCATTGGAAAATGATGCCAGTGAGATAGTAATGGGAGACAAAGAAATGGCAGATGAACTTAATGGATACTTTTCAACAGTCTTCACTGTGGAAGACGTTAGCAGTGTGCAGAGGTCTACAAGCATCAAGGAGCAGGAGTGAGTGCTGTTGCTATTACAAAGGAAAAAGTGCTAGGCAGACTGAAAGGTCTTAAAGTGGATAAGTCACCTGGGCCAGATGGATTACATCCCAGATTCCTGAGAGAGGTTGCTGAAGAGATTACGGATGCGTTGGTCATGATATTTCAAGAATCACTTGATTCTGGTGTAATCCCAGAGGACTGGAAGATTGCAAATGGTCACTTCACTCTTTAAGAAAGGAGGAAGGCAAAAGAAAGGAAATTATAGGCCAGCTAACTGAACCCACATTGTTTAAGAAATTGTTGGAGTCTATTATTAACATGAAGTTTCAGGATACTTGGAGACTAATGATAAAATAAGTTAGTCAGCATGGTTTCTGTAAAGGGAAATCTTGCCTGACAAATCTGATAGAATTCTTTGAGGAAGTAATATGCAGGGTGGGCAAAGGAGAAGCAGTGGATGTCATTTATTTGGATTTTCAGAAAGTATTTGATTAGGAGCCACATGTGGGGTTGCTTAACAAGATAAAATCCTATGGTGTTCCAGGAATGATGCTTCATGGATAGAGGAATGGTTGACAGGCAGGAGGCAGCAGGCACCGAGAGGGAATAAAGGGGGACTTTCCGGTTGGCTGCCAGTGACTAGTGGTGTAAGGAGATAGCAGATATTTGTAGTAAGCACAAGGTTGTGATTGTGGGAGATTTTGATTTTCCACACAAAGACTGGGAAGCCCATTCTGTAAAAGGGCTGGGTGGTTTGGAGTTTGTAAAATGTGTGCAGGATAGTTTTTTTTGCAGCAGTACATAGAGGTACCAACTAGAGAAGGGGCAGTGTTGGATCTCCTGTTAGAGAATGAGATAAATCAGGTGACGGAGGTATGTGTTGGGGAGCACTTTGGGTCCAGTGATCACAATGCCATTAGTTTCAATATAATTCTGGAGAAAGATAGGATTGGACCCAGGGTTGAGATTTTTGATTGGAGAAAGGCTAACTTTGAGGAGATGCGAAAGGATTTAGAAGGAGTGGATTGGGACAATTTGTTTTATGGGAAGGATGTAATAGAGAAATGGAGGTCATTTGAAAGTGAAATTTTGAGGGTACAGAATCTTTATGTTCCTGTTAGGTTGAAAGGAAAGGTTAAAAGTTTGAGAGAGCCATGGTTTTCAAGGGATATTGGAAACTTGGTTTGGAAAAAGAGAGAGATCTACAATAAATATAGGTAACATGGAGTAAATGAGGTGCTCGAGGAATATAAAGAATATAAGAATGTAAGAAGAATCTTAAGAAAGAAATTAGAAAAGCTAAAAGAAGATATGAGGTTGTTTTGGCAAGTAAGGTGAAAATAAATCCAAAGGGTTTCTACAGTTATATTAATAACAAAAGGATAGTGAGGGATAAAATTGGTCCCTTAGAGAATCAGAGTGGACAGCTATGTGTGGAGCCAAAAGAGATGGGGGAGATTTTAAACAATTTCTTTTCTTCGGTATTCACTAAGGAGAAGGATATTGAATTGTGTAAGGTAAGGGAAACAAGTAGGGTAGTTATGAAAACTATGATGATTAAAGAAGAGGAAGTACTGGCGCTTTTAAAGAATATAAAAGTGGATAAGTCTCCGTGTCCTGACAGGATATTCCCTAGAACCTTGAGGGAAGTTAGTGTAGAAATAGCAGGGGCTCTGACAGAAATATTTCAAATGTCATTAGAAACGGGGATGGTGCTGGAGGATTGGCGTATTGCTCATGTGGTTCCATTGTTTAAAAAGGGTTCTAAGAGTAAACCTAGCAATTATTGGCTTGTAAGTTTGACGTCAGTGGTGGGTAAATTAATGGAAAGTATTCTTAGAGATGGTATATATAATTATCTGGATAGACAAAGTCTGATTAGGAACAATCAACATGGATTTGTGCGAGGAAGGTCATGTTTGACAAATCTTTTTGAATTTTTTGAAGAGGTTACTAGGAAAGTTGACGGGTAAAGCAGTGGATGGGGCTAAAGGAAAAATGGATCAGCCATGATGAAAGGGTCGAGCAGACTCGATGGGCCAAATGGCCTAATTCTACTCCTATATCTTATGATCTTTTGGTCTAAATATTTTTAGCTCTCTAGAACATTGAATGTTAAATATCCACAACTATCATAAGGGACTAGCTTGTTGGGCAACAGTTGTATGGCCCATTTGGGCTGAAGGGTCTGTTTCTTTGCTGTTTGACGATAGAAGATTTCTATATGCTCCCAGAATACATAAGAATACTAAAAATAATGAAAGATTTGACAAGGCCACAGGTAACATAGTGGTGAGACTAATAGAGCAGGACTCTAGCACCCTGGGTTCATTCGTGACCTTTCGTGTTGTCTTTATATAGTTTACATGTTCTGCTTTGCCGAATATGTACACTCCATCTGCCATGGCCATCTGGAGCTCCTGGTTGAAAGCCATTTTAAT
This sequence comes from Hemitrygon akajei, assembly GCF_048418815.1. NCBI lineage: Eukaryota > Metazoa > Chordata > Chondrichthyes > Myliobatiformes > Dasyatidae > Hemitrygon > Hemitrygon akajei. The sequence goes on from NC_133130.1 coordinate 22,030,580, forward strand.
TCCCATACAGATCTGACTGCCTTTGGCCTCCTCCATTGCCAGGTGAGGCCAAATACAGGCTAGAAACAGTGCCTCATATTCCACCTTAGTAGAATACAACCTGATGGCATGAACATTAAATTCTACAATTTCAGGTAATCTGTGTTTCTGTATCACTTTTCTCTTTCGTTCTGGTTGCTCAGTTCCTCCTATACATCGAAGATAGAACAGTATGGGCCCTTCAGCCCACAATGTGCTGACCTATATAAACATATCTGTGATCTATTTAACAGTTCCATCCTACACAGCCCATAGCCCTCCTTTTTTTCTCTTACATCCTATCTAAAGCCTTATAAATGTTCCTTTTGTATCCCCCTCTACCACTACTCATGGCAGTGTATTCCAGTCTGTGTAAATAGCATAGTTCTCAAGTCAAGTCACTTTTTATTGTTATTTTGACAATAACTGTTGGTACAGTACACAGTAAAAATGAGACAACGTTTTTCAGGACCATGGTGCTACATGAAACAGTACAAAAACTACACTGAACTACGTGAAAACAACAGAGGTAAAAAAGAAACTACGCTAGACTACAGATCTACCCAGAACTGCATAAAGTGTACAAAACAGTGCAGGCATTACAATAAATAATAGACAAGACAATAGGCACAATAGAGGGCAGTAAGTTGGTGTCAGTCCAGTCTCTGGGTATTGAGGAGTCTAATAGCTTGGGGGGTGGGGGGGGGGGGGGGGGACTGTTACATAGTCTGGTCGTGAGAGCCCGAATGCTCCGGTGCCTTTTCCCAGATGGCAGGAGGGAGAAGAGTTTGTATGAGTTTGTATCTTCTGAGCTGACCTCACTCTCTGCTACAGGGTCTTGCGATCTGAGATGGTGCAATTTCCAAACCAGGCAGTGATACAGGATGCTCTCAATACAACCCCTATAGAATGTGATGAGGATGAGGGGTGGGAGATGGACTTTCCTCAGCCTTCGCAGAAAGTAGCTGGGCTTTCTTTGCTATGGAGCTGGTGTGGAGAGACCAGGTGAGATTCTCCGCCAGGTGAACACCAAGAAATTTGGTGCTCGTAACGATCTCTACCGAGGAGCCGTCGATGTTCGGGGGGTGTGGTCGCTCCATACCCTCCTGAAGTCAACAACCATCTCTTTTGTTTTGTTCACATTCAGAGACAGGTTGTTGGCTCTGTACCAGTCTGTTAGCCGCTGCACTTCCTCTCTGTATGCTGACTTGTCATTCTTGCTGATGAGACCCTCCACGATTATGTAATCGGCGAACTTGATGTGGTCCGAGCTGTGTGTTGCAGCACAGTCATGGATCAGAAGAGTGAACAGTGGATTGAGCACATAGCCCTGGGGTGGCCCCCGTGCTCAGTGTGATGGTGTTGGAGATTATGCCTCCGATCTGGACTGACTGAGGTCTCCCAGTCAGGAAGTCTAGAAACCAGTTGCAGAGGGAGGTGTTCAGGCCCAGTAGGCTCAGCTTTCCAATCAGTTTCTGAGGAATGATTGTGTTGAATGCTTAACTGAAGTCTATGAACAGCATTCGAGCATACATGTCTTTTTTGTCCAGGTGGGTTAGGGCCAGGTGGAAGGTGATGGCAATGGCGTCGTCTGTTGAGCGGTTGGGATGGTATGCAAACTGCAGGGGGTCCAGTGAGGGGGGCAGCAGGGTCTTGATGTACCTCATGACGAGCTTCTCGAAATACTTCATGATGATGGATGTGAGTGCAACAGGACGGTAGTCATTGAGGCAGGACACTGAAGACTTCTTCGGCACGGGGACGATGGTGGTGGCCTTGAAACAAGTTGGAACGGTGGCGTTGCTCAGGGAGATTTTGAAGATGTCAGTGAGAACATCTGCTAGCTGGTCTGCACATCCTCTAAGCACTCTACCAGGAATATTGTCTGGTCCAGCAGCCTTCCGTGAGTTCACCCTGCACAGGGTTCTTCTCACATTGGCCACGGTGAGTCACAGCACCTGGTCATTTGGAGGAGGGTTGGACTTCCTCGCCGCCACGTCATTTTCTGCCTCAAAACGAGCGTAGAAGTTATTCAGCGCATCTGGAAGGGAGGCATCCCTTGCACTGTCAGGTGATATTGTCCTATAGTTGGTGATGCCCTGAATACCCTTCCACATGCGCCATGTGTCGCCGCTGTCCTGGAAGTGGCTGTGGATTTGCTGGGCGGGTACACGCTTTGCCTCTCTGATGGCCTGGGACAGTCTGGCCCTCGCTATTGTTAGGGTTGCCTTGTCGCCTGCCCTGACATCTCTCCTAAACTTTCATCTGCTCACATAAAAAAAGGATGCCCTTTTGGATTGGTCATTGCTGATCTGGTGGGGAGGGGAAGGTGTTGGTTATCCATTTTATCTATACTTCTCATAATCTTAAACACCTCTATCAAGTTGCCTCTTGTCCTCTGTCACTCCAAAGAGAAAAGCCCTAGAGCGATCACCTCATAAGAAATACTTAATAATTCAGGCAGCATCATACTTAATCTCCTCTGCACCCTCTCTGAAGCTTCTACATTCTTCCTATAATGAGACAACCAGATCTGAATACAGTGTGACCTAACCAGAGTTTTAGAGAATGGCATAACTTTGTGGCTCTTGAAATTAATCCACCCACTATTGAAGGCCAGCATATTATACACCACCTTGATGACCCTATCAGCTTATCTGGTGACTCTAAGGGTCTATGGACTTAGGCCCGCAAGACCCCTTTGTTAATCCACATTGTCACAGTGCTGCAGAGATCAGTGCTGGGTCTGAAGTTGTTCAATAAGTAAATTTCATGTCAGAGAAATGTATACAAAATACATCCTAAAATAATTTTTCTTCGCAACCATCCACGAAAACAGAGGAGTGCCCCAAAGAATGAATAAATGATACATCCCCAAAGTGCCGCCCCCCCAGTTCCCCCCTCCCACACCCAAGCAGCGGCAAGGCAAATATCCCCTCTTCTCTGCCACCAGCAAAAAAAGCATCAGTGCCCTCCAATGTGCACTCAAGCAAGCAGCAAAGCATCAATAAGACACAGACTTGCAGTACCCCAAAGACTACTTGTTCACCCGGTAATTCGACATACCACGGGCTCTCTCTTTCTTGCTGATAAGGGAAAAAGAAGTGACCCTCTTTCACAACGAGAGGGGAGACATAACAAACAACTCACTGATTTATGATGATAAGAGCCTGTTGCGTTGCTTTTTCTGAGCTCTGCTCCCAGAGATTCGACTCCAGAAAGGCTTAGTTCTCTGGGCACAGAGCTCCCTATGTTCTGTGTTCTCCCGCAACGCGTCAGTCAGGGGCACCGGCCTTGAATCAGCCCATCTCCAGAGCCACAAAAATGCAGCACCCTGAAGGCGCGCTAGTCTTCCAGGCCGCATCCTTGGCATATCAAAAAGCGGCTAGTCTTGAGGCCTTGAGAGCGGGTCCCATTCCTGCAAAGAACCAAAGTCAGAGTGTAACTCCAGGTCAGGGTCTTAAAAGAATCTTGAAAAGTAGAGGAGGGGAAGAGATCAAAGATAGAAATAGAACTGTTTCCGAAGATGCAAGCAAATGAGTCACTGTTTAGCACCATCACCATCTTAATTTTGCTCTGCTCTCATCTATATCAAAGATCTGGATGATAATGTCATTAACTGGATCAGCAAACTAATGACACCAAGATTTGAGGTGTCGTGGGTAGCGATGAATACGATCATGGCTTGTAGTGGGATCTGGACCAACTGGAAAAATGGGCTAAAAAATGGCAGATGAAATGTAATGTAGGCAGGTATGAGGTGTTGCACTTTGGTAGGATCAACCAAGTTAGATCTTGCACAGTGAATGGTAGGGCACTGAGGACTACAGTAGAACAAAGGGATATGGAAATACAGTTCCATAATTCATTGAATGTGCTGTCACAGGTAGATAGGGTTCTAAAAGTAAGCTTTTGACACAATGGCATTCATAAATCAATATATTGTGTGCAGGAGATGGATATCATTTTGAAGTTGTATAAGGTATTGGTGAGTCCTAATTTGAAGTATTGTCTGTGGTTTTGGTCACCTACCTACAGGAAAGATACAAACAAGGTTTTAAGAGTGCAGAGAATAGAATGTATGGAATGATTGAACAGAGTAGTACTTTATTCCTTGGAATGTAGAAGGTGTAGAGGAAATTTAATAGAGGTATAAGGGTATATGCAAGCAAGCAGGTTGGGTGGGACTGCAACTAGAGGTCCTTAATTAAGGGTGAAAGCTGAAAAGATTAAGGGAAACATGAGGGGAAACTTATTCACTCAGAGGGTCGAGAGAGGAAAGCCATTTTACTTAAATGGAAGGACCCTAAACCTCCTACCACCTTTTATTGGCTTTCCTCTATCGTGTCCTGTTTAAGTCTAGAGAAAATAAGAAGTTGGACATTGGATACATCCTTTAAATTTGAAGAAATCTGGTGACCTTTTATTCAATATTTTCATTTGATCTGATTTTTGTGCTGATTCTCTTCCAGCTATTTTTTCAGAACCTTTGATTTGATCAGAGTCTCTCTTCTTTTGTACTGTTTTTTTTCTCTTTTTATCTAAAAATTTCTAATAGTCCTTCCTTTCTTCATAAATTGATGAGGAGAATTATACATTCTATATCAAATTTATACTTTGTAGATCAACACTATGTGTGATTGGGATATTATTTATTTTACCTTCTGTATGTACTGCTATTGACATATGAGATATTCTCCTCGTCTTTGTATACACACTTTCTAAAAAAAGTCAATAAAAAGATTGAAAAGAGAAAGGGTCGAGAGAGTGCAGAACAAGCTACTAGCATACGTGGTGCTTGTGAGCTTGATTTCAATGTTTAAGAGCAGTTTGAATAGGTATATGGATAGGTAGGGGTGTGGAGGGCTACAGTCCTCTTGCAGGTCAATGGCAGTAGGTAGTTTAAATGGTTCAGCTCGGGCTAGATGGGCTAGGTGCCCTGTTTCTGTGCTGTACTTTACTATGACCCTAAGACACTAGTTTGCCCACCACTGAAGAAAACTCACCGGTGTATAATTCCCAGGACTATCCATATAACTTTTCTTGAACAACAGAACAATAATTGCTGGTCTCCAATCTTATAGTACTATTCCTGTGGCCAGGAAGGGCACAGTTACTATCCTCACCAGCCCAGCAATCTTCTGCTTCACTTCCCACAGTAACTTATTACTCTCTCTTGGCCCCAGAGACTTGTCTAAATTAGTATTTTTCAGAAGTGCTGCAGCTATCTCAATCTTGAGCTCAACATATTCCAGCAGATTAACCTGTTCTATGCTGACCTCACATTCAAAATTCCCCTTTTCAGTGAACAAACGCCCTGACCTTCAGTATCTTTCCTCTGCATCACCCGCGCAATCCTCTCATAGAGTCTCATTCACTTGTTAGCAAATGCCAATACCACCTCCCTTATTTCTTTTGCTGTAATTATGAATAATATTGAAGATTATGAAATTGTGAGAGAACATCCCACTTTTGACTTAATGGTGGAACAAAGGTCTTTGCTGAAACAGTGAAAGATAATTGGACCAAGGACTCAACCCTGGGGAACTCTTCCAGTGGCTTCCAATCAAGATGATGCTGAGGTGTGATGTCTGATGAGGTTGTTGCTCAGACTTAGTTTTGTTTTTTCTCGTAGGGGTCGTTTTGGGGACAGGAATGAGGGGAGTTGGTCAGTGAATGAGGAGTAAATGACGAGTTGGGCAGGAGCCAGAATCCAGGTCGTAGCACTCCGTGATAGAAGGCCAATGATCTGCATGGGTGGGCGTCAGGTTGGCAGATACTAAGGATGAAGACCAGTGGTCAACGCTTGAGGTTGGTGGGCCCCGTAGGTGAGGGCTGATGACCCCACCCCATCGGGATTGCGAGTCTCAGGATTGAATGTCCGTGTGAGCAGGAGCCACTGAGGTCATCAACTAGAACAATCTTCCTTTTTGTGGAATGTGACTACAGCCATTGGAGATTACCCCCAGCTGCCCATTGACTTCAGTTGTACTGGGGTGCCTTGATCTGTTGCAAGCTGCCTTGATATCAAGGGCAGTCACTCTCAACTATTCTCAAATTCTGCTTCATAATTGCATCAATACTTTTAATGCAATCTACATTGTGTCAGTGAAACCCTACCTGAGTGTAAGTACATAAGGACCACTTAATAAATCTGTAAACAATGGTTTCTGTCAATTTCTTGATTTTGTGTAGATTGATTAAGCAGAAATTAGCTAGATTGAATTTCTCCCTCTTTTTATGTACTTGATGTACCTGGGCACTTTTCTGTTGGATGGAATCCTGTTTTGTAATTGTACTGGAAATGCTAGGTTAGAGGTGCAGTTTGCTATGGAGAACAGCTATTCAGAAAAAACATAAAAACATAGAAAACCTACAGCACAATACAGGCCCTTCAGCCCACGAAGCTGTGCCAAACATATCCTTACCTTAGAGCTATCTAGGCTTGCCCTTAGCCCTTTATTTTTCTAAGCTCCATGTATCTATTCAGGAGTCTCTTAAAAGACCCTATTGTTTTTGCCTCCACCACTACCACCGGCAGCCCATTCCATGCACTCACCACTCTCTGCTTAAAAAAAAATCACCCTTGACAACTCCTCTGTACCTTCTTCCAAGCACCTTAAAACTATGTCCTCTTGTACTAGCCATTTCAGCCCTGGGAAAAAGCCTCTGACTAACCACACCAAATGGTGCCTCTCATTATCTTGTACACCTCTATCAGGTCACCTCTCATCCTCCGTCGCTCCAAGGAGAAAAGACCAAGTTCCCTCTCATAAGGCATGCTCCCTAATCCAGGCAACATCCTTGTAATTCTCCTCTGCACCCTTTCTATGGTTTCCAAGTCCTTCCTGCAGTGAGGCGAACAGAACTGAGCACAGTACTCCAAGTGGGGTCTGACCAGGGTCCTATATAGCTGCAATATCTCAGGGACAGTGACCACAGCTCCCTGGCCTTTAACATTATCATGGAGAAGGATAGAATCAGCGAGGACAGGAAAAATTAAAAAATTTAATTGGGGAAGGGCAAATTATGAGGCTACAAGGCTAGAACTTGCGGGAGTGAATTGGGATGATTTTTGCAGGGAAATGTACTATGGACATATGGTCGATGTTTAGGGATCTCTTGCAGGATGTTAGGGATAAATTTGTCCCAGTGAGGAAGATAAAGAATGGTAGGGTGAAGGAACCATGGGTGACAAGTGAGGTGGAGAGTCTGGTCAGATGGAAGAAGGCAGCATACGTGAGGTTTAGAAAGCAAGGATCAGATGAGTCTATTGAGGAATATGGGGTAGCAAGAAAGGAGCTTAAGGGGCTGAGGAGAGCAAGAAGGGGGCATGAGAAGGTCGTGGCGAAGTAGGGTAAAGGAAAATCCCAAGGCATTCTTCAATTATATGAAGGACAAAAGATTGACAGGAGTGAAGATAGGACCAATTAGAGATAAAGGTGGGAAGATGTGCGTGGAGGCTGTAAAAGTGAGTGAGGTCCTCAGTGAATACTTCTCTTTGGTATTCACCAATGAGAGGGAACTTGATGACGGTGAGGACAATATGAGTGAGGTTGATGTTCTGGAGCATGTTGATATTAAGGGAGAAGAGGTGTTGGAGTTGTTAAAATACATTAGGATGGATAAGTCCCCGGGTCCTGACAGAATATTCCCCAGGCTGCTCCACGAGGTGAAGGAAGAGATTGCTGAGCCTCTGGCTAGGATCTTTATGTCCTCGTTGTCCACGGGAATGGTACTGGAGGATTGGAGGGAGGCGAATGTTGTCCCCTTGTTCAAAAAAGGTAGTAGGGATAGTCTAGGTAATTATAGACCAGTGAGCCTTATGTCTGTGGTGGGAAAGCTGGTGGAAAAGATTCTTAGAGATAGGATCTATGGACATTTAGAGAATCATGGTCTGATCAGGGACAGTCATCATGGCTTTGTAAAGGGCAGATTGTGTCTAATAAGCTTGATAGACACCTTGAGGAGGTGACCAGGCATATAGATGAGGGTAGTGCAGTGGATGTGATCTACATGGATTTTAGAAAGGCTCTTGACAAGGTACCACACGGTAAGCTTATTCAGAAAGTCAGAAGGCATGGGATCCAGGGAAGTTTGGCCAGGTGGATTCAGAATGGGCTTGCCTGCAGAAAGCAGAGGGTCATGGTGGAGGGAGTACATTCGGATTGGAGGGTTGTGACTAGTGGTGTCCCACAAGGATCGGTTCTGGGACCTCTACTTTTTGTGATTTTTATTAATGACCTGGATGTGGGGGTAGAAGGGTGGGTTGGCAAGTTTGCAGACGACACGAAAGTTGGTGGTGTTGTGGATAGTGTTGAGGATTGTCAAAGATTGCACAAAGACATTGATAGGATGTAGAAGTGGGCTGAGAAGTGGCAGATAGAGTTCAACCCAGAGAAGTGTGAGGTGGTACACTTTGGAAGGACAAACTCCAAGGCAGAGTACAAAGTAAATGGCAGGATACTTAGGAGTGTGGAGGAGCAGAGGTGTCTGGGGGTAAATGTCCACAGATCCCTGAAAGTTGCCTCACAGGTAAATAGGGTGGTTAAGAATGCTTATGGAGTGTTACCTTTCATAAGTCGAGGGATAGAGTTTAAGAGTCGCGAGGTAACGATGCAGCTCGAAAAAACTCTGGTTAGGCCACACTTGGAGTACTGTGTCCAGTTCTGGTCGCTTTACTATAGGAAAGATGTGGAAGCATTGGAAAGGGTAGAGAGGAGATTTACCAGGATGCTGCCTGGTTTAGAGAGTATAGATTATGATCAGAGATTAAGGGAGCTAGGGCTTTACTCTTTGGAGAGGAGGAGGATGAGAGGAGACATGATAGAGGTATACAAGATATTAAGAGGAATAGATAGAGTGGACAGCCAGTGCATCTTCCCCAGGGCACCACTGCTCAATACAAGAGGACGTGGCTTTAAGGTAAGGGGTGGAAAGGTCAAGGGACATATTAGAGGAAGGTTTTTTACTCAGAGTGCTTGGTGTGTGGAATACACTTCCTGAGTCAGTGGTGGAGGCAGATACACAAGTGAAATATAAGAGACTATTAGACAGGTACATGGATGAATTTAAGGTGGAGGGTTATATGGGTGGCAGGATTTAAGGATCAGCACAACATTGTGGGCCAAATGGCCTGTACTGTGCTGTATTGTACTATGTTCTGTAATATTACCTCTCGACTCTTCTCAATCCCACGGTTGATGAAGGCCAATGCAGTGTTTGCCTTCACAACAGAGTCAACCTGCGTAGCAGCTTTGAGTGTCCTATGGATTTGGACCCCAAGATCCCTCTGATCCTCAACACTGCCAGGAGTCTTACCATTAATGCTATATTCTGCCATCATATTTGACCTACCAAAATGAAACACCTCACACTTAACTGGGTTGAATTCCATCTGCCACTTCTCAGCCCAGTTTTGCAATGATGGTGGGTGCCTAGAATTCACTGCCAACCCCAAACATGTATACATATAATTGTTCAGTAGTTTTCCAGCAAATTGTTCAGTAGTTTTCCAGAAATTACTACGTATATAATTTCTGTATTTTTCTAGAAACTTTTCAGTAGCAGGTGTCATATGACTTGAAATTGGCAATTTGATAGGTTAATTGTTATCATTGGAATTTTGTTATTTCTAGTTTGAGTATGAGATGACCACCGCTTTTTAATCCTTTACCTTGGTTCTCTTGGTTCATTTTTCTTGTTCATTTTCTGCTCTTGTAACAATTAATAAAACGGTTGTTAGCAATAAATTTTAGACTGTAAGGCATAGCAGAAGAAGGGTATTTGGCCCATTGAGTCTTCTCCACCATTCAATCATTGCTGATCCCTTTCTCCCCTACTCAGCCCTACTCCCTGACCTTCTTCCCGTAACCTTTGATGCCTTGGCCAATTAAGAGCCTATCAATCTCCACCTTAAATACACCCAGCAAGCTGGTCTCCACAGCTGCCCGTGTTGACAAATTTCATAAATTCACCATGCTCTGGCTAAAGTAATTTTTCTGCAACTCTGTTTTAAATGGACACCTCTCTATCCTGAGGCTGTGCCCTCTTGCCCTAGACTACCTCTACATGGGAAACTTCCTTTCCACAGCTACTCTGTCTCGGCCTTTCAACATTAGGAAGGTTTCAAAGAGGTTCCCTCATCCTTCTAAATTCCAGTGCATACAGACCCAGAGCTATCAAACATTTCTCATAAGATAACCCTTTCATTCCCAGAATCATCCTAGTGAACCTCCTCTGAAAACTCTCCAATACCAGCATATCTTTTCTTAGATAAGTAACCCAAAACTGTTCACAATACTGAAGGTGAGGCTTCACCAGTGCCTTTTCCAGCCTCAGCATCACATTTCTGCTCTTATATTCTAGATCTTTTGAAATGAATGCTAACATGGCATTTGCCTTCCTCACCACCAGCTCTACCTGCAAGTTAACTTTTAGGGTGTTCTGCATAAGGACCCCAAGTCCATTTGCATCTCAGATTTTTGGAATGTCTCCCCGTTTAGAAAATAGCCTGCACATTTATTCCAACATTGTATTTCATTTGCTACTTTCTTGCCCATTCTCCTAATCTGTCCTTCTGCAGCCTTCCTGTTTCCTCAACACTACTTGTCCTTCCACCAATCTCCATATCATCTGCAAACTTGGCAACAAAACCATCTTTTCCATCATCTAAAGCATTGATATACAGCATAAAAAGAAGCAGTCCCAACACCACTGGTCACTGGCAGCCAACCAGAAAAGGATCCTTTCATTCCCATGCACTGCCTCCTACCAATCAGCCAATAGTCGAATCATGTCAGTAACTTTCCTTTAATGCCATGGTCTCTTAATTTGGTAAGCAGTCTTGTGTGGCACCTTGTCAAAGGCCTTCTGAAAATCCAAATATGCAACATTCACCGCATCCCTTTATCTATCCTACTTGTAACCTCAGAATTCCAGCAGGTTTGTCAGGCAAGATATTCCCTTAAGGAAACCATGCTGACTTTGTCCTACCTAGTCCTGTGTCACCAAGTACTCCATAGCCTCATCCTTAATAATTGACTCCAACATTTTTCCAACCACTGAGGTCAGGCTAACAGGTCTATAATTTCCTTTCTGCTACCTCCTTCCTTTCTTAAAGATTGGAGTGGCATTTTCAATTTTCCAGTCCTCTGGCACAATGGCAATGATTTTTGAAAGATCATTGCTAATGCCTCCTCAATCTCTACTGCTACTTCTTTCAGAACCCTAGTGTGCAGTTCATCTGGTCTAGGTGACTTATGCACCTTTAGGTCTTTTAGCTTTTTGAGCACCTTCTCCCTTGAGATAGTAACTGCACTCACTTCTGTTCCCTCGCACCTTCAAAACCAGGCACACTGCTAGTGTTTTCCACAGTAAAGACAGATGCAAAATGCTGATTTAGTTCATCTGCCATCTCCTTGTCCCCTGTATTATTTCTTCGGCCTCATTTTCTAGCAGTCCTATATCCACTTTCATCTTTTATTTTTTTTATATAGTTGAAAAATGTTTTTCTATCCACCTTGATATTGTTTGCTTTCATATTTCATCTGTTTTCTCCAAATGATTCTTTTAGTTGCTTTCTCTTAGTTGTTAAAAGCTTCCCAATCCTGTATCTTCCTACCACTCTTTGCTTTGTTGTATGCCCTCTCTTTTGCTTTTACATTAGCTTTGACCTCCTTGTCAGCCACAGTTGTACTGTTTTGCCATTTGAGTATTTCTTTGTTTTGGAATACGTCTATCCTGCACCTTCCTCATTTTTCCAGAAACTCAACCCATTGCTGGTCTGCTGTACTCCCTGCCAGCATCTCCTTCCAATTTACTTTGGCCACCTCCTCTCTAGTAACAGTGTAATTTCCTTTACTCCACTGCAATATTTCTATGTCAGATTTTACTTTCTCCCTATCAAATCCTATCTCTGTATTAAATCAAAAGTTTTAAGCCTAATTCTGCCAAAGAACCTTAGAAACACAAATGCACCAGGATCTAAATACAGAAGTAGATGCTAAAATAGAAAAATAGAAGTTATTTGTCAGCCAATTTATGTTTTAACATGATATTAAGGGCCATGTAACTACACAAATTCGCAAATGCAGTGTGGAATACTTTTATTCCAGAATTGGGTGTGTCTGTAGCAAAACCTTTCAGTACATACAGAACTTTGACAGCTATCCAGCAATGTGGAAATTTGCACAGGTACTGTATGTCCTCTACACAACAAGCCGCACTAATTCAATCTCATTATAAATATTACTTCAATAATCCACCCTCCAACAACAGCCAAGTTTTGGAAGGTGCCTTTGACAATGTTTTCAAGAGAGATGCTCATCAGTTCCCAGATTGGGCAAAACTATTCTGATCGGACCTCTTTAATCCATGTTTGGGCAATGATTTTGAAGAGCTATATTTGGTTTGGTATTGCTTTGCTGTTGTCAGATGTACCAAGATTCAGTGAAAAGCTTGTTTTGTATATTTTCATACGGATCAAAATCATTACAGAGTGCTTTGAGGTAGAACAAGGTAAAGTAATAATAATGTAAAATAAAGTGCAACAGCTATGGTATGTTGGCATTCTTAGCAAAAGGATTTGAGTACAGGAGCTGGGAGGTTCTACTGCAGTTGTACAAGGCCTTGGTGAGATTGCACCTAGGTGTAAACCCCTATTGTGTGCAGTTTTGGTCCCCTAATCTGAGGAAAGACATTCTTGCCATAGAGGGAGTACAGAGAAGGTTCACCAGATTGATTCCTGGGATGGCAGGACTTTCATATGAAGAAAGACTGGATCGACTAGGCTTATACTCACTGGAATTTAGAAGATTGAGGGGGGATCTTATTGAAACGTATAAAATTCTAAAGGGATTGGACAGGCTAGATGCAGGAAGATTGTTTCCGATGTTGGGTAAGTCCAGAACGAGGGGTCACAGTTTAAGGATAAAGGGGAAGCCTTTTAGGACCAAGTTGAGGAAAGACTTCTTCACACAGAGAGTGGTGAATCTGTGGAATTCTCTGCCACAGGAAACAGTTGAGGCCGGTTCATTGACTATATTTAAGAGGAAGTTAGATATGGCCCTTGTGGCTAAAGGGATCAAGGGGTATGGAGAGAAAGCAGGTACAGGGTTCTGAGTTGGATGATCAGCCATGATCATACTGAATGGTGGTGCAGGCTTGAAGGGCTGAATGGCCTACTCCTGCACCTATTTTCTATGTTTCTACAGAGAAAGTGCAAGATCATAATAAAGTAGATTGTGAGGTCAAGAGTCCTTATTATTCTTCAAGAGTCTGATAGCAGTGAGATGGAAGCTGTCCTTGACCCTGGTGGTACATGTTTCAGGCTTTTGTATTTTTTTGCCTGTTAGAGGGAAGAGGGAATATTTGGAGTGGATGGGGACTTTTCAAAAACAACGTGAAATGACTCCTTCATATAAAGGATGCTTTTCTAACATAAAATGCTACAGCACAGGAACAGGCCCTTTGGCCAAACACAATAAGTTAGTCATTAAATGTTCAGCAAAACTAATGCCTTCTGCCTCTATGGTGTCCATATCCTTCCATTTCCTGCATGTTGATCTGCTTATCTTCAGAGCCTTTTGAACGCCCCTGTTATATTTGCCTCCGCCATCACTCTGGAACATGCCTTCCAAGCACCAATGGCTCTGTGTGTGTGTATGTGTACATACACTCACACTCCCCCTTCTCCCCCTCTCTCCCTCCCCCTCCCCCTTCCTCTCTTCAGAAACAGAAGATGTCCATGCCTGCGTATGGTAAGACCAAGTCAATATTCTGATAGTGCTGCTCAGTGATAAGTAAGATTTATGCCCACACAAGTATTGGGTATGGATAATGTATATTACCATAATCTAATCATCTTATCTAAAACTTTGTTATGATTGCAGAAGTCTGTTACTGTCAAAATCCTGGGGGTCACTGATGATTTGAAGCTTAAAATGATTAGCCATGTATATTTTGTGGCAACAAATGTAGATCCAAATTTGGATGTACTGCACTACTGACTTGATATCCCAAAGCTCTTGTACCATCTGCAAGGCTTATCAAGAATGTACTGGATGATTGTAGCCTTAATGAGGCTAGATGCTGTCCAAGAAAGGATAAGTTGCTTCATTGGAATTCTCCAACCCTTCTCCACCATAGAACAAAAAGGGCCCTTTGATCCAGAATGTCGTACTGACTATCCTTTTAAACTACTCCAATATCAATCTAACCCTTCCCTCCTTCATTGTCCATAACCCTCCATTGTTCTTTCACCTGTGTTCTTTTTTTAAGAGTCTCTTAATATATCAGCCTCTACTGCCACCCTGAGCAGTGCATTCCACATACAGTGTTGCTAGAAAGTTTGTGAACCCTGTGGACTTTTCTCTATTTCTGCATAAATTACGTAAAATGTGTGATGCACCATCAATAACTCACTCTGAGACGTAAGAAGCGAGGTATCGGCTTTTATTGACTGGAAGAATGAACAACACTACATCCTGGAGAATGAGGCCGGGCATCAGGCCTCAATCGCCTTTATACAGAGGTCTGTGGGAGGAGCCACAGGAGCAGTCCAGACAGGTATATGTAGTTCACCACAATGTGATTAGATCTTCACATAAGGCCTAAAACTAGGTAAAGAGAATGCAATTAAATAAATAACTGAAAACATTCTACTTGTGTTGTTTGAATTTCCAGCATCTGCAGATTTCCTCGTGTTTGCTACTGGTTCATTTAATTATTGAGAAAAATAATCCAATATTGCATGTATTTGTTGAAAAAGTATGTGAACCATTGCTTTCAGTAACTGGTGTGACCCTCTTGTACAGCAATAACTTCAACCAAATGTTTCTGGTAACTATGGATCTGTCCTGTACATCGGCTTGGAGGAATTCTGGGATGTTGGTGGGCTTGCTTGCATGAACTACTTGCTTGAGGTCCTTCCACAATATTTCTGTAAGATTAAGGCCAGGACTTTGACTTGCCCATTCCAAAATATGATTTTTTTTTTCTTTTTAAACCATTCTGTTGTTTATTTACTGTTGTCTTGTTGCATTATCCAACTTCTATTAAGCTTCTCCTATGCAGTGTCTTGATACAATTGTGAATTTGTTCTCTCAATGGTTGCAAGCTGTCTAGGCCCTGAGACAGCAAAGCAGCCCCAAACTATGCTGCTCCCTTCACCATGCTTCATAGTTGGGATAAGGTTTTGGTGTTTGTACGCAGTGCCCTTTTTCCTTCAAATTTAGCAATGTGCACTTCTGCCAGAAAAAATCTGACTTTTGTCTCGTCTGTCCACAGAACATGATTTTTTTGGAGAGCAGTGGTTTCCTCCGTGGTGTCCTTCCATGAACAGAGATTTCTGCAAGATCTAGAGATTTTTGCTGTTACCCTTAAGTTCTTTTTCACCTCCTTCAGCATTGCACGTTGTGCTCTTGGTGTGATTTTTGCAGGATGTCCACTCCTAGGGAGATTAGCAACAGAACTGAGTGTCTTCCATCTGTAGACAGTTTTTCTTACCGTAGACTGATGAACACTCAGGTCTTTTGAAATGTTGTTGTAGCCTTTTCCAGCTTCATGCATCTCTATAATTCTTCTTCTAAGATCCTCTGTAAGTTGTTTTGATTGAAGCACCACACCAACCTTAACCAGCCCTTCACCTAGTGCGGCAATGTTGAGGAACCTGTGGATTTGGATCCCATGTTCCATCATGCCTCCAGAAAGCCATGCTGACTATCCCTAATATGAGATTGTTGTTCTTAAAATAGTCATAAAAGCCTGTCCATATTTATAAACTTGAATCAATGAGGGAGACTCAACAGCTGTGGCAGGCTTGAATGCTATCACCTCTTGCAAAGTGAAATTAAGTGGTATAGGTGACAACAGGGCTTTGCTTCCAGATGAGTTAATTGCCTTCTATGCTTGCTTGGACAATCAAGAAATGGAAAAGGTATCATAAGAACATAAGAAATAGGAGCAGGAGTAGGCCATCTGGCCCATTGAGCCTGCCCCGCCATGCAATAAGATCATGGCTGACCTGTCCATAAACTCAGCTCCATCTACCTTGCCTTTTCCCCATAACCCTTAATTCCCTTACTATGTAAAAACCTATCTAACTGTTTCTTAAATATATTTAGTGAAGAAGCCTCAACTGCTTCTCTGGGCAGGGAATTCCACAGATTCACCACTCTCTGGGAAAAACAGTTTCTCTTCATCTCCGTCTTAAATCTTCTCCCCTGAATCTTGAGGCAATGTCCCCCAGTTCTAGTCTCACCTACCAATGGAAACAACTTTCTTACTTCTATCTGATCTATCCCTTTCAAAATTTTGTATGTTTCCATAAGATCCCCTTTCATTCTTCTGAACTCCAGAGATTACAGTCCCAGGCTACTCAATCTCTCCTCGTAGGTTAACCCCTTCATCCCTGGAATCAACCTGGTGAACCACCTCTGCATTGCCTCCAACGCCAGTATATCCTTCCTCAAGTATGGAGACCAGAACTGCACACAGTACTCCAGGTGCGGCCTCACCAGTACCCTGTATAAGTTGCAGCATGACCTCCCTGCTCTTGAATTCAGTCCCTCTAGCAATGAAGGCCAAAATTCTGTTTGCCTTCTTAATAACCTGTTGTACCTGCAAGCCAACTTTTTGCAATTCATGAACAAGCACTCCCAAGTCCCTCTGCACAACAGCATGCTGCAATCTTTCACCATTAAAATAATAATCTGCTCTTCTATTATTCCTTCCAAAGTAGTTGATCTCGCATTTACCAACATTGTATTCCATCTGCCAGACTTTGGCCCACTCACTTAACCTATCTATATCCCTCTGCAGACTTTCCACATCCTCTGTACAATTTGCTTTTCCACTCAGTTTAGTGCCATCAGCAAATTTTACCACACTACACTCAGTCCCCTCTTCCAAATCATCATTGTAAATGGTAAACAGCTTCAGGCCCAGCACCGACCCCTGCGGCACCCCACTCACCACTAACTGCCAACCGGAGGAACACCCATTTATACCAACTTTGTGCCTTCTATTGGCTAACCAATCCACTATCCACACCAATACACTTCCTCCGACTCGATGCATCGGTATCTTATTTATAAGTCTCTTGTGTGGCACCTTATCGAACGCCTTCTGGAAATCCAAGTATATGACATCCACTCATTCCCCTCTATCCACTGCACTATTAGTCAAACAGGACTGCTGTTTCTGAATCCATGTTGCGTCTGTCTAATGGAACCACTCCTTCCTAAATGTTGCGCTATTTCTTCCTTAATGACAGCTTTAAGCATTTTCCCGACTACAGATGTTAAGCTAACTGGCCTATAGTTGCTCGTCTTTTGCTTACATCCTTTTTAAAAAAGTGGCGTGACATTTGCTGTCTTCCAATCTGCTGGGACCTGCCCAGAGCCTAGAGAATTTTGGTAAATGATAATCAACGCTTCTACTATAACCTCTGCCAACTTGTTGATCTTTAACCTCTCGCTTCTGTAGTCTGAGGTACCCACCTGCTTCAAGCAGAGTTCAATTTTACCAGTGCCCAAGTAGAGCACAGTAACCTGCCTGAATGACACTCATCCAGTAGCACTTATATCCACAATGAAAAAGTAGTTTGAGAGGTTGATGATGAAATATATCAACTCCTGCCTGAGAAGCAACTTGAATCCTTGTATGTTCCCTCCCAAGTCATACCTCATCTCGATGACACTTCTTCCTGGTTGCTCGGTCAAAATCCTGGAATTTCCTATCAAATAGTATAAAAAACACCTTTAACAATGTAAACCTTTAACATACCTTCTATGTAAATGTTGTGATTTGAAATAGTGGAGCCAATTTTCTGTTATTTAAAATGCTTTCTAAATTGTCTATGGGTTTTGTCCTTATGAAGAAGAAGAAGAAAGTGTGAAGTACAAGTACAGCAAGGCAGAAGGGTGGGCATAATGGATAGTCCAAAGTAACAAAGTGGCGTTTTGTGGAATAGTGGCAAGATGAGGTACTATTACAAAGGATATAATGAAAGGATTTAATGAAATTGTCGAGGAAATAATTTAGATGAGGCAAAGTGCATGTTGGAAGAAGGTGGAAAAGGGAGCAAATAGCGTTGACTTTACACTAGGTGACAAAAAAGTGAGTTTCTTTTAGTCCCTGTTCTTTAAAACCACTTTTTCTAATGGTGTTCTTTTGGAGCTGTTTTGAATTGTGTTTTGCCAACATCTTTGCTTCACAGATGTTAGAAATTACTTCAGAGAAGATGAAGTAAGAATGTTTATTTTCTTTAAAGTGGAGGTCAGCTAAATCAATATCAACAGTGTCTTGTTAATGTTGCACATTCTGATAACCAAACAAATTATAATGAGTATAATGCTCTGTTTTCTTAATGTTTTCTGAAATATAAGAACAAAAGTGCACACTTTATTTATCTTCCTCCTCTTCCCTTGTACATGGCAAACATTTTTTTTAAAAGCTATTTTTGAAGTTTGCCTATTGATTTTGCTCTACATTGAACAGAAGCTGCTCAAATCCAAAGAAGAATATTCTAGCAGTTCTGTTGACTAAAAGATAAAGGCACCTGGGAGATTATGAACTTCATCTAAACTCACTGTCTCTGATGGTCTGGGCCACTTTGAGTGTGAGATGGTCTGTGATGCCAAAGGCACTAACTCACCTTTCTCATATTTAAAATAAGGGAAGGAAAAACCTGAGATGGCCATTAATAATAACACAAATTAAAAATGTTTGCATATCTGTTTTAATGCTTTATTTTTTCAGAAAACAAAAAAAGTGTATTTTTATAACCATATAACAATCACAGCACGGAAACAGGCCATTCCGGCCCTCCTAGTCCGTGCCGAACTCTTAATCTCACCTAGTCCCACCTACCCGCACTCAGCCCATAACCCTCCACTCCTTTCCTATCCATATACCTATCCAATTTTACCTTAAATGACACAACTGATCTGGCCTCTACTACTTCTACAGGAAGCTCATTCCACACAGCTATCACTCTCTGAGTAAAGAAATACCCCCTCGTGTTTCCCTTAAACTTTTGCCCCCTAACTCTCAAATCATGTCCTCTCGTTTGAATCTCCCCTACTCTCAATGGAAACAGCCTATTCACGTCAACTCTATCTATCCCTCTCAACATTTTAAATACCTCGATCAAATCCCCCCTCAACCTTCTACGCTCCAATGAATAGAGACCTAACTTGTTCAACCTTTCTCTGTAACTTAAGTGCTGAAACCCTGGTAACATCCTAGTAAATCGTCTCTGCACTCTCTCTAATTTATTGATATCTTTCCTATAATTCGGTGACCAGAACTGTACACAATATTCCAAATTTGGCCTTACCAATGCCTTGTACAATTTTAACATTACATCCCAACTTCTGTACTCAATGCTCTGATTTATAAAGGCCAGCGTTCCAAAAGCCTTCTTCACCACCCTATCTACATGAGACTCCACCTTCAGGGAACTATGCACTGTTATTCCTAGATCTCTCTGTTCCACTGCATTCCTCAATGCCCTACCATTTACCCTGTATGTTCTATTTGGATTATTCCTGCCAAAATGTAGAACCTCACACTTCTCAGCATTAAACTCCATCTGCCAACGTTCAGCCCATTCTTCTAACCGGCATAAATCTCCCTGCAAGCTTTGAAAACCCACCTCATTATCCACAACACCTCCTACCTTAGTATCATCAGCATACTTACTAATCCAATTTACCACCCCATCATCCAGATCATTTATGTATATTACAAACAACATTGGGCCCAAAACAGATCCCTGAGGCACCCCGCTAGTCACCGGCCTCCATCCCGATAAACAATTATCCACCACTACTCTCTGGCATCTCCCATCTAGCCACTGTTGAATCCATTTTATTACTCCAGCACTAATACCTAACGACTGAACCTTCTTAACTAACCTTCCATGTGGAACTTTGTCAAAGGCCTTGCTGAAGTCCATATAGACTACATCCACTGCCTTACCCTCGTCAACATTCCTCGTAACTACTTCAAAAAATTCAATAAGGTTTGTCAAACATGACCTTCCACGCACAAATCCATGCTGGCTACTCCTAATCAGATCCTGTCTATCCAGATAATTATAAATACTATCTCTAAGAATACTTTCCATTAATTTACCCACCACTGATGTCAAACTGACAGGTCTATAATTGCCAGGCTTACTTCTAGAACCCTTTTTAAACAATGGAACCACATGAGCAATACGCCAATCCTCCGGCACAATCCCTGTTTCTAATGACATCTGAAAGATCTCCGTCAGAGCTCCTGCTATCTCTACACAAACTTCCCTCAAGGTCCTGGGGAATATCCGGTCAGGACCCGGAGATTTATCCACTTTTAAATTTCTTAAAAGCGCCAGTACTTCCACCTCTTTAATTGTCATAGGTTCCATAACTTCCTTACTTGTTTCCCACACCTTACACCATTCGATATCCTTCTCCTTAGTGAATACCGAAGAGAAGAAATCGTTCAAAATCTCTCCCATCTCCCTCGGCTCCACACATAGCTGACCACCCTGATTCTCTAAGGGACCAATTTTATCCCTCACTATCCTCTTGCTTTTAATATAACTGTAGAAGCCTTTCGGATTTACTTCCACCTTATTTGCCAAACCAAACTCGTAACTTCTTTTAGCTTTTCTAATCTCTTTCTTAAGTTTCCTTTTACATTCTTTATATTCCTCGAGCAATTCCTTTACTCCATGCTGCCTATATCTATTGTAGACATCCCTCTTTTTTCGAACCAAGTTTCTAATATCCCTTGAAAACCATGGCGCTTTCAAACCTTTAATCTTTCCTTTCAACCGAACAGGAACATAAAGATTCTGTACCCTCATAATTTCACCCTTAAATGACCTCCATTTCTCTATTACATCCTTCCCATAAAACAACTTGACCCATTCCACTCTCTCTAAATCCCTGCGCATCTCCTCAAAGTTAGCCTTTCTCCAATCAAAAATCTCAACTCTAGGTCCAGTCCTGTCCTTCTCCATAATTATATTGAAGCTAATGCTATTGTGATCACTGGACCCGAAGTGCTCCCCAACACATACATCTGTCAGCTGACCTATCGCATTCCCTAACAGGAGATCCAACACTGCCCCATCTCTAGTCGGTACTTCTATGTATTGTTGCAAAAAGCTATCCTGCACACATTTCACAAACTCTAAACCATCCAGCCCTTTTACAGAATGAGCTTCCCAATCTATGTGTGGAAAATTAAAATCTCCCACAATCACCACCTTGTGTTTACTACAAATATCTGCTATCTCCTTACACATTTGCTCTTCCAACTCACGCTCCCCATTAGGTGGCCTATAATACACTCCTATCAGTGTTACTACACCTTTCCCATTCCTCAATTCCACCCAAATAGCCTCCCTAGAGGAGCTCTGTAATCTATCCTTCCAAAGCACCGCCATAAGATTTTCTCGGACAAGCAATGCAACACCTCCTCCTCTGGCCCCTCCTACTCTATCACACCTGAAGCAACTAAATCCAGGAATATTTAGTTGCCAATCACACCCTTCCTGCAACCATGTTTCACTAATAGCTACAACATCATAATTCCATGTATCAATCCACACTTTAAGCTCATCCACCTTTCTTACAATGCTCCTAGCATTAAAATAGATACATTTAAGATACTCTCCACCTCCTCCTCTCTTTTCATCCCTAGCAATGCATTCAAATTTATTATCCTTTTCTTTCTTCTCCCCTACAACTTCGGGCTGAGCGCATCCCTCCTCCATCACCTGCCTGTCCTCCCTCACACACGGTCTACTTACTTGCTCTACTGGTGAACTAACCTCCTCTCCCATAGTTTCCTCAAATTGATTTCCGCCCCCCCATCTTACTAGTTTAAAGTCTGCCCCGTAGCCCTAGCAAACCTCCCCGCTAGGATATTGGTCCCCCCAGGATTCAAGTGTAACCCGTCCTTCTTGAACAGGTCACGCCTGCCCCAGAAGAGGTCCCAATGATCCAGAAACTTGAATCCCTGCCCCCTGCTCCAATCCCTCAACCACGCATTCATCCTCCACCTAATTCCATTCCTACTCTCACTGTCGCGTGGTACAGGCAGTAATCCCGAGATTACTACCTTTGCGGTCCTTCTTCTTAACTGCCTTCCTAACTCCCTATACTCTCGTTTCAGGACCTCTTCCCCTTTCCTACCTATGTCATTGGTACCTACATGTACCACGACCTCTGGCTCCTCACCCTCCCACTTCAGGATATCTTGGACGCGATCAGAAACGTCCCGGACCCTGGCACCAGGGAGGCAAACTACCATCCGGGACTCCCGATCACCTCCACAGAACCGCCTGTCTGAACCCCTGACTATCGAGTCCCCTATTACTATGGTCCTCTTTCTTCTATCCCTACCCTTCTGAGCTACAGGGCCGTCCTCTGTGCCGGAGGCCCGGCCACTGTCACTTCCTCCAGGTAGGCTGTCCCCCCCAACAGTACTCAAACATGAGTACTTATTGTCAAGGGGTACAGCCACTGGGGTACTCTCTAGTACCTGCCCCTTCCCCTTCCTGATCGTGACCCACCTATCTGCCTCCCGTGGCCCCGGAGTGACCACCTGCCTGTAACTCCTCTCTATCACCTCCTCACTCTCCCTGACCAGGCGAAGGTCATCGAGCTGCAGCTCCAGTTCCCCAATTCGGTCCCTCAGGAGCTGCAGTTCGGCGCACCTGGCGCAGATGTGGACGTCCGGGAGGCTCGGAGACTCCAGGATCTCCCACATCCGACACCGAGAACAACAAGCTGCCCTCACACTCATACCTCCCGAATAACTGAAAATAACAAGAACTAAAAGATAAGCCTACTGTGCCCTCTTCCGCCTAAGCCCTACACTCTGCTCCCGGCTCACTCCGCTGCCCGCAAACGAAGCTGCCCGCTGCTTAAGGCTGCGTTCTTTTTATATCTTCCCTCCTTCCCAGGCCTCCTTCACGCGCCTGCGCAGTCCCGCCTCTCAGAACTCCGATCTGAGAAGCAATTTGAAAATGGCCGCCGCCGCACTTCTTCTCAGCCTCGCTGTCCTCTTCCAAAAGAGAACTGCCTCACTCCTTCTCTCCTTTTTATATCTTCCCTCCTTCCCAGGCCTCCTTCACGCGCCTGCGCAGTCCCGCCTCTCAGAACTCCGATCTGAGAAGCAATTTGAAAATGGCCGCCGCCGCACTTCTTCTCAGCCTCGCTGTCCTCTTCCAAAAGAGGAATATAACCTCTTTTGCTGTTGAATATAACCATATAACCATATAACAATCACAGCACGGAAACAGGCCATTCCGGCCCTCCTAGTCCGTGCCGAACTCTTAATCTCACCTAGTCCCACCTACCCGCACTCAGCCCATAACCCTCCACTCCTTTCCTGTCCATATACCTATCCAATTTTACCTTAAATGACACAACTGAACTGGCCTCTACTACTTCTACAGGAAGCTCATTCCACACAGCTATCACTCTCTGAGTAAAGAAATACCCCCTCGTGTTTCCCTTAAACTTTTGCCCCCTAACTCTCAAATCATGTCCTCTCGTTTGAATATGTTTTTTTAAGTCACGAATAAGCTTATGATTGGAAGTATTTTATTGTAAGTTTGGTTTTGTAGCACTTGTATCCACCAGTTGTGTTTTAGGATGCATGGGACTGTAGGTTTCCTTGGACTTAAGGTTGAATGTTATCGTTGGGCTTTGTGATCAGTGACTCTGAAATTGTCAGATTCAAAGGAACATAATGACGATAAATACATAGAGTAATTCTAAATTTTGCACTGAAGTAGTGTAGTATAAGTTTAGGCTGATTATTAAGGCCAAATGGCTTTTAATCACATGAAATATTAGTGATTAAGAGCTGTAATGTTGTAGATGATCAAAAATTTATTCTTCAATTACTTGAGTAAAATTAGTGCAAAATTGTATCTAAATGATTAATTGTCTCATTAATAATTTGCACAATTTCATGTCAAATTTGTGTTTTAGCAATCCTACTTGTATGACAGCTAATTTGTACAGTACTGTGGAAAACCTAGGGTTGAATCTAGAGGCATTTAGTGGAAAATAGATTTAATTCTGAGGGATAATTACCGTAGATTCCGGACTACAGAGCGCACCTGATTAAAAGCCGCTGGCTCTAATTTTAGAAAGAAAATCAATTTTTTACTTGTACAGGCCGCACCGGATTTTAGGCCGCACCGGATTTTCGGCCGCAGGTGTCCCACGTTGTAATATGAGATATTTACACAGAAAGATATTACACGTGAGGATTTTTTAACTTTTAATTAAATCCATATGGTAACATAAACAAATACATATTGCAAATGCTTTTTTTCGAACCGTGCCTGTAACGCGGCTACTTTTAAATATACGTTGCGTATACTTTTTTATTGAACAACATTCCAATATCTCCTAACGACTGGTAAAAATAGCCTACCAGGAAAAGTTATTGATCGCCTTTAACTTAAAAGCAGCGTTTTGGCTCCGCCGCTCGCCCCCGCCGTCCCGTTTATCGCAAACGGCATTTTTCCCACAAGACGCGGCGAAACCGGGTGTGACGTCATAGCATCCCGGGATGTAGTATAGAAAACAAATATAGTTAAAACTCTTCTAACTTTAACTAGAAAATGAATTACTAAGCGAAAATATTATAAACTAAATAACTGCCATAAAGGCAGCACAATGCTTTTCTTCGAGTGTTTTCCATGTTGATGAGGGTGAGTACAAATGACTGATTTACAATAATTTAATTGTGAAAGTGCGCTTGATTTATCGTACAATTTCATTGGACCTCTGTGAACTACTCATCAATTTTATTGGTCTACTGTTACAAGGCAAAATGTTTTTGGCGGCATGAAAAAAATCATGTATTAGCCGCACCGTATTAAAGGCCGCAGAGTTCAAAGCTGTTCAAAATGTGGGAAAAAAGTAGCGGCTTATAATCCGACATCTACGGTAATCAATTTTGCCCATTATTTTTGCTATCTTCTCATACAAAGCAACAGAAATCTTGAAAGCACACAAGTCTTCAAAGAGTTTGCATTAATCCAAAGGAACTTTTGTTTTATACACACAGGGAAGAATGGACAGAAGCTATTCAAGCAGTAGCAGATAGACTTCAAAGGCAAGAGGAAGATCGAATGAACTGTAGCTCCGGTCCCAATCTAGATATTACAGGGGAGGATGAAATGGACACTTCTCTCAGTCATCCTAAACGCAGAGTGGTAAGATCAATTATTGCTGCTATTAAGATGTATATCTCAATAACCACATTAAAAAAAATTCCGATCTCTAACTTTTATTTGTACAGTCCAAATCAGGTTTATTGTCACCGGCATGTGTAGTGAAATTTGTTAACTTAGCAGCAGCAGTTCAATCCAATACGTAATACACAAGAAAAATAAATATATTGCAGTATGCGTATATTGCATAGATTAAAAAAAAGTGAAAAAACAGAAATAATGTCTACTAAAAAAAAAGTGAGGTAGTGTTCATGGGTTCAATGTCCATTTAGGAATTTGATAGCAGAGGGGAAACAAGGACGTGCCCTAAGTGCTGGGGGTCCTTAATAATGGGCACTGCCTTTATGAGATACCGCTCCTTGCAGGTGTCCTGGGTATTTTGTAGGCTACTACCCAAGATGGAGCTGACTAAATTTATGACCCTCTGCAGCTTCTTTTGGTCCTGTACAGTACCCCCCCCCCCCCCCATACCAGATGGTGATCTAGCCCGTCAGGATGCTTTCCATGATACATCTGTGGAGGATTTTGATTTCTTGACATATCAAATCTCTTCAAACTCCTAACGAAGTATAGTTGCTGTCTTGTTTTCTTTATTGCTGCATCGATATGTTGGGACTTGGTTGGGTCCTCAGAGATCTTGGCACCCCAGGAACTTGAAACTGCTGACCCTCTCCACTTCTGATCACCCTATGTGGATTGGTTTGTGTTCCTTCGTCTTACACTTCCGAAAGTCCACAATCAGCTCTTTCATCTTAGTGATGTTGACTGCAAGGTCGTTGCTGTGACACCACTCCATTAGTTGGTATATATCGCTCCCGTACGCCTCTCATCTCCATCTGAGATTCTACCAACAATGGTTGTATCATCAGAAAATTTATAGATGGTATTTGAGCTATGCCTAGCCACAAAGTCATGAGTATAGAGAGAGTAGAGCAGTGGGCTAAGAACACACCACTGAAGTGCACAGTTTTGATCCTCAGCAAGGAGGAAATGTTATCACCAATCCGCACAGATTGTGGTCTTCTGGTTAGGAAGTTGAGGATCTGATTACAGAGGGAGGTACAGAGGCCCAGGTTCTGTAATCAAGATTGTGGGAATGATGGTGTTAAATGTTGTGCTATAGTTGATGAACAGCATCCTGATATAGGTGTTTGCATTGTTCAGATGGTCTAAGGCCATGTGAAGAGCCATTGAGATTGTGTCTACCATTGACCTACTGTGGCAATTGGCAAATTGTAGTGGGTCCAGGTCCTTGCTGAGGCAGGAGTTCTGTCTAGTCATGACCAACCTCTCGAAGCATTTCATCACTAGATGTGAGTGCTACTGGGCGATAGTCATTAAGGCAGCTCATATTACTCTTCTTAGGCACTGGTCTAATTGTTGCCTTTTTGAAGTAAGTGGGAACTTCCACCTGTAGCAGTGAGAGATTGAAAATGTCCTTGAATATTCCTGCCAGTTGATTGGCATAAGTTTTCAGAGCCTTACCAGGTACTCTGGGACCTTGCACCTTGTGAGAGTTCAGCCTCTTTAAAGACAGCTTTACAGCTTACGCTGTCTACTACAAAGTTAAGAGAGGTATTGTGGATTTGGAAGCAAAGGACCTTCCAGAAAGGGGGGAAGCACTGGAAGTGAACATCCTATGAGATGTGGAACTTGCGACTGAAAAATAACATCTCAAGTGAACCCATAGTTGGAAAATATTTTGGATCATACTTAAGAATTTAAGATAGTGTAAGATGAAATAAATTTTCAGCTATATTATTATGTATTTTGGAATAATCCCTTATAGGTTGGCAATAAAATCCAATTAGACAATGCATTTTAAATGGGATTTTAAAAAAGATTGGCTATGATCCATTCAGTACCCAGTTCTTTTTATTTGTTGAAATAATTTCTGTTTTGTACATCACGTCTTTGTAATGCAGGGATTGTCAAATATAACATTGCACTATTGTTCTCAATCTGTAATAAAATTGCGAAGAAACATGCCATGTTATATTTCTGTCACTCTTCATTTATACTGATCTAGCCAAATCTGAAAGTCGATGTTCTAGTAGAATTAATTTTGTTACGATTGGCTGAGTGGATAATATGATCAACTCCAGCTTTGATCTCCCTCAGTCAGTTGCAGATAGCTTAATTCCAGCAGCTGTTTTCTCATTTTTCCAGTGTTGCTATTTCCTTACTGTTTTTGTCTTTCCATTATCTACTATGGCTATTAAAAGTTTTTTTTCATGGTTTGTTGACTGCTTTGTTTCCCACTTATTTTTCCAATAAACTGTTAAGATGTATATGATGTTTTTAATCTTCAATTTCTACTTCAAATAACTTTAGTGTTACATGCTTCAAATGCAGATTTCC
Organism: Hemitrygon akajei; assembly: GCF_048418815.1. NCBI lineage: Eukaryota > Metazoa > Chordata > Chondrichthyes > Myliobatiformes > Dasyatidae > Hemitrygon > Hemitrygon akajei. The sequence goes on from NC_133130.1 coordinate 22,058,220, forward strand.
TTCCTAGTTTTTATTATCTGTATCGTAATTTGTTTTCCATCTGTTTTTTCTTTACTATGCCAAATTCTTTACTTCTAATGAAATTCAATTCTCTTGTGGCTTTTTTTCGTTCAACTGAATTCTTGTATCTATTCACCTGCACATCCAAAATGTAACCCCACTACTGCCTTCTGAACTCACTCAATCATTTATCAAGTTCCCTGTTTAAGTAGTATACTCCAGCAACAACTGCATAACCCAGAACAGGTGAGGCCTCAACAATGCTTTATAAGGTTTCAACATACATCCTTGCTTTTATATTCTAATCCTCTTGAAATTAATATTAACATTGCATTTACTTTCCTCACCATTGACTCAACCTGAAAATGAACCTTTAGGGAATCCTGCACAAGGACTCCCAAGTCCCTTTGCACCTCAGTTTTTTGTATTTTCTCTCCCTTTAGAAATAGTCAACCCTTTCATTTCTTCTACCAAAATGCATGACCATACACTTCCAGACACTGTGTTCCATTTGCTATTTCTCTACCCATTCTCTTAATCCAAGTTCTTCTGTAGCCTCTACCTCCTCAAAGCTACCTTCCCCTCTTGCTATATTCATATCATCTTAAAACTTTGAAACAAAGCTGTCAATTCAATTATCCAGATCATTGACGTATAGCGTTAAAAGAATCGGTCCCAACATAGATCCCTGTGGAACACCAGTAGTCTCTGGCAGCCAGTTAAAAAAGGCTCCCTTTATTTCCACTTTTTGCCTCCTGCCAGTCACTACTGCTTTATCTTTCCTGTAATACCATGGGCTCGTAGCTTGTTAGGCAGCTTCATGTTGGCATTTTCAGTCATCTGACTCTTAACAAAGGTACCTCCTTTTGCTTGTATTGTCACCCAACTGTTTCTACTTGCTTCACATTCTTCTGAAATCCTGATCTATGCTTAGTCTAGACAAGACATTCCAATGTATGCTAACTTGTCTTTCTGGCTCTGTTGTCTGAAAACTTGGACTTTATTGCCCTTGTCCAAGCTTGCACTGTCCCACCTATTTACTCATTGCCTCCAGCTTTTGCTAGAGCAATACCAATGTTTAAAATATTTTTAACCTTGCATTAAATTCCCTTGCTTTGCTTTATAATTTAATACAGTCCAAAATGTCCTACCTTTTCTTAAGCTTTTGCAGGTGTGAGCAATTCCAAATTGAATTGAAACTCAAAACTACATGTTGGAAATCTGAAATAAAAACAGAAATATGCTGGAAGAAGCAAGTTAGATAGCATTTATGAAGAAAGCCTAGGTTAACATTTCAGATATTTCTTTCTCCAGAGGCACTGTATGATCTGCTTAACATTTCCATCGTTCTCATTTTGGTTTCTGGTCTCAGCAACAGTTCTGACCTGTGTTTCACAGCTTTACGTAGCTCATTGTTTTCTTTCTCTCACCACCCTCATTAATCAATCATCTGGACTGCTCCATAAAAGGCAAAATCACCTTGGCAAGCATGCTACCACTTTATTGTAAATATTCCTTTTGTCCTATCCATCTCTTTCCTGCACTGCAATTTAAAATTAGTTTGCTCTCCCACTTTGCAGGAAGCATGGTAACACCTCAGCATATTGGGACTGAGTTGGTTTTTGATTCTACGATGCATTTCACTGTGTGTTTCAATGTACATGTGACAAATAAAGCTAATCTTGTGTTTTGTATTTCTGATGACAAATCTTGATCTGAAAAGCTAACTTTCTCTTTCTAGATATGCATATTTTCTGCCCCTATTTAATTGAGTTGCCATAGTTGTTGTATATTCATTTTCCAAATCCCAAGGATTACTTAAAACTTACACACCACTCTCTCTCAAGCATGCAGTGTTTAAAAATTGACCTCACTGACTAAGTATTTTGGTTATTTACCAACCATCTCCTTTTGTGGCTTAATCAAATATTGCATCTATTTACTTTCAATTCAAATAGTTGCTTTTATCCTTGGAAATCCATGTAGCTCCTTCCTATCCTTAATTTTTCCACTCTCCTGGGAATATCTATTCTGCACCTGAACTAACTTTTTCAGTTGCACTCGAATCTCTTTATGGTAGGATGTTAAGGATATTTGAAGAAAGAACAGCAATTTAATGGCCAAGTTGAGGGAATGTAAAACCAGTGCTAAATTATTAGAGGTTCAGCATCCACATTGTGTAGTTTAATGAATCAAAATGAAGTTACAGCAAGCTCGGTTGCTGAAGAATTTTCCTTGATTTTTTTTGCTGGGCCACCTCACTTGTCTCTCAGGTGACATGCTTTTCTTTTATTCTATTGATCAGCTTCGATTAAGAATGATGATGCAATCTGTTGGGTATAATTAGTTGCCTACTCTAAATGGTTTGCAGGTAGCTTCAGGCAGCTGTTAAGCTACCTTGTGTGTCATCTGGGGAAGCTTTGTCATTGCTTTGACATCTGAAGTGACAAAAAATAGTGTGTAAATTGCTTTGGCACAACATTGTCCAGTACCTAGTTTCCACTGCAAATTGTTTTGGCAGTGATTTGGTTTGGACCTACTGTCAGCTGCTAAGTGAAGCAAACAATTCAGCTTTCCTGACATAGCTATTAGCACTATTGCTACATTTACCCAAATCATGTGACTTGACCAGAAGCTGAAAGAAGTTAATGACTTAATTAGTCACTATTTTGAACATGAGGCTATTTTAAATGATTAATTGAAAAGAATTGATTATTTTAATGTGCGTCATAACAAATAAGATGACCATTTGAATTTATCCAGTTAAAACTATACACCTTTATTCCCTGCATAGCACAATGTAGTTTGTGTTTGAGAATTAAAAAGTTGACATTGTCTGTCATTCTAGGGACAATGTAATCATCAAGTCTAAATAAATTTGTTGTCACATTATATTCAGAAATGAATATAATTGTCATCAGCTAAATTGGGCTTTTTTTAAACAAAAACTATTTGGCCATGCATTTCTCTTCTGAAAATGTTTATATAGTTTGTATTGATTAGTTGCAATCAACATTGGTTAATCTGCTGTCAAATTGTGTTAGGCTCTCAAGGGGAAATGTCAAGTTGTAAATTATCAAAGAAATATTTGACAAAAACCATTTGACCTATAAAATTTACAAAGCTTCAAATTAAATTAGGATTCTGATGATCAAAATTGACTATTTCAATTTACATATTTCCAGTAGCTTATTTTTACAGTCCTGTTATTTATACATCCTGCTATTCTTGAGCTTCCATAAAACTTCCAACAATGTTGTTGGTTATTTTTTTTAAATAAAGAAAGTCTGTTTCCATCGTTTATAGCAGCAGCTTCACACACAGTGGCCATATTAATTAATTTATAAACATTAAAACATACCTAGCCTAGGTAAGCTAGGCTTACCTATAGCCCTCTATTTTACTAAGCTCCATGTACCTATCCAAAAGTCTCTTAAAAGACCCTATCGTATCCACCTCCATCACCATTGCCGGCAGCCCATTCCACGCACTCACCACTCTCTGAGTAAAAAACTTACCCATGACATCTCCTCTGTACCTACTCCCCAGCACCTTAAACCTGTGTCCTCTTGTGGCAACCATTTCAGCCCTGGGGAAAAAGCCTCTGACTATCCACATGATCAATGCCTCTCATCATCATACACACCTCTATCAGGTCACCTCTCATCCTCCTTTGCTCCAAGGAGAGAAGGCCGAGTTCACTCAACCTATTCTCATAAGGCATGCTCCCCAATCCAGGCAACATCCTTGTAAATCTCCTCTGCACCCTTTCTATGGCTTCCACATCCTTCCTGTAGTGAGGTGACCAGAACTGAGCGCAGTACTCCAAGTTGGTTCTGACCAGGGTCCTATATAGCTGCAACATTACATCTCGGCTCCTAAATTCAATTCCACGATTGATGAAGGCCAATACACCGTACGCCACCTTAACCACAGAGCCAACCTGCACAGCTGCTTTGAGCGTCCAATGGACTCAGATCCCAAGATCCCTCTGATCCTCCACACTGCCAAGAGTCTTACCATTAATACTATATGCTGCCATCATATTTGACGTACCAAAATGAGCCACTTCACACTTACCTGGGTTGAACTCCATCTGCCACTTCTCAGCCCAGTTTTGCACCTTATTGATGTTCTGCTGTAACCTCTGACAGCCCTCCACACTATCCACAACATCTCCAACCATTGTGTCATCAGCAAACTTACTAACCCATCCCTCCACTTCCTCATCCAGGTCATTTATAAAAATCACGAAGAGTAAGGGTCCCAGAACAGATCCCTGAGGCACTCCACTGGTAACCGACCTCCATGCAGAATCTGACCCATCTACAACCACTCTTTGCCTTCTGTGGGCAAGCCAGTTCTGGATCCACAAAGCAATGTCTCCTTGGATCCCATGCCTCCTTACTTTCTCAATAAGCCTTGCATGGGGTACCTTATCAAATGCCTTGCTGAAATCCATATATACTACATCTACTGCTCTTCCTTCAGCAATGTGTTTAGTCACATCCTCAAAAAATTCAATCAGGCTTATAAGGCACCACCTGCCCTTTGCAAAGCCATGCTGACTATTCCTAATCATATTATACTTCTCCAAATGTTCATAAATCTTGCCTCTCAGGATCTTCTCCATCAACTTAACTACCACTGAGGTAAGACTCACTGGTCTGTAATTTCCTGGGCTATATCTACTCCCTTCTTTGAATAAAGGAACAACATTCGCAATCCTCCAATCCTCGGGAACCTCTCCTGTCCCCATTGATGATGCAAGGATCATTGCCAGAGGCTCAGTAATCTTCTCCCTGGCCTCCCACAGTAGCCTGGGGTACATTTCATCCGGTCCTGGCGTCTTATCCAACTTGATACTTTCCGAAAGCTCCAGCACATTCTCTTTCTTAATATCTACATGCTCCAGCTTTCCAGTCTACTGCAAGTCATCACTACAGTCACTAAGATCCTTTTCCATAGTGAATACTGAAGTAAAGTATTCATTAAGTACCTTTGCTATTTCCTCAGGTTCCATGCACACTGTTCCACTGTCACATTTGATAGGTCCTGTTCTTTTATGTCTTATCCTCTTGCTCTTCATATACTTGTAGAATGCCTTGGGGTTTTCCTTCATTCTGCCCGCCAAAGCCTTCTCATGGCCCCTTTTGGCTCTCCTAATTTCCTTCTTAAGCTCTTTCCTAATGGCCTTATAATCTTCTAGATCTCTAACATTACCTAGTTCTCTGAACCTTTTGTAAGCTTTTTTTCTTGACTAGATTTATTACAGCCTTTGTACACCACGGTTCCTGTACCCTACCATATTTTCCGTCTCATTGAAACGTACCTATGCGGAGCTCTACACAAATATCCCCTGAATATTTGCCACATTTCTTCCATACTTTTCCCTGAGAACATTTGTTTCCAATTTAAGCCTCCAATTTCCTGCCTGATAGCCTCATAATTCCCCTTACTCCAATTAAATGCTTTTCTAACTTGTCTGTTCATATCTCTCTCCCATGCTATTGCAAAGAAGATAGAGTTATGATCACTATCTCCAAAATGCTCGCCCACTGAGAGACCTGACACCTGACCAGATTCATTTCCCAATACCAAATCAAGTACAGCCTCTCGTCTTGTAGGCTTATCTACATTCTGTGTCAAGAAACCTTCCTGAGCGCACCTTACAAACTCCACCCCATCTAAACCCTTCCCTCTAGGGAGATGCCAATCGATATTTGGGAAATTAAAATTTCTTATCAGGGCAACTCTGTTGTTATTACATCTTTCCAGGATCTGTTTCCCTATCTGATCCTCGACATCCCTGTTACTATTAGGCGGCCTATAAAAAAACAATAATATCATCAAAAAAGTAATGCTATCATCAAACTTGCTGAGCAACCAGTTACATTGAAGAATTCTCCAACAGGAAATCAACATGTTAAAAAGCTGAATGTCACGCTAAATGTTTAAATTGTTTTGCAGAAACCAACGTTTAATTGAGATAAACACGAGAGTGAAAGCTGAAATCTTCTAAATGTTAAAAGTTTGGTTTTGAAAAGTATTCACAATCACACAATTTTGAAATATTTTGATAGGATTCTTGTAAGCTTTTTAAATTGTTTAAAGTAGCCTAGTGTTTAAAATAGTGACTACCGTAGATTCCGGATTTTAAGCCGCTACTTTTTTCCCACATTTTGAACAGCTTTGAACTCTGCGGCCTTTAATACGGAGCGGCTAATGCATGATTTTTTTCATGCCGCCAAAAACATTTTGCCTCGTAACAGTAGACCAATAAAATTGATGAGTAGTTCACAGAGGTCCAATGAAATTGTACGATAAATCAAGCGCACTTTCACAATTAAATTATTGTAAATCAGTCATTTGTACTCACCCTCTTCAACATGGAAAACACTCGAAGAAAAGCATTGTGCTGCCTTTATGGCAGTTATTTAGTTTATAATATTTTCGCTTAGTAATTCATTTGTTAGTAATTTCTAGTTAAAGTTAGAAGTGTTTTAACTATATTTGTTTTCTGTACTACATCGCGGGATGCTATGACGTCACACCCGGTTTCGCCGCGTCTTGTGGGAAAATGCCGGTTTGCGATAAACGGGACGGCGGGGGGCGAGCGGCGGAGCGAAAACGCTGCTTTTAAGTTAAAGGCGATCAATAACTTTTCCTGGTAGGCTGCAGTATATATATTTTTTACCAGTCGTTAGGAGATATTGGAATGTTGTTCAGTAAAAAAGTATACGCAACGTATATTTAAAAGTAGCCGCGTTACAGGCACGGTTCGAAAAAAAGCATTTGCAATATGTATTTGTCTATGTTAGCATATGGATTTAATTAAAAGTTAAAAAATCCTCACGTGTAATATCTTTCTGTGTAAATATCTCATATTACAAGGTGGGACACCTGCGGCCGAAAATCCGGTGCGGCCTAAAATCCGGTGCGGCCTGTACAAGTAAAAAATTGATTTTCTTTCTAAAATTAGAGCCAGCGGCTTTTAATCAGGTGCGCTCTGTAGTCCGGAATCTACGGTAATTAAGTCGTTAACTTCTTTCTCTCGTGATTTCTTTCCTATCAAATTCCTTCTTTAGCCCTTTACCTCTACCCCTATTCGCTCCCAGTTTCTCAGTTCATCACTTTCCCCCCACTTGGTTTCACCCATCATTGATTGACCAGTTTATACTTCTTTCTCCTCCCCTCACCCCCCCCCCCCCCAACACCTTATTGTGGCTTTTCTCACCTTCCTTTCCAGTTGTGTTGAGGAGTCATGGCCTGAAATAGATATTAGTTTTAGTTGCTATTCCAAAGCACAAGTTCCACTTTTTTTTATTAAACTTTTTTATTGTGTTTTCAAGTAATTACAGAATAAAAGCGTATGAAAAAAATGTATATTACCCATCCCCCCTCCCCTTAACCCCTCCCCCCTAACATCCCTATAGAAAAAAAGAAGAAAGAGAAAGAAAGAATGCCTGGATATTGGAAGATCCCCACATGCTCCATGGAGTTCGTAATAACTTTAGTATATATACTTATTTCTTTCCCCAAATAACCAATTATTTCATCTTTGGAGCACCTATATATTTAATCCTATCTTTTGTAAATAAGGGTGCCAAATTTTCAAAAATGTTTCATATTTATCTCTTAAATTATAAGTAATTTTTTCAAGTGGAATACAGCCATAAATTTCTTTCTTCCAACGATCTATACTTAAATATGTATCCGATTTCCAAGTAACTGCAATAGCCTTTTTGGCTACTGCCAATGCAATTTTTATAAATTCTTTCTGATATTTATTCAATTTGGGTATCGGTTTTATCCCTTCAATATCACCTAGTAAAAGTAATATTGGATTATGTGGAAGTTGTATTCCAATAATTTGTTCCAATAAAACTCTTAAATTTGTCCAAAAAGGTTGAATTTTAGAACAAGACCAAGTAGAACGTAAAAAAGTACCAATTTCTTGGTTACATCGGAAACACTGATCAGATAAATTTGGGTTTAATTTATTTATTTTTGTGGTGTAATATATAACTGATGTAAAAAAATTATATTGCACTAATCTTAATCGGACATTTATTGTATTTGTCATACTCTCAAGACATAGTCTTGACCAATTTTTTTCTTCAATTTTAATATTCAAGTCATTTTCCCATTTTTGTCTTGACTTATGGACTCCTTGTTTAATTGCCTGTTTTTGAATCAAATTATACATACAAGAGATAAATTTTTTAATCTTTCTTTTTTGAATTAAAGTTTCTATTTCATTAGATTTCGGCAATAACATTGTTTGACCTAATTTTTCTCTTAAATAAGCCCTTAGTTGAAAGTAACAAAAAAGAGTGTTGTTTGATACTTTATATTTATTCTTTAATTGATCGAATGACATTAATATACCTCCTTCAAAACAATTTCCTATATATCTAATCCCTTTTTGAAACCAATTATATAAAAGTTGATTATCCATTGTAAAAGGAATGTCTATTTTGAATTAAAGATCTCTTTGCTAATAAGGATTTCTTTGTCTCATCGTCAACATTTATCTTATTCCATAAGTCAATCAAATGTTTTAATATAGGAGATTCTTTCTTTTCCCGTATCCATTTAGATTCCCATTTATATATAAAATCTTCTGGTGTGTTTTCTCCTATTTTATCTAGTTCTATTCTAATCCATGCCGGTTTATCTTTCTCAAAAAAAGATGCAATAAATCTAAGTTGATTTGCTTTATAATAATTCTTAAAATTTGGAAGTTGTAACCCTCCTAGATCAAATTTCCATGTCAATATTTCCAACGATATTCTTGACATCTTACCTTTCCAAAGAAACTTCCTCACATATTTATTTAGCTCTTGAAAAAACTTCTGGGGTAGTTGTATTGGTAGTGATTGAAATAAATATTGTAGTCTAGGGAATATATTCATTTTTATGGTATTTACTCTACCTACTAATGTTATTGGTAATACCATCCATTTATCAAGATCTTCTTGAATTTTTTTCAATAGTGGTAAATAATTTAATTTGTATAAGTTCTTTATGTCATTATCAACTCTTATATCTAAATATTTTATACCATTTGCCGGCCATCTAAATTAGGTTATTAATCGACATTGACTATAATCTCCTTTAGTAAGAGGTAAAATTTCACTTTTATCCCAATTTATTTTATAACCTGATATTTTCCCATACTCTTCTAATCTATAGGATAATTTACGCAACGAGTGCAATGGGTTTGTTAGATAAAGCAGAACATCATCAGCAAATAAGTTAATCTTGTATTCTTCCTGATTAACTCTGAAACCCTTAATGTCTGGGTCCATTCTAATTAATTCAGCTAATGGCTCTATCGCCGACACAAATAAAGCAGGTGATAATGGGCAACCTTGCCTAGTTGACCTTGTTAACTGAAATGGTGTTGAAATTTGACCATTTGTCACTACTTTAGCTTTGGGATTAGTATTTAAGGTTTTAATCCATTTTATAAAAGATACTCCTAATCCATATTTTTCCAATACCTTAAATAAAAAATTAATCCAATCTATCAAATGCTTTTTCTGCATCTAAAGCAACTGCCACGCTCATTTCCTCCCTCTTTTGCGCTAAATGAATTATACTAAATAATCTCTGTTTAGTTCTCATAATTGCTTTTTCTGTTCGATATGTTTGGTGTATTATATTGTAACTTATTAATAAGTTGTCTTCGTTTTTCTTCTGTCATATTTCTTTGAGATTCTTTTTCTAATTTTGTATTCTCTTTTTCCAATTGATCTATTTCTATCATATATTCCTTCTTAATTTTAGAAGTATAACTTATTATCTGACCTCTCAAATATGCTTTCATTGCTTCCCACACTATAAATTTATCATCAACTGAATGTTAATTTATATCTAAAAAGAACTGAATCTGCTTTTTCATAAAATCACAAAAATCTTGATGTTTTAATAATATTGAATTAAATCTCCACCTATAAATTGATTCCTCTTTATCTATCATTATCATTGTCATTATTAAAGGAGAATGATCTGACAATATTCTTGCTTTATATTCCACATTTTTCACTCTATCTTGAATATACGTTGATAATAGGAAAAAATCTATCCTTGAATATGTTTTATGTCTATTTGAATAAAATGAATAATCTCTTTCTTTTGGATTAATTCTTCTCCATATCAATCAAATTTAAGTCTTTCATCAATGATAGAGTTAATTTTACTGCTTTTGATTTTGTGACAATCTTTGTTGATCTATCTAAAACTGGATCTAGACAAAAGTTATAATCTCCACCTATTAATATTTTATCATGTGCATTAGCCAAGTTCAAAAAGACCTCCTGTATAAATTTTACATCATTTTCATTTGGTGCATAAATGTTCATAAGGGTCCATAGTTCTGAAAAAATTTGACAATGTATAATTAGATATCTCCCCGCCGAATCAATTAATACGTTTTGTATTTTAATTGGTAAATTTTTATTAACCAAAATTGCAACTCCTCTCGCCTTTGAGTTAAATGAAGCTGCAATAACATTTCCAACCCAGTCTCTTTTTAATTTCTGATGTTCTATGTCTGTTAAATGAGTTTCTTGTAAAAAAGCTATATCTATTTTCATTTTTTTAAATGTATGTTAAAATTCTTTTTCTTTTTACCGGCCCATTAAGCCCATTAACATTAAAACTTAAAAAATTCAGTAAATTAGTCATTTTTTAAAAACTATATTATTCCAATCTATAATAATACCTAATCTTTCAACTTTCGTGGTATCCTGGGAAATCTTTCCAAAAGTCTCCATGTTGCTATGTGTGTCCCCACCAATCATCCAGGCAGAAAGATAGGAGAAAAATAGAATATAAAGTAAAAAACAAAATACCCCCCTACTAATGTTGTGGAAAAAAAAAGAACACAACATTACCCCCCTCTGTTGTATGGGTCATGGCAATCGCCATGATTACACACGTGAATCCCGCAGTAACCGATCCAAAACTCCCCAGCCCCCCCGCAACATAAAAAAGTATATATATATATAAGAAGAAAAAAAAATACTATTCTCAATTAGTATTTCTAAAATTTTGCTTTTCTCCCCTGTAATATCCGTAAATGTCCATCACTTCTATCTTCATCTTTAATCCATTACACTTGGAAGTCTCTATGTGTAATTAGCCAATAGATGGAAGTTTTTGTGCGAACACCTCTGCATCTCAATAATCGGAAAAAAATCTTTTTTTTCCCTCCTCCAAAAAAATTATCGGTGTTGCTGGGTGACGCATTATAAATTTATAACCCTTTTCCCATAAGGCTTTTTTCACTGGGTTAAATTCCTTCTTTCTCTTCAAAAGGTTGTAACTTATATCAGGATAAAAAAGAACTGGTTTCCCTTCTATCATCAATGGCCCGTTTCTATTTTTGGCAATTTGGACAGCCGCCTTCAGGATCTTTTCTTTATCTTGGTATCTTAAGCATTTTATCAAAATTGATTGTGGATTTTGATCAGCTTGAGGTCTTGACCTTAAGGATCTATGAACCCTTTCAATCTCAATTGCAGTTTCTCTTTCCATTTCCAATTTTTCAGGGATCCATTTTTGAAAAAATTTTATTGGATCTTCTTCTATATCTTCTTTAAGTCCAACAATTTTAATATTGTTTCGTCTACTAAAATTTTCAAGCTTATCAATTTTTTCCATAAATTGTTTTCTTTCTGATGTCCAGGCAGTATTCTCATTTTCCATTTTGTTCATTCTTTCAACCATGTCTTCCGTTTTAGTTTCCAAGTCCATAATTCTCTTTTCCATTTTTTCCTGTCTCTTTGTCATTTTATCAAGCATAATCTCCATATTTGTCATTTTTTTTCGAGTACTTTTTGATTACTTTTAATGCGCCTAATTTACGCATTATTTGCCTCAAAGTCTTTTCTATATTTCCAGAAGAACTTTTACCTCCATCTTCGTCTGATCTTTCCAGAGAATCTGACTCTCCCTCAGATTCACTTTCACTTTCGGTTGCAGTCGTAACTGGGCTTTGTAGTTCTGGTTACTTCCGTTTGCGCATGCTCCTTCCTTCACGTTTGTGCAGTTCTCGTTGGTCTTTTCCTTTAGAAATGGCCGATGTTGCCGCAGTTTCCTGTTCTGTATCGCCGGTAGTATAATGTACCTGAGTCCGCTGTTCTTTAGTAGAAGTGGGCCTTGCTCCTGTTCCAACTTGCGTTGTCTTCCCGGCAATAGTTTTCTTCATCTTCTGTTTTTGAGGCATAGCTTGAAACAATCCGGAGTAGTTTATAAGTAACTTTTAAAAAGTATTGACTAACTTTTCTTCACTTAAACATTAATTTATTGACTTTTTACGGGAGAGCTGGGTTCCAGCGTCTCGATCCTACGTCATCACGTGATGTCCGCAAGTTCCACTTTTTGATGATACTTGGCCATGACTTAATAATAAACAAAGTTGAGGTTTATAAATCAAATAGTGAATTTTTAAACCTATTTCACTTGGTCACTTTTTTTTATATATTCATTGCTCACTAATTCCACCCCCGCCCCCCCCAGTGAATACACCATTGCAAGCCTTATTTTCCAGCCAAAAAGCTTTGGTGAAGATAATGTAACATTAGCCTCAGAATTGGGTTGCATTGGATGGTAGTAGTAATTTCAAGATCAAAAAATAATCAAACAGAAGGAAAGCTATTTTAGCTCATTCATTTGTTAAAATTCACAGCAAGCATGTTATCTTTAAAACTGCATTAAAATTATTGGTAATATCCTGTTAATCCATCCCAATTTTCATCCTTTTAATAAGATCATGCATACTTTGCTACGGGTATGAATGGTTCTCTTACTCATTGTTCACTTGTTGTTGGTTATTGTTTTGTGCCAGCTTCATATTGAATGCCAAGTTTCAGTGTAACTACCTGAAACTTTGAGTATGTTTCTCAAAACCTGAAGATTTAAGTGTCACCTGCTGTTTGCTCTTGGATTCAACTAAGGCTCCGTCCACACTAGACCAGATCATTTTGAAAACATCGGTTCCGCGTAAAAACGATAGGCGTCCACACCAAGTGTTTTTGAAAATACCTCCATCCACATTAAAACAGGGTATATCGGCGAATCTCCTCCTACTGGGCATGTGCTGAAAACAAGCGACATGTTTGGTGTCGAATCTCGCTGTGAAGGACGTGATGTGCATTTGTCCAGTTACAGACTAGAAAAACTTAATTGCCAAACGATGGACAGCTGTCGGCTCTTTCGCAGGAGGACTTAAAACTAAAAAAAAAACAAATACTGGAGCTTATGGAGGCAACCGACAGGGAGTTCATGGACAGTATGACCCAGCTGACGACGAACATTGAAAAACTGACTAACTCTGTTGCATTAATAAAGCACTTTGTTAAATGTATAAAACATGTCTGCATCAGTGTTATCTTGTATTTCCATACAATGTTACATTAGGCTGCTACTCATCTATTGTCAGAGAAGTACTTGCATAAATAGGTAAACCACCTTCATACTAGCAAAGACAGAAAACAGGGCAAAATGAGTATACTTATTTATTCAATAAGTTATGGGTCAATGTATTTGGTGAGTACATTTCTAACTCTTCTGGCTTCAGTGTTGTTGTTGTCTGTTCTGAAATTGTTAGGTTGCATTCAAGAACACAATGAAATGGCGCGCTGCCGTCACCATCTGTTCCAGCATGTCATGACAGTGTTTTTAGATTTCTCTGGTTACCCCGTCCACACTGCTCTGCCCAATCCAGCATTTTCAAATTTTGTACACTCTGGAGGGTGTTTTAGAAAAACTCTGTTTTCGGGGGAGGAAAACACCGTTTCAGTGTGGACGGAGGGTCAAAATGAAGAGAAAAAGCTTCGGTTACGGATTTATCCAGTCTAGTGTGGACGTAGTCTTAGTGTTTCCCCTTCTCTGGTTGGACAAATTAAGTACATTAGAAAATAACTTTTAAAATCTTGGCTCCTATCTGGTTCATTTTACAGTTGATAACAATTGGGTCTCCTTAATAGCCACTGAAAGTTTATAAAATACTTCCACATTCTCAAGGGCAATTAAGTGCTGGCTCAGTCCCCAAAGTCCACATTCATTGAATTAATTAAAATAAAAATAATATGATTATATATTTTGGCATGATTGCCCACAAACTACTTATCTTTAATTATGAAAACTATCAAACACAACATTTTACAGTCAGCAAGTGTATCTGTAGAATTTTGTGTTACTTGTCACTAAAGAGATACTTGATCTAGTAATCTGGCCTGAGTAAAAATGGATGCTTGATGGTCAAGCAGACTTTGGGGACCAAAGGGCACATTTTTCAACTGTCTCTGTCTAATTAAACTTCCTAATCTAAGTACACTTGCATGAGTTTGCGATTTTTCGATTGTAACATGACTGCCCAGGGAATTCCAGTAATTTAATGGAAGACCCACATCTTTATCATAGTAACTCACATTTTTATCTGGTCACTTGTCTGTACACTACCTACAGTCGCATGAATATCCAGTGGTGAACCAGAGCTTAACCTTGGTAGTGACTGTGAAAGAAGAGAAGATTAATATCACCTTTAGATCACCTGGACAACACAAACGCCTATGTCAGGATGCTGTTCATCGACTGTAACTCAGCATTTAATACCATCATTCCCCCAATCCTGATTGAGATGTTGCAGAACTTGGGCCTCCGTACCTCTCTCTGCAATTGGATCTTCGACTTCCTAACCGGAAGGCTATAATCTGTGCAGATTGGTGATACCATATCCTCCTCACTGATGATCAATACTGGTGCACCTCGGGTGTGTGTTTAGCCCTCTGCTGTACTCTCTATGTATACATGACTGTGTGGCTAGGTGTAGCTCAAATACCATCTACGAATCTGCTGACGATACAACCATTGTTGGTAGAATCTCAGGTGGTGGCGAGAGGGCGTACAGGAGTGAGATATGCCAACTAGTGGAGTGGTGCTGCAGCAACAACCTGGCACTTAACATAAGTAAGACGAAAGAACTGATTGTGGACTTTCGGAAGGTTAAGATGAAGGAACACATTCCAATCCTCATAGGGTGATCAGAAGTGGAGATGGTGAGCAATTTCAAGTTCCAGGGTGTCAAGATGTCTGAGGATCTAACCTGGTCCCAACATATCAGTGCAGTTATAAAAAAGGCAAGACAACGGCTATACTTCATTTGGAGTGAGGACATTTGACATGTCAACAAATACACTCAAAAACTTTTATATATGTACTGTGGAGAGCATTCTGACAGGCTGCATCACTGTCTGGAATGGGGGAGTGGGGGTCTACTGCATAGGACCAAAAGAAGCTGCAGAGGTTTGTAAATTTAGTCAGCTCCATCTTAGGTACTAGCTGACAAAGTACCCAGGACATCTTCAAGGAGCAGTGTCTCAGACAGGCACCCAGGGCATGCCCTTTTCTCACTGTTACCATTGGGTAGTTGGTACAAAAGCCCGAAGGCACACACTCAGCGATTCAGGAACAGCTTCTTCCCCTCTGCCATCTGATTCCTAAATGGACATTGAACCCTTGGACAGCACCTCACTTTTTTAAATATATATTAGTTCTGTTTTTTGCATGGTTTTTAATCTATTCAATATATGTATACTGTAATTGATTTATTTATTGTTATTTTTATTTTTTCTCTATTATGTATTGCATTGAACTGCTGCTCCTATGTTAATAAATTTCATGTCACATGCCAATGATAATAAACCTGATTCTGATTCACACCACCCTGTCTGGCATCAAAAATCATTGCACAGTCAAAGTCACTTCAGTCACATTTCTTCCCCATTCTGGTGTTTGTTTTGAACAATGGACTCTCTTTGCACAGAATAGATTGGGATGGGAAGTTCACTTCTCATGTCTATTAATTTAGTGTCTAAATGTATGGAGGCTCTTTGGTTTCTTTTATGCTGGAAATTTATAGTTTTATTGACTGAACTATTGATTACTGGGTTTAATGTTGTGAGTCTCAATAGTTAATCTTATACTTGTTAACTAGGGAGCTGAGGGGGGAGACTTAAGAGATATACTGTATAACATTAAGTGACATAAGTAGAGTAAAAGGGAGAACCCATTTCTCTTAGCATTGGGTTTAAAAACTGAAGGGCACAAATTTAAAAGAATGAATTGAAACATTAGCAAGGAGATGGGTGAAGTAGCAATAGTAGTTTTGGTTTTAATAGAACATCGAACAGTCCAGCGCAGGAACAAGCCCTTCATCCTACAGTGTCAATGCCAATTAAAGCTGATTTTAAACTGCACATTTACCTGCATATGATCTATGTCCCTTCCTTCACTGCCTGTTCACATGTTTATTGAAAGTATCTCTTAAATGTTGCTATTATATCTGCTGCTTACATTGCCTCCTTTGTCAGTGTACTCCAGTTACCTATCACTTTCTGGTTTTAACACAACTTTAAACTTACTCCTTGCTTTATAGCAATGCCCACTAGCATTTAATGTTTCCATCCTGGAAAACAGCTGAAGAGCACCTTAATGATAGCTATCATAATTCAAATAGCAATTATAATTCAATTAAATATACCATGGATTAAACAGACATGTATCATAGATGAGTCGAAATCTTATCGGGTTGAAAAGTAATTTTGTCAAAGTGGACTGTGTGAGAATGGCTGTTATTGAGACGGAAGTGCTGTGTTAAGATATAAAAAATGCTGAATCTTTAGCTCAACAACTTTCCTCTGTAGTCTTGGTAGTTTTGAGGTGTAAGTTCAGGTGGCAGTTGCGTATTCCTCCTGACCTGAAGGATGTGGCAAGTCAGTGAAACTTCCAGTGTCCCTGGTGTATATACCTGTGGGAAGTGCAACTGCTGTAGCTCCTGGCTGATCACACTGAGTGGCTGGAAATGCCATTACACTCAGGTGCATCTAGGATCCTGAGAGCTATAGTAAGGTGGTCATACTGAAGGGGTTGGCGCAAGTGCAATTCCCCTCACTAACAAGTATTTCATTTTGGCTACTATTGGGAGAATGGCCTTTTAGAGGAGAGCAGCAGCCAGTTCTGTGGTATAACTAATGGCTTTTCACAGTAGGGGTGGGTGAGAACAAGGAGCGCTGTAGTGATGGGAGACAATACTCAGGGGTGGGGTCTGTCAGGATATTCTGTGGCCACAAACAGATTGGATGGCTTCAGATGGATGATATGTTACTTCTCGGGTGTCAACGGCAAGGATATCTCCAAGCAGCTGTAGAACATCCTCAAGGGGGGAGGTTGAGCAGCCAGAAGTTATTAATTTGCACTCAGTGGCCACTTTATTTGCTACATCTTGTTAATGTAAATGAAAATATCTAATCAACTAATCATGTGGCAGCAACTCAGTCCATAAAAACATGTGTACAGTCGGCCCTCCTTATCCGCGAGTTCCGCATGCACGAATTCAACCAACCGTGAATCGAGAAAACCCAGAAGTGCTCTTCCAGCAGTTGTTGTTCGAGCATGTACAGACGTTTTTTTTGTCATTATTCCCTAACTAATGCAGTATAACAACTATTTTACATAGCATTTACATTGTATTAGATATTATAAGTAATCTAGAGATGATTTAAAGTATACGGAAGGATGTGTGTAGGTTATCATGGATCAGGATTGGAAAAAAAACTAAGTTCTCTAAGTCGGAACAGGTACATCCGGTATTATTTAGTGTCAGTTAGTTAAACGTTTGTCTTAGTATATAGTATATATTTTACCTTTCTAAGCATATAAAACACTTAAGAAACATATGTATTTCAATAATTAAACCACTGTGTTGCTTAGTAATAATTGTAGCTTTCATTGGGGCAGGGCCTTCACATGCTCCATTATTTTCACTTTATCCTTTAAAATTGTTCCGATCGTTGACCGACTGTTGCCTAATGCTTTTCCAATGACCGATGGCATTTCACCTCTTTCTGATCGCTTTATTATTTCCACTTTATTTTCAATCGTGATTGTGATCGTGATCATGAACAGAAACACTGTGGATTCAGAGCTCCGCCGGGTCTTAATGTCCACCACACTGAGACAGGTTATATAAGGTCCGGGGTTCCACTGGGTCCTAATGCGCACCGTACTGAGACAGGTTAAATAAGGGACTTGAGCATCCGCGTTTATTGGTATCCTCGGGGGGGGGGGGGGGGTCCCGGAACCAATCCCCCGCTGATAAGGAGGGCTGACTGTATATGGTTAAGGTTCAGTTGATCAGACCAAACATCACAATGGGGTAGCAATGTGATCAAACTGACTCACCGTGGAAAGATCTTTGACGCCAGGCAGGTAGTTTGAGTATCTCAAAAACTGCTGATATTTTGGGATTTTCATGCACAACATTCTCTTAGAGTTTACAGAATGATGCGAGAAACAAAAAACATCCAGTGAGCGGTAGCTCTGTGGGCGAAAATGCCTTGTTAATGAGAGAGGTCAGAGGAGAATGGCCAGGCTGCTTCAAGCTGACAGGAAGGCAATGATTACTCAAGTAACTACTCATTACAGCAGTGGTGTGCAGAAGAGCATCTTTGAATGCACAACATGTTAAACCTTGAAGTGGATGGGCTAGAGCAGCAGAAGACCACTTGTATACACTTAGTGGCCCCTTTATTGAGTAGAAAGGGCACTTAATAAGGTGGCCATTCTGTGTACATTAGTGCCAAAGATAGGAGGAAGGAAGAGGATCTGAAGACTAAATCTGGGAGTTAGGCAGAGGTTAAAAGCAGGACCTTGAGCTGTAATCTCTGGATTACTCCGACTGAGCAGCTGGTGCAGGAGGAGGTATTCTGATCCTTGGACTATTGGGATCTTTACTGGGGTGAGATGTCCTGCACGGGAGGGACAGGTTGAACGATATTCTGGTACCGGGAGTTGCTATGTGGGTTTAGACTATAATGGTAGGGTTAGGTAGGCTGCAAAACAGTAGTGTGTCAAATAGGAAGGTAGAGCTAAATGAAAAAGTCAGAGCAAGTAAGCTCAGTAGCCAGGAACTAGGCAGGGAGCAAGGGAGGTCTGATGTACTAAACCACATTAATGTCAATGCAAGAAGCCTGACAGTTACAGCAGATAAACTCAGCATGGATAGGTACATGGGATTAGTTAGCTTTTGCACAAATATGGTTGAGGCATGGGCAGGACTGGGAACTCAATGTTCCGGCAGTACAAATAGTCCAGAGGTGATAGAGGTGAATGTAAGTGGAGAGTGGATGGATGAGGAGAGGTGTTGCATTATTGGTTAGAAACAACAACATAACAGTGTTTAAGGGGGAATATCCCTAACAGATTGTCCAGTGATACTATATGGATGGAACTCAAAAATAAGAATGGTGTCATTACTTTGGGTTTGTACTGTAGGCCCCCAAAAGGTCACTGGGAATTAGAGCAACAAATATGTAGGGATATCGCAGATGGCTGTAAATATAATTGGATTGTAGTAGAACTTTCCTTATATTGACTGGGACTGCTGTGCTAAAAGCTTGGATGGGACAGAATAAGTTAAGGATGTCCAGGAACCTTTTCTCAACAAATATGTAGATGGCTTTACTAGAGAGGGCAACATTGGAACTCATGGGACATAAGGCAGGGCAAGTGACTGAAGCATCAGTGGTACCAGTGACCATAGTGCTATTACTTTTAAAATAATTTTGGAGAAAGATAGACTGATCCACAAGTACAAGGTTTATACATCTCAGGGACTTTACCAAGAGTATCCAAGGTCATGGTGGGAAGCTGGGGGGAATATTGTTGAGGCTCAGACAGAGATGGTTGTATCATAGTTAGCCATGGATGAGGTACTGGAGCCTGAAAGTGGCTAATGTTGTACCATTATTTTAGAAAGGATGTAAGTACTAGGCTTTGGGCAGATGGAGCTTGTCAGCCATGGTTGATAGCTCATCTAGGAGAAGGAAAACTCTGATCTCAAGCCTCCGCTGCCTTTTGGTTATACCGACTCATGGGGAAGGCTTTGGAAGTAAACTCTTAAGGAAAAATATGGAGCTGGAGTCCCAAGGCAGTCCTGCTTTGAGTTCAATGCTGACGGGCAAATCCTGTGTTGTATTGGTCTCTGCTGTTGCTTTGTATTCATCAGCTGCGTGGAGAGGGGGAGCCTGCTACATGGGCAACAGCTTGGTCTCTGTGTCATACTGCCCAGGCTTGTATATCACAAGGACAGCTGGGATGGACCAGCCATGGTTGACCCCGACCAATTGAGGGCCTCGACGGACTGACTATGATAGTTGACATGACGTTGTGCATGAGAAATCGTGCTTCATGAATTTGATTCAGTGTTTTTTCTTTTTTTTTGAAGAGGTGAGCAAAAGGACAGACAATGACAAGGCAGAAGGAATTGTCTCTGTTAAATTAACAAGGCAAGAGAAGATCCTATGTGGTAGGCTGATTTATAACGTGTGATCACATAGGATCAAGGATGAAGTAGTCAGATTGGATTCAAAATTGACTTGATAGGAATCAGAGGTTGGTTTTGGAGGTTTGCTTTTCAGATTGGAGGCCTGTGACATGTTGTGTTTTGCAATGATTGGTGCTGAATCCATTGTTGTTGATCATCTATATTAAGTTTTGGATGCAAATATAGTTAGATTTGTAGATGACACCAAAATTAATGTTTAGCAGTTTAAAAAAAGTCATGTAGGATCACAACATGATCTTGATCAACTGGAAAGTGGGCCAAGGAATGGCAGATGCGATGTGGACAATTGTGAAATATAGCATTTTTCAAGTTATTCTGGGGCACAAGAAATAGCAGGGCTCTGGAGAGTATTGTTGGACAAAATTCCCTGAAAGTAGTAATAAGATAGGGTTGTGAAGAAGGTCTTTGGCACACCTGCCTCTAATTATTCGGGGCATTAAGTAGAAGAGTTAGGATGCCTAAGAGTTAGGGTGTATAAGGCATTGGTCGTGTGGCTAGCCAGACACTTCTCCCCAGGACTGAAATGGCTAACACAAGGGGGCATAGTTTTAAGATGCTTGGAAGTAGGTACAAGGGGGAAGTCAGAGGTAAGTTTTTCACACAGATGGTGGGTGTGTGGAATGCACTCCCAGCGAAGGTGGGAGAGGCAGACACAATAGGGGCTTTTAAGAGACTCTTAGCTAGGTACATGGAGCATAGAAAAATAGAGGGCTATGCAGTACGGGAATTATAGGCAGTTTCTAGAGTAGGTTACTTGGTCAGCACAACATTGTTGGCTGAAGGGCCTGTAATGTGTTGTAGATTTTATGTTTTTATGTCCCTTTACAACAGTAGAAAATGTTGGTGAGACCATACTTGGAGTACTATGTGCTGTTCTGGTTGTGTGGCAAAAGAAGGATGTCATTAAGCTGGAAGTTGTGCAGAAAAGTTCACGAGGATCTATATCAAGATTGGAGCGTTTTGAGTTAGGAAAGACTCGATTGGCTGGGATTTGTTTCCTGGAGTAAAGGAAGCTGAGGGGTGGAGCTGATAAAGGTATGTAAAATCATGAGGGCACTAGATAAGGTGAATCTTCATGGTCTTTTTCCCAAAGTCCAAAGCTATATGGCATAGGTGATTATGGAAGAATTTAAAGGGGACCTAAGGGGCAACATTTTTGCAGAGGGTTCAGGATATATGGAACAAACTGCAGGAGGAAGTGATAAAAGTGGTGATAATTATGATGTTTAAAACACGTTTAGACATATGAATAGAAAGATTTGGAGGGATATAGGTTTAACATGGGGGAGTTGGGCAAAAAGGACTTGTTTCTTTGTTAAAAAACTCTATAATATGACTGGACCCAGCTACTTGATGGTAAATAGGGCTCAGAGCAATGAGGGGCTTTCAAGGAGATGTAAGACAATCAAAAAAAGTGTTTCCTCAAAGAAAAAAGTTGGGACTGCAAAATGTGAAGCCTTCAGATGATAAGGCACTTAGAAGGTAGGATGAAGTGTTTTCTGGTATATGGAAAATTTTGTTTGCTTTGTAAGTGGGACATGCTACTAGTACAGAAAAGAAGAGGATGGGTTACTATCAGAGAGAGCAGTAAGAAAAGACAAATAGTGAAGCAATCTCCTGGTTATTCCCCTCCTTTCGATACTCCTAGACTAGTCGATTGTTTTGCGTAAGACCTACGACCTATCTGCAATTAACCTCCTGACCTCCTGGTTTCAAGTTATTTATATATCCTTTATCATTCCTAAACTAATATATCAGTCCTTGGCCTTCTCCACTGGCGGAGTAAACACAAGCTAGAATAGTACCCTGTATTCCATCTCAGGCATTTTACAACCAAATGATGTAAATGTTGAATTTTCCAACTTCAGATAATCCTCGCTCCCTATGCTCACTTCTTTCCCCTTCTCATCTCCTCCTCCATATGGTTCCATCTGCCTGTTGTTCACTCAATACACCTGAAACACCTAAACACTCCCACAGTTGATTTCTTCTGGTTCTCATTCCTCACTTATGTGATACCACCTACTTAGATTCCAGCATTAGCAGCCTCTTGTTTTCACGTTGTGCTTTTCAGCTTCCGTCTCTGCCTCTCTCCTTTCCATCCATCTGCACCTTTTTAAAACTTCTTTTTGTCCCTAGCAATTACCCACCAACCACTGTCTTCTCACTCTTCTCACTTCCTTCCACATCTAGTTCCACCTGCCCATCATCTCACTGCTCACCTGGTTCACCCTTGACCTGGTAGCTTGTGCCATGCTCAAACTCACTTTGTTATGCTATTTTCCCTCTGCACTCTTGATCCTGATGCTGAACTAAAACAATGACTATCCCTACCTCTGAACGCTGAGTTCCTCCATCAGTTTGTATTCTACTTAAATTCTAGCATCTGCAGTCTATTGTGTTTCCCTGCACTAAAGGAATCCAAATAAAGGATGTTTGGTATCTCAAACAGCATGGGCAGGGAAGGTGGAACACAACTATGACTTAGACATTATTTCTCTAGATTAATAGAATCATCTACAACTACTTGCATTTTAATAACTTAAGAGATGTTTATAAGGAATATTGATAATCAGTGCAAACTGTTGATGTGGGGACAAATATTATAAGAACATAAGAAATAGAGCAGGAGTATCCAGCCCATCGAGCCTGCCCTGCCATTCAATAAGATCATGGCTGATCTGTCAGCTCCATCTTACCTGCCTTTTTAAAAAAAAATTTTTTTATTAGTTTTTTAATACATTTTCTACATAGCTACAGATTAAAAAAAAACCCGGATCAAAATGAAGAACATTGATACAGTGCAAAAATAAACATACAATAATAATATGATACAAAGAAAGATAATTGAGAAAGCACCCAAATTGAAGACATGTAATATTAGTATCCTCCCCAAGCCCCGCAACAAAAAAAAACTCCGGACCAACCACAACACAATATAGAGAATATAAATCAGGACAATCAAACCCCCAAAACTGTAAATACACTTAGCAACAGAAGATATTAATGCCCACTACAAAAAAAAGGAGCTGAAAGCAAGGGACCGAAAAAAAAAACCCCTAGTTAAGAGGAAGGTTATGAAAGTACTCAATAAAAGGTCCCCAGACCTTATGGAACTTTAAATCCGAATTAAGGACTGAATAGTGAATTTTTTCAAGGTCTAAGCAGGCCATAATATCGTTAAGCCATTGAGCATGTGTGGGCGGGGCAACATCTCTCCATCTAAGGAGGATTAAACGTCTAGCCAGGAGAGAGGCAAAAGATAATATTCGACACTTAGTCGAAGTCAGACGTAAATCTGTCTCACCCCAGAAACCGAACAAAGCAATTAAAGGGTTAGGTTCTAGGTGGTGATTCAGAATATACGATAACGTTATGAAGACATCTTTCCAAAATTTCTCCAAGCTAGGACAAAACCAGTACATATGAATGAGAGAGGCCTCGTCCCTTTTGCATTTATCACAAAGCGGACTGATGTTAGGGTAAAATCGAGATAATTTAGATTTAGACATATGGGCTCTATGAACAATCTTAAACTGTAAAGGGCAATGGCGAGCACAAAGAGAGGTTGAATTAACTGATTTGAGAATCGAGTCCCAAGTCTCATCGGATAAAGAGGTATTTAAATCATGCTCCCATGCCATTTTAATTTTATCCACAGGGGCACGTCGTAGGGCTGCTAATTTATCACGAATAAATGATATTAAACCTTTACCTAGTGGATTAATAGAAAGAAATAAGTCCATAACATTTTTCTCAGGCATTTCAGGGAAGTTAGGGATTAAAGGAGTAATAAAGTGTCTAATTTGGAGATATCTAAAAAAATGAGCACTAGGCAGATTGAACTTAGCAGAGAGCTGTTGAAAAGAGGCGAAGCGGTTATCAATAAAAAGATCTTCAAAATGTCTAATGCCCTTCCTATACCAATCATGGAAGGCTGAGTCATACGTAGTAGGTAAAAAAAGGTGATTATGTAAGATAGGGCTAGAAAAGGAAAAACCATGGAAACCATAAAATTTCCAAAACTGAGCCCATATACGCAAAGTGTGTCTGACAAGAGGATTAACTATTAATCTGGACAAACTACTAGGGAGTACAGAGCCGAGAAGTGCAGAGATAGATAATTCTTTAGTGGAGCTCAACTCCATTGCCACCCAATTAGGGCACTCGGGTTGGCCATGGAAAAAAAGACCAAAAGGTACCTCAACGTATATTGGCTGCCCAATAATATAAATGAAAGTTAGGTAAAGCCATGCCACCCTCTTTTTTAGATTTTTGGAGATAAACTTTGTTAATTCTAGAGCGCTTATTCTTCCACAGATATGACAAAATAATAGTCTAAGGAATCAAAAAAAGATTTAGGAATAAAAATTGGGATTGATTGAAATAAATATAAAAGTTTAGGGAGAACATACATTTTAACAACATTGATACGACCTACCAAAGACATAGATAGAGGTGACCATTGTAACAGACTCTGTTTAATAGTATATTAAAGATTGGCAACATTTTCACGAAAGAGATCTTTAAACTTCCTTGTGACTGTAATCCCAAGATAAGTAAATTGATTGTGGACTACTTTAAAAGGGAGATCACGAAATGTTAATTCTTGTGCTTCTTTATTAATTGGGAAAAGTTCGCTCTTATGTAAATTAAGTTTATATCCGGAGAACTGGCTAAACTGGTCAAGAAGTGAAAACATTGGAGGTAAGGATGTAGATGGATTTGAAAGAAAAAGTATAAGTTATCAGCATAAAGAGAAACTTTATGCTTAACACCCCCTCTCCAAATCCCGGTCAGTTCAGGACAATTTCGAAAAGCTATCGCCAAAGGTTCTATAGCCAAATCAAAGAGAAAGGGACTTAAAGGGCATCCCTGATGGGTGCCACGTTTGAGGTTAAATAACTGGGATTTCTGAGAATTAGTTAAAACAGAGGCAGTAGGACACAAATACAGCAATTTGATCCAAGAGATAAAACTTTGACCGAAGTCAAATTTTTCTAAAACTGCAAAAAGGTAGTTCCACTCTATACGATCAAATGCTTTCTCTGCATCAAGGGAAATAACACATTCAGAAATCCCAGTTGGGAGGTGAATATAAAATGTTAAATAAACGCCGAATGTTAAAAAAGGGAGACGGTTTTTAATAAAACCAGTTTGATCATCAGAAATAATAGAGGGAATAACAGTTTCTAATCTATAAGCCAAAACTTTGGCCAAGATTTTAACATCAACATTAAGCAATGAAATCGGCCTATACGAGGAACACTCTGTTGGGTCTTTACCCTTTTTTAATAAAAGAATAATAGAAGCCTCATTAAAAGAGGGTGGCAATTTGCCGTATTTAAACGAGTCAGATAATACTGAAAGTAACTGAGGGGAGAGAAGTGAAGAGAATGATTTATAAAATTCTACGGGGAACCCATCAGGTCCAGGAGATTTCCCTGAGGACAATGCAGAAATTGCAGAAGATATTTCTTCTGATGATATAGGCGCATTAAGTTTGGCTTTAAAATCAGATGAAAGCGAAGGAATATTTAGATTATTTAAAAAATGATCGATAGAGATATTGTCATTCAAAGATTCAGAAGAATAAAGTCGAGAATAGAAATTTTTAAATGCGTCATTGATTTCTAAGTGATCCGATGTAAGGTCTCCATTCTCCTTCCGGATCTTTGTAATATGTTGTTTGGCTTTGGAACGCCTCAACTGATTGGCTAGAAATTTACCAGATTTGTCACCATGAATATAAAAACGACTCTTACTTTCAAGAAGTTGGCGTTCGACAGGTTGAGTGGACAGAAGATTAAATTTAGTTTGAAGTTCTACACGTTTCTTGTATAGTTCAGGATTCTTAGTTTGAGCATACAGTTGATCCAATTCTTTAATCTGATTAATGAGGTCTAATCGATCTGCACAGGACTTTCTATTAAGATTTGCTGTATAGGAGATTATTTGACCCCTCAGATATGCTTTCATGGCATCCCAGACAATCTGGGATGACACTTCAGGTGATGTATTGGTGTTAAAATAAAAGGTTATCTGATCCTTGATAAATTTTAGAAAACCATCATCCGATAGTAAAGTCGAGTCAAACCGCCAGTGTTTATTCCTCTGAGGAAGGCCAGGAAAATTTAAAGACAGAGTAATTGGGGCATGGTCAGAAATTAGTATACTCTGATAATCACAAGAATAGACAAATGGAATGAGTTGATTGTTGAGTAAGAAGTAGTCAATTCCAGTAAAGGTATGGTGAACATGTGATAAAAAAGAATAATCTCTCTCAGTAGGATGAAGGAAACGCCATATATCAGAGATACCATAATTAGAGAGAAACGATGAATAGCTGAGGCAGATTTAGTAGGTGGTCCAGTAACAGAGGACGATCGATCCAAACTAGGATCTAACCAACAATTGAAATCACCACCCAGTATAAGAGAGTATGAGTTTAAGTCTGGTAGTGAGGAGAAAAAACGTTCAAAAAAATTAACATAATCAAAATTGGGGGCATACAGGTTTGCTAGTACAACTTTAGTATTATATAGTTTACCAGAAACAATAACAAAACGTCCATTTGTATCAGATATCTTATTATGGAGTTCAAAAGGAATATTTGAGTTAATAAGGATGGAGACCCCCCCTAGCTTTGGCAGCAAAGGATGAATGAAAATGCTGACCCGCCCACTTTGACAAAAGCCGGGAGTTATCAGAACAACGAATATGAGTTTCTTGAAGGAAAGCAATGTCCGCTTTGAGTTGTTTAATATGTGAGAAGACATTCCTTCTTTTAACAGGGTGATTCAATCCCTTTACATTCCAGCTCACAAATTTAAGTGTATTAACCATTATCAATTGTTAGTGCATAGAAGGCAGCAGGCATATAAAAAGTCAAGCAGTACAATAACAGTCTGGGAGCAAAAATGTAAACATAGATTCGTAGAATCAAAACAGAAACATGTCCTGAGTAACAGAGGAAAGCAAAGGAAACAGTGAGTGGTGTTGGAACTGGAGAACGCACCCCACCCTCCCAACCCAAAACTAGATGGCTACCAAAAAAAGCAGCTAGCTCTACCAAAAAAATTAACCCAAATATGACTTCCAGTTCTGTGTCGTTAACAACAGTTCCGTATAAATACTATAGCAAATGGTAACTAGTTTATGCACTAGAAAACATAACAAATAGGAACAGCTTCAGCAGAAGTGTGAGACTTAATACAAAGAAAATCAAAAGAAAACCAAAACTAACTTACCCGTGAAAAATTATAGAAGATTAAAAGAAAAAAAAGGGAGGTAGAAAAGAGGGAAATTATAGATTCGAAAAGAGTACTTATCAACCATTTACAGAAAAAAAAAGCAAAACTTAAACTATGAATCAACCAACAGGGAGGCCTTCAGTAAAAACTCCCAACCTCCAAAACAAGTTAAAGTCAATTGTAGATCTCTATAGATAAAGTTATACAAAAATACAGTAGATTGCACAAGTACAACCTAAACGTCCGCAGGGAAACATTAAACTCGGATTATCTATTTAGAAAAAACGCACCAAGTCCAGGGAGAGATTGTCTACAGCCCTTAGAGTCTCAATAGATAATGTCTGAATTATTCAAGTACAGTCTGAGTCAGGAAAAAAAATAGCTTTACTACGAGAGGTACTTATCCACCATTTTAGAAGGTCAGACCGGGTTCCTGAGGAGACGGGATAGCCGGAAGACTTCCAACAAATGCCTCAGCATCCTTCGCTGATTTAAACCACTTATATTCTCCAGTTGTAAGCGTAATTCGCAGGTCAGCAGGATTGCGAAGAGAGGGTCTAAAACCATGATCAAAAAGCACTTTCATTACACCTTTAAACTCAGCGCGCATCTTCAGAATCTGGGGGGCAAAATCCTCCACAAAACGAATAACTGTACTTTGAAAAGCAAAAGTACCTCTGCGGCGTGCCTCCATAATCAAACGGTTTTTCACCTGGTATTGATGAAAGCACAAAATTACCGGCTGTGGGCGGGAACCCAGAGTTGCACGGGGAACGTAGATCCTGTGTGCTCTTTCAAGCTCAGGTGGAGTCGGAAGAAATTCTTTCCCAAAAATCTCACAGAGAAAATCGGGAAAAAATTTCACGGGAGAGCCCTGTTCGGTGGCCTCTGGCAAACCAAGAATTCGTAGATTGCAACGTCTGCTACGGTTTTCAAGATCCACCATTTTGGAAAAAAGCTTACAAATCTGCTGCTCCAGGCTGGAGCAGAGGGTTTCCAGATATTGGACACGGCGTTTTAGATCTTCAGAAGTTGAGTCGATGCAAGATAAATGTTCAGCATGTTCGTCCACTCTAGAGTTGATCCGATCCAATTTGACATCCAGCTGGTTGAAAGAAGTTCTAAATTCCTTTAAAATATCTTGTCGATGCTGTTCCAAAGCAGCGAGAATGTCAACTGGCAAAGCCGTAGAAATTTCTTTTTTCCCGGATTTAGTACTTTTGTTAGACATTATAAGATAGATGTGTTCGCAGGCAAGTAAAAGAAACCTAATAAAATACCTAACTAAGGTTTAAGAAGGAGACATATAGTGCAAAGGTAGGGAAAATGACGGAGCAAAAGTTTGGAACAGCTAAACAGTCGCCATCTTGCCGGAAGTCCCTTACCTGCCTTTTTACCATAACCCTTAATTCCCTTACTATGTAGAAACCTATCTAACTGCATCATAAATGTATTTAGTGAAGAAGCCTCAACTGCTTCCCTGGGCAGATAATTATGTTTTCATTCTGTATGATTGCTAGTGTCTTCAGTGTGGAAAAATTACCTAAGATATTTAAAATGAAATTTTAGAAATTGGATTACTCATAATCATATCTGTTTTAACAAAAAACTAGTTAAATAACGAGAATTTTAAGAATGAGGGCAGTGAAAAAATTTGGGAAGACAAAGCTGCGAACCGATGAGATAAGTAGATGAAAATCAATAAAAACCTTAGATGCTGGGATAAAAAAACAGATGAAGGAATGTGCTAAGTCAATGAACAGTTACAAAAATATTAGTATCCACTGGAATCTGTCCGTGTAAAACATTTCCATGACAGCACAAAAGAATTGGAACTATTTCTTGCATTAGAAGGGAAAATCGTAGACAATGTTAGCATATATTGCCTTCACTGATAGAGAAGATTGTGTGGCATCTCCTCAACCCACTGTCATGAGTGCTATGGTATACACATGATGCTGTTAGTAAGGAACTCGAGGGTTTTGACCTCATGTTGGTGCAAAAAAAAGACAAATTCCAAGTCATGGAGGGGAATATGTTTCATACTGCAGCCACCATGTGCCAGTCATTATGAGATTGGAGGCTTAATTTTGAGAATTAAGAGCTGGCCACTTTATTCTAAACCTTGTTAAGCTTCAGTGCTAGTTTGAGCTGCACTCATTAGGGGCTATTTCTTGAGTTGTGACTTATGGATATGGAAGATTTTAGAAAATTGGGCGGCAAGTCCAGGTTGTGAATTGTTTTTCTGTGAGGCATAGTTGGTCAACTTTGTGGTTTGATTAGAACATGTAATGTAATTGCAATCTAGAAAGCTTCAGTGAAAGCAAGTTGTTGTCACCTTTGAGCTAGGTTTTAGCTAATGCCAAGATGTACTGTACATATTCACAATAATATTGTGAATGGCAAGGGTCTTTAATGAATATGAACCAATGTTCTAAAGGCCCCTCTTAAATTGCACAGGGACACTTGTCAGTGAATTGGCATGAGCAGTTGGTTAGGAGTATAAACTCCGGCAGGCCACTGGGTAGAAAGTTGGTACGTGAGGATGAAAAGATGGTTGGAATTTGGAATGAGAATCTGTTATGATGTATGTAGACACAAAGTATTCATATTTAAATATTTTTGTCATATTGAAAATACAATTTATAGAATGGTGACTTATTTTAAAGGCATAGTATTTTTTCTTAATGGATCTTCATTTAAGAATAAAACTGATAAACAGTAATTTTCCTGCCCGTGCTGGCATTCAATAGATTAATTACTCACTTCATGTTATTTATAATGTAGTTCAGCCAATCAAGCTTTTCCTTTGAGGCAATTAATACTATCCATTGAGTTCCAAATACCTTTTCTGGGGCAGTTCTATTTTGTTCACTATTTTCCCTCTTTTATTTTATAGACTATGAATGACTTTGATTATCTAAAACTACTGGGAAAGGGCACTTTTGGCAAAGTGATTTTAGTCAAGGAAAAGGCAACTGGGAAATATTATGCAATGAAGATTCTAAAGAAAGAAATTATTATTGCAAAGGTAGGTACAAATGGTTTTTGAAAAATTGGGAATATAAATATTCTTATAGTTGGAATTGTAATGTGACTGTTTTCAAGGAAAGAACAATGTAGACAGTGAATGCTTTGAAAATGCTTTGTTTCTGATGTTTTATTGTCATAAATTGATTCATGTTACAAGGATGTCCAGTATTAGCGTTTCTGTATTTTCCCTCCTATGTTCTCAAAACACAAGAAGACTCTCTAATTGTGCTATTATATAAATCATAGTTTTGGTCATGGAACATGAGATTAAGCTTAACTAACCATCCAACCATTCTGTATAAGAAAAATACTCTGCAAAATTTGAAACTTGAGCTTTAAATGCATACATAGTGGCCTGTATGGAGAAATAAACTGTCTTGCCTTTGGCTAAATCCAATTCTGATTCATACTTTATTGCCCACTTGTATTAGTAGTGTTGCACTGTTGAGAAGGGAGTTAGAGGAAGCAACCCAATTGCAAGTTTTCTCTCAGACATATCATGAAAATCAAGTACTGTACTTGCCCATAACATCACAAAACAAATTACTTTCAACAAACCAATAAGATCCTCTGAAAGCCAGTCATTATTGATATTGGTATTAGTTTATTATTATACTTGTAACAAGATGCACTGGAAAGCTTACTTGTAAACTGTTCATACAGATAATCATTAGACAGTGCATTGAGCTAGAATAAGGTAAAACAATAACAATGCAGAATAATGTGTAAAACTACTAAAATGTGTAGTGCAGATAAACAATAAACTGTAAGTTCATAATAAGGTTGATTGTGTGGCCAAGAGTCCCATCTTATAATGCAAGAAGCCTGTTCAAAAGTCTGATGACAATGATATAGAAACAGTTCTTGAGCCTAGTGATACACACTTCCAAGCTTTTGCATCTTTTACCTGATGGGAGAGGGGAGAAGAGGGCATGTCCAAGGTGGGTGGAATCTTTGATTATGTTTTACTGAGGCAGCAAGAAATACAGTCAGTCAGTAGAGGGGAGGCAGGTTTCCATGATGTGCTGAGCTGTGTCCACAACTGTCTGCAGCTCCTTGGAGTCACATGCAGTGCAGTTGCCATTCCAAGCCATTATGCATTCAGATAGAATGCCTGCTACAGTTCATTGATAAAAATTTGGGAAGGGTCAATGGAGATATGCCAAATTTCTTCAGCTTCTTGAGAAAGTAGAGGTGTTGATGAGCTTTCTTGGCAATGACATTGACATGATTGGACCAGGACAGGGTATTAATGATATTCACACCTTGGAACTTGAAGCTCTGAACCTCAACACTGTTGATGTAGACAGGAGCACATGCATTTCCACCCCCTCCCCCCCCCCCCCCCACCATCCCAAGTCAATGTCCAGTTCTTCTGCTTACATTGAGGGGAAGATTGCTGTTGTGACACCATGTTACTAAGCTCTCTCTCTTTCTT
This sequence comes from Hemitrygon akajei, assembly GCF_048418815.1. Classification (NCBI taxonomy): domain Eukaryota; kingdom Metazoa; phylum Chordata; class Chondrichthyes; order Myliobatiformes; family Dasyatidae; genus Hemitrygon; species Hemitrygon akajei. The sequence goes on from NC_133130.1 coordinate 22,090,363, forward strand.
GTACTGCAACTCATTACTATTTGAAATGTGGCACATTATGATAGTATCACCTTCAGACTTGTAGATGGAGTTGGAGTAGAATCTGGCCATGCATTCATGAGTGTCTGGGGGGTGTGGGGTACTGAGGATGCAACCTTGTGGAGCACCAGTGTTTAGAATATTGGTGTTTAGAGTCCTTGATGTAGAGAAATAAGGGAAGAATAAACACTATAGAAATGTTTGAAATTATGAGCGGAGTACATAAATAAGCTGGATGTTAACAGACCCCATGGTACAGGAATCCAAATCACATATTTAAGATGAGAGGGGCACCATTTAAAGAGACCTGGCAGACTCCCTTTTCACACATGAGGTATATGGAACAAACTACCAGAGGAAGTGGTTGAGGAAGGTATAATAATATAATTTTGAAAGCATTTGGACAGCGAAATGCAGGGGCACAGCTTAGAGGGACATGGGCAAGAAATTGAGAATAGGTAGGTGGGCACTGTGGCTGGTATAGACGTGTTGGGCTGAATTGCCTGTAACTGTGCTATATTGTTCTATGGCTCTATGGCCAGAAAGCTTTCATAGCCAGGGTTACATAATTTTTATTTTGCAATAGTATTACATAAAATGAACAAATGGGGTCAATTCTTGTCTTAAACGATTGAACTAGCTGTGCAGAATTCCTAACATGAGCCATAATTTATTTGATCTCTTAAGCACTATATGAAAAGCAGTGGAACAAAAAGTGGTAGTTCTGAATAAGAATTCTATGCAATTTGAGAGAACATCATGATCAAAGGTACCCATGCGAACCAACTTTTCTAATAGCCAGTGTTAAATATATTGCACTCAGTGTGCACTATGTTAAAGTGTAACTAATTTTTATTTGCAATTCACTGTTAAATGTAATGGGTAGCATTTAACAAGCCTTGTTGTTGACTCCTAAAGAACATTAGAGTAAGAGTTTTGATAAAATTTGTTCTGTTCTGATTAAAAATTATTTGATAAGAGTGACACAGAATTCTGGCACCTTTGTAATGAGCTAGAAATGTTCATTCTGTATAATTTTGTTGATGAACGCAAGCAAAAGGGACTTTTATCAATCCTTTAAAGTCTTCGAAAAGTATTCAAATATAAAAAAGGGCAAGAACTTGAACAGTGTTGATGAGCAGAAGGATCTTAAGGTCCAAGTTCGTAGTTCCCTGAAAGTGATTATACAGATTGATAGGGTGGTTAAGAAGGCATATTGCATACTGTAACAACAGACTGGACAAACTTGGGTTGTTTTCTCTAGAGAACCTGAGGCTTAGGGGAGACCTGATAGAGCTTTATAAAATTATGAGCAGCATAATAGGTGTGATATCTTTTTCCCAGGGTTGAAATGTCTAATACCAGAGGGCATGCATTTAAGGTTCAAAATAAATATGAGGGGCAAGTTACTTACCCAAAGCATGGTGGGTGCCTGGAATGTGCAGCTTGGCGTGGTGGAAGAAGCAGATACAGTAGGGAGCTTTAAGACCCATTTAGAAAGACACATGAATGTGAGGAAAATGGAAGGATATGGACATTGTGCAGGCAGAAGGGATTAGTGATTACTAATTTAATTGGTTCAGCACAACATTTTGGCCTGAAGGGTCTGGTCCTGTGCTGCACTACTCTATGCTCTATTCTTTGCTGCTGCTATGTAATTTGTTCATAAATTCATTTGCTTGTTTGTGGAAAGAACACCTAATCACACTTTAGTGCATATTTGCTGTATCAAGTAACTGATCATGAATAGGGGTTCGGCTGGTATCAATTTTATATTAACGTAAGCTTTGTGCTACACTTAATGTAGGAATAAACTCAGCAAGTAAAGATCTTGGGCCAAATAGATTTTCTATTATTTTTCCTGTCCCCCACTTTAACAGCTAACTCATTTCACAAGGTATATTTTAAATATGATAATTGCACAATGCATATGTAATTGATGAATTAAATATATCCTGGGAGGTGTCAATGTTTGTTTTACATTAGCTTCATATGCGTATGTTGTTACGAGTCCGACAACAATGAATATAGAATTGAGTCAGATTTTATAAACGCATAAACATTTATTAAACTCTGCTCAACAAAAATGAAAAGTAAACAAACGACTAACTTAACCGGAAGTTAACTGCTATACGACAACTCTGGAACAGTTCTTAAAGTGGTAAATGTGAACACAGTCTTAAAAGTGATAAATACGAAAGTCCAAGTGTTTTATACAGTCAATTAGGAGAGACTTTCCTGAAGTAACAAATTCCTTGATGACATGACGTTACCGCTGATCCCAGCCGCAATATGCCTTGTCCAGAGGATTCACAACGAAGGAAATAAAAATGGCTTAAAGGAACTGACCTTTTACTTGGCAAATGAACACTGCACAGCCCTTTCTGCTCTTACAGGCAGGGGTTATCTCAGATGCAGGTCACTATTTCCTGAACGAAGATTCAATAAGGTTGATCCTGAATTAAACCACCAATTGACACCAACTTTACTCGATCCTTCAGGTTCCCGTACTTCGGTAAAGTCTTCACTCTCCAATACTTAGACTTTAAAATTAAATCAAAGATACATCAAACAAAACTGGCAGTGATTGGCGAAACTGCTGGCACAACGATTCTGTACCTTACAGTAGAAATTTAAACTCCACTTTAAAGTGAAACTGCATCATGAGACAAATACACAGCATAACGGAGTAACTGACAAATTAAAGGACGACTCAACTCAAAAAAGACTCCCGCGTCTCACAGCAGGCTTTCCTGTTTTATACCTGTTGGAACATGTCATCATGTGACCTCACACTGGCGGGAAAATTACATCACCCCACCATCACAAGACCATTACATCATGCTCACAAGATACTCGATTACATCATGGTCATAAGACAGTCACAAGATACCCAAGGGGTATGTAACAATGTTTATTGCTGGAGATGGTTGATTGGTGTGTGAACCTACAAGCTTCTGTACAGAACTAAATGTTGGGTTTCCACCAAGAACCAAGGCAAATATAGCATCCTGTTGCTATAATGAAAGAAAATTATACATACCCATTCAATTAAAGAATTCAGTCTTTTAAAAATACTGCTTTATAGTTACAGCAGCATGTAACTATTTCACAGGCTTAATCAGGGTGGGAGAGCAAAGATGGATGGTGAGATTGTGAGAAAATGCTGAGGAGCACTCAGTCGTACAGCATGGGAAAAGGCCCTTTAGCCAAACTGGTCCTTGCTGACTAAGGTGTCTCATCCAAGCTTGTTCCATTTGGCCCATAATGAAGGGTGCTTACCATCCACACCATGCCCTCTTCTCACTGCTGCCATCAGGAAGGAGGTCCCACACCACCAGGTTCAGGAACAGTTATTACCATACAATCATCATCCTCTTGACATGGTGAGGATAACTTCACTCTGAAATGATTACCTAATCTACTCATATTCTCAGTATTATTTATGTTTTTATGTGTACAATTTGTCTTTTTGCACATTGGTTGCCAGTCTTTGTTTATGTCTAGTTTTTCATAAATTCTATTTTATTTCAATTTTTCCCTGTAAAGGCCTGCAAGAAAATGAATCTTGAGGTAGTATATGGTGACCAATACAGTGCCTATAAAATGTATTCACCCTCCATGGAAGTTTTCATGTTCCGTTGTTTTACAGCATTGAATCACAGTGGATTTAAGTTGGCTTTTTTGATGCTGATGAACAGGAAAAGACTCTTGCGTGTCAAAGTGAAAACAGATCTCTACAAAGTGATCTAATTTTTTTACAAAAATAAAATGCAAAATAACATTGCATAAGTATTCACCTCCTTTAATATGACACAGCAAATCAACACTGGTGCAGCCAATTGGTTTTAGAAGTCACATAATTAGTTACATGGAGATCTAGTTTTGGAGACCCATGTGCAGTCAAGGTGTTTCAATTGATTGAAGTAGAAATACACCTATACCTGGAAGGTCCAACTGCTGGTGAGTTAGTATCCTAGCAATAACTACACCATGAAGACAAAAGAACACCCCAAGCAACTCTGCGAAAAGGTTATTGAAAAGCACAAGTCAGGAGATGGATACAAGAATATTTTCAAGCCACTGAATATCCCTTGGATTACTGTTAAGTCAATCATCAAGAAATGGAAAGAGTATGGCACAGCTGTAAATTTGTCTAGAACAGGCCGTCCTCAGAAAAGGAGTGACCATGCAAGAAAGGGACTAGTGTGTGAGGCCATCAAGAGACCTATGATAACTCTGGAGGAGTTGCAAGCTTCACTGGTTGAGATGTGAGAGACTGCACATACGACAACTGTAACCCAGTGCTTCATCAGTCAGAGCTTTATGGGAGAGTGGGAAAGAGAAAGCCACTGCAGAAAAACATTCACATGAAATCTCAGCTAGAGTTTGCCAAAAGGGATGTGGGAGACTGAGTCAGTTGGAAGAAGGTTCAATGGTCTGATGAAACCAAAATTGAGTTTATTTGGACATCAGGATAAACGCTGTAAGTTGGCGTAACCGCACATCTTCAAAAACACACCATCCTTACCATGAACCGTGGTGCATTATGCTGTGAGGATGCTTTGGTGAAGCAGGCCCTGGAATGCTGATGGAGGTTATATGAATGCAGCAAAATACAGGAAAATCCTGGAGGAAAACCTGATGCAGTCTGCAAGAGAACTGTGACTTAGGAGAAGATTTGTTTTCCAGCAAGACAATGACCCAATCGTAAAGCCAAAGCTACACAGGAATGATTTAAAAACAACAAAATTAAAGTCCTGGAGTAGCCAAGTCAGAGTCCAGACCACAATCCAATTCGAATTTGTGGCTGGACTTGAAAAGGATAGTTCATTTACGATCCCCATGCAATCTGATAGAGCTTGAGCAATTTTGTAAAGAAAAATGGGGGAAAATTATAGTGTCCAGATTTGCAAAGCTGATAGAGGCCTATCCACACTGACTCAAGGCTGCCAGAGGTGCATCTTCTAAATACTACCTTGAAGGGGTAATATTTGTGTAATCAATTATTTTGTGTTTTATATTTGTAATTAATTTAGATCACTGTGGAGATCTGTTTTCACTTTGACACAAGTCTTTTTCAGTTGATCGCTGTCAAAAACAGCCAAATTAAATCCATTATGATTCAATGTTGTAAAACAATAAAACATGAAAACTTCAGAGGGGTGAATACTTTTTATAGGCATTGTATGTACTTTGATAATAAATTTGCTTTGACTTTGTCTTTGAGCCATTCTCTTTTCTCATCCCGGAAACTTTCTCTCATGTTAAACCCTGTTTAAAGATTTTCTATAACTTCTGATAAGTTGTAGCAAACTTAAAACATTTCTTTGATGCTTCTGCACAGATTTTGCGTGACCTGTTAAATATTGCTGGTATTTTTTAAAAATGCAGATGTTCAGAATCTACATTAGTTTGCTTTTGTATTTTTGATTTTTGGCAATTTTGTGTTTATACTGTTCTATAATTTTACTTTATATACTTTGATAAGACATGCATTTGGAAAAACATGGCCTACTTTGGACAGTCAGCATGTCTTAATGCAAGATAGGTTTTGCCTTAGAAATGCTTTTTTTTGCAATGCTTGTTGTGAGTAAGGCAGTGGATGTTATCAACGTGGATTTTAGTAAGTGATTTGATTAGGTTCCTCATGGTAGCTGATTAAGAGGTTAAAGATGGATGGGATCCAGGATGAATTAAAAGTAGTAAGAGTAGTACCAGAATTGCAGTAGAAGTGGAAGGTTGTTATTTTAGCAGTAAGCAATGACCAGCTATATTCCACAAGGATTGGTGCTGGGACCTCTGTTGTTTGTGAAATACAGTACATAAATGATTTGGATGAAAATATAGATGGGTGGATCAGAAAGTTTGTGGATGATACCAAAACAGTGTAATATAGATCAATTGCAGTGATGTGGCAGATATAATTTAATAAGGCCCCTCTATAGCACTGAAGTACAGAAAGATCTTAGGGTGCAGGTCCATGGTTCACTACAAGTGGCTACACAATTGTAAGAGGTAAAGAAGGTGTCTGTTATGTGTCCCTTTATTGGTAGGGGTGTTGCATATTAGAATAAGGAAGTCATGCTACAGTGATCTAAAACTTTATTACAGGATGACCCGAACACAATACTCCAAGTGCAGTCTGTAGAGTACTTCAAGTGCTGTCTCCAAGTAAGAGACTGTGGAAAAGACACAGAAGAGGTTTAACAGATGCTGCCTGGATTAGAGGGTAGGAGCTACAAGGAAAGGTTGGACAAACTTGGTTTGTTTTCTCTGGAAAGTTGTAGACAGATGGAGATCATAGATGTTTTTAAAATTACGAGAGGCATAGATAGGGTAGAGAGTCGGAAACATGTTCCCCAGGGTAGAAATGTCAAAAGACTTAATTTTAAGGTTGGAGGGGGAAGTTTAAAGGGGACTTGAGGGGCACGTATCTTTATAAATGAGTGGTAATGGCCTGGATGGGTTACCCGTGACAGTTTAGTGGAGTTAGAGGCTTTCAGATATACATATGAATATGAAGATGATGCACCAGAGGAAGAAGTTTAGTATTAATTGGTATCTAAATTGACGCAACAAGGAGGGCCAAATGGTCTACCCATTGCTGTACATTTCAGTGTTCTTAATTTTTTAAGCTGTGTATTCTTTAAAAAAGTTATAAAGTTTCTTCATAATGTTAACTTTAACAAATGTTAAAGTTTCCATTTATGATGTTTCAGACATATAACCATATAACCATATAACAATCACAGCACGGAGACAGGCCATTCCGGCCCTCCTAGTCCGTGCCGAACTCTTAATCTCAACTAGTCCCACCTACCTGCACTCAGCCCATAACCCTCCACTCCTTTCCTGTCCATATACCTATCCAATTTTACCTTAAATGACACAACTGAACTGGCCTCTGCTACTTCTACAGGAAGCTCATTCCACACAGCTATCACTCTCTGAGTAAAGAAATACCCCCTCGTGTTTCCCTTAAACTTTTGCCCCCTAACTCTCAAATCATGTCCTCTCGTTTGAATCTCCCCTACTCTCAATGGAAACAGCCTATTCACGTCAACTCTATCTATCCTTCTCAACATTTTAAATACCTCGATCAAATCCCCCCTCAACCTTCTACGCTCCAATGAATAGAGACCTAACTTGTTCAACCTTTCTCTGTAACTTAAGTGCTGAAACCCAGGTAACATCCTAGTAAATCGTCTCTGCACTCTCTCTAATTTATTGATATCTTTCCTATAATTCGGTGACCAGAATTGTACACAATATTCCAAATTTGGCCTTACCAATGCCTTGTACAATTTTAACATTACATTCCAACTTCTGTACTCAATGCTCTGATTTATAAAGGCCAGCATTCCAAAAGCCTTCTTCACCACCCTATCTACATGAGACTCCACCTTCAGGGAACTACACACTGTTATTCCTAGATCTCTCTGTTCCACTGCATTCCTCAATGCCCTACCATTTACCCTGTATGTTCTATTTGGATTATTCCTGCCAAAATGTAGAACCTCACACTTCTTAGCATTAAACTCCATCTGCCAACGTTCAGCCCATTCTTCTAACCGGCCTAAATCTCCCTGCAAGCTTTGAAAACTCACCTCATTATCCACAACACCTCCTACCTTAGTATCATCAGCATACTTACTAATCCAATTTACCACCCCATCATCCAGATCATTTATGTATATTACAAACAACATTGGGCCCAAAACAGATCCCTGAGGCACCCCGCTAGTCACCGGCCTCCATCCCGATAAACAATTATCCACCACTACTCTCTGGCATCTCCCATCTAGCCACTGTTGAATCCATTTTATTACTCCAGCATTAATACCTAACGACTGAACCTTCTTAACTAACCTTCCATGTGGAACTTTGTCAAAGGCCTTGCTGAAGTCCATATAGACTACATCCACTGCCTTGCCCTCGTCAACATTCCTCGTAACTACTTCAAAAAATTCAATAAGGTTTGTCAAACATGACCTTCCATGCACAAATCCATGCTGGCTACTCCTAATCAGATCCTGTCTATCCAGATAATTATAAATACTATCTCTAAGAATACTTTCCATTAATTTACCCACCACTGATGTCAAACTGACAGGTCTATAATTGCCAGGCTTACTTCTAGAACCCTTTTTAAACAATGGAACCACTTGAGCAATACGCCAATCCTCCGGCGCAATCCCCATTTCTAATGACATCTGAAAGATCTCCGTCAGAGCTCCTGCTATCTCTACACAAACTTCCCTCAAGGTCCTGGGGAATATCCTGTCAGGACCCGGAGATTTATCCACTTTTAAATTTCTTAAAAGCGCCAGTACTTCCACCTCTTTAATTGTCATAGGTTCCATAACTTCCTTACTTGTTTCCCACACCTTACACCATTCAATATCCTTCTCCTTAGTGAATACCGAAGAGAAGAAATCGTTCAAAATCTCTCCCATCTCCCTCGGCTCCACACATAGCTGACCACCCTGATTCTCTAAGGGACCAATTTTATCCCTCACTATCCTCTTGCTTTTTATATAACTGTAGAAGCCTTTCGGATTTACTTCCACCTTATTTGCCAAACCAAACTCGTAACTTCTTTTAGCTTTTCTAATCTCTTTCTTAAGTTTCCTTTTACATTCTTTATATTCCTCGAGCAATTCCTTTACTCCATACTGCCTATATCTATTGTAGACATCCCTCTTTTTTCGAACCAAGTTTCTAATATCCCTTGAAAACCATGGTGCTTTCAAACCTTTAATCTTTCCTTTCAACCGAACAGGAACATAAAGATTCTGTACCCTCATAATTTCACCCTTAAATGACCTCCATTTCTCTATTACATCCTTCCCATAAAACAACTTGACCCAATCCACTCTCTCTAAATCCCTGCGCATCTCCTCAAAGTTAGCCTTTCTCCAATCAAAAATCTCAACTCTAGGTCCAGTCCTGTCCTTCTCCATAATTATATTGAAGCTAATGCTATTGTGATCACTGGACCCGAAGTGCTCCCCAACACATACATCTGTCAGCTGACCTATCGCATTCCCTAACAGGAGATCCAACACTGCCCCATCTCTAGTCGGTACTTCTATGTATTGTTGCAAAAAACTATCCTGCACACATTTCACAAACTCTAAACCATCCAGCCCTTTTACAGAATGAGCTTCCCAATCAATGTGTGGAAAATTAAAATCTCCCACAATCACCACCTTGTGTTTACTACAAATATCTGCTATCTCCTTACACATTTGCTCTTCCAACTCACGCTCCCCATTAGGTGGCCTATAATACACTCCTATCAGTGTTACTACACATTTCCCATTCCTCAATTCCACCCAAATAGCCTCCCCAGAGGAGCTCTCTAATCTATCCTTCCAAAGCACCGCCATAAGATTTTCTCGGACAAGCAATGCAACACCTCCTCCTCTGGCCCCTCCTACTCTATCACACCTGAAGCAACTAAATCTAGGAATATTTAGTTGCCAATCACACCCTTCCTGCAACCATGTTTCACTAATAGCAACAACATCATAATTCCAGGTATCAATCCACGCTTTAAGCTCATCCACCTTTCTTACAATGCTCCTAGCATTAAAATAGATTAGATTAGATTAGATTAGGTTAGATAGATACTTTATTCATCCCCATGGGGAAATTCAACATTTTTTCCAATGTCCCATACACTTATTGTAGCAAAACTAATTACATACAATACTTAACTCAGTAAAAATATAATATGCATCTAAAATCACCCTCTCAAAAAGCATTAATAATAGCTTTTAAAAAGTTCTTAAGTAGTTTACTTAAATACATTGAGTCCTAACCCCGGCACTTTAACATATCTTACTCCTGGCGGTTGAATTGTAAAGCCGAATGGCATTGGGGAGTAAATAGATACATTTAAGATACTCTCCACCTCCTCCTCTCTTTTCATCCCTAGCAATGCATTCAAATTTATTATCCTTTTCTTTCTTCTCCCCTACATCTTCTGGCTGAGCGCATCCCTTCTCCATCACCTGCCTTTCTTTCCCCACACACTGTCTACTTACTTGCTCTACTGGTGAACTGACCTCCTCTCCCATAGTTTCCTCAAATTGATTTCCGCCCCCCCATCTCACTAGTTTAAAGTCTGCCCTGTAGCCCTAGCAAACCTCCCCGCTAGGATATTGGTCCCCCCAGGATTCAAGTGTAACCCGTCCTTCTTGAACAGGTCACGCCTGCCCCAGAAGAGGTCCCAATGATCCAGAAACTTGAATCCCTGCCCCCTGCTCCAATCCCTCAGCCACGCATTCATCCTCCACCTAATTCCATTCCTACTCTCACTGTCGCGTGGCACAGGCAGTAATCCCGAGATTACTACCTTTGCGGTCCTTCTTCTTAACTGCCTTCCTAACTCCCTATACTCTCGTTTCAGGACCTCTTCCCCTTTCCTACCTATGTCATTGGTACCTACATGTACCACAACCTCTGGCTCCTCACCCTCCCACTTCAGGATGTCTTGGACGCGATCAGAAACGTCCCGGACCCTGGCACCAGGGAGGCAAACTACCATCCGGGACTCCCGATCACCTCCCCAGAACCGCCTGTCTGAACCCCTGACTATCGAGTCCCCTATTACTATGGTCCTCTTTCTTCTATCCCTACCCTTCTGAGCTACAGGGCCGTCCTCTGTGCCGAAGGCCCGGCCACTGTCACTTCCTCCAGGTAGGCTGTTCCCCCCCAACAGTACTCAAACATAAGTACTTATTGTCAAGGGGTACAGCCACTGGGGTACTCTCTAGTACCTGCCCCTTCCCCTTCCTGACCGTGACCCACCTATCTGCCTCCTGTGGCCCCGGAGTGACCACCTGCCTGTAACTCCTCTCTTATCACCTCCTCACTCTCCCTGACCAGGCGAAGGTCATCGAGCTGCAGCTCCAGTTCCCTAACTCGGTCCCTCAGGAACTGCAGTTCGACACACCTGGCGCAGATGTGGACGTCCGGGAGGCTCGGAGACTCCAGGATCTCCCACATCCGACACCAAGAACAAGAAGCTGCCCTCACACTCATACTTCCCGAATAACTGAAAATAACAAGGAGAACTAAAAGATAAGCCTACTGTGCCCTCTTCCGCCTAAGCCGTCTGAGCCCAAGCCCTACACTCTGCTCCCGGCTCACTCCGCTGCCCGCAAACGAAGCTGCCCGCTGCTTAAGGCTGCGTTCTTTTTATATCTTTCCTCCTTCACGCGCCTGCGCAGTCCCGCCTCTCAGAACTCCGATCTGAGAAGCAATTTGAAAATGGCCGCCGCCGCACTTCTTCTCAAAGCCTCGCTGTCCTCTTCCAAATGACAGCAACTGTAATTTACCATGAACAGGATACAGGGTTCAGTAATAGGCCATCAACTTGGCCATCAATTCTTTGCCATTTTGAATCCTAAAAGTTGCCTGTTTAGGATTATTGTTCATGTAGATAATTAAGAAAAGGGTTTTCATATTGAATCAGATATTTAATGTTTGTGGAAATGAAGCACTCCAGACTAAACATACTTCTCTAAGAAATATCTTAAAGATAGCTTTTTTAAAATTTTCTGTTAAGTGACTTTTAGTGTTCCATTAGAGCAGCAAAATGGTTACACTATTGAGCTAGTAATCCAGAGGCCTTGGTTAGTTACCTGGATATCAAATACCACAATCATAGGGAATTTCAGTAAAATTTGATTCTGAAGTAGAATGCTTATTATTAAATAATTATGATATCCATAGATCTATCAATTGGTCTTCTTTTAATTATTTAGTAATTCTTTGTAATAAAATTACTAATCAAGAAACATGAGGACCACCTTATAACATCAGTATTTTTGGTTGACAGTTTTTGTTTATCGAGGCTAAACTTACAACAATAGAAAATAGTTATGTTGAAGTTTATTGAGTTCTTCAAAATTAAACTTAAAAGTTGTTTTTTCCCTTTTATTAGGATGAAGTGGCACACACCCTTACAGAAAGCAGAGTATTAAAAAATACTAGGCATCCATTTTTAACGGTAAGTACTCAAGACCACACCAGTCTTTGTTGTCCAGGCATCATTGATTGTGAGATACAATTTTTTGTCCTGTTTTTCTGTTAAACGTAATTTCAATACAGATCAGATCTATAAATAATGATTGATATAATGCTTGTGATTGTTATTCTCTAATGAAATTGAAGTATTGAAATAGATCCAACAGAAACAATCCTGTATTTGGGAACGACAATGCATATAATATGTGGAAATTATTTAACATTGAAGAGTTTAAAAAAAAATCCAGATTGGAAATCTGAAATAAAAACAATGTGCTGGAAATTCATAGCAGGTCAGGCAGCACCTTTGGAAACACAATTAATATTTCTAGGCCAATGAGTTTTCATAATATATCCATCTAAATTAAATGTCATTCACATTAAATATTATTATTTCTTTCTTCATGGCAACTGCTAATCTGAATATTTATATCAGTTTGTTTCCATTTCAACCAATCTGAATTCAGGCAGGGTCCTTGAGGAATATAAAGAAAACAGCTAAGAACTTAGAATCAGGAGGTTAAAAAGGACCATGGAATTTAATACATTAAAAACAAGAGGATATCTAGAGAAAAGGCAAAACCATTCAGCCAAGAACAAAGAAGGTAATTTTTATTCCCAGGGCCAGAACAAGTGGGTGAGATAAGAAATGGGTACTTTGCAACAAGGGAAAGATCTATAGGATAATGGGATCAGGAATCTATGTTGATATCCTGGGGCACGTTGCTATTGAGGAAGTGGTGTTGGATATCCTGAAGAACATAATAGGATAGAAGTCCCAACAGCCTGATGGGATCTATCCCTGGTTATTGAGGGATGCTAGAAGGAGAATGCTAGGCCTTATAGAGATCTTTGTGTCCTCTTTAAGCACAGGTGAAGTCCAAAAGGACTGGAGAATAAACAGTGGTGTTCCCCTGTTTAAGAAAGCAGTACGGATAATAAGGTAATTTATAGACCAGGCAGCCTCACAGCAGTAGTAGGGAAATCACTGGAGATCATTTTTGGAGATTGGATTTGATAAAGCATTGCATTATTAGGGATAGTCAGATTGGCTTGGTGTGGGGAAGATCATGTTTTGCATACTTGATTTAAATTCTTGAGAGGCTGACAAAGGTGATTTAGGAGAGTAGGGCTGTAGATATTTTCAGCAGGACTTCTGTAAAACATTTGATAATGTCTCTCTTGTAGGTTCATCCAGAAGATTAAGTCATGGGAAATTCTTAGTGACTTAAGTAGATTGGACTCAAAATTGGTTTGGCCATTGAAGACATTGTTGAAGGAGTCTTATTCTGATTAGAGGTCTGTGACTAGGAGTGGAGGGGGAGTGTCCTGCAGAGATCTGTGCTGGAACATCTTGCATGTGATACTTAAGCTTTTAGCAAAGACATCAGTAGTTTGATTAGTAAGTTTGCAGATGTCACAAAAATTGGCTGAACTGCAGATAGTCAGGAATGCTGTAAAAGGATACTTCAGTATATAGGCAAGTTTGAAGTATGGACAGTGGACTTCAATCTGACCATTGTGAAATCTTACACTTTCTGAGGTCACACTGGAAAGTATACAGTGTGTGGTACATGCTTTGATATACAGTGGGATCTTGAGGTACAAATCCACAGTGACAACACAAGTGAGTAGTGTGGTAAAGGTGGCATGTGCCATGCCTGCCCTCAGTAGGTAAGGATGTTAAGAATGAAAGACAGGAAACTATGTTGGAGCAGTGTAAGACCCCAGTTTGTGATGCAATCTCTATAAAGTGATCTAAATTAATTACAAATATAAAACACAAAATTATTGATTGCATTCATATTCACCCCCTTTAATATGGCACACCAAATCCTCAACTGGTGCAGCCATTTGGTTTTAGAAGTCACATAATTAGTTAAATGGAGATCACCTTGTGCAGTCAGGGTGCTTCGATTAATTGTAGAGAAAATACACCTGTATCTGGAAGGTCCACCTGCTGGTGAGTCAGTATCCTGGCAAAAACTACACCATGAAGACAAAAGAACACTCCAAGTAACTCCATGAAAAGGTTATTGAAAAGCACAAGTTAGATTGATAGAAGAGAATTTCTAAGTCACTGAATATTGCTTGGGGTACAGTTAAGTCTTTTATCAAGAAATGGAAAGAATATGGCACAGCTATAAATCTGCCTAGAGCAGGCAGTCCTCAAGTACTGAGTGACTGTGCAAAAAGTGGACTATGAGGAAGACCACCAAGAGACCTATGACAACTCTGGAGGAGCTACAAAATTCAGTAGATGAGCTGAGAGAGACTGTACATACAACAACTGATGGCTGAGTGTGTCACCAGTCACAGTTTTATGGGAGATTGGCAAAGAGAAAGCCATTGTTGAAAAACACTCACATGCAAACTCAGCTAGACTCTGAAGTCAGTTGGAAGAAGGTTCTACGGTCCAATTAAACCAAAATTGAGCTTTTTGGTCATCAGAATAAATGCCCCCACCGTGAAGCGTGATGGTGGCTGCATCATGCAGTGAGGATGCTTCACTGCAGCAGGCCCTGGAGGGCTTATGAAGGTAGAGGGTAGCATGAATGCAGCAAAATACAGGGAAATCCTGGAGGAAAACCTAATGTAGTCTGCAAGAGAACTGCATCTTGGGTAGAGTTGTTTTCCTGCAAGTCATTGTCCCAATGCATAAAGCCAGAGCTGCAGAGGAATAGCTTAAAAATAAAGTTAATGTCATGGAGTGTCCAAGTCAGAGTTCAGACCTCAATCCAATTGAGAATTTGTGGCTGGACTTGGAAAGGGTTGTTCACTCATAATCCCCATGCAATCTAACAGAGCTTGAGCAGTTTTGTAAAGAAGAATGGAGAAAAATCTACTAAATACTGACTTGAAAGGTGTGAATACTTATGCAATCAATTATTTTGTGTTTTTTATTTGTAATTAATATAGATCACTGTGGAGACCGGGCTTCACTTTGACATAAAGGAGTCTTTTTTCTGTTGGTCAGTATTTTTTAAAAAGTCAAATTAAATCCAGGGTGATTCATTATTGTAAAACAGTAGAACATGAAAGCTTCCAAGGGAGGTGAATACTTTTTATAGGCTATACATTTAGATGGGCACATGAACTGGCAGGGAAAGGAGGGATATATATAATGTGTATGGTATTTGTTTAATTTGGTATCATGTTTAGTACAGGCATTGTGGGCTGAGCTTGTGCTACGTTCTCTTATTTGTACTTGCAGCCAATTGTAATTCATAATGAAGATATAATAAAAACGATTACAAAGAAGACGTAAATAAAATATACTTAAATTCTTATTCATTGGAGTCACTTAGTTTTGCTTATTAATGTAAAATGAAGCCTTAATTTGTATTTATGACTAGATCAGATTTCACTCCTTTCAAAAAGATCATTAAACGAAAAGGTTCAAATTTAATGTAATGTTGTTATTAAGTACCTATCACACCCCAGTTGCTATGAATTAATTGTCATCAAAAGTGGCACTTCAGCTCTGTGCACATAATGTTTTCTGATTTTAAAGATGTATGTTTTAATATTTAAATTATAATTTTACTTTGTTTTGGAAAATCTATACATGTTGAAATGCAAAAGTCTAGTAAGAGAAGGCTGCAGTTAGATATTCTGTAGAAATGAAATCTGACTGGAGTAAATAAAAGTAAGTCTAAAAAAAAATACCATAAATCTTGTTCTTATTTTTTAGTTGATTAAAAACACCCGGTGTCTTTAATGTTTCATACTATTACTGAAGCTGCTTTGAAATGACTCTTACTTAGCCATTTGTTATTAAAACTATTAATAATAAGTGAAAGCAGTAAAATACTGGCTAACTCACTGCTGTATTAATAAAAGCTAAGTAATACACAAAGTTATCTCTACATCTATGGTTATTTTTATTGCAGTCTTTGAAGTATTCTTTCCAAACGAAAGACCGTTTATGTTTTGTCATGGAGTATGTGAATGGTGGCGAGGTAAGTTTTTTTTTGAAGAGAGAGCTGTAGTGAACTATCTGGTATTTTGTATTTATTTTGATGTCATTAACTATTTCATTTCTATTTTTTTCTAAGAAAATAATTTTTTCTCATTTAAGCTTGTATCAGTTTATAATGGAGTAAATCAATTAATTAGTAACCTTGAGATTAAAGAGAAAATTATCTTTGTACTTATCAATTTGTTGGTAAAACTTTTGATATAAAGATATAAAGAGCATCTTTGAGTTACGAACATCTGTTAAGTTTTTAAATTGTTCGCACTCAATTCAATATAGTGAATGCTTGCTTATGTGTGGAAGTGCAGCTTCAGGCTCATGTGGCCACAGGAAGGCCCAGTATTGTAGGATCCGCTATATTGTAGTTTCAATAGGGCATTGTCTGTATGATTTATATACTACGGATGTTGAACTTTGCTTTTCTGTGTCATAGTTTGAAATCTATTCAGTTCCTATGTTGTAAGCAATATTTATTTGTGGTAGTTGAACATTTCTTATCATTTTGTTATACTTTGTATTTAGTTCTGTTTCTTACCTACCAAAAAAAAAGTAATTTACCTAATTTTTCTAACTATATGGAAAAACTGGTTTATCTAAGCTTTATGTATAAAAATAATAAAAGTGGGATGCGCTCTGAAAATGGATCAGCATAAGGAACTATGAGGTGATTGCAATCACAGGAGCGTGGTCAAGGGCAAGACTGGCAACTTAATGCTTATCTTCTGCCTTCTTCAATGCTGTCAGTGAATCTGCTTCTACCACTTCTGATTTTGCATTTCAGTTACTCAACACTGAGAAAGCAGTCCCCCTCAGATGCCCACTAAATCAATGCCCTCCTGTTTTATTATTCTTTATTATGGGGAAAAGTTTCATGCAGGTAACTCCATGTGTTATCCTTCATAATTTTATATACATCAGTCGTGTTCAATCTTAGCCTCTCCGCTGTAGGGACAAAAAACCTGAAATGCAACAGCCTGATAAATCTCACCTGTGCTGTCACATTTTTATAGTGTAATGACCAGAAATGTTCACAGAATTGCAATTGTGGTCTGATGAATGAAGATTTGTAGATTGGTTTATTATTGTTACGTAGACTGAGATACAGTGAAAAACTTGTCTTGTGTATCATCCATATGGATCACTGTCATTACAACAGTGCATTGAGACAGTGCAAGATAAAACAATAACCAAGAGTGCAGAATAGAGCTTTTCAGAACACAAAGTGCAGTGCAGGTAGACAGTAAGGTGTAAGGTCAGAACGATGTAAATTGAGAGTCCATCTTGTATTAGGAAATCATTCAATGCGAGAGGGATAGAAGCTGTACTGGAGCTTCGTTGTATGTGCTTGGTAGAGCTTCTGTTGCTTAGTATTCCCTGGGACTGTACTAGACATGTCCTGGCCTTATAAGTGCTCCCAAAATGCTTTACTTCACATTTATATGGATTAAACTCCATCTGTCATTTCCTTGTTTGTTTCATTTATCCATATTACCCTATGGGCTAAGACTATCCTTCATACCGTCAACAACTCCATCAATCTCCATGTCATCTGCAAACTTTCTAATCATGCTTCCAACATCCACATCCAAATCATTTACATCAAAGATCTTAGAATTGGTCCCTGTGGAACACTTCTAGTCATAGGCCTTCAGTCACAGAAACAACTCTATATCATCGCCCTCTGTCTCCTCTGTTATATTAGATTTTGGATTTAATATAACTACTAGCCCTATAACAAATCGGGCCTAATGCTTTGGACCATTCGCCTATGTAAGACCTTACTGAAGTCCTTGTAACCACACAGACTACACTACTCAGCAATAAATCATTTTATATCTTTTCAAAAAAGTTCAGTCAGATTAATTAGATAGAATCTACCTTTGACAAAGCCATGCTGGCTATTACTGATTTGTCTCTACATTTTCAAGTGATTATTTATCCTATTCCTCAAAATTTTTCCTTGTCCTGCTGCTAGGCTCACCGCTCAATAATTGCCAAGTTTTTCACTGCCTGCCTTCTTGAAAAACTGGAACCACACTTGCCTTTCAGTTAGCTAGAATAGAGAAGAGA
Organism: Hemitrygon akajei; assembly: GCF_048418815.1. NCBI lineage: Eukaryota > Metazoa > Chordata > Chondrichthyes > Myliobatiformes > Dasyatidae > Hemitrygon > Hemitrygon akajei. Next base: position 22,108,472 of record NC_133130.1, read on the forward strand.
GGTGGTGGGGAGCTCTCACTCATGCTTAGAGAAAATATCATGGGAGTACGTAGTATATCCTAGCGGCATTTAAATGAGACTTGAACCATAAGGATAAGGAGCAGAATTAGACCATTCAACGATTGAACTTTGGGATAAGAAAAGAGCAATGGGATTGCGTTCTAATCATCGAATCATTAGCCGAGTTAGAGGAATAGATATTTCAGTATCAGAATTAGGTTTATTATCACTGGCATGTGTCGTGAAATTTGTTAACTTAGCAGCAGCAGTTCAATGCAATACATAATATAGAAGAATAAATAAATAAACCGATTGCAGTATACGTATATTGAATAGATTAAAAATTGTGCAAAAAAACCAAAATAATATATATAAAAAGTGAAGTAGTGTTCAAGGGTTCAATGCCCATTTAGGAATTGGATGGCAAAAGGGAAGAGGCTTTTCCTGAATCGCTGAGTGTGTACCTTCAGGCTTCTGTACCTCCTACCTGATGATAACAATGAGAAAAGGACATGCCCTGGGTGCTGGAGCTTCTTATTAATGGACGCTTCCTTTCTGAGACACTGCTCTTTGAAGGTGTCCTGCGTACTTTGCAGGCTAGTACACAAGATGGAGCTGACTAAATTTACAACCCTCTGCAGCTTCTTTCAGTCCTGTGCAGTAGCCCCACCATACCAGACACAAAGCACAATAGGGTTAGAGTAGTAGGGACTTTAACTTTCCCAGGATTGCAAGGGGATTGGATGGGGCAGAATTTAAGTACACCTAAGAGATTTACATTGAGACAATATGTTATAGTCCAATTAGAGATGGGAATAGTCTCAACCTTATCATAGGAAAAGAAATTGGACAGGTAGAGGAACTGTTGTTGTAAATAAACTTTGGGAACAGTGGTCACGGTTTGACAATTTTAAAGGTAGTCATGAAAAGGATGAGTTTGGTCCTCAATTAGAAGTCAAACTAGGGGAAAGCAAATTTCAATAGTGTGAGATGTTGGCAAAAGTGAATTGGGAGCAGATGCTTGGAGGTGAAAACAATGTCAAACAAGTCTTTGAGAGTTGAGAGCCAAAATGTTCTGGTAAAGAAGGGAAATGTTGGAAAGATAAAGGATCAGGGGAAGTAACAGAAGCATAGGACTGGTGTAGGCAATGGGAATCAAGTGAACCTGTGAAGGAAGGTGGGCTGTAATTTAGAAAAGAAATTAGGAGGGCAAAAAGGGGCATTGTAATATCCTTGACATTGTAAGATTGAGACGAATCCCATAGCATTTTGTAAGTATAATGGGCCAAGAGGGTATATCCATGGAAGGAGTGGTTCCCTTCAGGACAATAGGGGTAAACTGTGTGTGGAGCCAGGGATATGGGTGAAGTTTTAACTGAGTACAACTCATATGTATTCAACAAAGAGAAAGAAATGGAACATGGTGGGCTTAGCGATGTGTATGTCGATGTCTGGAGAATGTTGGTCTTATGAGGGTGGTGTTAAATAGTTTGGAATGTGCAAGGGTGAATGGATTCAGAGGCTGGATTAAGATTATCCAGTATGCTATGAATCTAATGGAATCTAATGGAAATTAGATCCATTTGGATTTGGATTTGGGGATCTAATGGAAAGTTTTGGGTCTTTGCTAGCACAGGTGAGCTACCAGAAGGGGAGGGGGATAATTAATGTTGCTTATTTATTAAGGACAGCTGTTAAGTACAGGCCAGTGAGCTTTCCACAAATGGTAAGGAAATTATTGGAGAAAATCTGAGGGATAGAATTTATGAACATTTGGAAGGACAGGGACTGATCAGGAATTGTCAGCATAGCTTTATGGGGAGGGGTTATTTTCTTAATTTGACATTTTTTTTTAAGAGGTAAGTAAAATTGTTGAAAGCATGGTGATAGACTTTGTGTGGACATCAGCAAAGGATTTGACCGGGTCCATATGGTAGGCTGGGTCAGAGTCCATTGGATCCAGGGTGAGCTAACCAACTGGATTCAAAACTAGCTTGGTAAGAAAGGATGATTCATTGATATGAGATTGTGTCTAAAAATACACCACTCGTTGTTGGTAGTAGTTAATAATGTCTTGGATGTGAATGTAGAAGGTATATTTATTTAAGTTTTCTAATGATATGAAAACTTGTGCTACCCTAAATCTCATGGAAGGTTGTAGCAGCAGATGTAGATTAGATGGAGAATTGGGTGGAACCTTGGCAGAAGGAATTTAATCCTGAAGAACAAGGAGATTCATTTTGGGAAATTAAATATGGGCAGGACATATACAGTAAATGATAGAGCCCTAAAGAATGTTAATGAACTTGGAGTTCAATTTGAGAATCATAGCTGTGATGTGTAAGAAGGCACATACTGTTGGCCTTAATAAGTCGAGGCTTTATTTCTTCAGACAAAGGATGGTGAATTGATTGAATCTATTGCCACAGATAACAGTCTGTGGCAAATCATAGTGTCTGTTTAAGGCAGAGATTGATAGGGTCTTGATTATTGAGGCAATCATTGGTTATGGAGAGAAGATGGAAGAATGGGGTTTGTAAAGAAAGACATGATTGAATGGAGAAACGCTTTGATAGGCCAAATGACCTCCTATGTCTTATGGTCTAAGGCATCGAATATAAAATTTGGAATGTTATGTTGCAATATTCCAAAGTGTTGACATAGAAGTACACTGCAGATGCTGTGGTCAAATCAACATGTAGAAACAAGCTGGATGAACTCAGCAGGTTGGGCAGCATCCGTTGAAATGAGCAGTCAACGTTTCGGGTGGAGACTTCTCCCTTCCCCCATCCCACTTCCACTCTGTCTCCTCTTCTAGCTGCCTATCACCTCTCTCATGATTCTGCCTTCTACTACCCATAGTACTTTCCCCTTACATTCCTTCTTCACCTCTCCTGCCTATCCCCTCCCTGCTTCGCCTCCCCCAGCCTTTGATCTTTCCTCTGATTGGTTTTCCACCCTCCCCCCACCTTCTTTATGGGGCCCATGCCCCCTCCTCCTTCTTTTCCATTCCAAAGTGTTGGTTAGGCCATACCTGAAGAATGGATTGTGCCAGAGAGAGTGCAGAGGTTGTATTGGCATTGGTTTATTACTGTCACATGTGCCAAGATACGGTGAAAAGTTTGTTTTGCATACTGTTCATACATATCAAATTATTACACAGGTAAGATAGTACCAATACAGAATAAAGTGTAAGAACTACCAAGTCCGCAAAGGAAACAGCATTATGAAGGACCCCATGCACCCGTCATACAATCTCTTCTCCCTCCTGCCGTCTGGGAAAAGGCTCTGAAGCATTCGGGCTCTTACGACTAGACTATGAAACAGTTTCTTCCCCCAAGCTATCAGACTCCTCAATACCCGAAGCCTGGACTGACACCTTGCCCTACTGTCCTGTTTATTATTTATTGTAATGCCGGTACTGTTTTTGTGCACTCTATGCAGTCCAGTGTAGGTCTGTAGTCTAGTATAGCTTTCTCTGTTTTTTTTTATTACTTAGTTCAGTCTAGTTTTTGTACTGTGTCATGTAAACCATGGTCCTGAAAAACGTTGTCTCATTTTTACTATGTACTGTACCAGCAGTTATGGTCGAAATGACAATAAAAGTTGACTTGACTTGAAGTAAGCGAAGTACAGACAAATTGTACAGTGCAAGATTATAATGCGATAGATTGTGAGGTCAGGAGTTCATTTTATTGTATAAAAGGTCTATTCGAGAACCTGATAGCAGCGTGATAGAAGTCATTCTAAAACCTGGTAGTACATGCTTTCAGGCTTTTGTATGTTTTGCCCAATGAGAGCGAGAAGAAGAGTGAATATCTTTAGTGGATGAAGTCTTTGGTAATGCTGGCTGCTTTACTGAGGCAGCAAAAAGATGTAAAGGCAGTGCTGATGAAAGGTCCCAACCCAAAATATCAACTGTTTATTCCTCTCCATTGATGCTGCCTGACTTAGTGAAATCCTTCAGCATTTTATGTACATTGCTCAAGATTTCCAGTATCTTTTGTCCATAAAGGGGAGGCTGGTTTCTGTGATATGCTGTGCTGTGTCCATAAATCTTTGCACTTTGTCTTGGGTTTGTTGCATAGTTTGGAGAACTTTGATTAAAGGGAGAGATTAAGTTTGTTTTCCCTGGAGCAAAGGAGACTGAGTGGTGATCTGATAGAAGTTTATAAAAGTACAAGCAGCATGGATATGTAGGAATATCAAAAACAAGAGAGCAAACTGTAGGTTTAGGGTGAGAGATAGCAGTTGCAAAGGGGACATAGAAACATAGAAAATAGGTGCAGGAGTAGGCCATTCGGCCCTTCGAGCCTGCACCACCATTCAGTATGATCATGGCCGATCATCCAACTCAGATCCCTGTACCTGCTTTCTCTCCATACCCCATGATCCCTTTAGCCACAAGGGCCATATCTAACTTCCTCTTAAATATAGCCAATGAACCGGCCTCAACTGTTTCCTGTGGCAGAGAATTCCACAGATTCACCACTCTCTGTGTGAAGAAGTCTTTCCTCAACTTGGTCCTAAAAGATTTCCCCTTTATCCTTAAACTGTGACCCTCGTTCTGGACTTCTCCAACATCGGAAACAATCTTCCTGCATCTAGCCTGTCCAATCCCTTTAGAATTTTATACATTTTGTTACGAACCCTGTAACTGGGTCACTTACCAGCAAAGATAGAGAGGTCCGTTGAAGTCTGATGGTACTATTTTTAACAGTATTTATTGGTAAAAATACACAAAAATAATATCAATGCAAACATACAGATACTATATGTCGTCAATACTAAATCTAAACGTGCGGGTATAATAATAATCAATAAGAAATAGCTCTGTCGTTGTCTAGGGGATAATGTATTGTCCGATGGAAATATAAAAGTCACTCAGTTCATTCAGGCTGCAGCCTTTGGTTGGAGTCAAGAGAGAGATTTTAAAAACTTGCCAGCTTTTCCTTTTTATGATTTCGATCCTTGGTGTTTCGTTGGTGTGGCCTCTTCTTTAGCTAAGCCGTTCTTCCGTGGCGATCCCGCCAATTCCCCAGGCAAGGGAAAAGGACGCACGCGAGCCCCACCGGCTGTCGCTATTAAACGCTGTCACGGGATTTCTAGCGTTTCTCCTGGTGCATCTCAAGGGGTTGTTCCCCAGACCCTCTTTTATCCTTACTCACAGGGTCTCAGATGTCAATCAGGTTGAGATGATGCAATCCCTCAACCAGCCCACTCTGGTCACCCCCTGATGGCTTCAATGTATAGTACAATACTCAATACACAATTCCGTCTCCAAGAGACAATAGCCGTTATCAATGGTTTCGCCTTGCTGAGGCCAGGACACATTCCAAAACCTGTGTATTCTGGACGCCTCTCTCTCATTTCCTGGGTCCCAGACCCGAAATAATAGCGATCTTGCGATTCTTAAAAAGGAGGGGGCTACTTTGTACCCTTCGGCCCCTCAGAGTTGTTGCACATTCGTAACAATTTCAATAAGATCCCCCCTCAATCTTTGAAATTCCAGTGAGTATAATCCTAGTCGATCCAGTCTTTCTTCATATGAAAGTCCTGCCATCCCAGGAATCAAACTGGTGAGCCTTCTTTGTACTCCCTCAATGGCAAGAATATTTTTCCTCAGATTAGGGGACCAAAACTGCACACAATACTCTAGGTGCGGTCTCACCAAGGCCTTGTACAACTGTAGTAGAACCTCCCGGCTCCTGTACTCAAATCCTTTTGCTATGAATGCCAACATACCATTTGCCTTTTTCACCGCCTGCTGTACCTGCATGCCTACCTTCAGTGACTGGTGTACAATGACACCCAGGTCTCGTTGCACCTCCCCTTTTCCTTATTGGCCACCATTCAGATAATCTGTTTTCCTGTTCTTGCAACCAAAGTGGATAACTTCACATTTATCCACATTAAATTGCATCTGCCATGAATTTGCCCACTCACCTAACCTATCCAAGTCACCCTGCATCCTCTTAGCATCCTTCTCACAGCTAACACCGCTGCCCAGCTTTGTGCCTTCCGCAAACTTGGAGATGCTGCATTTAATTCCCTCGTCTAAATAATTAATATATATTGTAAACAACTGGGGTCCCAGCACTGAGCCTTGTGGTACCCCACTAGTCACTGCCTGCCATTCTGAAAAGGTCCCATTTACTCCCACTCTTTGCTTCCTGTCTGCCAACCAATTCTCTATCCACATCAATACCATACCCCCAATACTGTGTGCCTTAAGTTTGCACACTAATCTCCTGTGTGGGACCTTGTCAAAAGCCTTTTGAAAATCTAAACATAGCACATCCACTGGCTCTCCCCTATCCACTCTACTAGTTACATCTTCAAAAAATTCTATAAGATTCGTCAGACATGATTTTCCTTTCACAAATCCATGCTGACTTTGTCCGATGATTTCACCTCTTTCCAAATGTGCTGTTATCACATCTCTGATAACTGACTCTAGCATTTTCCCCACCACTAATGTCAGACTAACCGGTCTATAATTCCCTGGTTTTTCTCTCCCTCCTTTTTTAAAAAGTGGGGTTACATTAGCCACCCTCCAATTCTCAGGAACTAATCCAGAATCTAAGGAGTTTTGAAAAATTATCACTAATGCATCCACTATTTCTTGGGCGACTTCCTTAAGCACTCTGGGATGCAGACCATCTGGCCCTGGGCATTTATCTGCCTTTAATCCCTTCAATTTACCTAACACCACTTCCTTACTAACATGTATTTCCCTCAGTTCCTCCATCTCACTCGACCCTCGGTCCCCTACTATTTCCGGAAGATTATTTATGTCCTCCTTAGTGAAGACAGAATCAAAGTAGTTATTCAATTGGTCTGCCATTTCCTTGTTCCCTATAATCAATTCACCTGTTTCTGACTGTAAGGGACCTACATTTGTCTTGACCAATCTTTTTCTTTTCACATATCTATAAAAGCTTTTACAGTCAGTTTTTATGTTCCCTGCCAGCTTTCTCTCATAATCATTTTTCCCTTTCCTAATTAAGCCCTTTGTCCTCCTCTGCTGGTCTCCTAATTTCTCCCAGTCCTCAGGTGTGCTGCTTTTTTTTTGCTAATTTATATGTTTCTTCTTTGGACTTGATACTATCCCTAATTTCCCTTGTCAGCCACGGGTGCACTACCTTCCCTGGTTTATTCTTTTGCCAAACTGGGATGAACAATTGTTGTAGTTGTAACACTCACCCAACAGGCTGGTATATGTCTAGGGGAAAAGGAGATCCAGCCACACACCAACCCACCTCCCGTACACGCAGGTGCTGTGAGAATCGAGTTTATGCCTTGCGCCGCTCACCGTATCAACTTCACACCAAATACCGATATGACATACACTTTATAGAATTTACTAACATTAACTAAAGAAGTATTAGGCAATACAATATATATATATACAAGGAAAGAAAAAAACAAAAGGCGCCAACTTATCAAAGTTCAGTCAGTGTAGTGCACATCGTAGGAGCTCAATCAACGAATCATCCGACAGCCACGTCGTCACCCCTGGGACCACCCGGTGGTCTTACGAGCCGTCTAGAGCCAGTCGCGGTGGTCCTACGAGCCGTCTAGCGCCCGTCCACCTTCCTCGTCCGTCTCTCCTGCCGACTCCCTTCACCCCCAAGCCCGCGCAACCCCTCCCCCAAGTTCCCAGCCTCACAAAACACAATAACATTCCCCATTGATTAACAAATGAATACAATTACCATATCAGCCATTCTAAAGCGAAACAACGGCGAGAGAAACATTTAACAGACAAAGAAACATTCCTACTCGTAACAAACCAAAGAAGCCCTTTTTAGTAACATACACTGGACATTGTACATAGTTCATCCATGTGATTTTTAAATACTTACCATTGCATATCTACCGTCAACCCTTTAAGTATCATTTGCCAGTCTATCTTAGCTAATTCACGTCTGATACCTTCAAAGTTACCCTTCTTTAAGTTCTGAACCTGAGAGAGGATTTTTTTTAAATACAGTGGTTGATATCAGGAACTTGCTACCTGAAAAGCTTATGGGGTCTGATGCAGTCACTACATTTAAAAGGCATTTTAAATAGAAAACTAAATGAACAAAGCATGGATGGAATGATACAGACAAGATAAGAACAAAGAATTTTGCATTTTTATAGTAGTTTCCTGTATGACTAGACTGTAGACTGTCTTGTCTGTTTATCCTTCCTCTGATCGATCAGTTTCACTTATTAAAGGAACAATAAAACATTACACCATCCTTGAGCTACCATGCACCACTGATGTGGAGCTTTATATAATACTTGGAATATATTGTACAGAAACAGTATATTCAGACCAACCACCATGCTGGCATAATATTTCCCTGGGGCTTCTGCCCATTCTTTCTCATTTGTGTCTGTCAGTGTAATCCTCTATTCTGTTTTCTCTTATGCTTGTCCAGCCTTTTCATAAATACATGTGTATACTCTTTGTTTTAATTACTCCCTGTGGGAGCAAGTTTTACGTTCTTGCCACTCTTTAGATAAAGAAATTTCTTCAAAATTCCCCTGTGTATTTTGCCTTGATGGCCTCTGCTTGTACTCTTACCCACAAGTGGAAGCGTTCTCTGCATCCACTCTGTCAAAAGCCTACATGATTTTAAAGATCTCAATTAGATCAATCTTCAGTCTTAAGGAAAAGAATAACTAATCTATAGATCCTTTCTTGATGTATGCAATGCCTATAAAAAGTATTCACCCCCTTAGCAGTTTTCATGTTTTATTGTTTTATGACATTGAATCTCAGTGGATTTAACTTGGCTTTTTTTTACACTGATTAACAGAAAAATACTCTTCCATGTCATAGTGAAAACAGATCTCCACAAACTAATCTAAATTAATTACAAATATAAAACAGAAAATAATTGATGACATAAATATTCACCACTTTTATTATGACACAGCAAGTCATCACTGGTACAAGCAGTTTGTTTCAAAAGTCACATAATTAGTTAAATAGAGATCACTGCGTGCAGTCAAGGTGTTTCAATTCAGTGTAGTAAAAATACACCTGTACCCGGAAGGTCCTACTGCTGGTGAGTCAGTATCCTGTCAATAACTACACCATGAAGACAAAAGAACACTCCATGCAACTCCATGAAAAGGTTATTGAAAAGCACAAGTCAGAAGATGGATACAGGAAAATTTCCAGGAGTATAGTTAAGTCAGTTATCAAGAAATGGAAAGAATATGGCAAGCTGTAAATCTGCATAGAGTAGGCCGTCCTCTAAAACTGAGTGATGGAGGGGGGTCACCAAGAGACCTATGATAACTCTGGAGGAGATTCAAGCTTCAGTGGCTGAGATGGGAGAGACTGTGCATACAACAACTGTTGCCTGAGTGCTTCATCATTTGCAGCTTTATGGGACAGTGGCAAAGAGAAAGCCACTGTTTTAAAAAAAAACTCACCTGAAATCTCAGCTAGATTTTACAAGAAGGCATGTCAGTTGGAAGAAGGTTCACTGGTCTGGTGAAACCAAAATTGAGCTTTTGGGCATTAGACTGAATGCTATGTTTTGCATTAGCCAGACTCTACATGTCATCAAAAACACTCCATCCCTATTGTGAAACGTGGTGGTTACATCATGCTGTGGAGTTGTTTCATTGCAGCAGGCCCTGGAAGGCTTGAGAAAGTAGAGGGTAAAACGAATGTAGCAAAATACAGTGAAATGCTGGAGGAAAAGCTGATGCAGTTTGCAAGAGAACTGTGACTTGGGAGAAGAGATGATTTCCAGCATGACAATGATCCAACGTATAAAGCCAAAGCTACACAGGAATGGCTTAAAAACAACAAAGTTACTGTCCTGGAGTGGCCAAGTCAGGGTCCAGACCTCAATCCAATTGAAAATTTGTGGCTGGACTTGCAAAGGGTTGTTCACTTACAATTCCCATGTAATCTGACAGAGTTTGAGCAGTCTTGTACAGAAGAATGGGGAAAAATTGCAGTGTCCAAATGTGCAAAGCTGATAGAGGCCTATCCACACAGACTGAAGGCTGTAATCGCTGCTAAAGGTGAATCTACTAAATACTGACTTGAAGGAGGTGAATACTTATGCAGTCAATTATTGTGTTTTATATTTATCATTAACTTAGATCATTTTGTCAAGATCTGTTTTCACTTTGACAGAAAAGTCTTTTTCTGTTGATCAGTGTCAAAAAAAAAAGCCAAATTAAATCCACTATGATTCAATTTCGGGGGTGGGGGGGGGGGGTGAATGCTCTTTATAGGCATTGTATGTACCAAAACACTACTTGTGTCATTTGTGTATATCTTTTCTGCAGTGTTTTTCAGTACCTCTACACCTTCTCTTAATATGGTGAAAAGATCTGTATGTAGTGCATTGTGTACTCCGAACCTATGTTATTTCTCTATTCAGTTCTATAGCTCTCATGATGAAAGTGCTGAATCTTTCTTTTTGTCTTAGAAGGACTTGCATTATCTAACATACTTAAATTCTGATATCAGTTTAAACATAGAAACATACAGCACAATACAGGCCATTCGGCCCACAAATCTGTGCCAAACATGTCCCTACCTTAGAGCTACCTAGGCTTTACCCATAGCCCTCTATTTTTCTAAGCTCCGTGTAGCCATCGAGGAGTGTCTTAAAAGACCCTATGGTTTCCACCTCCACCACAGCCGCCGGCAGCCCATTCCACGCACTCACCATTCTGTGCGTAAAATAAACTTACCCCTGACATCTCCCCTGTACCTATTTCCAAGCACCTTAAAATTATGCCCTCTCGTGCTAGCCATTTCAGCCCTGGGGAAAAGCCTCTGACTATCCATGCAATCAATGCCTCAGTTTGTTCCTGAGACTCATGGTTCATAATGGTAGTGGTCTTCCTGTTCCTACTAGCAAAGCATACTACTTTGCATTTAACATCAAACTTCATTTGTGAATTATTTAACAGTTCTAAATGTTTATTAATATTCTGCAATAATTTTTTTGCAATTATCCTTACTGTTGACTCTTCTCATCATTTTCTTACTCACCAAAGCTAGAAATTGTTTTGATTCAAGAGTCTAAATAGATACGTAATATAAATTGCATCAGCAGCCTGATCACTGTATCCCACCTTCTGCTGTGGATGTAGCTATCGTTCATCTCTCTTTCTTTAAGCTAGCCAGCAGTTCATTTTTCTATCTGTTCCCCAAACGTTCTTAAACCTTTGTTTATTCGGAGGTACCTCAACAAAGGCCTTGTGGGGGGGGCGGGGGGAAGTCTAGATAAATTATAGATACTGTATTATTATTTTCTATTCCCTATTTTTTTGTACAAGTAAATCAATAAGCTTGGTCAAGGAGGATTTTTTTCTTCGGAGATTCATGCTGGCTATTTAATATTATACTTGTCATTTCTAGATGTGTTTATTTTCAATTTTCTCATTTAAAAAGGATTCTGTTATTTGGCCTACCCCTAATGTGAAGCTGATGTCTGTAATTCCTAAACATTTTCTTCCAGGTTCTTAAATATAGGCGTTAGGGTAGCTATCTGCTAGCCCTCTGGCACTACATCTTTTTCTAATGGATTATTATATTTGCATGGATTGAGATCACAGAAACAGTTGCTTAAGGAGTTTAAACACCAGATTTTAAAAGTTTGGCGGGGTTTGCTTGATGGTGAAGGATCAGCAAGCTATGATGTTACGAAGAGAAATATTTCTTAGAAATGCTGAAAGGTGAAGGGAGGAGAAATTGTGGATCTGGGTGCAGCTAACTGAAATTACAAACTGTGATCCATTGAATTCAGTGGTGGGAGATAAGCAAGTACCAGAAAACTCTATCCTTGTTTTGCTCACAGGAGAGGGGCTGAGAACAGAGGCATGGAAAATAGATGACAATAGTGTTTACTATCACAGTGGGGAGGGCTTGTTTTGGGGCAAAGCATAGCATTTCAGAGCACTTAATGAAAAATCTTACTGCTGGAGAAAATATGACTGACTCAAGAATTCAGCTGAAAATGTATTCCTACTGGGGGGAAAAAACAGATTGCTGGAAACAGTTAGCAGGTAAATCAGCATCTGTCTTGGGAATAACTTACCATTTTAAGTGTAGACTAAGGGGAAAAATTAGATGACCAGAGAATAATGAAAATTCATTTTACTTTCGGTGTTCTAAAAGCTTCAGATTTTACATATATATTATATAACTTGGCTTATCTTCTTCATTCTCGTCTTGGTAGGCAGCGTGCTGAAAAATTTATTTCTGAATGCTGCAGCCCTGTTGCTTCACAAGAGTTAGAGACATAGAGTTATGCAACAAGAAAGCAGGCCCTTTGGCCCATCTCATTCATGAAGACTAAGATGCTTACTTGAGTTGATCTCATTTGCCCACTTCTAAGACCATAAAATATAGGAGCAGCATTACACCATTTGGCCTATTGCATCTACTCTGGCATTTCATCATGGCTTTTTCATTTCCCTCTCAGTCCTAGTCTCCTTGCCTTCTCCCTGTAACCCTTCATGCCCTGACTAATCAGGAATCAATCTATCAACCTCTGCTTTGAATTTACCCAGTGACTTGGCCTCCACTACTACTTGTGGCAATGAGTCCTGATGAAGGGTGTTTGCCTGAAACGCTGTTTATTCCCCTTCTCTAAAATGGTCTGGCCTGTATTCCTCAAAAACATCTATATTTATAACCATATTTACCTGTTGACACTATTTTCAGAGAACTGTAGATCTGTATTCCCAGATTGCTCTGTTCTACTGTTGATCTGCCTCTCTACCCGAGGCCCTTAGGTTCAGACCCAGGGAATAACTGTCAAACACAGTTTACTCAAAAGTACATACTGTTTATTAGCAAGCTTGTGTGCTCTGTTGACAACACAGAGTCTACTCACCGAGCTTGAGAAAATCTGCAGCCAAGTGAGCCCAGAATACTACGTGGAGCTGCTGTTATACATTATTATCGCATACAGATAAGGGTAGACCGAGAAGCTTCTCATGGAACAAACACTTCTTTGTTCATACACTATTCTTACAGAACAGCTTGTCAAGCTGCTTGGTTAGGTTCAAGCCCTTTTAATTCTGCATATAATTCCTCATTCCCTCCTTTTGTCATTCCATGACAACTAGGATTATCAATGTCAGGGTTGTTGTACATCTTAATTCTTATATTCATGTAAGAAGGGTGCGTAGTAACCCTTGGGATAGGCTGAAGGGCTTTCGGCATCATCATAGTCTCCATCCTCATCATCGGTCTCTCGGAGGTCCCCTTTCTTCTAGGGGGACTCTTTGTACAAATACCTCTGTGGGTGTAGGGTTAAAACACCGGCTGACAAGGGGCTATAAACGTTGGAAAAGTGCAATAAGTATGAGTACTCCTGCAATGATGATAGCATAATGTAGCTGTATACTGCTCCATTCTGCAAAGATGTCACTGAAGGGCCACAATCCTCCTTTTGAGCTATGTAGATTGGCCCTGATTTTCCCGATTTTATTTATTTTTCCTTTTGAATGAGAACAGAAAGAGAGGTTATGTTTTCTGATTCATCTGGGATGTAGGTGCAGCATCTTGTCCTATAATGGTGTATGCATTGTTGAGGGCCATTCGGTTCTGTAAAACAGTCTGTCGGAGTGCCATCATTTCAGTGGTGATGGCCCTCACCTGATCTTGGATGCCATCCATGGCTTTAACAGTACTATTGGCCATCTCCTCCAAAACTGCAGCCAGGTTGATGATTTCCCTTGAATTGCGGCTGCCCCATAGAAGGGGAAAGCTGTCATCCAGAAGCGCTCTGGTTGTGAGATTCCTCACTTTTGCTGTAGAAGGGAAGGGTACTGGTACAGGGTTATTAGAATTTACATGTGGGGTACAAGGTAAGTCAGGAAGCAGCATCCCATCCAATTTCTGCTCTCTTGTTGGGTATCCCATCAGCTAGCTGTCTCTCCTGGGAGCCATAAGTAGGCCCTTTCCCCGCAGACCCATTGAGTTCCTTTCAGGGTTGCGGTGGTTGGGCTGTTGTACAACTGGCAAAGGTGCTATTGCCCAGAAAGTAAGTCCCCTTACCTTTGAAATTACAGTAGCAGATAGTATTTGCTGGTTGGTCACATCTGACAACGGTGGAGGGCCATGGTGTCTGACCTCCCCATTGGATGGCTTTTTCTGGGGGGGGGGGGGGGGAGGTGAATAAATGTACCAATTACCAAAGCAGTGGCATCCACAGTCTCCAGTCGCATCACTGGTGCAATTTTGGGCCTCACTAGTCTGAGTGTCATTAGAAAAGGCCCACACTGACTGTTGTTCACTGCTGTTCAGCAGAATGGCTATTAGGGGAACCCCTATCTTCCCATGGGGAGGAATCGCTACACACATTCAGCAGGCAGATGAGTTAGTTTTCCCAGCATAACTATAGCAAAGCAACAGGAAGGTGTTTGGCTTGGTTATAATACAAGTGCTTAAGATTACAACTATAGACAGTAATAGCTTAGTCATGTTTGTACATGTTTGACATGTCTTAGATATGTCCATTTTGGAAGTCTTTGTAGTTTGACTGCCATTGAAGTGGTCAGTAACACTTGGTAGGGCCCTTTCTAGTGAGTCTCAAGCTTCTTTCTAAAATGGTTCTTTATGAGAATAACGTCTCCTGGACGAACTTGATGTTCACTTTCCAGTTCCTCTCCTTCATGGTGGGCCTCCTTCACCTGTGAATGAAAGACCTGGAGAGATTTGGTTAGTGGCAGGATATACCCTATAATTTCATTCGACATTTGATTCAGGACCATCTCAGATAATTTTGGGGTTGGCAAGGCAGCCTTCCAGGGGTTTCTTAACGGTCTGCCATATACTATTTTGGCTCCTGACAGACCATGTTTGGTTTGATAATGAGTTCTCATCTGAAACAAGACTGTCGGTAGCACTTTGAGCCAATTTTGACAGGTTTCTTGTCCTAATTCAGCCAATTTGTTTTTCAGCATCCCATTAGCCTTTTCAATCAGGCTGACGGCCTTTTGCCTGTGGGGGCAATAGAATGTCTGTTTAATCCCCAGATCCTGGCATAGTTGTATTAATCTTGCCCACAAAATGAGGGCCGTTGTTAGATACAACCTGCTCCGGTACCCCGAATCTGGGAATGATTTATTTCAACAAAATACACACCACGTTATTGGCTTTGTTATCTGTAGTGGAATGTGCTGCAATCCATCTACTAAGAACATCAAGAATTATAAGGTAATACTTATAACAATGCACATACGGTAATTCAATAAAATCAAGTTGTGGTTGGCAGAAAGGGTATCTTGGCAACGGGGTATATCCCTTTGTGCACGGGGTGCCTTTCCTGGATTATGTTATTGGCATATCAGATATCGTCTAGCAACATTCTCTGCTACTTTCTCCAGGTCCAAGCTCCACCATGATTTCAAATATTGCCTTGCCATTCCCTCCTTACCAAGGTAAGTATTGGTATGTACAAAATCTACAATATAGCCCAGTATAGTTTAAGGTACGCAGACCTGACGGGTGGGAGTAAGCCAGAGGTCCTCGGTTGATGAGTAAAAACATCCAGCCGGTTCCCAGGTGGCTTTCTATTTTTCAGAGGTGTCCCCCTGTAGAACATGCACATCCTCAATTGCAGGCATACCCTTTGATTCAGAAACAGGAGATTCAGTTTTTTCCTGGAGATTCATCATTTGGGAATAATCAATGCTCCGGTGAGGGCAGCTTGTTTTGCAGTGGAGTCAGCTCTGTTGTTTCCATGGTCAGTCTCAGTAGTACCTTTAGTGCAGAACATTTAATAATGGCCGATTGTGAAGATGACGGACAAAAGGTTGTTGATGTAAATTTCATTAGTGATGGGCATACCAGAGGAGGTGATATAACCCCTAGCTTTCCAAAGTTGGCCGAAGTCATGAGTGACTCCAAAGGCATATCTGGAGTCTGTAAAAATATTGGCTGATTTCCCAGTGGCTGGGATGCATGCTGTAGTGAGTGCAAAGAGTTCAGCTTGCTGTGCCGAGTAACAAGAAAGAAAGGAAGCAGATCCCACGGTTTTTATGTTGGAAACAACATCATAGCCTGCATGGCACTGGCCTTGGTTATCTATTTCCCCTCTCCTCAGCTGTCCATCGATTTTCAAGATGACTGAGGCCTGGGCAAGGTTGTATGGAAGACCTGCAGTTGCCCATGCTGCAAGTCTCCACTTTCCACGCCACCAATGTTGTCTAAGGGAAGGGCATTAGGACATATACAACTTGGCACCAGTGTTGTCGCAGAGCAATGTGTGGTTAAGTGCCTTGCTCAAGGACACAACACACTGCCTCAGCTAAGGCTCAAACTAGTGACCTTCAGATCACTAGGCCTTAATCCACTTGGCCACGCGCCACACACGTATAAAGGTGGTCTGTAAAGGAGCTCCCATCTACATTGAAGACTATATCCAGGTTAACGAGGTGAACGTCAGTCATGTCAGGTCAAACTTCTGTCAATTAGTGATTTATTGTTGCACAATCATGGGGTGGTGAATCTAGACACTCAGATGGGCATTCTGAAAAGATGTTGGGTTCACAGTAGAACGGGAAAAAATGGAGAAGGGGGTTCTGTAGGAGAAGGACCTCATATTTAGTGTGGTGGGCCTGCATATAAGGCCTTGAGTTTGACGGATGTTCATCAGGGCAACTACGTCATGAGAGGTGAGGTATGTCCACTGGCTGATGCAAGATAATGTTAGTTGCGGCCAGAATCATATTGTATGGTGCAGAGAGAATTTGAGTACAGTGAGGTAAGCCAGAAGCTACCAGACCAAGTTTCTTGGAAAGGTAGACAACAGGTCATTGTCAATCCCCATGGCTTTAGGAAAGAACAGCGGTGGCACACCCATTCTTGATTGTCATATAGCATGCAAAACGATGATCATAGAGAGGCCGTCGCAAGGAGGAATGCAATATTAGGACTTGCTTAAGGGAAGCAAAATCCTGTTGGTCCTGCTCTGAGAGTTGAAAGGGAGTCTCGCATTTGGGCGAGGAATAAAGGGGGTGAGGGATTTGGTGAGCAGGACAACATGCAGCAGAAATTGACAAGGTCCAGGAATTTACACATCTGAGTCGGTGTAGTGGGGGATGAGGTATTAACAATGTGGGTTATGCGTTCGGAGGTGAGGGATCTGTCGGAAGCAGAGATGACCGTACCCAGGAACTTCACTGAGGTCTGTGTGACGTGGACTTTGGAGGGAGGAACGATGTAGCCACAGTGATGTAGGAAATTCAGAAGGCCATCAACATACTGGACTGTCATCAAGCCCTCAGGGGGCGTGAAAGTGGTCAGTTGAGTTGAGTGGTCAGATACTGAGAGAAAATTGTGGGAGAGTGAATGAAGCCCTGGGGCAGACAGATCCATGTATATTGCTGGTCTTTGTAGGTAAAGGCAAAGAGATATTGGCGAGTATCGGCTGTTGGGATGGAGAAAAAAGTGTTTTGCAAATCCACAAGGGAAAAGACTGAGGCGTCAGATAGGACACAACTCAGTATGGTCGCTGGGTTGGGCACTACAGCATGCATAGGTGCAACCACATCATTAATAGCTCTGAGGTTTTGGACTAGGCGATATTCTGAACGTTTGAGCTTCAGCACTGGGAAAATGGGAGTATAGCAGGGCAAGTTGCACGGGACTAGGATCACCTGTAGTAAGAAAGAACGGATCACAGGCTTAATGCCAGACTTGGCCTCGGGTTTGAGTTGATATTGTGGAATATCGGGTAACTTTACCCCTTCCCTTATGGCAATATGGACAGGGTCAGTGTTAACCCTTCCCATCTCAGTTTTACTAGAGGCCCGTAGTTCGGGTTCCACATCATATTTTGGAGTAGTGGACCAATGGCGAGTAAGTATGCCAGTCAAGGTGTATGGTTCGAGGCAGTAGTAAATGATTCCTTCGGGAAAACCTTGGATGGTAAAGCACTGAGGGGTAGCCTGGTCCACAAGGATATGGGCTAGAAAACCTCGATCCTTTGGTTTGTGATCGGCTGGAACAGTGAGGGTGATATGTTGAAAAACGAGGTGGGACTGTTTCCACAGACAGACAGACATACTTTATTGATTCTGAGGGAAATTGGGTTTCGTTACAGTCGCACCAACCAAGAATAGTGTAGAAATATAGCAATATAAAACCATAAATAATTAAATAATAATAAGTAAATAATGCCAAGTGGAAATTAGTCCAGGACCAGCCTATTAGCTCAAGGTGTCTGACACTCCGAGGGTGGAGTTGTAAAGTTTGATGGCCACAGGTAGGAATGACTTCCTATGACGCTCAGTGTTGCATCTCAGTGGAATGAGTCTCTGGCTGAATGTACTCCTGTGCCTAACCAGTACATTATGGAGTTAATGGGAGACATTGTCCAAGATGGCATGCAACTTGGAGAGCATCCTCTTTTCAGACACCACAGTAAGAGAGTCCAGTTCCACCCCTCACTGTCCTTACGAAAGAGTTTGTTGATTCTGTTGGTGTCTGCTACCCTCAGCCTGCTTGCCCAGCACACAGCAGCAAACATGATAGCACTGGCCACCACAGACTCGTAGGACATATTCAGCATCGTCCGGCAGATGTTAAAGGACCTCAGTCTCCTCAGGAAGTAGAGATGCCTCTGACCCTTCTTGTAGACAGCCTCAGTGTTCTTTGACCAGTCCAGTTTATTGTCAATTTGTATCCCCAGTTATCTGTAATCCTCCACCATGTCCACACTGACCCCTTGGATGGAAACAGGGGTTACCAGTGCCTTAGCCCTCCTCAGGTCCACCACCACAAGGTGGGAACTATTGCTACCAAAAGAGCAATTCCTGTGGGCCCCTTAATCTCTTCCATCACTGACACAGAGTAAGTCTGCTGCAATATAGAGGAGTAAAAGGTTTCTAACTGTGAATTATTACCAGAAGAATTGTAGGCCAAAGTAACATGAGAGTCTCAAGGGGCAGGAGATGGGATTACCGAGGGATCTAGGTCGAGCGCCCGCCATTGTGCGATGGAAAATTAGGACACTGTCGCATTGTAACTGGACCAGAGACTGATATGCCCTCATTAGTGCACTTGATCTGCAACCCCAGACCACATAGTACATCACTTACCATTACATTCACCCCAATATTACCACAGACAGCAAACTCAACCTCCTTTGGGGATGTTTGGTTATAGGAAGTGGGAAGGGGCTTGGTAAGTGTGTAACTAATTACTCCATATCCTTGGAGGGAGACAGTCTTTTCAGAAAGGGGTAGACAGAGTTGGTTCACAACTGACTGTTGTAAGGAAGAGCAAGTTGCTCTAGTGTTGACCATAAACTGAAACGGATGTCCGCTGACATTGAGGGTGAAGAGGGGTTCATCATCTGGATTGGTGGTGAGGATGGGCAACTCAAGGGTAGTCTGTCATGCAAAAGGGTTATGAGCAGAAAAAGGAGCTTGGAGAGACGCAGACCGAGGTATGTCTCTCTGACCCCATTGGCCGTCAGGTCAATCCCGCTGCCAGTGTCCCTTTCGGTCACAATTGTAGCATTCATCCCGAGAGATGGGGTGAGGATGGAGGTGGTGAGAATGGGGCATAGGAGGTTGTAAGTAAGGATCCCATGGGGGTCTCCGACTTCCTCCTGCGAGAATGCGGAAAGTGGGTCTCCTTTGTTGCACATACTCCGTCTTAACTCTGGTTGGTGGGGATTTTCAGAACTATCCCATAAAGCCTTCACAGCTGGATTAAGTTGTGCTTGAGTGAATTCTGACCATTTCAATCATTTGTGGTTTGATTTGCCCAATCGTGATTAACTGGTCTTAGTTACTATGTCTGAGCCAAGTGGTGAATTGTGTCTGATCAGTAGGAATAAGAAGAGCCATAGCCAGAGGAAACAAATCTCAGAAGTTAGTGAAATAAATAGTCAGGACAGTTCTTAAATAACTACAGAACCCTTAGGGGTCGTCCTTTTTGTCGGGGCGGCATTCAGTATAGACTTATAGATTTGCATAGTAGGTGCTTGTCCCGCCCCTCCGGCTTGTGGGTTAGGAACAGTCCTCATGGGCCTGAGTCTGTATTGGTCCCAGTAAAACCAATGGCCCTTGTTCAAGGGTCCAGTCTGACAGCGAGCGAGGGGAGAAACGGGTATTTGGCTTCCCAACTGTTCTGGAGGAACTACATCAGTCAATGGTGATGCAATGACTGTCAAATTGGTGACTGAGACACCAGCATGAGAACCATATGGGGGTGGGGAATCTGACCATGGGAAAACAGGCACCAATGCAGCTGTAGATAGTATAGTGGGATTATTAGGTCACCTTAATCATTCCCAATCATCATCAGTATTGTTTGGGGAATCGGTCAGTATGTCTGGATAGAGGTGGGGTATCCTAGAATTATTTTCATTTTCCGTTTCCCTTTTCCCTTTATTCGTTCTTCCATGGCTAGTATGTTTTGTCTCTGATACAATTTCTTTCTTCATCTCCTTTGTCTGTTTCTGTCCCTTATCCCATTCTTCACAAATCACTCTCAACTCTTGCCAACACCTCTTTTATCACGTATGTCTATCCCTCTTTGCTTAGCGTTATCGGTCCAACAATTTAATTTATGTCAGTCTTCTTGTATTTCTGCCTCTTGTTGCCATAGAAGGTGACCATACTCTTTCCCTGCCTTCCCTTTCCATATTCCCTGCTCTGCCTGCCATATTAAATTTAAATCAAATGTACCTCCTGCAGGCCAATTGTCTTTTCCCAAATGTTTAGACAATTGGAACAACATTTGTTTCAGTTTCTTTTCATTGTCTGGATATTTGTCTATTGTTTTCTGTAATGGACTACTCCGCCCCCCCACCTTTGTCTAAGTATTCCGGGGGACTTGAACTGCCCATCTTGAATTTACTATTCCCTTTGGGTCCCCTCAGTGGATTTTCCCTGCCAAAATGAAGGAATAGAGTCATCAGAGAGCAGAGAGGAACCAAGGTTATAGCTTTCCATGTGGGCCTGTTCGTCTCTGATTCACCCCAATGGTCCGTCCGTCCACTGATTCAGTTTTGGCGAGGTGTCTACCACATATTGGAACCCTGATCGCAGCGCCAAGATGTTGATCTGCCTCTCTACCAGAGGCCTTTAGGTTCAGACCCAGGGAATAACTGTCAAACACAGTTTACTTAAAATTACATACTGTTTATTAGCAAGCTTGCATGCTCAGTTGGCAACACAGAGTCTCTGCTCACCGACCTTGAAAAAGTCTGCAGCCAAGTGAGCCCAGAATACTGTGTGGAGCCACTGTTATACATTGTTATCACATACAGATAAGGGTAGACCGAGAAGCTTCTCATGGAACAAACACTTCTTTGTTCATATATTATTCTCACAGAATGACTGGTCAAGCTGCCAATAAATCAGTTAGATTCTAGCCCTTTTATTTATGCATATAATTCCTCACTACCACTCTCCTCAGTGCCCTATTGTTCACTGTGCAAGTCCTACCCGGGTTTGTCCTCCCAAAGTGCAACACCTTACACTTGTCTGCATTAAATTCTATGATAAGGAACTTGAGGACATGTCTTAACTCAATTGCAGGTAATATTTGAAATGTGTACAGTATTTTCACCGTTTGGTGCTATAGCATTTCTCTGAATCATCTCGTGCAACTTCCTGACATGGAACTGTCAGGACTGTGTTATCGAGCTCCTTCGTTCCATCTGCCACAAAAGACTATGTTTCCCAGTTGGCACCCATTTTAATTCTACTCCCCATTTCCATTCTGGCATGCCAATCCATGACTTTCCCTATGATTGCGATAAGGCCATTCTCAGGTTGGAGAAGCAACATCTCCTATTCTGTCTGGGTAGCCTCCAACCTGATAGCATGAACATTGATTTCTCTAACTTCCTGTAATTTCTCACTCTCTCCCTTCTCTAATTTTCCATTCCACATTCTGCCTCCCTCTTACCCCTTCTTTTCTCACCCATCCACCACCACCCTCTGGTGCCCCTTCTCCATCCGCCTTCCATGGCTCACTGTCCTCTCTTATCGGATTTCTTTTTCTTCAGTCCTTTATCTCTGTCACTTATTACCTCAGTTTCTCACTTCAATCCCCTGCCCATTCAGCTTCACCCCTCATCTGGCTTCATGCATCACCCACCTGCTTGTGTCCACTTTCTTATTCTGGCTTCTTTCTCCTTCCTTTCTAGTCCTGATGAAGTGTTCAGACCTGAAATGTTGGCTGTTTATTCCTCTCTATCAGCAATTAAATGCTAACTCAACCAGTGAATCCCCACACTGCCTGAATAAAAGAAATGAGCACTTGCAATGATGTTCAAAAGTGAAAGAAATACTATTTAACCGTCAAACCACATAACTGAAGGACTGAAATTATTTGTATATTGGAATGATTTAGTTTTGCCTTAGTGTTAGAGAATACATTCAGGTAGCAACATGAGATAATCAAGGAGAGTATTATAGCACCACAACTGTTGGAATTGGACATTGCAAGCATTAACTGTTGGTGAGTTATAACTAATCCCATCATATCCTTTGCCATTAAGTACCTCTTCCCTGTGCATCTTAAGATCTCTTTTCAAAAAGCAATCTTTAAATGTTTAATAGACCAGTCTTGATCATGCTAATATTATTGTAGACATCCACTAATCACAAACCTATTATACATATATTAATATGCTTTATGTAAAGAGTAATCAACATGTGAGCTGGACCACAAGATAGAACAGAGAAAATTGAAATTTCAGATTAGTTTAGCATTAGTCAGATATCATACAGATGATGGTTTTGTGCCTTTTTGGATGATTGAGCAAAAATACTAAATTGTCTGACCTTAATGATTTGTCTACATTTGACATAAATACTATTCACTAATTAAATGAAGTAAAACAAAATAGCCAGATTGGTAAAGAGCAGTTTACTAATAAATATTGAAAGAACATAGTCAAATATGTATGCCAGTCAATTATAACAGTAAGTACTTTACAATTAACATTGAAGTAGTCTGAGTAGAATTGTTTTTTCCCATATATTCCCATGCAAACAAAGTTAAAAGCAATGTTTGTGGATAAATTCTAAAGTTCATGTCATATATATTTGAATTTAGCTGGAAGTTTCAAATGTCAACATTATAATATCCTAACTAAAGCAATGGAGTTTTGATATAGCTATATAAATTTAGCATGTCAAAAATCAATAATTCTGCTTTTTCTCCACTTGACAACCAAGTGCTCTAGTCATTTACCATCACCTCTGTACATTGGCTTTTTTTCTTAAATAAAGTGGTGCACTTAAAATAATGTGTGATTCTTCCTTTTAGTTAAGAGAACTGGTATGAAGTAGTAAAATATATTTAAAAAGTAATATATTTTTATTGATTTTCTTCAACTATTCAGAAAATCACATAATGCAGCATTTTTCCTTTGCGAATAAATGTTCAGAAAACCTTGCTAATAAATCTCAAGAAAAAAATAGCTTGACTCAGTAGACTCTTTAGTCCCAATATATGAAATTTGGTAGTTACAACAGTAGGTTATTTAAAATGACTAATCCCTGTTTGACACATTCAGGTCTTTCTTATGCAAATTTTAATGGCAGGTCAATTAATACGGGACTGTTTGAAGGTAACAGTGGTAATTTGTATGAATGCCTGTGACAGCGTGAACATACAGGTATTTGACAATGCAGCTCAACATCTGACAATATGAAAAGGATAATTAGATCACACTGCTGTACTTTTTTCAGGAGTAAGTAGGAGGTTAAATAGGCAGTGCACAGAATGTCTAGAACAAGATTGGTATATTGATTAAAAAGCTGATTTAGCAGCTCACATTTCCCCTTGGAAACTTTGAAAGATAAGCCAGCTGCTGTCTAGGAGCCATCAGTATCTACCAAGGGTACTCTATCTATCATCACAATATGGTGATGAGAGGTGTTTTATGTTTGTGTTAATTTTCCCCACTAAATCAGTAATTATTACAATACTGTCCCCGCTGTTTACCTTGCAGCTGTTTTTCCATTTGTCGAGAGAAAGAGTGTTCTCAGAGGACCGCACACGCTTCTATGGCGCAGAAATTGTCTCAGCTCTAGATTATTTGCATTCTGAGAAGATTGTGTACAGAGATCTCAAGGTAACAATGTAATCAGAATTTCTTCTTTTTTCTCTTTTTTTTAACACCAGGAGTACACTTGAAATTATTCATAACCTACTTGCAATAGCTGATCCTGCTGTTCATACCATAGATTTTAGTAATGGGCTTACCTTAGAAATTGTCAGATCTCTAAATGCTTTTAAACCTTACCCCCCACATATTAGTACTTAATTATTCTAAGTTCAATTTGTTTCCTATAATTGACCTTTTAACTATGATAGAAGATGGCGGCTGGCTTCCATTGTTGAGAAAATGTTTTTTCATAAGTAACAGCAATTGAACATAGATGATCAAAAACTATTGTTACCTCTAGTTTTAACCTCTGAAGAGTTTTGTTGATTGTTTTAATGCCTCAGACCATATTTTATCTGACAGCTTATATCTTCATATTCTAACCCATAACATTCATCATTTCTTCACATACAATTGTGTAATGTATTTAATAATTGCTGCATTTCAATTAAAACTACTTGAATGCATGTGGTGCTTTTTACTATTAGGAAGAAAAAGGGTTCTAAATAATCTATAAACACAGAATTGTTACAAGAAAGAATGCTTCAATGTAAAGACTAACTGAAACATAGAATTTATGGTAAATAAAGTAATAATGAAGTCCTAGAAAAGTGATAGGCTCTTAGGCAAGGAAGGGGCACTTTCATGGTTTTTAGATTGTTCTGATGATGGAGAAATAAGTTAAATAGCCATTTAACTCTAAATCTTTATGGCTCTTATGCTGCTACTATTGGCTGCAACTGAAGCTTGGCTAATTCATTTAATCCCATTGATTATATTGGTGTCATTTAGGAAAAAACACATTTTGGTATACAGAAAGTGGAATGGAGGTTTAACAAGCTTGAGATAAAATTTTGCAGGTAATCAAAAAGCAGTGCTACAACAATTGAGTATTTGTATTTCTTTTATCATTT
Source organism: Hemitrygon akajei (assembly GCF_048418815.1). Taxonomy (NCBI): domain Eukaryota; kingdom Metazoa; phylum Chordata; class Chondrichthyes; order Myliobatiformes; family Dasyatidae; genus Hemitrygon; species Hemitrygon akajei. The sequence continues at coordinate 22,133,517 of NC_133130.1, forward strand.
TAAAAGATGCAGTATTTGATGCTAGCTAATTTATTTTCTGGTAGCATGGTATGAATTTTAATGACTGTCAGAAGGAAAATCTGACATTATATTATGCCATTATATCAATTTGTAAAATATATTGAAAAATTTAGGAGTCTTAAAGGATCTTATGACTCTAGTCTAAGCTTGTTACATAAATTGTGGCATGGTTTATTTTCTATAAACATTTTTCTCTTTCTCATTCTGAGGATAGTAGGCTGATGGGATAGCCCTGTTGTGAGCTGGCATAGAGACAGAAGGAAGTTGCTATTTGGCCCTGTGTTGTAACTTATGGTAGACAGACCAGTGATGAAAACTAATCAGATTAAATATAAATGTAATTTCTATTATTTGTCAGAAGGGTAAGGTAATGACACTGCTACAGTTAGCTTTTTGTTGGTGTTTCGTTTTATTGAAAGTAACTCAAGATATCTTTTGTTTTCCTATTGGCATTGAAATTCTCATGATTTTTTCTGTGTTATCCTATCAGTGATATAATCCAAAGTGCCTGAGAGTTATATAATGTCAATAGGTCAAATAGGAGCTGTGAAAGCTGTGCCCCCTTAGTATTTTTTGTTTTTGTTTTGTATTTTACCACTCTGGGTACTTTAAGCCAAATTATTTGTTCTTTCAAATGTAATTTCACTACTCTGTTCAGAATGGAGGTATAGGGAATATGATTCAGGAAAGAAAGTGATTTTTAAAAAAATCAAGATTCTCTATATCTTTAATTCTGCTTAAAAGAACAGATATCTTAAACAAAATCACCTCATCATGGACCTCCTCTTTGATTCATTGTAATAGGTCTGGTAATAGTTGCTACTTTTGTGTAACAGCGAACAAATTGATTTTTTGTTGTTAGTTGGAAAATTTGATGCTAGACAAGGATGGGCACATCAAAATCACAGATTTTGGACTGTGTAAAGAAGGAATTACAGATGCTGCTACCATGAAAACATTTTGTGGTACTCCAGAGTACTTGGCTCCAGAGGTAGGATCATTATAATTTTCAACTGATTTATTCACTTATGCATTTCATTTTCATGTTAAAATACTGAAGGAATTTTGTTCTAGACTCATAATAATGCATTTTAAAAGTATAACAACTTAATAAATGAGGCTAGTTTGATATCTTTCATTTGTGAAACGTGATGTGGAGAAGTCTTGATTCATTTCATTAACTTGCATTTTCTTGAAGAAAATTATACAAAGTTCTATAAAATGTGGTAAGATGCACATTATTGTAATTTTTAATTGCTTTTCCTAACTCAATTTTCAATTCTCTAAGCTGAATAGAGAACAATTGAAAACAAATTGTTCCATTAATTGTGAAAGAATGTCACAAGAAATCTACTAGGCAAACTTAGCTGGTTGAGCAGCACCTGTGGTGAAAAGGAACTGTCAAAGTTTCAGGTTAAAATCGTTCATCAGGATTGGGTGTGGAGAGGGAATTTAACCAGTGTGAGGAAAGGAGAAGCAGTGAGACAAGCCTGAGATGATTGGTGCACTGGTGGGTGGAGAGAGGGAAGTGTTGAAGTTAAAGGATGGTGGGCAGGGAGAGGGAGAGGTGGAGTTGTGAGACATGATAGATGGAGGCAGATAAAAAATAAAGGCAGATAGAGCCAGGAGTTTGGGGGTGGGGGTGGGGTGGGGTGGAGGTGAGAGTGAAGCTGGCGATGAGGGAAAAAAAGTCTTAATGAAATTCTGAGTGACTCTTTAAAAATTGAGTTAATTATTACAGCTGCTACTGATATCTTGTTCTGTGGTTAGATATGCAGTCTGAAATTATTTGAGAGAAATCAGGATCACAATATAGTTGGTTCAAGTTCAATATTGTTTACTTTAACTCTTGGTCCTAATTTTGTTGAATTGATTTTTAACCTTTTGTACATTTATTTAACATTAACGTAATCTCAAATTCCTGTGTCCTTTATTTGCGTTCAAAAATTATATCTGAATGTGTTGGATACTAGTTGTCATAAGCAGAATTTGATCGGCTTTGCTCTATATTTCCAATAAGCTGTAAAATCCAGAAGTAGCAGTCCTTTTGTGTTTTATGTAATCTGTTTTTGCATTTATCTTTGATAAGTTTTAACCAATGTTGGATATAACAGTATTTGAAAAAATTTAAAAGATGCAAGTTAAAAATTACTGAACTGAATTGACTTTATTTCTTATATCCTTCACATACATGAAGAGTAAAAATCTTTGCATTATGTCTCCATCTAAAATGTGCAATGTGCAATCATAGTAATTTATAATAAATAGAACAATCAATGTAATATAGAGTACACTCAAATCAGCGTGAGTTCATTAGACTGATGGCCTGGTGGAAGAAGCTATCCCAGAGCCTGTTGGTCTTGGCTTTTATGTTGCGATACAGTTTCTCGGATGGTAGCAGCTGGAATAGATTGTAGTTAGGGTGACTCGGGTCCCCAGTAATCCTACGAGCCCTGTTTACACACCTGTCCTTGTAAATGTCCTGAATTATGGGAAGTTTGCAACTACAGATGTGCTGGGCTGTCCACACCATTCTCTGCAGAGTCCTACGATTAAGGGAGGTACAGGTCCCAAACCAGGCAGTGATGCAACCAGTCAGAATGCTTTCAATTGTGCCCCTGTAGAAAGTTCTTAGGATTTGGGGGCCCATACCAAACTTCCTCAACCGTCTGAGGTGAAAGAGGTGCTGTTGTGCCTTTTTCACTACACTGGCGTGTAGAGACCACGTGAGGTCCTCGGTGATGTGGATGCTGAGGAACTTAAAGCTGTTCACCCTCTCAACTCCAGATCCATTGATGTCAATAGGGGTGAACCTGCCTCCATTCCTCCTGTAATCCACAACCAGCTCCTTTGTTTTTGCGACATTGAGGGAGAGGTTGTTTTCTTGACACCACTGTGTCAGGGAGATGACTTCTTCCCTGTAGGCCACCTTGTTATTTTTTGAGCTAAGGCCAATCTGTCTTAGCACTGTAGAGAAATAAAATGCAAGTTCCAAGATTTCCCCAAGCAAGGCAGAGAATGAGGGGCGACTTGGAAAGCTAGTGAAGTCCATTGTTCCAAATTTATTAATGACTGGTGAAAATGACATTGGCAGAAGACTAGAACTAAAATGCTCTGATGGTTAGTAAATAATGCACGGCTGTGGCAGAGGTTCAAAGCAAGAGAATTGAGAAAAACATAAACTGGTAGTCAAGCAGCATGGAAGCAAGTCCTCAGGTGATTGAGTTCATGTTTGCCATAGTATACCTAACATTGCTAATTAAATTTCCAGCACTCAATTCAAGTTACGGTGTTTGTTTAAACATTTGTTAAATGTCATTAGAGTACTTGCCCCCCTTTCCCCCACTTTCAGCTAGTGCTTTTGAGATTTCAGCAATCTTGTGTGGAAAAAAATTTTGCTCAAATCTTTTAAATTTTTTATCTTTTACCTTAAACCTATGCTCTCTAGTTTTACATACCTGTGGTAAGGATGAATTTTCTCGTTGTCTCTCTCATCTGTTTTTCCTGGTAATTTTGTATATCACATTCAGATCCCATTTGGTGTTCTTTACTTCAAAGCATCAAACACAACCTATCCGGTCTCTTATAGCTGAAATGCTCCATTGTTGGTATAGCCTACCTAATGCATTTAAAATCATAGATGGGAATTTCAACAGGCCTTTTTATTTGGAAAAATTCTCCACTTAATTATCAGAATAGCACCAGGGGTCCCAGCACCCTCAACAACTACTATACTATGATTGGAATTGCCTGAAGTTCCATACCTAGACCAGATTTTAGAAAACCTGATCACTTGACTGTCCTTCTACCTGCATACAGACAGAGGCTAAAGAACAAGACTTCAGAGACAAGAGCAATAGAGGTTGTTGTGAGAGTTAGAGGAGTGGCTATGGGATTGCTTCAAGTCGGTGGACTCAATCATATTCAAGGATTCATCAGAGGATCTGAATGAAGACAAGACAGTAGTCATGGGCTTTATATAAAAAAAACACTTGTCAGTGAGGGTGTCCCCACGAAATTATTCAGTCTTTCCTAACCAGAAGCCCTTGAGTAAACCATGAGATCCCCAATCTGCTGGGGACTAGATCAGTGGCATTCAGATTTGGTGATCAAGCAAGATGCAAGTGTCAGGTACAATTTCCTGAAAACCATATTGTCTGCGAAGTGTCAATTCTGGACCAAGCATGGATCACTGAAGGATGCTTGACAGTTGTATCAGGCCTCTTACAACATGAAACCAAGTGGCATAGGTGACAATAAGGCTTAGCTCGCATATGAGCTCCATGCCTTCTGTGTTCATTTTAGCAGTCAAAGCATGGAGGAAATTTCACTGGGGTGGGGTATCTGGCTGAGTACTGAAAACCTATGCTGATCAGCTGGCTGGAGAGTTCACGATATCTTTAACCTCTCGCTTCTGCAGCCTGAGGTAGCCACCTGCTTCAAGCAGACTTCATTTATACTGGGGGGGGGTTTAAGAATAATGTAGTAACCTTCCTCAATGACTATCATCCAGTATGTGATGAAACATAAACAGAAGTTTATGCCTCAGAAGTTACTTGGATCCACTCCAATTTGCCTGACAGCACAAACAGTCCACAACAGGTGCTATTTCATTGGCTCTTCAACCAACTCTGGAACATATGGACAGCAAAGGTGCATGCATCAAAATGCTCTTTATCAGCTAACAGATTGGTATACAATATTATCATCCCCTTAAAATTAATCATTGTTTCAAGGCCTTGGCCTTAATGCCCCCTTGTGCAACTGGATCCTCAATTTCCTTACCTGCAGATCTCAGTCAGTTTGGATAGGCAACAACATCTCTTCCATGATCTTCATCAACATAGGTGTACCACAAGGATGCATGCTTAGCTCCCGGTCTCCTGGCTTTGTACTTATGACTGAAGCTCTGCACAGCTCCAATGCCATATTTAAGTTTGCTGATGACACCTCTGCCGTAGGCCAAATCAAAGGTGGTGACAAATCAGCATATAGGAGGGGGATTGAAAATCTGCCTGAGTGGTACCACAACAGCAGCCTCTCAATCAGTGTCAGCAAGACCAAGGAGCTGATTATTAATTTTAATAGGAGGAAACCAGAAGTACATGAGCCAGTCCTCATCAGGGGATCAGAGGTGGAGAGGGTCAGCAACTTTAAATTCCTCAGTGTTTTAATTTTAGAGTAACTGCCCTGGGCCCAGCATGCAAGTGCAATTACAAAGCAAGCATGGCAGTACCTCTACTTGCCTCTCTCTCTCACTCTCTCGCTCTCGCTCTTGCTAGTACTCTCTCGCGCTCTCCCTCCCACTCTCTGTCTCCTGGAGGAGCTCAGCAGGTCAGAAATGAAAATGAATAAATGGTTGATGTTTCGGACGAAGACCCTTCTTCAAGACTTGTATAAATGTGTGCTGGAGAGTACATTGACTGGTAGCATCATGGCCTGGTATGGAAACATTAATGCCCTTGAACAGAAAACACTACAAAAAGTAGTGGATGCAGCCCAGTCCATCATGCTTAAAGCCCGCTCCATCATTGAGTACATCTACACAAAGTGCTGTTGCAAGAAAGCAGCATCTATCTTCAAGGACCCTCACCACTGAGGCCAAAGCTTTCTTCTCGCTGCTGCCATCCAGAAGAAGCTGCAGTAGCCTCAGGACCCACACCACCAGGTTCTTGATATTTATTGCTTACTTTTTTTTCTTTTGTATTTGCATATGTAACACCCTGGTTAAGATTTTTATTGCTATGCTGTAGGTATTTCATTTTAGCAGTTCTGTAAGAGCAGTGTATTCATTCTGCTTTCAGCTTGTTTGGTTTTGAGTTTAGATAAGAGGCTACTTATTCAACTTAGGAATGTGCTGTCAGCTAATCAAGATTGTGGAATTGGGAGAACATTCTGTAGAGCAGAGCACTGTGTTGAAGGTCTTTGTTGGCGGGAGATGGAAGAAGATGGAAAAAATGGCTGAGGATGACATCCCTGTTGCACAAGATGCTTTGTGCAGATGAATTACTTCAAGTAGGAAGAACCAGTACTCCTGTAGAAGACCTATTTCTTTGAGATGGATTTCGAGCTATGTGGAGAAGTTGGTGTGTGTGTGTGCGAGTGGCAGTCAAGTTCAAGATCACCACCAACTTAAGTGCATATTTGACTGTTTAAGAGTCAAAACAGTTTTTCTTTCTTTCATTCACTTAATAGCTGCTTGTTTAAATTAACATCCTTAAATATACTTTATAATTGTGTGCAGTGTACAAGCAACACACACAAGATGCTAGTGGAACGCAGCAGGCCAGGCAGCAACTATAGGACGAAGCACTGTTGACGTTTTGGGCTGAGACCCTTCGTCCTGTCAAAACATCACCAGTGCATATTCATATAGATGCTGCCTGGCCTGCTGCGTTCCACCAGCATTTTGTGTGTGTTGCTTGAATTTCCAGCATCTGCAGATTTCTTGCTGGGAGCAGTAAATCGCAAAGCATTCACACAAACCGGGGTTTGGGTGGGCGAGACATCCCAACCTCATGGATTTGGCGGGACCAAAATTGTATACAGCCTAGATGTACAAAGCTGGAGAAGGGTGCGTGTATCGATGAGAATCCAGTGCCTGTTAGCGAGGTGTTAATGAGCAAACACAAGGAAATCTACAGATGCTGGAAATTCAAACAACACACACAAAATGTTGGTGGAACACAGCAGGCCAGGCAGCATCTATAAGGAGAAGCACTGTCGATGTTTCGGGCCGAGACCCTTCGTCAGGACAAGAGCTGGTTAATGAGCTGGTTTTCCTGAGATGCCCAGTATAAGGGGGATTCATGTGGTTTGTTGTCTTTTTCACAGTGGTTGTTTGTCCATCCTGTTGCTAGCTATTACGTTTATTGAATTTACTCTATATTCCTGCAAGAAACCAAATCTCAGGATTAACTATAGGTCAGTGGGACTAGGCAGAAAAATGCCAAGAAGGCCTGTTTCTGTACTGTAATTTTTCTGTTTCTATTGCATATAGTGATATAGTGGCATTTATGTACTTTGATAATAAATTTACTTTGTATTTCAATAATTATCTGACTTAACTTTGATCCCTTCATGAACAAACATACTGTTAATTGGCTGTTCTGCTGTTATCTCACACCTTTTCTGTGGCTAGAGTAGATTTGAAAATTTCTGTCAGAGCCCCACCAATCATCTCCTTTGCCTCTTATAGCATCGTCGGATCAAGCCCTGGGGACTTGTCTAACTTCTAAGCCTCCATTGTAATTTGTGTTAAATTTTACCCATCCCTCTTCTTGAATTCTTTAGCTAGGATATTTTATTCAGTCAAGGGATGTGGCAGCATTTTAATTGCCCATCCCTAATCTTGAATGCCCTTGGTGGTGAGTACATATAAGAAATACAGTTGGCCCTCCATATCCGCGAGTTCTGCATGCGTGGATTCAACCAACTGCGTATCAGGAAAGCCCGGGAGTTCTCTCTCCAGCACTCGTTATTTGAGCATGTCCAGACTATTTTTTCTTGTCATTGTTCCCTAAACAATACAGTTATAACAACTATTTACATAGCACTTGCATTGTATTAGGTACTATAAGTAATCTAGAGAAGATTTAAAAGTACAGGCAGTCCCCGGGTTATGAACGAGTTCCGTTCCTGAGTCCGTCTTTAAGTTGGATTTGAAGTCAGAACAGGTACATCCGGTATTATTTAGTGTAAGTTAGTCAAACGTTTGTCTTTGTATATAGTATACATTTTACCTTTCTATGCATATAAAACACTTAAGAAACGCATGTATTTCAATAATTAAACCACTGTGTTGCTTAGTAATAATTGTAGTTTTCATTGGGGCAGGGCCTTTCATATGCTCCATTAAAATTGTTCCGATCGTTGACCGACTGTAGCCTATCGTTTTTCTGATGACGGATTGTGTTTCACCTCTTTCTGATCGCTTTATTACTTCCACTTTATTTTCAACCGTGATCGTGATTATTTTTGTGAACAGAAACACTGCGGATTCAGAGCTGCGCTGGGTCCTAAAGACCACCGCAGTGAGACAGGTTAAATAAGGTCCTGGGTTTCGCTGGGTCCTAAAGACCACCTAACTGGTCCTCTAAATAAGGGACTTGAGCATCCGTGTTTTTTGGTATCCGCGGGGGTTCTCGGAACCAATCTCCCGCGGATAAGGAGGGCTGACTGTATTCATCTATTCTCCAACTCCAAGAACAAATTGCCTCACTGGTCCCTAATGAGACCAGTTGTTTCCCTGTTTATCCTTTAGCCCTCATTATGCTCTTTTTTTTGAAATATTGCTTAATCTTGCTCACAATTGCTATTTTCTGTCCCACTCTTCACTTTCTTGATTACTGTTTTGTTAAGCTGCCTGCCACTCCCCTCTTAGTTTATACTCCTGTAAGCCCATTCCTGTTTCCAGTTTTAGAATATCAGGATTGTTACTTAGTAAATGAAAACTCTGTGTGGCATGTCACAGACATATTAGTTGGCTGTCATTAGCTCTCAAGTAAAAGTGGCGGAGAATATCACTTAAATCTTAAATGGTTTTCAAAGTTTTTCAGTGCAACTTAAAATGCAATTTAAAAAATCCAGTTTGATAACCTCAAAAGTTACTTTGCATGTGAAAGTATTTTTTAGTAGTCTAACTCAGTGCTGCTAGACAAATAACTTTGGTGCTGTGTGATATTTCTATCGTGTTCTTGGGGAAAATGGATTCTAAATAATGGCAGATGGTGACAGATGGTAAAGGTGATACAGGTAGTTGTGAAATCCAATAATATCTTTGTGGAGCTGTTTTAAAACAGTGAGTTTCTGTTTTTGCCATTATATATTCTTTTTTGATTGAGACATTTTTAAGTATGTTACCATTGGTTGTTTGTATATAATGCTCAGATAATGAACCATCAATTAACTACTTCTATCATTAATGCTTATATTAAAATATCATAGATTGGAAGAAATTTGTAAATTTAGAAATACCATTCTTCCTTTTCTTTCAATGTAAGTAATGAGATAACCCTAATCCTTTAGAGTATTTCCACAAGCCAGCAATAAAGATTAAAAAAAACTTTGTTCATAATGTAATGTGAGTAGTGCTGGCAAAGCCACTATTTATTGGCAAGCCCCAATTTACCTCGAGGAAGTACATCTAAGATCTTAACTGCTGTAATCCAGGATGTTATGGGATTCACACATTGTTGCTGTACAGAGTAATACATGTGAAGGAACAGCAATTTCCAAGCTGCAATGTTTAATTACTCAGAGAGGAACCTTTAGGATGTAGCATTCCCATGCATCTGCTGTCCTAGCCCTTCTTGGTGGTCAAGTCCTTGGTGTGTCGAAAAACCCATAGCAAATTGCCAGAGTGCATTTTGTGGGTGACATGCATTGGGCCCATGCTGTGCTGGTGGGAAAGGATTTTTAGTGTTGAGGATCAAATGCCATTTCAGTGGGTTGCTTTGTCCTTGATATTGTCAGACTTAAATATGCACTCAGGTGGAGTAGAGTTTTCTTTGCATCCTATACTTGTATCTTGTATGGTGATTTTTTTCCCCCTGCAATTATAGCTACTGAAATCTCTGGTTTGTGGTGACATTGAAGTGACTCTTGGACACACTAGAGTCTAAAGATGCTGGAATCTGAGCAAATATTAAACTGCTGGAGAACTCATTGGGTTGAACAGCATTTGTGAAAAGGAAAAGAATGTATTGACTTGTGTCAAAATCCTGCATCAGGACTTAAACTCTTGTTAGATGTTCATTATTTTACATCTGCATTACTTGGATGTTAACAATGTGGGGTGTTAGTCTGACAGAGCCTTTAAATTATGAAATTATTTGGAACTGATCACGTAAGCAGAAGTCAGTTCAATAATATTCTAGTTGTGTAGAATACGATGCTATTACGCTCTCTTTGTACAGTTTTGTCCAGCTGTGCATTGTGTATCATTGTTCCTTTCATTTTATCTTAAGTTTGAATCTTTGAAAGAGCACGTTCAGTGGGCAAAATATATATTTTTTTAAATATTTGATTACAGTCATAAACCTAAAACTATAAACACAAGAAATTCTGCAGATGCTGGAAATCCAGAGTAACACATGTAAAATGCTGGAAGAACTCGGCAGGTCAGACAGCATCTATAGAAATTAATAGACAGTCAATGTTTTGGGCTGAGACCTTTCTTCGGGACTGGAAAGGAAGGGGAAAGATGGCAGGATAGAAAGGTGGGTGGAGGGTATGGAGGACGAGCTAGAAGGTGATGGGTGAAGCCAGGTGTGTAGGAAAGGTGATGGGCAGGTGAGGAGAAAGGGCAAGAGGCCAATGGGGAATAGAAGAGGAGGGAAGGGGAAAAATAAATATTTTACCAGAAGGAGAAATCAATAAGCATACCATCAGGCAGAATATAAGGTGTTACTCCTCCACCCTGAGAGTGGCCTCATCGTAGCAAAAGAGGATGTCATGGACCGACATGTGGGAATGGGAATGGGGATAGGAATTAAAATGTTTGGCCACTTTGGGTGGATACAACAGAGGAGTTTGACAAGGCATTCCTCCAGTATATGTTGGGTTTCACTAGTGTAGAGGAAACCACTTCAGGAGCACCAGATACAATAGATTACTCCAACAGATTTGCAGGAGAAGTGTTGCCTCATCTTGAAGGATTGGGACCCTGAATGGTGGTAAGAGAGGAGGTGAACAGGTCCATGTAACTCTTCTGTCACTTGCAAGGATATGTGCCAGGAGGGAGATTAATAGACAGGGACTAATAGACAAGGGAATCACAGAGGGAGCAATCCCTGTGGAAAGCAGAGAGTGGGGAAAAATAAAGATGTGTTTGCTGATAGGATCCTGTTGAAGATGGCAGATGTGGATGATGTGTTGAATATGGAGGGTCACGGGGTGGTAGTTGAGACAAGAGGGACTCTATCCCTGTTAAGGTGGTGGGAAGATGAAGTGAGTGCGGATGTCTGGGAAACAGAAGATGTGGGTGAGGGCAGCATCAGTGGTGGAGGAAGGGAAACCCATCCTTTGAAGAAGGAAGGCATTTCTGACGTTCTGGAAAGGAAAGCCTCATCCTGAGAACAGATAAGGCAGAGATGCAGGAACTGAGACAAGGAACTGTAAACATTGCATTTTTACAGGAGATGGGATGGGGAGAGATTTGGTCAAGATAGCTGTGGAAATAAGTAGGCTTATAAAAGATGTTGATAAACAGTTTGTCTCCAGAGATGGAGCCAGAGTGATTGAGAAATGGGAAAGAAATGTAAGAAATGGGCCATGAATTTAAGGGAAGGGTGGAAGTTGGAGGCAAAGTTGATTAAATTGATGAGCTCAGCATGGGTGCATGAAGCAGCACCAAAGCAGATGTCATTGTAGTGCAGGAAGAGTTGGAGAGCATTACTAGGGAAGGTTTGGAACATGTACTGTTTTACATTGCCGACAAAAAGGCAAGCTTAGCTGGGGCCTATTTGGGTGCACATGGCTACCTCTTGTGTTTGGAGAAAGTGGGAGGAGACAAAGGAGAAATTGTTGTGGTTGAAGACCATTTCTGCCAGATGGAGGAAGTGATGGTGGAGGGGAACTGGTTGGATCTTTTGTTGAAAAAGAAGCAAAAAACTTTAAAGCTGCTTTGATGAGGGATAGAAATGTATAGGGACTGGAAATCCATGGTGAAAATGAGGCAGTCAGGGCCAGGAAATTGGAAGGTGTGGAGATGGAGAGTTTGTGAATTATGCTGGATGTAGGTGGATGGGACTGAACCAAGAGGGATAGAATGGAGTCGAGGTATGCAAACATGGGTTCAGAGAGGCAGGAGCAGGCAAGTACAGTGGACCTACCCAGGCAACCAGGATTGTGGATCTTGGGTAGAAGGTAGAAATAAGCAGTCCAGGGTAACTGAACTGAGTTTGGTGGCAGTGATTGGGACTTCTCCAGAGTTAATGAGCTATTTTTAAAACATTGAGTGAGTGTCTTCAGGCTCCTGTCCCTCCTCCTTGATGTTAGCAATGATGCAGTTGGCTGAGTTTGTAACTTTCTGCAATTTTTTTCCCATTCTGTGCAGTGACCCCTCCATACCAGATAGTGGATCAACAGTTGGAAGGCTTTCCAGGGTACATCTGTAAAAATTTGCTAGAGTCTTTGGTGACATATCAATTCTCCTCAAACTCCTATTGAAATATAGCCACTCCATGTCCTCTTTATAATTTCATCAGTATATTGGGCCACTGATTGATCTCCAGAGATGTTGACACCCAGGAACTTGAAACAGCCTTTCCTTTCCACTGCTGATCCATTGATGAGGACTGGTTTGTATTCCTTTGACTTCCCCTTTCTGAAGTCCACAACCAATTCCTTCATCTTACTGATGTTTAGTGCAAGACCGTTGTGACATCACTCAACTAATTGATCGATCTCATTAGTTGGATGGAAAGCCAGCTGAATAAAATTCTCAATACATACTAGTTCTGTTTGGTTCTTTCAGCTGTTGCTGACATTGAGCATCCTTTTTAAGAGATATTTCTAGAAAATAAACTAGGAAGCTACTTCATGAAGTTGAAAATGTACAAAAAAATAAGAATTTTTCTTTGTAATTAATAATATATTCTAATTTGCAATACAGGTAGTCCCCGAGTTACGAACGTCCGACTTACGGACAACTTGTACTTATAAACCGAGGAAGGAGAACGCCGTCCACCATTTTAAGTTGGATCGCGATGCAGTCCGCCATTTTAAGTCCTTGCCGTTGACACTGTGTTGAGTGTTTAACTTTGTATTTGGCTTAAAATTTTCTTAGTAAGATTCACCCTGACCCCGCCCCCCCCCCCACCTCCCGTTCCGGTCGGCTGGTGGCACAGTGAGATCAGCACCAGGCTGGAGAACAGAGTTTCCCGAGTTCGATCCAGTGATAGACCGCTCCAGTGCTGGGTTGATGTTGATCCAGTGACTCCCGTACCATCCGTGCTGGGTTGATGTCGAACTCGCAACTCGACCTCGAAAAAAAAACCCACTACCACCTCCAGTTTAAATTCCCATGCGCAATATTGTGGATGATCAAATACCCAAACCCAGCACAGCCCCCAGTTGTCCCATTTAGCCTGTCTCAATGCGGTGCCCCTTAGGACCCAGCGGACCTCAGGAGCCGCCACCTGCAGCGTTTCTGTTCCAATTTCCAAGTGGAAATAATAAAGAGGTGAAACGCCATCGGTCATTGGAAGAGCATTAAGCTATAGCTGGTCAACGATCGGAACAATTTTAAAGGATAATGGATAAAGTAAGAATAATGGAGCATGTGAAAGGCACAGCCCCGATGAAAGCTACAATTATTACTAAGCAACGCAGTGGTTTAGTTATTGGAATACATACGTTTCTTAAGTGTTTTATATGCATAGAAAGGTAACGTTTGACTAACTGACGCTAAATAATACTGGATGTACTTGTTCCGACTTCCGTACAAATCCGACTTAAAGACGGACTCAGGAACAGAACTCGTACGTAACCCAGGGACTGCCTGTATATAACAGTGATCAAAAATTCTATCTCCTTTATCATAGCATTGGAGAGGGATAGGAACAGACAAGTTAGGAAAGCATTTAATTGGAGTAAGGGGAAATATGAAACTATCAGGCAGGAACTTGGAAGCATAAATTAGGAACAGATGTTCTCCTCAGGGAAATGTATGGTAGAAATGTGGCAAATGTTCAGGGGATATTTGTGTGGCGTTCCGATGCGACGGAAAGGATGGTAGAGTACAGAAACCGTGATGTACAAAGGCTGTTGAAAATCTAGTCAAAAAGGAGATTGCTGAGCACTTTGGCAATGATCTTTGCATCATCAATGGGGAATGAGAGAGGTTCCAGACGATTGGAGGGTTGCAGGTGGTGTTCCTTTATTCAAGAAAGGGAGTAGAGATAGCCCAGGAAATTATAGATCAGTGAGTGTAACTTCAGTGGGTGGTAAGTTGATGGAAAAGATCCTGAAAGGCAGGATTTATGAACATTTGGAGAGACATAATATGATTAGAGATAGTCAGCCTGGCTTTGTCAAGGGCAGGTCTTGCCTTACAAGCCTGATTGAATTTTTTGAGGATGTGACTAAACACATTGATGAAGGTAGAGCAGTAGATGTACTATATATGGATTTCAGCAAGGCATTTGACAAGGTACTCCATGCAAGGCTTATTGAGAAAATAAGGAGGCACGGGAACCAAGGGGACCTCGCATTGTGGATCCAGAATTGGCTTGCCCACAGAAGGCAAAGGGTGGTTCTAGACAGGTCAATTTCTGCATGGAGGTTGGTGACCAGTAGTGTGCCTCATGGATCTGTTCTGAGACCCCCTTCTCTTCATGATGTTTATAAATGACCTGGATGAGGAAGTGGAGGGATGGGTTAGTAAATTCGCTGATGACACAAAGGTTGGGGGTGTTGTGGATAGTGTGGAGGGGTGTCAGAGGTTACAATGAGACATTGATAGGATGCAAAACTGGGCTGAGAAGTGGCAGGCGGAGTTCAACCCAGGTAAGTGTGAGGTGGTTCATTTTACTAAGTCAAATATGATGGCAGAGTGTAGTATTAATGGTAAAACTTTTGGCAGTCTGGAGGATCAGAGGGATCTTGGGGTCTGAGTCCATAGGACACTCAAAGCTGCTGCACAGGTTGACTCAGTGGTTAAGAAGGTATACAGTGCATTGGCCTTCATTCACCATGGGACTGAGTTTAAGAGCCGAGAGGTAATGTTACAGCTATGTAGGACCCTGGTCAGACCCCGCTTGGAATACTGTGCTCAATTCGGGTCACCTCACTACAACAAGGATGTGGAAACCATAGAAAGGGTGCAGAGGAGATTTACAAGGATGTTGCCTGGATTGGGGAGCATGCCTTATGAGAATAGGTTGAGTGAACTCAGCCTTTTCTCTTTGGAGCAGCGGAGGATGAGAGGTGACCTGATAGAGGTGTATAAGATGATGAGAGGCATTGATTGTGTGGATAGTCAGAGGCTTTTTCCCAGGGCTGAAATGGCTAACCAAAGAAAGCATAGTTTTACGATGCTGGAAGTAGGTACAGAGAAGATGTCAGGGATAAGTATTTTTTAACGCAGAGAGTGGTGAGTGCATGGTATGGGCTGCCGGCAATGGTGGTGATGGAGGCAGATACGATAGGGTCTTTTAAGGGACTCCTGGATAGGTACATGGAGCTTGGAAAAATAGAGGGCTATAGGTAATTTCTAAAGTAAGAACATGTTCAGCACAGCATTATGGGCGGAAGGGCCTGTATTGTGCTGTAGGTTTCCCATGTTTCTATTTTCTAGCAATTTTTTTTTCAGGTTTTATCAATTTTAATTTAGTTTTTTTTCTGTAATGGATGTAGCTATCAGATCAAATACTAAGACTGCTGTTTAACAAAAGTTATGAATATTTAGAGTCATATTGGTAGTTTGAGATGTTGACTGGCTTTATGGTGCTCCACACATTACATATAATTTCAAATATTTTTAACTCTGAAATAATGGTCCTTTATTTTAATTTGATATTATGGTCAATATGAATGAACATTTAGTCAAGTCTGATAATTGATAAATTACCATTCATGCCTCAAAATATGTTACTTATGTTAGTTGTATGTTAGTTATATCTGTGATTAACAAGCCTATAGACTGAGCCATCTCATAAAAGTAGAACATAGATTTTAGAAAGTTCTTTTATTTTTCTCACTCACATTCATCTGTGTTGTTTCATCTGGTACTTTGAAACAATCTGCACTACTTTAGATTTCACGTATTAAGGTGAAACCTTGTTAATAGGTTGGAAACAGAAACAAACCTCTTAATACGCTTAAATAGCCTGCAAACTTCACAGCTGATGAAATACTTTTGAATAAGTGTTCTCCTGACAATGTAATATGGTGTGCTTCAGAATTGCACTGTTTTGCCATTCTAATTTGGGACAGTGAGAAAGTTACCACTTTAATGATTCATCTTACAAAATATTCATCATATTACCACATTAGGTGAAGGCCTCATTTTCTGCTGAATGCAAGATGTAACTTTGTGGCACGCTGGACTCCTTGTATTCCATGTTCTATTTGGCTGCATTTATTGGATTCACCTCTGGCTACTGTTGTTATAAATGATTTTATCATAGACCACATTGGTCTACTATTGTGCATTAAAAATCTCAGATTAGAAAACATCATGGCAAGTATCATAATTTTGTATTGTTATGCCCTTCTATTAAACTTCAGTTGCTGTTATTGTGACACCTAATTCCATCTTTTTCACAATTTAACAGCATTGTAAATGTTTTTACTGTAACTGGAAGATTATTTTCATATTTTATGTGAACCAAAATTATTCTTTTGGGTGAAATGTCATTTCAGTCCAAGTTTTATCTACAGTGAGCTGATACTACATGAATGTTTCATTGGCTAATTTGCATAGCAAGGGCTCTCTTTGTGTCATGCTATTATCTAACCAGATATTGAGAGAAAATATACACTGAGTGGTAGGAAATGATGCTTACGGGATCTATGTCTAAAGTGAAGGATATAGAACTACTGACTGACATACACCTCTGTCTTTTTCCCTGATATATTTTAGATGGTTTTTTTAATTAGCCAAAGGAAAATAAAGAAACATACAGTATAAGCCTTCATTCACATCATTGTGTGTTTAATAATTGGTAACAATAATAAAATGTAAAGAGCCATGCAAGTTTCAAAGATAATATGCAGCAATATCTACATGCATGCCTGGCATTTACTGCACTAGATGAAACAGAATGATGAATGTTCTGCAAGATGAATGAATTATCCTACAACAGAACCTGAAGTGCAACCTGTGACCATTATCGTATAAATGTGCATTGTATGTTTACGATATTGGAGATAATGGTGTGGAACAGTTGATTACTCAAGATAGCAGTCTTTACTTACAAAGAGGCAAAATTTAAACAATGTGTCTTTTATTGATATAATGCAAAACAATAGAATAAAATAATAAACACGAGGAAATCTGCAGATGCTGGAAATTCAAACAACAACACACACAAAATGCTGGTAGAACACAGCAGGCTAGGCAGCATCTAGAAGGAGAAGCACTGTCGACGTTTCGGGCCGAGACCCTTCGTCATTATTAGAATAAAATAATGATTGGAAAGAGACATTAAAATAAATATATTTGCAATGTTTTGTCCAAGATGTTGATGTTAGAACCTTCTTGACAGGGGGCAGGGGTTCCCATCCTTTTTTATGCCATGGACCTCTACCATTTACTGAACGGTCTGTGGACTCCATGTTAGGAACCCCTGTACTTGTATAATATTCCAGTATAAGGTGTTGTGTGTACTCAAACCTATACTTCAATAGAGCTAAATTTTCTGTGTTTTCGTTTGTTGAAAACATGTACGTATGTACTACAATATTAAGTGACAAAATTGATTGTTAAAGTATTTTTACTGTAAATGATCATTTTCAGATATTGAGTAGAGTTAATTAATTTTTTCTGGAATGTTCAGATAAATTAAACAGTTTTGTACTCAGTTGTCTAATGATTATCCAGGTTCCTCTTATTTTTTTTGTAAGTAATTTGATTCTTTCTGTCTTTCTTTTGCCATATGGTTGTATCCTTTTTATTCATGGCATCAATGTTAAGTTTTGTTCTTTAATGCTTTTTTTTGAGTTTAGGTGTGAGTTCAGGGAGGGAGTTTGTTAATAGTCTGGTTCATCTTTTATATTATGATGGCGTTGGAAGTAAGGGAGGAGATAGTTGGGGACCTGACAAAGATTTTCATTAGTTACAGGCAAGGCAGTAGAAAATCAGACAGTAGCTAATATTGTTTGTTTAAAAAGGGCAGCAGGGATTAGCCTGGTAACTACAGATTTGTGTTTATGGTGGGGAAATTTTTGGAGAAAATCCTGAGGGATATAGGATGTATGTGTATTTGGAGAAACAGGGAATTGATCGGGAATAGTTAGGATGGCTTTGTGTTAGGGAGATTTTGTCTTAATAAATTGTTTTTTTGAAATAATAGGAAAATTATGAAAGCACAGCAGGCATTAAAACATAGAAGAGTCAGGCACAGGAATCCATATTCCTCCATTCCTGTGTTTTCATTTGCCTCTTTATGACATTATCTACTGTATATGGACTTTTGCATGCTAAGCTGCTCCAGAAGGTCAAGGCATATGGATATCCAAGGCAAGCTGGCTACTTGAATCCAAAATTGACTTTCAAGATTCAAGATGCAAAAACTTTATTGTCATTCTAACCGTACATCAGCTCTGCAGGGCAGAATGAGACAGCGTTTCCCAGGAGCAGTCCAATCATAACATAACAAACGCAACACTAAATAATAAACATAACAATAAATAGTAAAACACAACAGCCACATGTCAGTTAAAAACAAGTTATAAGTATCCAGTGCAAGTTAGTGTCCAAAGCAGAGTCAGGTAGAGCAGCTATTTAGCAGTTTGACTGCCTGTGATAAGAGGCAGAGGTGGTGGAAGAAGAAGGTCTACATGATGTCTGTCACTAGTAGTATGAGCACACATTAACTTGGATGTATATCTAGGAAGTATGATGAGCAAATCTCTAGATGACACAAAAACTGAGGTAAGTAGTTTCAAGTTGCTGTACAAGTCAGATGGAAAGTGGGGTGATTCATTGGCAGATGGAATTTCATCTGAATAAGTGTGAAGTGATGGCTTTGAAAAGGCAGGTAAGTGTAGGACTTGTACAGTAAATGGTAGGACACTTAAGAATGTTGATGAACAGAGTGACCTTGCGATTCAAGTCCACGTATCTTTCAAGGTTGCCACATAGATACATAGGATGGTGAAGCAGACATACTGTATTCTTAGCTTCATGGACTGGGGCAAAAAGTTTAAAAGTTGAAAGGTTGGGTTAAGCTTTTAGAAAATAGTAGAGAAACCACAGCTGTAATCACTGTTACCACAGGGAAGATGTGATTGCACTCGCCAGTCTGGAGAAGATCACCAGAACATTGCCTTAATGTTGCCTTAATTGCCTTAATGGGGGATTATATGAGAGGCGGGGTTTGAGGGTCAGCACAACATTGTGGGCCGAAGGGCCTGTAATGTGCTGTATTATTCTATGTTCTATGTTAATTGGTGGACTATAGTTGCAGGGTTAGTTTGGATAAGCTATGTTTGCTTTCTATAGAGCAAAGGAGACGGTGATTAGTAACCTGACTGAGGTATCTAACATTACAGGAAGCATAAATAGAGTTGATAGAAGTTTTCCCCATGGTAAGAAAAGACAGGAGGGTATAGCTTTAATGAGAGAGGAATAATGAGTTTTAAAGATTTGAGGGAGATGTTTTAAAAGAGTGGTCTGGAGCATGCTGGCAAAAGAGGAAATGATTCAATGATGTTTAAGTGGTATTTAGACAGACATTTGAATAGACGATGAATTGAATGATGTGGAGAGAAGTACAGTACAGCGCAGGAACATGCCCGTGATATTGGTGCCTAACATAATGCCAAATTAAACTGAATTTCTGTTCCTTGCACATGTTACATATTCCTCCATTGCATGCATATTCATGTACCTACCTCAAACTCTTAGCACCCCTATCATATCTGCTTCCACTGGAATCCCTGACAGCCTGTTCCAGGCACCTGTATATACTTCTTTTAAATGCCCCATTATTTCCTTAAATTTCTCCCCTTAAACGCATGTCTGTAATATTTGACATTTCTATCCTGGGGGAAAGAAAGATTTGACTGTCCCTATTCCAATTAAGCCACTTATCATTTTATAAACTTCATAAACACAATGTCCTGATGAAAGGTCAGCCCGAAACGTCAACTTTTTCTCTTTTCCCTAAATGCTGCCAGCCCTGCTGAGTTCCTCCAGCATTTTGTGTGTGTTGCTTGAACATCATATCCATTGTATTGAATGACGTATTGCAGAATTCCCCTTGCTTAACATAAATTTAATTATTGCCTAGGAATGAGCTGGACTGAGAAGAGCAGCTAGTAAATGCGTATTAACATTGAGGCTGTTTTACTTGTATCTGCAAATGATTGGAATTCAATCAAAAGCCTGTTTACCATGTATTGTACTGTGTATTTCAGTGGAAACAGTAGATTGTCAGGTGGGAAGAAAAAAAATCTGAAAGGCCAAACATTATCAAGTAATTTTATTTTATCTATTGCTACATATTTGTATATCATCTTTCAATTGGAGTTTTCTGTGTACTGTTTTAAGTGATAATAAATGCTTGTTTCACTGACTGATGCTCTGAAGACATTTGCTATTAAAACAATTGTAATTCTATTTGTAGAGTAACTGGTAAAATCATATTCTTTGATCAGAATTCCTAGCATAGCCCAGATGTTGCTGGAGTGATAATGATTTAAGATGGATTTTATGAAACTCTCTGTGCTATGTACTCAATTAGCTATACATTATAAATGGAGAAATTTTGTATACTAACAGGTTGAAAGTTGAGGGTATAATATCATTTTTTAAAAAGAGACAATATATATTCTCATGCATACTTCTAAACGTGTTGTAAGGTCATGGACAGTTACTTATTTTTCTTAAAAGATGGTACCAAGAGGGTTGTTGAAAAGAAACTAAAAATAATACCTGTACCAAATTTGTGTACAGAATTTATTCACACCAACTGGTACAGAGAAGTTAAATTGTGTATATGTCAAAAGTTTCCTGGAAGTGAGATATCATTTAGAGTGCTGTTTTTGTGCAAGAGTGACAAAAATGTGGCAAAACTATTAAAATGAAATTATTTTAAAATGAAGTATCAAATCGCAGACTATCTGCCAACCAACATTAATTGTCTAGACATGTTGCTGGCAAAGTGACTACTAGCAACTCTGTTCTCTGCTAATTTTCATTGTTCCTGTGATATCTCTCACTCTGCCTCTAAAATTCTGCTTTATCAGTCTTTATTTTGGCACAATCTAGTCTTCCATTTTCTTGGAGTACATGCAGAATCGGGTGGTGTGGTGGTGATAGGTTTCTACCAAAAGGGGGTGTAAGGTGCTCCCCACCACTAGCCTGCAGGTCACCTTTGGGCAAGAACACTTGCTTAATCAGGGTCATGTGAAGCCATGGGAGCAGGTTATGGATGGTCGTATAGCAGCTGGTGCATATCACAAATCCTGGTTATGCAACCACAGATGGCAGGCTGAGTATTGATAATGGCTAGGGTCACCCATCTAGTAAAGATGCTTCATGGTCATTGAAAGACCATGATCACCTACATCATACAACCCAGCACATAATGAAAGAATAACATACAAAATGTTTTGGCTAAGAACAGCAGTTTAAATGTACTTTTCACAAAGATATGTATAAGGAAATTTTAATTAGAAATATCATAGAAACATAGAAAACCTACAGCACAATACAGGTTCTTCGGCCCACAATGCTGCCAAACATGTACTTACTTTAGAAATTACTTAGGGTTACCCATAGCCCTCTATATTTTCTAAACTCTATGTACCTGTCCAGGAGTCTCTTAAAAGACCCTATCATATCTGCCTCCACCACCATTGCAGGTGAGAGTTGTTGGGTGCATGAGCAAGGAAAATTTTTTATTAAGATTTTAAGATAAGACCATAAGACATGGGAGCAGAAGTAAGCCATTTGGCTCGTTGAGTCTGCTTTACTATTTCATCATGGCTGATCCATTTTTCCCCCCTCTCCCCTGTATCCCCTAATGCCCTGACAAATCTATCAACCTTTGCCTTAAATATACATAAAGACGGGCTCCATGGCTGTCTGTGGCAAAAAAATTCCACAGATTCACCACTTTCTGGCTAAAGAAATTCCTTCTCATCTCTGTTCTAAAAGGATACCCCTCTATTTTGAGACTATGTCCTCTGGTCTTAGACTCTCCCACCATTGGAAACATCCTCTTCACATCTACTCTATCAAGGCCTTTCACCATTCGATAGGTTTCAATGAGGTCACCCCTCATTCTTCTGAATTCTAGTGAATACAGGCCCGGAGCCATCAAATGTTCTTCATATGACAAGCCATCCAATCCTGGAATAATTTTTTGAACCTCCTTTGAGCCTCTCCAGTTTCAGCACATCCCTTCTAAGATAAGGGGCACAAAACTGCTCACAATACTCCAAGTGAAGGCTCACCTGTGCTTTATAAAGCCTCAACATTACATCCTTGCTTTTATATTGTAGTCCTCTTGAAATGAGGGTGTCATACAACGCGGCACCTAATAAATGACTGACTCACAGATTGTTTTAGCTAAGAACAGCCATTTAAATGTACTTTTTGAAAAGATATGTATAAGGAAATTCTAATTTGAAATATAAGGTGAGAAATTGTTGGGTGTTTGCTGAACTCATGAACAAGGAGTGTGAGATCTGTTGGAAAAGTTTTTAATTAAGATTTTCTGATAGATATGTGTATATTTTTCTCTGTGAATATGTGAAACTTAGAAATAAGGACTGAAGTTTCAGTTTCTTGTGAAATACTTTGCATTATAATGAAAATGAATACCTATGTCAACATTTTATGATTTTGACACTTTTAACTCAAATATGCCTGAATGATTAATACTTTGAATAAATTTAGCCTTAAGAATTATAATCCATGACAAACTTGTCCTTTATTTATGTGCCTTGCTAGGTGTTAGAAGACAATGATTATGGCCGTGCTGTTGACTGGTGGGGTCTCGGTGTTGTTATGTATGAAATGATGTGTGGCCGACTACCCTTTTACAATCAGGACCATGAGAAGCTTTTTGAATTGATCCTAATGGAGGACATTAAATTTCCCAGAACCCTATCGTCTGATGCAAAATCATTGCTGTCAGGATTGCTTATAAAAGATCCAAATAAAAGGTAAATATGACACTTCGAAAGCATGTTCATATGTTTATACTACATGATAGTTTATTTCCAGATTGTTAGCTATACTGTTTCTTAGATAATCTTTGGAACAAAATCATTGCCAAATTGACAGAGTACACCATTTAAACAATTACAGTATAGGTTCAAAAAAGTATGTGAACCTCTGGGGTAATGCCTTCTACAAAAGCTATTTGCACGGTGGTCAGCAGCACAGGAGCGCCGCAGGGAACCGTACTCTCTCCGGTCCTGTTCACCCTGTACACATCAGACTTCCAATATAACTCGGAGTCCTGCCATGTGCAGAAGTTCGCTGATGACACGGCCATAGTGGGGTGTGTCAGGAATGGACAGGAGGAGGAGTATAGGAAACTGATACAGGACTTTGTGATGTGGTGCAACTCAAACTACCTGCGTCTCAATATCACCAAGTCCAAGGAGATGGTGGTGGACTTTAGGAGATCTAGGCCTCATATGGAGCCAGTGATCATTAATGGAGAATGTGTGGAGCAGGTTAAGACCTACAAGTATCTGGGAGTACAGTTAGACGAGAAGCTAGACTGGACTGCCAACACAGATGCCTTGTGCAGGAAGGCACAGAGTCGACTGTACTTCCTTAGAAGGTTGGCGTCATTCAATGTCTGTAGTGAGATGCTGAAGATGTTCTATAGGTCAGTTGTGGAGAGCGCCCTCTTCTTTGTGGTGGCGTGTTGGGGAGGAAGCATTAAGAAAAGGGACGCCTCACGTCTTAATAAGCTGGTAAGGAAGGCGGGCTCTGTCGTGGGCAAAGTACTGGAGAGTTTAACATCGGTAGCTGAGCGAAGGGCGCTGAGTAGGCTACGGTCAATTATGGAAAACTCTGAACATCCTCTACATAGCACCATCCAGAGACAGAGAAGCAGTTTCAGCGACAGGTTACTATCGATGCAATGCTCCTCAGACAGGATGAAGAGGTCAATACTCCCCAATGCCATTAGGCTTTACAATTCAACCGCCAGGACTTAAGAACTTTTTAAAAGCTATTATTAATGCTTTTTGAGATAGTGATTTAGATGCATATCATATTTTTTACTGAGTTAAGTATTGTATGTAATTAGTTTTGCTACAACAAGTGTATGGGACAGTGGAAAAAAAGTTGAATTTCCCCATGGGGATGAATAAAGTATCTATCTATCTATCTATCAGATGTTCTAGTCAATGAGATGAGATTGGAGATGTGGGTTGTAGAAGTCCCCTGCCATATAAAAAAAAGACAGGTTACTGGTGGATCCTGCACTCCTCTAGAAAGATATGCTAATATGCACCATGCCTCGATCAAACAGCTTTCAGAAGACCTTAGAAGAATTGTAGAGATGCATGAATTTGGAAAAAGTTACAAAAGCATTTCTAACCGGAGTATTCATCAGTCAACAGTGAGAGAAATTGTCTACAAATAGAAGAAATTCAGTACTGTTGCTACTCTCCCTAGGAGCATACGTGCAATGCTGAAAGAGGTGGGAAAAAAAACCCAAGAGTAACAGCAAAAGAACTGCAGAAATCCCTAGAATTTGCTAAAGTCTCTTCATGTGTCCACTATAAGAAAAATACTGAACAAGAATGGTGTTCATGGAAGGACACCACGGAAGAAACCACTGCTCTCCAAACATGAAACAAAACAATTGCTGCATATCTCAGGTTTGCAAAAAAGCCCACCTAGATGTTCTACAGCACTTCTGGGACAGTGTTCTGTGGACAGATGAGACAAAAGTTGAACTTGTTGGGAGAAATGCATACCACTACGTTTGGAGGAAATAGTGCACTGCATGCCAACGCCAAAACCTCATCCCAACTGTGAAACAAGGTGTAAAGAGCATCATGGAAGGGCCTAAACAGCTTGCAATCATTGACGGAACAATGAATTCAAAATTGTAACAAGATATTTTACAGGAGAATGTCAGGGAAGCGGCCTGTCACTTGGATGCTCAGTAGAAGTTGGATGCTGCAATAGACAATGATCTGAAACACAAGAGAATGGTTTAAGAAGAAGAAAATTTGTGCTTTGGAATGGCCAAGTTAAAGTCTAGACCTTAACTCAATTGAGATGCTGTGGCATGACCTTAAAGAAATCTGTTCATGCTTGGTTTCCCAAGATTATTAATGAATTGAAACAGTTTTGTATGGAGGAATGATCTAAAATTCCTCCTCATCATTGTGCAAGTCTGATCAGCAGCTACAGGAAATGTTTGTTGGTGGTTATTGCTGCTGAAAGAGGATCTACTAGTTATTAGTACAAGGGTTCACATACTTCTTCCAGCCTGGACCGTGAATGATTTGACAATGTGTTCAATGAAGACATGAAAAGTGCAATTGTTTGTGTGTTATTAGTTGAGGGGGGTGGCGTTTGTCTATTATTGTGACTAAAGGAAGATCAGACCACATTTTTAAAGTAATTAATGCAGAAAACCAGGTAATTGCAAAAGATTCAAAAACTTTTTCTTGTAACTGTATGTGTCTAAGACTTTTGCACAGTACTGTATAGCTCAATATTTCAATTCCAGACCCTGCATCAGGACAGTCAATTTGCACACTTTGTCTCTAAATTCATTCATAGTGGTAGAGCACATAAAGCTACAGGGAGTCATTACTTTTAACTTTTGCAGTATAAAGCACATGGGCATGATGTGCATCCTAAAGTTAATGATGAAAAAGTAACTCTTTCTCTTGCTTTGATCAGATTTGCAGTAGCATTGTGCTCAACAGGATACATACATGGAAAATATCATTTAAACAGATACAGTTAGATAAGACAGAACAACCTACTTGCATATTAGTTTCTTTATAGTCTCTGTAATCAGTGCTTTGATTTTTTTAAATCTAAACTCTTGGGAATAAAGAGAAGCAGAAATTAGAAGACTATAAGATATAGAAGCAGAATTAGGCCATTTGGCCCATTGAACTTTACTGAATAACATCTGGTAAGATGAAAAATGGATGGCAATAACAAACTAAAATACATAATATTTAGCTGAAAATGGATGGGTGTGTTTAAAATAAGTTTCTCTGAAAGGTCTAAATACTTTTACTGTAAATTTAAAATTAATAAACAACCAGCAGACTGTACACTACTTTGTAAATAGTGTTGGGCATGATTACCAATCTACCATTCCTCAAATATTCCACATGAGTATCTTGTTAAATGTAATTGTGAATGGTGAGGTCATTTTGAGCTCAGTACATGATGTACATGGTTGAGCTCCAAAAACATAATGTTTTGATTTTCATGTGCAGTTACTTTACATCAGCATTATTATATGAGGTCCTAACTATGCAATCTGCAGAAGATAATACTTCATATTAATGTATTTTAAAAAGATTTAAAGTGATTTATAAAACTTGGCATCCCACTTGGTGGCACAATAATATCAGCGCCGCACTCTAGAGCGAAGGTTCCCGAGTTCAAATCCAAGTTGGGTTGAGCGTCAAGCTAGCAACTCGGCCTTGTAAAAACAAGAATAGCTTGCTATGGAAACACCGTCAAAAGACAGTGCCCGGATAACTCCACTGCTGAGTTAAGGGCTATTCTTCTTCTTCATAAAACTTGGCATGTCCCTTAATGCTCGTGTTTATTCTGTTAGTGATTCTTTTCCTTTGAATCCTGAAATGAAATGTTAAATTGTGTAGTTGGTCAAAAAAATCCATGAAACTGATACAGCTTTCAATTAGAGCTTATAGCTGAGAAGCAAGTATATTTTAAGAAAGCTTCGCATCTAGCATGAAATGTGATGCCTATGCAAACTAGCATGCTGGTTTTAATATTATTGCATGTCGTGTGTCTTTGCATGTGGTTAGTTAGTTGATGTGCTCCTTTATTAAGGTAGGAATATGTTTCCATAAAATGAACAGTGCCATTCTATTGTAATGGTGTTATCTGTTCCTAAAAAAATCACACACATAGCCACAAGTTCAAATGAGTCTGGCAGAGATATACTTAAATTTAGAGATCATTGGCTCCATCCATTCAAGTTGGTGCTGAAAACAAAAACAAAAGTAAAAAAGGAAATATTCTTTGACCCATGTATAGCTTGATTTGCTGAGAGCATTAAAGCTCATCTGTTTGGACGTACCAACCAAGTAATATGTAGTAGATTTCTTAGTATAAGCTTACATCTTAACATAACAGTTAATGTTCTCACCTACCATTAAGTGTAATTGGAAACTTAGTTATGTCTTGGGATGGACTGATCATCAGCGTACATATTTACTTTCCCATTTTCCAGCGTAATAGGATTTCATCTGGTTGCTCTTATGATACATGCTACTTTACTATGAATGAAGGGTGTTTTGCTATGCTCTTCAGATTTTCAATTGCCCTGCTTAGTAGTTACAGTGGCATGCAAAAGTTTGGGCACCACTGGTCAAAATTTCTGTTATTGGGAATAGCTAAAGCGAGTAAAAGATGAACTGATCTCCAAAAGGCATAAAGTTAAAGATGACACATTCCTTTAATATTTTAAGCAAGGTTACTTTTTTATTTCCATCTTTTACAGTTTCAAAATAACAAAAAAGGAAAAGGGCCTGAAGCAAAAGTTTGGGCACCCTGCATGGTCAGTACTTTGTAACACCCCCTTTGGCAAGTATCACAGCTTGTAAATGCTTTCTGCAGCCAGCTAAGAGTCTTTCAATTCTTGTTTGGGGGATTTTCGCCCATTCTTCTAGTTCTGTGAGATTATTGGGCCGTCTTGTAAGCACTGCTCTTTTGAGGTCTATCCACAGATTTCCGATGGTGTTTAGGTCAGGGGACTGAGGGCCATGGCAAAACCTTTGGCTTGCACCTCTTGAGGTAGTCCATTGTAGATTTTGAGGTGTGGTTAGGATTATTATCCTGTTGTAGAAGCCATCCTCTTTTCATCTTCAACTTTTTTTACAGACGGTGTGATGTTTGCTTCCAAAATTTGCTGGTATTTAATTGAATTTATTCTTTCCTCTACCAGTGAAATTTTCCCCGTGCCGCTGGCTGTAACACAAGCCCAAAGCATGATCGATCCACCCCCATGCTTAACAGTTGGAGAGGTGTTCGTTTCATGAAATTCTGCACTCTTGTTTCTCCAAACATACCTTTGCTCATTGCAGCCAAAATTCAGTTTGCAAAGTTTGCAAAGGAACATCTAAACAAGCCTGATGCATTTTGGAAACAAGTCCTGTGGACTGATGAAGTTAAAATAGAACTTTTTGGACGCAATGAGCAAAGGTATGTTTGGAGAAAGAAAGGGTGCAGAATTTCATGAAATGAACACATCTCCAACAGTTCAGCACGGGGGTGGGTCGATCATGCTTTGGGCTTGTGTTGCAGCCAGTGGCATGGGGAACATTTCACTGGTAGAGGGAAGAATGAATTCAATTAAATACCAGCAATTTCTGGAAGCAAACCACACTGTCTGTAAAAAAGCTGAAGATGAAAAGAGGATGGCTTCTACAACAGGGTAATGATCCTAAACAACCTCAAAATCCACAATGGACTACCTCAAGAGGTGCAAGCTGAAGGTTTGCCATGGCCCTCACTGTCCCCTGACCTAAACATCATCGAAAATCTGTGGATAAGACCTCAAAAGAGCAGTGCATGAAAGATGGCCCAAGAATCTCACAGAACTAGAAACCTTTTGCAAGGAAGAATGGGTGAAAATCCCCCAAACAGGAATTGAAAGACTCTTAGCTGGCTGCAGAAAGCATTTACAAGCTGTGATACTTGCCAAAGGGGGTGTTACTAAGTACTGACCATGCAGGGTGCCCAAACTTTTGCTATGGGCCCTTTTCCTTTTTTGTTATTTTGAAACTGTAAAAGATGGAAATAAAAAAAGTAATCTTGTTTAAAATATTAAAGAAATGTGTCATCTTTAACTTTATGCCTTTTGGAAATCAGGTCATCTTTTACTCGCTTAGCTATTCACAGTAACAGAAATTTTGACCGGGGGTGCCCAAACTTTTGCATGCCACTATATTTCTCATTTAATACGTAATTAAAGTTTGACATTTAATTGTGTTAATACCTGCATCAACAAAACAAAAAAAAATGCAATAATGAAAGCACTTGGTTGCTTGGGGCTTTAAGTTTAGATTAGAAAAGCATAATACGTGTTGTTTTGAAACACTATTAATGTTAAGATATTACATATAATTGCAGCAAAGTACAGTACAGTTACAGATGCTGAACTATAGCAGTATAGAGTTGTATAGCACTAAAATAAGCCCTTCAGCCCAACTTGTTCTTGCTGACCAAAATGCTTTCCTGAACTACATGTACCTCAATTATCTTTTAATCATTGTAATCATATCTGCCTCTGTCACTGGCAGCTATTCCCATTTATCCACCACCCTCTGTGTGGGAAAACTGACTTCTTAGGTTCCATTTAAATCTTTCCCTTCTCATCTTACACCTATACCTTCTAGCTTTAGATTCCATTACTCTGGGGCAAGAGGACTATGACTCTCCATCTTACCTATGCCCCTCATGATTTTATAAACATTTTTGTGGTTCTGGGCAAAGTAGTTCCAGCCTATCTGTCCTTTCCAGATCAAGTAGTGGGTATAGCTTTAAGATGAGAAGGGGGAATGTTTAAAAGAGATCTATGAATGCACTGCTATGGGAAGTGGTGTAAACAGATATGATAGTTAAATTCAACAGGCATTTAAACTTGAGCAGACAAAATATAGGTCTACAGATTGTGTGCCAGCACATGGGATTTGTTTAGACTGCCTTATGCTAGGCTCATGTGGTGAGCTAATGGGTCTGTTCCTGTGCTGTACTATTCTATATTCATGGAGTAGGTCGTGCCTCATAAGCTGGATTGAATTCACTGAGAAAGTGACAACGCAGACTGATGAAGGCAGAGCAATGGATGTGCAATATGGATTTTACTAAGTAATTTGATGAGGTTTCCATGAGAGACTCATTCAGAAAGGTGGCATTTGATCCAGGGAAACCTGTGTGGATTCAGAATTAACTTGCCTGCAGAAGGTGATAGTAACTGGAGCGTATTCTGTCCAGAACTGGGGACTAGTGATGTTCCACAGATATCTGTCCTGGGACCCTCTGCTCTTTGTAATTTTTATAAATAACTTGGATGAGGAAATAGAAGGCTGGGTTAGTAAGTTTGCAGACAGCATAGAGGTTTGGTGGTGAAGAGGATAATGTAAAAAGTATTCTCAACAGTGTGGAGAAACAGAGGCTCACAGGCTTTTGTGAGATTCTGGCGAGGTCAGTATCTGTTTCTTCTTCTTCTTCGTTCCTCGTCTGTTAGTGCATAGAACAGTGAGAATGGGTCCAAGAGCTGTCTTGCATTCTTTGTATGAGATGTGGGAATTCTAGACCTCAAGCCTCCTAAATAAGCACATCTACTGCAGGTGTAACGAGCTGCGGTTTGTTGACCTTTGGCTCTTACGGGAAACTGAGGAGATGATCGGGGTAGCCACCTGATAGGTTGCAGGAGTCAGGCAATTGGGTGATTGTCAGGAGAGGGAGAAGTGGGCAGCCAGCACAGAGAAACTTGTGGATGTTCCCTTCAATAATAAGAATACTTTGGGGGGGGGGGGGGCTGTGCGGAACCACAGCGCCTGCATTTCTGGCACTGTGGCTCAGAAGGAAAGGGGTGGGGTGGAGTAGAGGACTGTAGTAGTGGCAGGAGGTTCTTTAGTTACAGGTGTAGACTCAAGATTCTGTGGAAATGTTAGAGACACCTGGATGTTTTGTTGCCTCCTAGGTGCCAGTGTCATGGGTGGCTTGGATTGGGTCCACTGCATTCTAAAGAGGGAGAGTAAACAGCCAGAAGTTTTGCTACACCAATGACATGGGCAGGAAAAAGGGATTTGGGCCTGAAAAGAGAATTTGGAGAGAAAACTGAAAAGCAGAACCTCCAGGCTAGCAAATCTCTGGATTGCTGCCTGTGCAGTGTACCAGTGAGGGCAAGAATAAGATGATTTGGCAAAGAAACTGGTGCAGGGGTCAAGGTTTCAGATTTCTGGATCATTGGGATCTCTTCTGGGGAAGCTATAACCTGTACAAAATGAATGGGTTGTATCTGAACCTGATCGTGGGTTGGTTTACTAGAACTGTTCAGGATGGTTTAAACTTATTTGGCAGGGGAATGTGAACTGAGTGATAGGGCTGTTGGTTTACAAGCAGGGGCAGTGTGTAGTGAGACTGTCAGGAAGGACAAGCAGATGATAGGGCTAAATTGCAGTCAGTGGGATGAGCTGCAGTGTAAATTTCAAAGTAAATATTATCAAAGTACATATATGTCACTACATATAACCCTGAGAATCATTTTCCTGTGGGCATACTCTGCAAATCTATAGAATATTAACTATAGCAAGATCAATGAAAGATCAACTGGAGTACAACAAACTATGCAAATGCAAATATAAATAAATAGCAATAAATAAATAAATAGAACATGAAATAACAAGATATGGAGTCCTTAAAGTGAGATCACTTGTTATGGGAACACTTCAATGGATAGGCAAGTGAGTGCAGTTAACCCCTTTTGTTCCAGAGCCAAATGGATCTGGGGTTGAAGCTGTTCTTGAACCTGATGCTCTTGTACCTTCTCCCTAATGGCAGCAGTGAGAAAAGACCATGGCTTAGGTAGTGAGGATGTTTAATCATGGATGCTGCTTTCCTACACTAGTGTTTTATGTACATGTACTCAGTGGTTAGGAAGGATTTACCCGTGATGTATTGGGCTGAATCCACTACCTTTTTGTAGGATTCTCTGTTCAAAGGCATTGGGGTTTCCATACCAGGCTATGATACAGCCAATTAATACACTCTCTCCACTACACATCTATAGAAGGTTGTCAAAGTTTTAGATGCCATGCTAAATCTCCCCAGACTCTTGGGAAGTAGAGACCCTGTCATGATTTCTTTGCAATTGCACACATGCTGGGTTCACAACAGGGTCCTTGAAATAGTAGCACCCAGGAATTTAAAGTTGCTAACCCTCTCTTCCTCTGATGAGGACTGGCTCATGGACCTCTGGATTCCCTCTCTTGAAATTTACAATCAGTTCCTGGGTCTTGCTGACATTAAGAGGTAGTTGTTATGACAGCACTCAGCCAAATTTTCTATCTCCCTCCTGTATGCTTATTTATCATCACCTTTGATTCGGCCCACAGCAGAAACAAAATCAAAAAGGATGACATACAGGACTGAAGGTGTTATATCTGAATGCGCGCAGTATACAGAATACGGTTGATGATCTTGCAGTGCAGCTAGATATTGGCAGGTATGACATTGTGGGCATCACTGAGTCATGGCTGAAAGAAGATCATAGTTGGGAGCTTAACATCCAAGGATACACATTGTATTGAAAGGACCAGCAGGTAGGCAGAGGGGCTGGGGTTCTGTTCGTAAAAAATGAAATCAAATCCTTAAAAAGAACTGACAAAGGATCAGAAGATATAGAATCCTTGTGGGTAGAGTTAAAACGCTGCTTAAGTAAAAAGACCGTGATAGGTGTTAGATACAGGCATCCAAACAGTAGCCAGGATGTGGGTTGCAAATTACATCAGGTGATAGAGAAGACATGCCAAAATGGCAATGTTACAATAGTCATGTAGGATTTCAATATGCAGGTAGATTGGGAAAATCAGGTTGGTGCTGGATCCCAAAAGAGAATTTGTAGAATGCCTACAAATTGGCTTTTTAGAGCAGCTTGGGGCTAAATCCACTGGGGGGGAACAGCTGTTCTGGATTTGGATTTGATTAGGGTGCTTAACCTAAAGGAGCTCTTAAGAGGCAGTAATCATAATATGAAAGAATTCACTCTGCAATTTGAGAGGGAGAAGCTAAAGTCAGATGTATCAGTATTACAGTGGAGTAACAAGATTTCAGAGGCATGAGAGACAAGATGGCCAAAGCTGATGGGAATGGGACACTAGTGGGGATGATGGCAGAGCAGCAATGGCTGGAGTTTCTGGAAGCAATTTGGAAGAATAAATACATCCCAAATAAGTAGTGTAATACTACTTAAAAAGGCAACCGTAGCTGACAAGTAAAATCAAAGCCAACATAAAACCAAAAGAAAGGGCATACACTAGAACAAAAATTAGTGGGAAGTTAGAGGATTGGGAAACATTTAAAAACTAATAGAAGGCAACAAAAATACCATTAGGGGTTGGGGGTGGACGAAGATAAGATATAAAGGTAAGCTAGCCAACAGTATCAAATGAGATACCAAAACTTTTTTCAAACACAAAGCGTAAAAGAGAGGTGAGAGAGCATATTGGACTACAGGAAAATGATGCTAGAAAGGTAGTACTGTAATGGGGGACAAGAAAATCAGTCTTCATTATGGAAGACACGAGCAGCATGCTGGAAGTTTGAGAGTGTTATTGGACAGAAGTGAGTGCAGTTGCTATTACTAGGGAGAAGGTGCTTGAGAAATTGAAAGATCTGAAGGTGGATGTCACCTAGGCCAGATGGACTGCACTGCAGAGTTCTGAAAGAGGTAGCTGAAGAGATTATGGAATCATTATTAATGATCTTTCAAGAATCAATAGATAAAATAGGCCAAAGTCAGCATTGTTTCCTTAAGGGAAAATCTTGCCTGAGAAATCTGTTAGAATTCTTTGGAAAAAATAAGCAACTGGATAGCCAAAGGAGAATTGGTTGATGTGTACTTGAATTTTCAGAAGGTCTTTGACAAGGTGCTACACATATTTCTGCTCAACAATAAGAGTCCATGATAATACAGGAACGATACTAGCATGGATAGAACATTGGCTGATTGATAGGCAAATAATGGGAATAAAGGGAGCCATTTCTGATTGGCTGTCAGTGATAGTGATGATCTACAGGGATTGATGTTGGGACCGCTTCTTTTCAGGTTGTATGTCATTGATTTGGATAATTGAATTGATGGCTTTGTGATCAAGTTCATGGATGATACGAAGAGGCAGGTTGTGTTAAGTAAGCAGGGAGGCCACTGAAAGATGTGGACAGATTAAGAGAGTGGACAAAGATGTGATAAATGGAATTAAGTGCCGGGTGGTGTATGGTCATGTACTTTGGTAGAAGGAATATAAGCATAGACTTGGGGGTTCTCGTGCAGGATTCCTTAAAGGTTAATTTGCAAGTTGAGTCAGTGGTGAAGAAGGCAAATGCAATGTTTGCATTCATTTTGAGAGGGCTAGAATATAAAAGCAAGAATATAATACGAAGGCTTTATAATGCCTCACTTAGAGAATTGTGAACAGTTTTGGGCCTCTTGTTTAAGAAAGTAGTGGTAACATTGGAGATGGTTCATAGGAGGTTCACAAGAATGATTCTGGGAACTAAAGGCTTATCATGAGGAACGATCTGAGCCTTTACTCAACAGGTTGCAATAGATTTCAGTAGGTACATTTAATGTCAGAGAAATGTATATAATATACATCCTGACATTCTTTTTCTTCACAAACATCCGCAAAACAGAGGAGTGCCCCAAAAATGAATGACAGTTAAATGTTAGAACCCCAAATCCCCCCCAGCTCCCCCTCCTGCACACAAACAGCAGCAAGGCAATGACCACCCGCCTCCCCCACCAGCAAAAAAGCATCGGCGCCCCCCCACCAAGCACTCAAGCATGCATCAAAGCATCAATAAAGGAACAGACTTGCAGTACCCCGAAGACTACTCGTTCACCCAGTACTTGACATACCACAGGTACTCTCTCTCTCCCCCTCCCAAGGGAAGAAGAAGTGTCC
Source organism: Hemitrygon akajei (assembly GCF_048418815.1). Taxonomy (NCBI): domain Eukaryota; kingdom Metazoa; phylum Chordata; class Chondrichthyes; order Myliobatiformes; family Dasyatidae; genus Hemitrygon; species Hemitrygon akajei. Next base: position 22,168,107 of record NC_133130.1, read on the forward strand.
CTGTTTCACAGTGAGAGGAGAGACATAACAAAACAACTCTCTGATTTATGGCATTAAAAGTCTGTTGCATCACTTTTTCCAAGCTCTGTGCCTCTGGGCACACAGCCAACAGCAGGCCTGCTGTTTCTGATCTTTCTTGTTCTCCCACAACGCATCAGGCAACGGCACCAACCTTGAAACAGCCCAACTCCAGAGCCACGAAAATCCAGCACCCTGAAGGCACACTAGCCTTCCAGGCCGCATCATTGGCATATCAAAAAATGGCTGGTCGTGAGGCTCTGAGAGCAGGTCCCATTCCCACAAAGAACTGATATCAGCGTGTAACTCCAGGTAAGGGTCATCAAAAGAACCTTGAAGAGGGGGGGGGAGAAGATAACAAAGATATAAATAAAGCTGTTTCCGAAGATGCAAGCAAAGGAGTCACCATTTAGCGCCATCATCACTCAGCTCCACCTCACTGGAATTTAGAAGAATGAGAGGGATCTCATTGAAACCTATTATATGTTGAAAGGCTTTGATGGAGTGGATTTGGAGAGGGTGTTTCCTGCAGGGTGGTAGTTTAGGACCAGAGGGCACAGCCTCGGAATAGAGGGATGTCCATTTAGGTTGATGATGAGGAGAAATTCCTTTAGCCAGAGGGTGGTGAATCTGTGGAATGCTTTGCCACAGGCAGTTGTGGAGGCCAGGTGATTGGATGTATTTAAGGCTGAGGTTGATAGGTTCTTGATTGGTTAGGGTATGAAAGGTTATGGAAGAATGGGTTTCAGAGCGAATTGGATCAGCCATGATGAAATGATAGAGAAGACTTGATGGGCTGAATGGCCTAATTCTGCTCCTGTGTCTTATGGTCTTAGGATTTTTCATTAAATCCCTCAAAAGTTGTAGCACAAGTTGATAGGTGGTTTTGAAGGTATATGGTGTGTTGGCATTCATTTGTTGAGCATTAAGTTCAAGTGTACCAAATATTGTGGTCATCTCAGTATAGGAAGATTGTGGAAGCTTCAGAGAATGTGCAGAGATAATTTACCAGGAGATTCCTGGATTAGAAAGCATTTCTTATGAGGGTAGGTTGACCAGGCCTTTTCTCTTTGGAGAGAATGAGAGATGACTTGATAAGAGGTGTACGAGGTAATAAGAGGTACAGATCAAGTGGACAGCCAGAGATTTTTTTCTCTGGGCAGTGAAGGATTTTACAAGGGAGCATAATCAGAATCAGAATAAGGTTTGGTATTACTGGCATGTGACATAAAATTTGTTAACTTTAATGTGTTGGGAGGAAAGTATAAGGTGTTGTCAGAGGTAGTTTTTTTTTACAAAGTGGTAGGTACATAGAATGTACTACCTGGGTGGTGGTAGAGGTAGATATATTAGCACCATTTAAACAACTCTTGGTTATGCACATAAATGAATGAAAATGCTGTGTAAATGTCTATTATATATATATATAATATATATAAAAATAATAACAGTACTGTAGTTTTCAATTTGGAGCAGAAAATGAGGTTGTAAATCTGCCAGGAGCAAAAAATGATGGTATTGGGGAGGGTGTAGAACAGGTGGCAGAGTAGTGCCAGGGTGGGCAGTTGGTGCAGGTGCTGACACACTCAGCCCTGAGACACCAGGCAAAGTAATTTGATTCCAAACAATTGATTTATCAATTCTGTAAGAATGTCTCTCTGCTGCTTCCCACTCCCTCCCCTCTCCCTGCCCCTTCCTACTCTCAGTTTGCAATAGAGACCCATATCAGAATCCGGTTTATCATCACTCACATGTCATGAAATTTGCTTTTATTTGCAACAGTGCAATACATAAAATTACTACAGTACTGTGCAAAAGTCTTGGACATCCTGGATGGATATAGAACATAGTGAAACTGTTATCTGCACCACACCAGATTGATAACCAATCTACTATTTTGGGGAGAGGTATGCAAAAACCAGTTTAAGAATATATTAGAGCCACTCCTGGTATGAAGATTTGGAGGATAGCTTTTTTCCCCCTCTGTGGTCTCAGCATTGTGCTGGGCTGGAGGCGGGAATAGAAACCACTTGAAAATCTGTTCACTATTACAGACAATGCTGTAATGTAATATACAGAAGATGTTTGTACACAGTTGTAGTTCTGTTTGTAATTATCAATAATTAATATGCATTAGATTCCAGGTTTATTGTGACAGCAACTACTTGTATCTTACGATAGAACTACCTAGAAGTTGAGGAGAATTACGAGGGGTGATTGATAAGTTCATGGTCTAAGGTAGAAGGAGTCAATTGTAGAAAACCTAGCACATTTATTTTTCAACATAGTCCCCTCCTACATTTGCACACTTAGTCCAGTGATCATGGAGCATACAGATCCCTTAGAACATAGAATAGTACAGCACAGTACAGGTCCTTTGGCCCACAATGTTGTGCCGACCCTTAAACCCTGCCTCCCATATATCCCCCTATCTTAAATTCCTCCATATACCTGTCTAGTAGTCTCTTAAATTTCACTAGTGTATCTGCATCCACCACTGACTCAGGTAGTGCATTCCATGCACCAACCACTCTCTGAGTAAAAAAATCTTCCTCTAATATTCCCCTTGAACTTCCCACCCCTTACCTTCTTTGTAGAAGTCAGTGTCTTGGACCTCCAGAAGTGGTCCACAGCAGGGGTGATTGATAAGTTTGTGGCCTAAGGTAGAAGGAGATGAGTTATACAGCTCTCGTTACACGCATGTGCAGTTCAACTCATTTAGTGATTATGCAGAAAGTTTGAAGTTAATAACTCATCTCCTTCTAACTTAGGCCACACACTTATCAATCACCCCTGCTGTGGACCACTTTCGGAGGTCCAAGACGCCGTCTTCTAGAAAGAAAGGATCGGTATACTCCACGACGGCTGGACTAAGTGTAAATGTAGGAGGGGACTATGTTGAAAAATAAATGTGCTAGGTTTTCTACAATTGACTCTTCTTACCTTAGGCCACAAACTTATCAATCATTCCTCGAAACTTTTCACTATTTTTGCACTGCTAATTATTTTCTTTCTTACAATTAGGCTTGGTGGAGGTCCAGAAGATGCAAAAGACATCATGCAGCATAGTTTTTTTAGTGGAATCAACTGGCAAGATGTTTATGACAAAAAGGTTTGTGAACTACATTCATTTTTTAAAATTATAATTGCTCTATTGTGGGAGTAAAGTCTCAAACAGTAATATTAGTAATTTTTTAAAACATTTATTATATTTCAACTTAAATATTATTTATCAGGATTATTTTTGCATTCACGATTTGTTGATTACTATGGTGTCGTTACATGATCCTGGAACCTTTCAGCTGCGAAAGCTGAATTTTCCTAATATGTGAATGTAATTTTCTCTCATCATTTTTAAACACCTTGGGATTTAATAATCTTATTAGCATTTTGTAAGATATTTTTCTTCTTCAGGTTCAATCTAGTTATTGGCATTTTCATTTAGATTTGATTATTAATGATAGACTGTACTGAGAAGAATATTAATCAAACTTAGTGTGGATTTTTGATTGTGGAACTTTTGTGTCTATACTACTGAAACTATCTTGTGGCCTACTACTTGTCCAGTTAGTACATACAGAATATAAAACTGAATTTTATAATCCAACAATGTGCCAGCCTGAGACTAGGCAGAAAATCTAAGTGGATCTTGCTTTCTGACTTGTTATGTTTGATGATGGTAAGACCAGCGTTTGAATGCGCATCCCTAATTTTACATCCTAAAGGTAAGCTGGTGCAAACGTTCTTAAGTGAGTGTGTAAATGGCAAATAAAAATTATTGAAGAAAGTTGATGGGCAGTAGGGGTGGTTTACAAGAAATAAAAGGGGTGGGAGTGATAAAACTGCTCTGCTGAGAGATGGCATGCACCTAATAGCCATTGTACTTGAAGTTTTAGTGAACCAGTTTAACCTTCTGTGTTAAGTACTGTAAGTATGACATCAGGAAGACAGGCAAGTGGAAAGTGAGTTAAATTAATAAATGGAGGCAAGGTAGAATATACCAGACCCATAGAATGCACATCCTGTGGTCTCCATGAATTTGAGGATACAGCCTGCATCTGGACAGACCACAAATGCTAAAAGTGGTCTATTGAAGGATTTTAAGCTTCAGTTTTAGGCCTGGCATTATGGTCCATTTTGTAACTAAATATTTGTAGGTAGCAAGTTTCTAAAGGTAATTCCCCCACAGATCAGGGTTCTGTGACTCAGGTACAGACAGCTGGCACAGATGATAATATCTGTAATGATAGAAGGGATTCCCTAGGGGATAGAGATTAGAACAAAGCCTTGGCATTGTCCAAATGAAGAATATCAACCTTAAATATTGATTGCTTCCTCCACAGATGCTGCCTGACCTGAGTTACTCCAGCAGTTTATTTTGCTCCAGATTCTAGCATCTGTACTCTCTTGTGTGTCCACAGCTTTGTGGCTTATCTGCTGGACAGGAATAGGATGGAAGGAAGGGTCAAGTGATAGGTGTAGGGAATTCTGTTGTTAGAGGCACAAACAAGCATTTCTGCATTCACAGATATAATTCCAGGATGATATGTTGCCTTAATGGTACTATGATTATGGATGTCACTAAGCAGCTATAGAATATTCTCGAGAGCATGGATAAGCAGCCAAAGGCTGCAAACCACATTAACAACATCAGTTGCAGAAGAGTAGTGCTCCTGCAGAGGTATTTTGAGATGTTACAAAAGAGATGAGGAAGCAAGACTTCAAAGAGTGATAACATTCAGATTGTTTTCTGTTCCACATGCTTGTGAGTACAAAAATAGGATGCTGCCAATGAAAGCATTGTTTGATGAGTGTTTGTGCATGAGGAATGCATTATATCTAAGTATTGGGATAGTTTCTGGGAGCAGTGCACCTTCGAGGTGCCAAGTAGGTTGCACTTCAGAAGGACTAGAATGTTTGCTTGAGCAAATGCTAACTATTTCATCTGGCTTTGCAGGGAAATGAGAAACTATGTACAGATTTTGGAGGGATACAGGAAACAATAAAAATAAGAGAAAAGTAGTGGGCTTCGAAGCGCAAGCAAACAAAGTTTTAAAAAAGAAATGAAAATTTAGTCTGGCTGTGCAAAGGTGTGTATGTGTGTGTGTGTATATGTATATATGTATGTGTGTATATATGTGTGTATATATATAGAGGGAAAGTAGGGGGATAGAGGGGAAAATATAAGGCACATTTCCTGCAAAAACAAAACAAAAGAACAGCAATAATTGGTGGAACTGTGTTTGGGGACACAAAAATGTGAAGGAGTTAATTACCCTATAAAATGTATTCAGAATAATATTTTACCCATAATGTAGGCAGAATGCGGAATGGGACAGCGGTGGCCATTGTGGTACATAGAATTCTGGATTCACTTTTGGGGAATGAAGCTAGCACGTGAAGGGAATATCTATTAGAATTATGGTAGTGATCACAATTGTTATTTTTAGCAAAGGAAAACGGGAATAAAGATTCTACACTGGACCACATCCAGTTTTTATTAGATTAAGCCGTAATTAGCATAGACTGGAAGTAGCTACTTGAAGAAATTCAAGGGGTTCAAGATAAACATGTTCCCACAAAAAAAAAGAGCAAGGCTCCATTTGAAGAGTGTCAGGTTGACAGGATCTTTAATTGAGGGAGAAAGCTGCACTTATGTCAGCCACCCAGTGTTTAACTACAGATAATTTAGAAGAGTAATGAAAGAAAGAGTGAAATTAAAAGAGAAGTTAGGGGGGAAAATGTGATAAAAGTAATTTTTTTTAAAAATCCAAGAGTGAATAAAAACTATTAAGGGCCTAAAAGGTAACCAGACTAAGGTGTCAGATGATGTGGGTAAGGTGCTTGATATTGTTTGACTTTCCTCCCAAAAGAGGGGAGCGGATGCAGTGATTCTAGTTGCAGGGAAAAAAAAATTAACTTTTGAGGGTTGTGAATAAATGTAGCTAAGGATAAATGCTAAGGGGTTTAAAATGTCTCCCAAAATGTAAGAGGAAGCCAGGAAGTAGTTTTTCAATCCTTCCTGGCTACAGGGCAAAAGCCAACAATAAAATAGGAGAATTACCAGTAGTGTATGTTCTTCTGAAAAAGAGAAGGGAGGGATAAACAGAATTATTAGAGGCTACTTAGTTTAACTTTATGGGAAAGGTATTGTGCCCAAAGGAAACTGGGCAGCAAATTTTGCACCTCAGTCATCTTCTGCAACAAGTTCACAAGGAGACTTTCAAGCTACTGTGAAGGCTCTGAACTGCATCAGCTAATTTTCAGCATGCAGCTAAACACAAGGTAGAACTCACTCTTCTGTTACTGAGTTAATTTAACCAAAATACTCTTATAATTACATTGAGGGACTGTATAAGTATTTATAGAAATTCACAGATTAATCAGTGACTGACATCATGGATTTTTTCAGGGAAGGAGGTAACAAAAAAAGCGGCACAGTAGCCCATTTAATTGAACTGCTTTGCACAGGTTAACCAAGTACTCCTGAATTGCCCTTGTGATGCTCAGTGAGGAGGAGATGTAACCAACCCAACGTTTGTCCACCAATAAGGATATCAAGGATGCATGGCAAAGAGGCCCAGGTTTCGAAACTTGGTGATGTTTGGAGGAGGTGATTCTGTTGACTGGGTAGTAGTCGACAGAGAGAGACTGACTTGTGCATTAGTATGATCCAGATAGTTCAGAACAGAATAGAGAGTCAGTGACATGGCATCAGCTGTTGACCTTTTCTGGTAATAGGTAAATTGAAATGGATCCAAGGCACTTCTGTGGTAAGTTCACATCATAAACAACCTCTTGAAGCACTCATTTGGATGGATGGTAGTCATTAAGGTAAGGCACAGTGCTCTTCTTGGGGACAGGTTCTATAGATGCCGCTTTGAATCAGCTAGGAGCCTCAGATCGCCAGATTGAGAGGCTAAAATGTTCTTGAATGCACCAGCTGGTTAGTTTGCTTTCTTCTGAATCTGAAGTTTTCTTTAAAGACTTGAGTACAATTTATAGATGATACTTAAAAGGATAAGAGTGGCCTAGAAATTGCCACATTTCTCTTCATCTTGCCAGGCCTGTGGTACCCATGCTGTCTTTAAACTTAAATGCTTCACTGGGAAATTTATTATAATGCTGTGAAACATTTTTTTGTTTTTTAAAAACAGTGAATTAATAGAGTATTGATAGAACTAAGGTCAATAGTCCAGAAAGCCTGTCAATTTAGCACCAACAAAGGCTCAGGTGTGCTAGATTATTGGAATTTACTTCATTTTCACTTTCCTTTCCCAGTTGTTCATCAAATTCTAGTAAAATCAAATAATTGTTACAGTGTAAGAAAGGCCATTTAACTTATTGAGATTGTGCCTGGTCCTAGTAGAGAAATCAAGTCAATTCCATTTTTTCTGTCACATCTTTGGAAATTATTTTCTTGTGCCCATCTGCAACGTTTGTATTTCTCAAAACCTTGACTGGTTCTGTTTCCTCCACCCCTTAAGGCAATGAGTTTCAGATCGTATCTACTCTCTTTTTGGGAAAACAGGCTTTTCCTTAAATTCTCTCTTAATTTTTGTCCAAGGTTGGCAATATTTGCTTCCGATCCTTAAACCATCTTTTATTGGGATCACCTCCCCTCTATTTACTTAGGTTTTCAAAAGCTCAGTCACATCTCCTCTCAACCTTTGCTTCACTGGAAGCAATAATCCCTAATCTCTCAAACGATTTTATAATAAATCTTAGATGCACGATCTGTAGGAGCTTTGTCATTTCTGAAGTGATCAGAATTGGGCATACTACTCCATTCATAGCATAACAAATGTTTGGTAAACATTTAGTTTAATTTGTGTTCTGTGCTTTTATTATGAATCCCTGGATAGCACGTTCTTACTAACTATTCTCTCCGACTCTCTTTATGAATATGTATCTCTCGACATCCTCCATGGTGTTCCTTCACACACCTTGGATTTGTGCCATTTAGATTGTATTGCATCTTATTCTTTCTTTCACTGTCTATCTTGCCAAGTTTTGCATCAACTATGTTTCTATATTTGGATGTTTTAATCTGCACATCATGCCTCAATCATCAAAATGTACTTTAAAAAAAATGCCAGTGCTCTTGAAAAATGACCAGTGAGAAACATGGGTTTGTAAGCATGCTGCACTTTAAACAAGGTAAATGTTTGTTGTTGGTTTCTGCTTTGTCTTCAAGCTAGTCCATCTTTGATGCCACAGTACTGAATTTTCCTAACCAGACTTTTATCAAATGCCCTTAAAAACCACTTAAGCATCATCTATCCATTTGTTAGCCTTCATTTTTACCCCATCAAATAAATCATTTGGGTCAGATGAGCAGTGCATATCTTTAACTACTCAAGTGCTAATTGTGTTTGCCCTATAGTTGCCAAGCATACTCTTCCACACTTTTTTGACATTTTCCATTTTCCGGTCCTTTGGTATCCAGTTCCTTGCTTTCATTCAGGTCATGGCAAGCCCAGTTGCAACTTCTATCCTTATCTCCCACTTCTCCCAATGATGCTTCTCACCCAGACTAAGTGACAGTCAATTAGTCTTGTCTCCTCTTTATCAATTTAAAATTTTATTTCTACACCCTTCTATTGGGTAACAGTTGTTTCTTACAGAATTGACTAGCAGTACTTGATTCTGCTTCATCCTAATCTGACCTGTTCTTATCCTTAGATGTTTCCATACCTCCACTCAAGTTCTCTTTTAGATTTCTCCTTACCCTATCCTTTACTGAATCACATGGTTTAGATTAATAATCAGTGCTTGCCCAGTGGTCCTCTGCTGACATATAGTTCACCTCAATCTCAAGCGTCTACCTCCTCACTGGACCAGAAATATACAGATCTAGGAAGTTCTTCAGAACAAATTTCTGAAAAACCTTTCCTCCTTTGTCTTTCATTACTTTGATTAATATTATTGTGATTGAAATGTCCAGAGTTTCAGCATTTTAAAGTTATGGTACATCTCTGTAATTTCCAAGAGAATTACACTACATTTGTTCTTCCTAATGAAGAAACTACCGTCTCAGAAATTATCCTGCATTAATCAGTGTGACTCGGGTTTGCTTGAGAATTTTGCTTTTATTTCCTCAAGAGTTTGAATAATCTGCCTCTGAATGCCAGGTATGGAGTAGAACAGTAATAGTTGAGGTTAATGTTGTGCATATGTAAATGCTGAGGGAGTCTGAATCAAAGAGCAAATTTAAGTGTACACTTTGTATGGTCTACTTCATGCACATACAGGTGTTTGGTTTATTGGCTTTTGGAGGCAGGATCTTGAATTAAGCCTCTAAGACAGTGCTACATGAGGTCATTCTTACCCTCTGCCGTTAGGCTCTGCAGCTGGGGAAGTGATGACCCCTCCTGTTAGTCTGTTTGAGGTAACTTATTTTCTATTCTTTCTTACTTCTCTTCTAATATTTGTATATCTGTGCACTTGTAATGCTACTGTGACACTGTAATTACCTTTGGGATCAATAAAGTATCTGTCTGTCTGTCTAAATGGAACTATTTCAATGTGCATTGCAGAGTAACAAGACAATATGATCTCCAGTAGTGGCTTGGTGCATCTTCAGGTGTGATTATTTTAATTGGATAGTTTCAGATACAGATAGTGGGACCACTGATTTCTGGTTTGTCAATACCGCCCTGCTAAACTGTAGTGTTGTCATTCATCATCATTCTTACAATTAGAGTAAAAAATTTGACCACCAAGTACCCTATATATACATCAATCCCATTTGATTTTTCTCACATTCCTATCACAGTCACTATCGCACTTAAGGTAATTTGCAATGGTCAGTTAACCTGCCGGCCTGCATGTCTTGTTGGGGCTTGGGACTGCAGGCCTGGAGAAAACTCATGCAGTCACAGGAGAATTTGCAAACCCAACACTGCACCAGAGGTGAAGCCTTCTCAGATTCAGCGTTTCTACCAGTTGTGCCACTGTCTCCTTTTGTCCAGTGTCCTATACGTCTACTATTAATAGTGCTGTTTTCAATAGCTAATTAACATGTTACTATTCCAGCCTTTTCAATATTATTTTAATAAAGATGGTAATTGCAGTAGTACACTTCAGTATTTTAAGTGGTGAGATATTTTGTGTAAATATCAAAATTTATCATTGAGTTAGCTGAATCAGAAAACCCTGAGTCTATTGTAATTATTCTCATGTATATGGCAGTGGCAGATTTGAAAATATTAGGAATATCAGGTTTGTATGTTGGAGTGGCCTGCTATGCCACTTTGGAGTTGCATGTTAATTGAACACGTTATCTCTGGTTTGCTAATTAAGTAATTTACTTGAAACTGTATCATGCGTTAGTGATTCTAGGTCATTTAATGTGAGTGATGTTGTTGACCACCAGAGACATTTGGTATTCTGTATTGAGTTCCTTGTTAATTTTGCTTTTCCAGGTAGAACTTCAGAAGTAATTTTTTTTCAGAAATGTACGTATTTTTACACAACATAGGCTTAAACTTAATAGGTATTTAGAAATAGATAGATATTATGGCTATGGTTTTGAAGTGATTTTACTTCTGAATTTCTTTGATTGTTTTAGTTGATGATACTGATTTCATTTTCAATTACCAAATTTCCAGAGATAGAGAGAAAGCTGATCTAATGAGAACTGTTTTACCTGTGTAAAGTAAGATGGGGGGGGGGGGGGGCTGCTTTTGTTTTGTAAAGGCAATCATTTATCAAACTTGAAATGGATAATTGAAAAGTTTTAAGTTAAAAATAGGACATTGCTGAATTAAGATCTAGAAGTTTTAATATTGTCAATAAATGGTTGTGTTCCAGGAGAAAATGGCATGATACAACCTGAATGAATTTGTACTGAAGCCTATTCTGTATGTAAACTATGTCTTATTATCCTGTTTCAAGAAACCTACATCTAGCTTTTTTTCCCTTAAACCAAAGATTTTTAATTTTACCTCAGTAATCAGGTTAGTCGTGTGCATTTGTGCTGGGGTTTGAAATTTTCCTGTTGAGTGCATTGGCATTCAAAGGTTATTTGATCAATAGCCACTCAGGTGATGTTTGTAATCATATTTGAAATGCCTTATTATTTTGCATAATTTAAGCCCAGTCATTCAGCTAGTAGAGATTACCTCTCTTAATAGCTATTGATATTCTCTTGGTTTTCTATGGTATTAATTGCTTTTGCTTTTGCCTTTGCAGCTTTTACCTCCTTTCAAGCCTCAGGTTTCATCTGAGACAGATACAAGATATTTTGATGAAGAGTTCACTGCTCAGACCATTACAATAACTCCTCCTGAAAAATGTAAGTGACAGTGCAAAGTAAGATGGAGTTTGTAATTGTGTTTAACAGTAGTTTTCAGTACTTGACAGAATTAGGCTGTCAAGAAGTTCTCATTTTCCCCTCTTTGTGAATGTCCTAGCCTTAAGTTGTAAGCTGAATGTTATTAGACCTTTGTGTCAATGTAGTAAAATAGAGCTGAAAATAACATTTAAAAAGCATCATCTCTCTGAATGTTGCCTCATTTCTGTTTGTAATGAGAGAAACAGGGTAACTGCATGTGATTCATGTGTATTGTTAATTCAGCTCACAGGAGGAGCTAAAATATGAGATGTTAAAAATTTAACATCTAGCAATCTTGTTTCATTTCGGCGAATTAACTGTGAAATCTACCAGTGTCTTTTTTGTAGAAAACACAATGTATAAAAGTAGTTTAAATTTCTTATGAATTCTGGTTACTGCTTAAAAATTCAAGCAGATTTTATTTTGTATTGGTTTATTACAACAATCTAGGTGTTTAATATGAAATACAGGTGGCTTTGACTTTTGAAGAATTTTTTTTAAGAGTAATTGCAAGTCATGGATTAGGCTCTCTGAAACTGGCACAATTAACTTGTTTTCATAAATTCCTGTTCAGTTGTGAAAGTAATTTAGTGAAATTAGATTTCATAGCATGTCATTACTCATAAAATTGTGGGAAAGAACTCAGACTTTATAAAAGCATTGAAATATGGTAGTTTCTGACAATGAAGTAGTTCTTGAAGCAATTCTGTTACGAATGATACATCTGATTATAGCTGTTCTGATACAATGTATAATGTTCACCTCAAACAGCTCAGATTATTGTTTTACATCACTCTACCAAGGCTAGTGCTTCTGGAGTAATAGTATTAAATAGTCTATTAGATCAACTGCATGCCTACAGTAGATATTGTATGTACAAGAGAAGGTCAGAGGCTGGTTACTTTGCAGCAAATTGCTGACTTCCTGATACCCCAAGACTTTCCACCATCTACAGAACATAAATCAGGAATTTATTTATTATTATTTATTGAGATACAGTGGAACAGGCCCTTCAAGCCATACTTCCCATCAACCCCCATTTAACCCTAGCCTAATCATGGGACAATATGCAACGATCAATTAACCCACCAACCTATATGTCTTTGGACTGTGGGAGGAAAACAGAGCGCCCAGAAGAAATGCACATGGTCATGGAGAGAATGTACAAACTCTTTACAGACGACGGCAGGAATTGAACCCGGGTTGCTGTTACTACTGTTACGTGTTGTACTAACCACTACGCTACTGTGCCATCCCTAAATTATTCTCCACTTGTTTGTCAAGAAGTTTAGTGTCATCCAGATCAAAGTAGACTGTTTAACTGGCAGTACATCCATCACCCATCTTTCATACAGCATTACTGCATGATATACCATTACAAAATGTCACCTAAGCAGATATTACAGCACTTCTAAAACACAAGGATAAGTGGATGAAGTGCATTGGATCAGCAACATCTTCAGGTCATCTTTCAAGCTGCACACCAACCTGACTTGGAAATGTATCAGTGAATAAGAACGAGGGAGAGTGGTTTCCTGATTTTTGCAGAGAAGAGTCCAAAGCACAAATGTATCAATGCATGGCGTTATTACATTCATGGTAGTTCATTGAAAGCATATGAGTGGATGGTTCTTGCACTTAATACCCACAAGATAGAAGTTTCCTACCAGCCTGCCCTGCTAGAGTGCACTGCCATACATTGACATGGTAACACCCTTAAAAGCATGGAATTAGGAGAGCCAATAAAGTTAGGATAAGTGATGAGACCTTAGAAAGTACTGAGGAACAGATTTATATATATTTTTTTATTTTAGTGAAAGATACGGCATGGAATAGGCCCTTCCAGTCCTTTGAGCCACATCGCCCAGTAACCCACAGATAAACCCTAGTCTAATCATGGGACACTTTACAATGACAAATTAACCTACCAACTGGTACACCTTTGGACTGTGGGAGGAAACCAGAGCTCCCGGAAAAAAACCATGCATTCCATGGGGAGGACACACAAACTCCTTGCAGAGGATGCTGGGATTGACCTCCGAACTCCAATACCCCGAGCTACAATAGTGCCACATTTACCACTACGTTACCTCTCTGGTTATGTTCAAGGATCTCCAAACGTAGCAGCAGAGACAGACAAGGTGAATAAGAAAATACAAGGTATAAGTGCCTTCATTAATTAAGAATATAATATAAAACAGACGTGGTACAACTACTGTATATCAAATTTTAATTAGACTACAGCTGGAACACTGTGCAGTCTGGTTATCACATAATGAGTATATGATTCTATTGAAAAGGGTGCAGAGGGGATTCACTGGGATAGGTATTTTGAATGATGCCAATCAGCGATTGAACAAATAAAAATAAGGCAGGGACAAGTGGAGCGGCTTTTATTGGCATGGACAGTGTTAGAGTGGTTATTTGAGGCTTTAGCTATTCAAGGCTTCAGCGAGGAGAAGGTTGTTCAAGAGAGGGCAAAAAACCTGTAGGTGGATTTTGTTTTTTGGCTAGGCAGCATCTATGGAAAAAAGTAAGCAGTCGACATTATCAGGCCAAGACTCTTCTTCAGACTCTAAAGGAAGGAAGGGGAAAAGCCAGAATAAAGAAGCCTGAGAAGACTCTTGGCCCGAAACACCAACTGTTTACTCTTTTCTATAGATGCTGCATGACCTGCTGAGTTCCTCCAGCATTTTGTGTATGCTGCTCTGGATCTCCAGCAGATTTCCTCGTGTTTTTGGTGGATTTTTTTTCCAGTTTATTTATTGTTTCCTCCTTTATATTTGCTCAGTTAGAGCAGTAAGGATGCCAGGCAGGCTGGGTGAATGCTCCTCTTGCGGGGTGTGGAAAGGCAGGGAAACCTTCAGTATCGCTGACAACTTCACCTACAAGCTGTGCACCCAGCTGCAGCTTCTAACACTCCATGTTAAGGAGTTGGTGCAGGTAATGGATGAATTCTGGATCATTCAGGAGACTGAAGGGGTGATAGACATGGGTGAAAGGTAGTTACGCCCATAGATGGGGACTGATTAAGGGTAGTCAGCATGGCTTTGTACAATGTAGGTTGTGCCTAATTAATCGTATAGAATTTTTTGAGGAAGTTACCAGAAAAATAGATGAAGGCAAGGTGGTGAATGGTGTATATATGGACTTCAGCAAAGCATTTGACAATATCCTGCATGGAAGGTTGGTCAGGAAGGTTCAGGCACTTGACTTCCAAGGTGAGGTAGTAAATTGCATTAGACACTGGCTTTGTGGGAGAAGCCAGAGAGAGGTGGTATATGGTTGTCTGTCTGACTGGAGGTCTGTGACTAGTGGAGTACCATCGGGATTAGTGCCGGGTCCGAAGTTGTTTGTAAAAAAGATCAAAGATCTGGATGATAATGTCATTAACTGAATCAGCAAATCTGCAGGTAACACCAATATTGGGGGTGTAGTGGACAGAGAGGTAGACTTTCAGAGCTTGCAGCGGGATCTGGACCAGATGGAAAAGTTGGCTGAAAAATAATGGATGTAATTTAATGCAGATAAGTGTGAGGTGTTGCATTTCAGTAGGATCAGCCAGGGTAAATCTTACACAGTGAACAGTAGGGCACATGGGTGGTGGGGGTATGGAGCGCAGTGGTCTGAGTGCAAGTCGGTGAGACTAGGCAGTTTCAGCATTTCAACACAGAGTAGATGGGCCAGGGAGCCTGTTTCAGTGCTGTGCTTTTCTATGACTCAGTAAGAGAGATTGGATAAACTTAAGTGTACTTTCCTTGAGAATGCTGAGGAGGTGTTTGATTGAGGAGTACAAAATTGAAGGATGTAGAAAGTGAGAATGCAGTGGTGCATAAAGTCACAGACAGACATACTTTATTGATCCCGAGGGAAATTGGGTTTCGTTACAGCTGCACCAACCAAGAATAGTGAAGAAATATAGCAATATAAAACCATAAATAATTAAATAATAATAAGTTAATCATGCCAAATGGAAATAAGTCCAGTACCAGCCTATTGGCGCAGGGTGTCTAGCACTCTGAGGGAGGAATTGTAAAGTTTGATGGCCACAGGCAGGAATGACTTCCTATGTTGCTCAGTGTTACATCTCGGTGGAATGAGTCTCTGGCTGAATGTACTCCTGTGCCTAACCAGTACATTATGGAGCGGATGGGAGTCATTGTCCAAAATGGCATGCAACTTGGACAGCATCCTCTTTTCAGGCACCACCGTCAGAGAGTCCAGTTCCACCCCAACAACATCACTGGCATGAGACATGAGATTTAGATAAGTGGAAGGAAACATTGTGGGGATTTTGAGAAATGCTTTTTTTTCATCCATAGGGTATTGAAATCTTAGAATGTATTGTTTGAGGAGAGTGATGGAAACATAATACCACAACATAGAAATCTACAGCATATTGCAGGCTTTTTGGCCCACTATGTTAAGCCCACCATGTAACCTACTCTAGAAACTGCCTAGAATTTCCCTACCACATAGCCCTTTATTTTTTTAAGCTTCATGTACCTATCTAAGAGACCTTAAAAGACCCTATTGTATCCGCTGTTACCATCGTCACTGGCATCACATTACACACACCCACCACTTTCTGTGTGGAAAAACTTGCCTTGGGCATTCCCCTTGTACCTACTTCCAAGCACATTAAGACTATGCCCCCTCGTGTTAGCCTTTTCAGCCCCAGGAAAAGACCTCTGGCTATCCACACCATCAATGCCTTTGATCATTTTATATTCCTCTATCGGGTCATCTCTCATCCTCTGTTGCTCCAAGGAGAAAAGGCCAAGTTCACTCAATCTATTCTCACATCCAATTCTCCAATCCAGGCGACACCCTTGTAAATCTCCTCTGCACTATTTCTATAGTATCCACATCCTTCCTGTAGTGAGGTGACCAGAAGTGAACACAGTACTTCAAGTGAATATATAGCTTTAACATTACCTCACAGCTCTTGAAATCAAACCCACAATTGATGAAGGTCACCACACCACATGTCTTCTTAACAACACTGTCAACCTGCGCAGCAGCTTTGAGTGTCCTGTGGATGCGGACCCCAAGATCTTGTTGATTCCCCATGCTGCCAAGAGTCTTGCCATTAATATTATATTCTGTCTTCAAATTTGACGTACTGAAATGAACCACTTCACATTTATCCAGGTTGAACTCCATCTGCCAGTTCCACATCCTGTCAATGTCCAGCTGTTACTTCTGACAACCCTCCAGACTATCTACAACACCTTCAACTTTTGTGTCATCAGCAAACTTACAAACCCACCCTTCTACTTCCTCTTCCAGTTCATTTATGAAAATTACAAAGGTGGGGGGGGGGGGGGGGTCCCAGAACAGATCCCTGTGGAACACCACTGGTCACCGTGCTCCATGCAAAATATGAAGCATCTACAACCACCCTTTGCCTTTTGTGGGCAAGCCAATTCTGGATCCAAAAAGCAAGTTCTCCTTAGATCCAGTGCCTCCTTACTTTCTGAATGAGCTTTGCATGGTGAACCTTACCAAGTGCATTACTGAAATCCGTATTCACTACATCCACTGCTCTACCATCATCAGTTTGTTTTGTTACATCCTCAAAGAACTCAATCAGGCTCGTAAGGCAAGACCTACCCTTGTAAAAAGCCGTGCTGACTATCACTAATCAGATTATGCTTCTCCAAATGCGCATAAATCCTGCCTCTTAGCATCTTGTTCAACAACTTGCTCACCACTGAGGTAAAACTTCACTGGTCTCTAATTTCCTGGGTTATTTCTACTTCCTTTCTTGAACAATGGAACAACATTTACAACCTTCCAGACCTCTGGTACTTCTCCCGTTCCTTTTGATGATGCAAAGGTCATCGCCAGAGGCTCAGGAATTTCCTCCCTTGCTTCCCACAGTAGCTTGGGGTATATATCAACCGGTTCTGGTGATTTGTCTAACGCAATACCTTTCAAAAGCTCTATCTTCTTTCTTAATATTCACCCCTCATACGAACTCTTCTCCCTCCTGCCATTTTGTGAAAGGTACCAAAGCATTTGGGCTCTCACGACCGACTGTGCAACAGTTTCTTCCCCCAAGCCATCAGACGCCTCAATACGCAGAGTCTAGACTGACAACTACATCATTTATTATCATATTGAAATTGTCCTCTACTGTGCCTATTGTCTTGTTTATTAATTAATTATTGTACTGCCCTGCACTATTTTGTGCACTTTATGTAGTCCTGTGTAGGTCTGTAGTCTGGTGTAGTTGTGTGTTGTCTCATGTAGCGCCAGAGTCCTGGAGGAACATTGTTTCATTTTTACTGTATACTGTACCAGCAGTTTATGGTTGAAATGACAATAAAAAGCGAATTGACTTGATATGCTCAAGCGTTTCAGTCTGCTTTGTAAGTCATCCCCACAATTGCCAAAGCCCTTTTCACTGATGAATACTGAAGCAAAGTATTCATTTAGTACCTCCGCTGCCACCTCTGACTCCATGCACGTTTACACTCTTATTCCTGATTTGTCCCATTCTCACATGGCTCATCGCATTCTTGTAAAATACATTCAAGAGGATTTTCCAAAGCAGTATTTAGAACCCTTTTGGGAAGGAGGCTGTTCTAAACCACAAGGTATGATGACAGACATGTGATTGAACTATTTATGGTGGAATCCCAAGGGAGCAGTGACCATACGTCAGTAAGATTAAAAGTTGTTAGGACCTTAAACTGGTGGAAGGTGGATTTCGTAGTTTAAGACAGGAGCCTGGGAGAGGTAGATTGGGAATAGATACTAGAGGAGAAAAGAACCTGCTGTAAAAATGATGAGGTGGGGACTTGGGGGTGCATCCGCATACTGTAGCTTGGCTGAGGTTTGGCTAACCTTGGTTCTAGAGTGTAGTTGCCACACTTCAAACAGCTTCCCATCGGATTTGGCATATAGCTCCGCTACTACAGAAAGTTTGTTGGAAGTGAGGTGCAACATTATGACAGAGATTTGAGAAAAATATTATGGTCATGATACCTTATTTGACATTTGTTTTCATTGGGGATGGTTCCCACTGAGACACTGACCCATGACCATCCAAAATGGGGGGAGGAACATTTGAATGGTATTGAGAATCTTGAGGGCATGTATCAAGGGAGTACAGAAGCCCTGCATAACTGTTAGGAGGACTAGACTACTTATTCACAAATCCACCCAGTCAATCAGCACCTTCCCCATCTGTGTAAAGTGGTGTGAATCCCACATTAGCTTCATCTGCAATCCTGAAACCCATAAAATCAGAAGTAAGACTTCTTCAGTTTAGAGGACTGTCTAAGAAGAAATCCATAGTACACAAATCTTTTAGATTGCATTTTGAGGTGCTTAATAACCTATATCTTTTATTAGAATTAAAACATGAGCCTGAGAATACTTATATCACTAAATATTTATGTCTAGAATTGAGTGCCTGAAACATAGTTATCTACAGAGCTTAGTCACGAAGCTAGCTGATGGACCACTAGGTTAATTGTATCATAATGACTTATAGCACATAAATGAAAATATCAGCCAAAAGTGAGTATTATCCTGTTAACAAATGAGAAAGCCTTGTATGTGTGTGTGCGTGTGTGTATATTTTATATGTGTATATATATATATATATATATATATATACATATAATGTGTGTGTGTGTGTGTATATATAAAAAATAAACAAATGATTGACATATTGCTTAAGTTCTTCACAGAAACAGAGAACAATCAGAGTTTAGTTTAGGAGCTACCCAAGTACATTATTTTTTTCTTTTAAACCATTACCTGTCACCAGTCCTTTGCTTGATATGTTGGTAGAATTTTTTTCCTCTTTATATAAGCAACATAAATATATCTTATGTGAGTGACTCTACATTGTACATACATTCATATCTTCTGTTTCTTTTTAGTCATGCGATATATATTTAATCAGTTTATTCTGTTGCAATATTGATGTTGATTATTTAGTTCCCCAAAATGTCTTAGGAAACAATTAAAAAGAATAACAGGAAAAAGGAGGTAAAAGTTTCACCAAAAACTGGTTCTCTTTTATTCACCTTAAGGAACTATACCTCCTGCTGACCCAGCACACTAGAAGTATGCATCAGGCAGCAATTCAGTGGAAACATATCTATAGTGACAACAAGATAACTATTGTTACCTGAATGGGAGCTTTAGAAGCACGGACAATTAAGCGATGTGTGCGCTGATTTTATATTGTTACTTGTCCATTTTATCATTACCTTCTTTGCATGAGGTTTGAGCAAACCCAAGGATTTCAAACAGTTTGAAGAATATATTAATCTTTTGCAGAAAATACATTTTTTCTGTATTTTTAAATGTGTATTTATCATTTCAAGGAGAGATTACCTTCAGGTATTGCAATAAGCATTTTTATTTCCAAGTAATCCCTTCATTTTCAAAGAACAGAAAAGCACTGTGCAACTTGTACAATTATAAATTCACTGATAGCATTTAACCTATTGAAAGAAAATTTAATATAGTGTTTGCAATAAATCTTTATCATTCCCCACTTTTTCAGTTTTCTTTTGAAGAGTTAAGAAATCTTGCTATACAGAGCTTCCTAATAGATTTTTATGTAATATGCAGCCTACCTTAATTAATGTGTTAATTTATCATTACAATTCACATACAGTAGATTCTGGTTAACTGGGGCACATCAGGACCAGTGCATTTTGAATCAATTAAGCAGTTGCCCCAATTAGCTGAATTTTCTTGAAATTGGTTAAAAAGGTGTAAACAAAAAAGAGAAACTGAGTAACAAATTATGTATTTAAATACAGAACAAATTAGAACACTGTCAGTGCTACTACAGTATTTTAAAACTATTAGTTCCTCCTCTATATTAGTGAGATCTGTCATAAATCGTGGGACTGCTTTGTTGAGCACCTCCACTCCCTCTGCCAAAAGCAGAACTTCCCAGTGGCCAAGCATTTTAATTCCAATTCCCATTCCTGTTCCAAGATGAGGCCACACTCAGGGTGGAGGAGCAATGCTTTGGATTCCATCTGGGTAGCCTCCAGTCTGTTGGCATGAATATCGATTTCTCCTTCCGGTTAAAAAACAAATTTCCCTCCCACTCCCCACTTCCTCTATTCCCCACTTTGGCTTTTTACCTCTTCTCACTTGCCCCTGGGTCCCCTCTTCCTTCAGTTATCCTGTGGTCCACTCTTGAATTGAATTGCATTGACTGTATTACTTACATCCTTCATAATCTTTATGTTACGTCTCCGTCTAAATGTGCAATGTGAAATATATAGTAATTTATAATAAATGATATGTTCAACAGGATAGTCAGTATAACATAGAAATACAGTTGTGTCAGCATTAATTAATCAGTCTGATGGTCTGGTGGAAGAAGCTGCCATGGAGCCAGTTGGTCCTGGCTTTTGTGCTGCAGTACTGTTTCCCAGATGGTAGCAACTGGAACAGTTTGTGGTTGGGGTGACTCGGGTCCCCAATGATCCTTCGGGCCCTTTTTATACATGTCTTTGTAAATGTTCTGAATAGTGGGAAGTTCACAACTACAGATGCGCTGGCCTGTCCGTACCCCTCACTGCAGAGACCTGCGATTGAGGGAAGTATGGTTCCCATACCAGGCAGTGATGCAGCCAGCCAGGATGCTCTCAGTTGTGCCCCTGTAGAAAGTTCTGTCCTATCCAATTCCTTCTTCTCCAGCTCTTGACCTTTTCCGCCCACGTGGCTTCACCTATTACCTTCCAGCTAGCCTCCTTCCATTCCCACCTTTTTTTTAACCTTTTCGTCTTCCTTCTTCCTTCTCAGTCCTGAAGAATGGTCTCATTCCAAGACGTTGACTGTCTATTCATTATTAATAGTTATCAATGGACAAATTCATCCAGTATACACTGCCATATTCTTTTGATCTACTGTAAAAAAAACCATGCAGACTTCTACTGCAGATAATAGACTGCCTTCATGCAACTGCTTTTGATGATTGCATCCTCCAAATATTGATTTTCAATGTAACATTCAAGGTGGTTGTCAATACCTTCAAATTCTCCTTTAGTTCTTAATGAAGTAGTGAAATCGTGTCATTTTCACTCCCAGCCAGTTCTGGCATCTCTGTGCCTGAATGCTTGAAACCATGGTCAGCAAACAGCTCTGAATTGTTTTTCTGCTTATTTTTTGCCAACTATCAGCGCCAAAAATCACTGCTTTTTGAAAACAAACACACACAATGGACGCTATTTAAAAACTATTAGCTCTAAGCATGGTGTAGTGTCCATTGGCTACACAAGAACATGCGACTGACACTAGTTAGAAACTGTTCGACAACATTCTCCTGCCCCAATTAAGTGGTAGAGTGTTCCAAATAAACAGAGAATCCCTGCAATGTTCTCTATTATTTTTTGTTCTTTAGGAGTTGTCCCAAATAAGTGGCTGCCCCGATTATCTGATGGCCCAATTAACCAGAATCCACTATATTGTGATTAATATAAATGTAATACATGCTAAATTTCTGATTTTACAAAAAGAATGGAGGTTTTAAATTGAGTCAAATAAAAATCTGTAATAGATCAACTTCTGTTTTATTTTTAATAGAAGCTTAAAAAAAATCTATGTGCCAGGTTTCTTATTAGCGTAATAATCCTCACAGATGTGCTATCTTTTGCCTTGGGAAATTGGATGTAAATTGGCCAACATAATGAATACTTCTCATTCTTGAAAGCTTGCTGATCCTCTGTATTTCTGATACTATGATTTAGTAAGTATTTCCTCAACCCAGCATAATTGGTATTGATATAACTAGCAAATGTATTGGTTAATTGGTGAAGTATGTTAGAATAATATTTATGCCCTCTGGGTTGTACAATTATAAAGAGAATATGTTGTATAAATCATTTTCAAGGAAGTTTTTTTTAAATAAAAAGGCTACAGTGTATGAAGTTTGGAATGTGATCTAAGCATTTTGGCCTATTATAAAGTAAATGCCTGACAATATTTTTACTCGTTCAATTTGTTTACAGATGATGAGGATGGTATGGACTGCATGGACAATGAAAGGCGACCACATTTCCCCCAGTTCTCATATTCTGCCAGTGGAAGAGAATAGGACCATATTTGTTTTTCTGCTGCTCAGCTGTTGTCATGGTGTATCACTGGAAATCATTCCTGAACAATTTAAGAGTTTGAGCTATACTTGATTTCAGAGTCAGGGCATCTTCAGGAATCATTTCAAGTTGAATGTTTTCTGCATGAATCTAAATGTCAGTCTGAAGATTCAAGCTGTTACCTCCTACTATTTTGACATAATTGTCCTGCAAAGAGTATTTTTAAACAAATGAAGTCCTAATAGGATGTATTGTACATGATGCAGCATTTATGCATTTCAGCCTCTAAATGGAACCGAGTTTTAATGGGGGCTGAAGAAGACATTAGGCAACTTTCACAATTATGAAAAAAATTAAATAGAAACATTTGATGCTATTTGTGTACCTTATGTTTTAATTTCTGCTGTTCATAGCAAGCATTTGTTTGTGATGTATGACAAGTATGCAAGGTTTTTGTTAGACATATCACTGACAAAACAAGTTGGTATCATTTATAACTTGCTAACAGTGGGAATTTGTGAACATTTACCAGGTCACAATCCCTCTCAATGTTGCTAATGTTTGTACCAACCCATGTAACTGATAGCTTGACTAGTCAGTCCGGCAGACTTGTTATAGATTTATCAAGTGCAATCACTGATTTTGTTTTTACAACTTTGATGGATGGATACTTTGCACCTCTGCCTGTACTTGTTTTATGGTGGCTGAAGAATGTAGATAGGCATAATGTTCAGATTTATACTTTTCACCAAATTTATGTGGATAGATTATTTGCTTTACCCAGTCTCAGTTGGTAACCTGC
Source organism: Hemitrygon akajei (assembly GCF_048418815.1). Lineage (NCBI taxonomy): Eukaryota > Metazoa > Chordata > Chondrichthyes > Myliobatiformes > Dasyatidae > Hemitrygon > Hemitrygon akajei. The sequence continues at coordinate 22,191,349 of NC_133130.1, forward strand.
AATATTTGCTTATCAAGTTGTGGACTAGCAGTTTTTTTCCTGGTGTTAATTTTGAATTTTACACGTTGAATATACACGTAGTATTTATTTTTAGTAGTAATTGTTTTTTTCTGTCAGATAAACCTCACCATCAGTGAACAGTTATTACTGGAAGTTTAAATATGGTGGTTGACCAACTTTATAGTGCTAGTCTGTTTTAGATTTTTTTTAACTAGGTTTTACAAACTGTCTATCCATTAGAAGGTGTACACTTTGCTGAACTTACTGGTTTTTGGTTGTTTACTTTGTAAAGTCTAGATCAAGAATTCACTTTCCAATGACCATTCCAGACTGAGTATGCCCTCTTGTACTGCAGCCATCTTTGGACAACAGGCATTCCTGTTTGATTGTAAAGACTCCATAGCTTTGCTTTAACACTAATCCATTTACTGTCACATTCCTGTGGCATTTTGAATCTAAATGCTTTTATGACTATAGCATATGTATTCACCTTATTTGCAGCATCACAAGGTTTACCACTCCTTGTTGAGGCCATCCATACAGTATATTGGCAAGGTGACAAGGTGGGGTCCACTACTAACTGCAGGGTCTATATACTACACCTCAATGTACACACTTTGCTGCTACTATTTGTACTGTCTAAAACAGAACTTCCTGTATCTGCTATCTAGTGTATTACAGATGAGCATGAAAAAAATGTAAAGTATTTATTTTAAATCCTTAAACTTGTCATTAATTTTGCCTCCGTGTAGTGTAGGATTTGTGAAAGATCTTGACCTTGCTAGTTCTATCATTAAATCCATAAAGATCTAGTCATATGGTTAAGGATTGTAAGCAGAAGGGACTAAGGACCTTAGTGAACTGTATTACTGTCTGTAAAACATAACTGTTTATTTCCTGAAGTATATGACCCACAAGGATGTGAAAAACTGCAATGAAATGTTTTTGTACACTGTACATCCTTAGTATTTTTACACATAAATGTATATGATAGGGATGCACATTATTTTCCTTCTTACAGACTGCTTAAATAAAGTACTACAACAATCCAGCCTTGGGTTGTGTAGTCCTACTACTTACTAATATTGGTTGTTTGACTGTGTCTCTCAACTTGGCATCGGGATGTCAAATGATGCCAATGTACTATACTATAAAAATCACCTTTCTGGAGCTGAAGTTTTTCAGATAGTTAACTAGAGATTTTATGATTCTAAATTTAACAGTTCTCTTTGTAAAAAAAAAAATGCGCGGTTCACAATTTCAGTTTTTTTTAGTCAAAGCTCCAAATTGAGCTTTCAGTTACTATAATTAATATACAGTTGAATTAAACTAGGTTTTTTTTACGTTTTCAGTTAATCAAAATATTGCTCAATGAATGACACTTGGACTGTTGACTGTGCAGTATCTGCAAAGAATTGAGAGTGGATTGACAAATGTATATAGCATAATTGTAAATGTTCACACACATAGTTTTGCCTGTTTTAACTTGTCAGTTTTAAATTGCAATATACAAGATTCATTTTACTGGAAATTTCCCCATTTGATGGACTTAAATTTAAATTGTGCTGAGAAGATCTTAAATGTTTTGTGTGATTTCCTTAAAGATGGAATTTAACCTTACCAAATACTGGTTCATTTTTAATGTAAGATTATTTGACAGTACCTTAATTTTCACTGAATACTTTTATCATGATATACTATGCTCCTAAATCTATGATTAGAAATGAAATATATTAGATTTATCTTTCCCTCCCTGGCTAAGGTTGATCATAACATCCCAGTGTCTCAGGATGAAAACAGTAAATTGAACTGCATAGTTTAATGTAGGGCAAGGTGTTCAAACCACATGTATATTATTTATTTCCTAGTATATGTGATATTTTTCTGAACAGGTCTATGCTAAATTGTATATAGTTTATCTGTCTTATTGCCCCCTACTGGAATGTGTCATATACTTGCTACTTCAATCTAGAAATATGCTTTGAAACTTAACTTTTTCCCTCACATTAATAAGAGGAAAGATAGAAATCTCCTTTAGAAGAGAATGATCTGTTATGAGGACAAGAGAGATCTCCTGTATCACTGCTCTGATTCTTTGGCAGTATGCTGTCTTTCCTAAACTCCTGCACTTGCATACTCTCAACTGCTGGCTGAATACAAATCTGTTTAAAATAAGAATCCACTGTTTCTTTATCTTGGCAACATCAGCAGTCATTGTGACTACACAATTGTGTTTGTATCAAAATCTCCAAAGCTTTTCACTTCAAATTTTAGAGTGCTTGATAATAATGATTAAATTCCAAGCAAGTTATCCTTTCCTCTGGTGCAGCGAAAATTGTCTTGATAATTTGATTTCCTATTGTTATTCTGTTGAAGGTGGCATCAGCTTCATTAGGTCCAGAAGTGGAACCCAGTGTGGTCTTCTACTTCTGTAGCTCATCAACTTCAAGGTTTAATGTGTTATGCATTCAGGGATGCTCTTATGCACACCACTGTTATAATGCATGGTTTATTTGAGTTACTGTCACCTTCCTGTCAGCTTGAAGCACCCTGGTCATTCTCCTCTGACCTCTCATTAAAAAGGTGTTTTTGCCCACAGAATCTGTAAACTCTAGAGACTTGTGTATGTGAAAATCCCAGGAAATCAGCAGTTCCTGAGATACTCAAACCACTCTGTCTGGCACCAGCAATCTCTTCACTGTCAAAGTCACTTAAATCACATTTTTCCCCAGTTGGTTTGAACAACAACTGCATCTCTTGATCATGTGTACATGCTTTTTTGCATAAAGATGGGCAGCAATATCTCGGTTGGACTGTGGGCTAGTGAAGTGTGGTCAAGACCATTTGAAAAGGCAGATTCTGAACTTCACCCAGTTAAACGGCATACCATAATTCACAGGAAATGCATCATTGCGTGATTAGAAAATGGGAGTCAAATGAGTTAACACTTTACTGCAGTAGTGAATGGCAATAATGTGCAGGCCAAGCCCAGGAATAACAATTTCTTCAGTCCAGATTCCTCATGACATGCCAAATACAGAAGTGTCACATTGCTTTTCAACAACTATAACACGCTTTGAGCAAAGTCTAAAAGAACGGTGGGTTAGCAAGAGAGAGGTGATTGTGATCTTTGTAATCAGTTATGTATGCTTATAAGTAGTTCATTTCTTAACTTAAGCCTGTAATGCCTCAGCTTTTCCACTTGCTATCAAGTCCCATGTTCTGAATTCTCACCTATTTCAAGAGCTTTGTGCTGCGAATAATGAACTGTTTCAATGCTTGCTGTTGCACATAGAAGTTAGATGGTTCTCAAAAGGAAACTGCTGAGATGCTTTACAATTTCTGAAACTAATGAAATTCGTTGAAGGCTAGAACGTATTCAGTAACTGACTCAATATCAGGTATGACATCACTTATTTGTCAGAATTATTCTTCAGTTGCAAGGAAATAACGTGAATCTCATCAAAATCAAATCAGTTGTCTCTACATTTCTGTACTAGTAACCCTATTTAAGTGCAACATTGGTCATCGCAACCTTTTCTAATTTCTGAGTGTTATGGCCTCATTTTGTATGAATATCAATTCCTGCATACAAGTTGTTTTTATATAATTTCCTGCTATAGGTAATTTGGATTCCATTTGAAGTGCACAGTGGAAAGACATACATTTCCATCTCTTTATTTGCCCTTGAAACATAAGTACCGGTAAGTAAGATGAGTAAGATCTCATTTTAAAAGCCCTGAAGAATACTTCTGTCTCGGGTGATTTTTGAGGTGTGTAACTCGCTGCATAGCTTTGTACGTGCGTACTGCAAGGCCAGTAGACTGATCCTTTCTTGAGTTGAAAGAGAAAGAAAAAATACCATGTGATGATCTTCAGATATACTCTGCCCACCTGTGTGAGCTGCATTGATATGTCAAAGAGATCTTCTCTCAATCCAAATTCCAGAACACCTGTAATGAGGAATTAACAGGAAGGATGGAGTAAGAACTGATCTCACTACTAAATGATTTTGAGCTGAAGCCAAGGTTAAAAAACAATCATATGAAGATTTGGTTGCAGAAAAAGAACCTCTGAACGTTACCCTGCACTGTGGAAAATGGTCAAAATGTTCTTGATTGCTTTTCCAACATCATTTTTAGTGGAGTGTGGTTTCAGTGCAGTCACTTCTTTCAAAGCAACAAAAAAGACTGCAAGTTTACGAAATGTTAAGATCTGAGACTCCTGAATAACATTCAGCTTGATGTTGCACCAAGCACATTCATCTCATTGAACTATGAAAAAACAATGAAGTAGTGAATAGTTGGGCATCTAATGTATGTTTTAAAATTGTTGATGACATTTGTTTTTACTGTAATTAAATTTTATTCATAGCTTTAAATGATTTGGGACTGAGTCTGGTTCTGCAGTGCAAAAGGGAGGGGGAAGAAGAGGAGAGCGGTACTGATAGGGGACTTGATAGAGGTACAGACAGGAGGTTCTGTAGTCACGACAGAGACTCACGGATGGTTTGTTGCCTCCCGGGTGCCAGGGTCAGGGATGTCTTTGATTGCGTGCACAGCATTCTGAAATGGGAGGGTGAGCAGCCAGATGTCATGGTACACATCGGTACCAACAACATAGGAAGAAAGAGTGAGGAGGTCCTGAAGAGTGAGTATAGAGAGCTTGGTACGAAGTTAAAAAGCAGGACCTTGAGGGTGGTAATCTCAGGATTGTTACCTGTGCCACGTGCCAGTGAGGGTAAGAGTAGGATGCTCTGGAGGATGAACACAAGGCTGAGGAACTGGTGTAGGGGGCTGGGTTTCAGATTTCAGGATCATTGGGACCTCTTCTGGGGCAGGTGGGACCTGTACAAGAGAGATGGGTTACACCTGAACTACAGGGGGACCAATATCCTTGCAGGGAGGTTTGTTAGTGCTGTTGGGGGGCAAGATTTAAATTAGATTTGCAGGGAGATGGGAACCAGAGTGCCAGAGTAGATAGTGGAGCGGGGGTGAAGATAAATGATGTTAAAGTTTCATGCGAAGTTACAAATAGAAGGGTTGTGTGTGGTGGTGATAATCTTCTGAGGTGTGTCTATTTCAACGCGAGGAGTATTGTGGGGAAGGCTGACGAGCTGAGGGCGTGGATTGACACGTGGAATTATGACATTGTAGCCATTACTGAAACTTGGCTACAGGAGGGGCAGGACTGGCAGCTCAATGTTCCAGGGTTCTGATGTTTCAGATGTGATAGAGGCAGAGGGATGAAGGGTGGGGAAGGGGGGGCGGCTTTGCTAGTAAGGGAAAATATTACAGCAGTGCTTCGGCAGGACAGATTAGAGGGCTTGTCTACTGAGGCCATATGGGTGGAGCTGAGAAACAGGAAAGGTATGACCACATTAATGGGGTTGTATTATAGACCACCCAATTGCAAGAATTGGAGGAGCAAATCTGCAGAGAGATAGCAGACAACTGTAGAAAACATAAAAGTTGTGATAGTAGGGGATTTTGATTTTCCACGTATTGATTGGGACTCCCATACTGTTAAAGGTCTAGGTGGGTTAGAGTTTGTAAAATGTGTCCAGGAAAGTTTTCTAAATCAATATATAGAGGTACCGACAAGAGGGGATGCATTATTAGATCTCTTATTAGGAAACGAGTTAGGACAGGTGATGGAAGTGTGTGTAGGGGAACACTTTGGTTCCAGTGATCATAACACCATTAGTTTCAACTTGATCATGGATAAAGATAGATCTGGCCCTCGGGTTGAGGTTCTAAACTGGAAAAAGGCCAAATTTGAAGAAATGAGAAAGGATCTAAAAAGCGTGGATTGGGACAGGTTGTTCTCTGGCAAGGATGTCGTTGGTAAGTGGGAGGCCTTCAAAGGAGAAATTTTGAGAGTGCAGAGTTTGTATGTTCCTGTCAGGATTAAAGGCAAAGTGAATAAGGATAAGGAACCTTGGTTCTCTAGGGATATTGAAACTCTGATGAAGAAGAGAGAGATGTATGACATATATAGGAAACAGAGCAAATAAGGTACTTGAGAAGTATAAAAAGTGCAAAAAAATACTTAAGAAAGAAATCAGGAGGGCTAAAAGAAGACATGAGGTAACTTTGGCAGTCAAGGTGAAGGATAATCCAAAGAGCTTCTACAGGTATATTAAGAGCAAAAGCATAGTAAAGAATAAAATTGGTCCTCTTGAAGGTCAGTGGTTGGCTATGTATGGAACCAAAAGAAATGGTTCTGTGATTTGAATAATTTTTGCAATTACTTGTCACTGCTTTGAATTTGCAGTTCCTATTCTTTCCACTGTGCATTGTAAATTAAAACTCTTTATAGTCTTTATGTAATGGCTGGAAAGGGAGAGGGTTACAGGGAATGAGGTTTGGAAGTCAAGGGGGCGATAACCCAAAAAGGTTTAGGTACCACTGCTGTAGTGTATGTTTTTACTTTCCCTAAAGACTGTAAACTTCCTTTGCCAGAGGCTGAGATGGGGCAGAGTTTGTTGCATGCATCTAGTGGGGTTTCTTGAAACAATGTATAGAAGGTCGTCCAGAGAAGGGCCCATACTGGACCTTGTAATGGGGAATGAACCTGGTCAGATTAATGAACTTTCCTTTGTGGGAGCATTTTGGGAACAGTGATTATAATTATCTAAGTTTTAAAATGGGTTTAATGATAAGATTGGTCCTCAAGTTAAAGTTTTAATGTAGGAGAAGGCTAATTACAGCAATATTGGGCAGCAACTCCAGGAAATAGGTTGGGAGTAGCTACCTGAGGTTCTTCATATCTGATGTAGGGGGAATTGAAAGGCTGGCTGGTTAGAGTTCAGGACCAGCAACGTTCCAGCAAGGATAAATGATAAGAATGGCTAGATTCAGGTACTTTGGATAAAAAGCTACATTCAAAGTTTAATAAAAAGTAAAAGGAAGCATATGTAAGGTTTAGTAAGCTGAAATTGGAGAATGTCCTTAAGGTATATAAAATAAACAGGAGAAAGCTTAAACACAGAATCAGGATGTCTAAACAGGGTCATGTAATGTCTTTAGCAAATAGGATGAAGGAAGATTCAAAGGCATTTGAATGTATTAGTGATGAGGTCTTTACTACATACTTTGAATTGGTATTCACCATGGAGAAGGGCATGGATAATGATGAGATTAAGGAGGTTTGAAATCTTAGAGAATATTGATGTTAACTAGGTCCGTGCAATGAGTAAAACTGAAGTGAACAAGCTTCCAGGGCCTGATGGAACTTACTGAGCATACTGAGGGAGATGAGGGATTGCTGGGGCACTGAATGAGATTTTTGTATCTTGTCTAACCACAGGCAGGCAAGATCCCAGAAAGTTAGAGAATGGCCAACATTGTTCCTTTGTTTAAGAAAGGCATCAATATTTTGGAGGATCGGTCCTGGACCCAACATATCGATGCAATCACAAAGAAAGGAAATCAGCAGTTCTGGATCATTTGGTGTTTGAGGAGAACTGGTGTGTCAAAAAATACTCTTTTATAGATGTACTGCAGAGAGCATTCTGACTGGTTGTATCATAGCCTGACATGGATACTCCAATGCGGCCTTCTTCTTCGGCTGCCCATCGATTTTTGATGATGACTAAGGCCCAGTCAAGGTTGCATGGAAGACCTGCAGCTGCCCATGCTGCAAGTCTCCCCTCTCCACACCACCGGTGTCGTCACAGAGCAATGTGTGGTTAAGTGCCTTGGTCAAGGACACAACACTCTGCCTCAGCTAAGGGTTGAACTAGCGACCTTCAGATCACTAGACTGACGCCTTAACCACTTGGCCACGCACAATGCACAGGATCACAAAAGGCTGCAGATTTGTAGACTCAGCCAGTTCCAACGTGGGCTCAACCTTTCCCAGTGTCAAGGACATCTTCATGAGCAGTGTCTCAGGAAGGCAGCATCCATCATTAAGGACCCTCCCCATCTGGAACATGCCTCCTTATTACTACCATCGAGGAGGAGATGCGGGACCTTGAAGACCCTCACTCACCATTTCAGAAACTGCTTCTTCCCTTCCGCCATCAATCATGAATGTCCACAAATCCATGAACATTATCGCATTATTCTTACAATTAATTTTGTAATTTATAGTAATTTTATATCTTTGCATTGTTTTGTTCCAGTAAAACAACAAATTTCATGTTGTATAAAACAATGAACATAAACCCGTTTCTAATTCTGAGGATGGTAACGAAGGCATATGGACAATACTTTGAGAATGAAAGCCAGGAAATCAGTTGTGTGCAATTTTGGAAGGATGTGGGATCTTTTGAGAGGGTGCAAAATGATTGACCAGGATGTTGCCATAATTGGAGTGTGTTATAAAGGTAGATTGTATAAATGCAGACTGTTTTCTCTGAAGTGTTGGAGGCTGGGGGTGGGGGTTACTGAGAAATCAGTGAGAATTCTATAAAAGGAGAAGCATAGATAGGGTAGATAATCAAAACCTTTTCCCTGAAATAGAAATGTTAAAATGTAGAGGGCATAGCCTTAATGTGGAGGGGTGGGGGGGGAGGTGTGGTGGCAAGTTTAAAGGACATGTGAGAGCATTTTTTTTTTACACAGACTGTTGGGTCCATGGAGCGTGCTGCCAGGGGAAGTGATGGATGATGATACAGCAGTGCTGTATAATACACATTTAAACAGACCCATGAATATGCAGCAAACAGGGATACGAACTATATGCTGACAGATGTGATTATCTTAGACTGCCACAATGGTCAGCCTTATGTTCTTGTATTGGCCTCAGGAGGCCATTGATGGGATAGGTCAGAATTGGATTGTGCTGGAGAATGAAAATGACGGGATAGAAGGGGTTGTCCCTTCAGACTGAACACTGCTGTTATGCAAAGTAGTTACCCACAACTCTGGTTTCTCCAGTGTAAAGAAGACCACATTGTGAAACCAATTGAAGTACACTAGCCTGGAAGAAGTGTAAGTGAATCACTGCTTCATCTGGATGGTGGGAAGGGACAAGATGAAAGGACAGGCGCTTCATTGCCTACAGTTTCTTAGTGCCATAAGAAAATGGAGTGAGTAATATGTGGGTTTGTAAGAGTGGACTAAAGGGAAGGGGAATGGTCCCTGTGAACTGCTGAAAAGGGCAAAGATGTGTCCTGATGCAAAACAGCAATTTTGAACCCTTTTTGTTTGCTTTCCCTGGAGTGGAGGACATGCTCAGCCTGACATGCTGATCTTGTCTTGTTGCTCTGCATGTTGCATCTTCCTGATTATTTCACCTTGTTTTTAGACTATATTTTCACCATCTATCTGCTTTCATTTACTCATTGACCAGACAGCCTTGTTTATAGCTCGTCCAGGTCACACCAGTTTTATTTTCTCTATCAGAGACATGCTCTCTTCCACACCTGCCTTGCAGCTTAACAAGCTTCTTTTATCTCCACCCCAGTTCTGACAGGTCTCCAGTCTGAAATGTGGACTTAGTTTTTCATCCCACAGATGTCGCCTGAACCAGGCTTTTTCGTTTTGCTAGATTTCCAGCATCTACAGTTCACTTAAAATATTTCCGGAAGCTCCTTATCTACTCTGCTTTGTAGACTGGAGCAGTTCAGGAAGGCATTTGCAGCCCCTTTCTCAAATACAATTGCAGATGCACAATAAATTCTGGACTGCATCTAATGAATGGAAGATAAAAGGATGGTTAACAATCCTATTGGGAGAGTGACTCATGGTTGGGTTATGACAGGCAGAGCCCCAAAGCAAATAAAGATGCAGGTGTATAGAATAATTTCTCTCTCTCCCCCCCCCCCCCCCCCACTCCATCCCGCTCAAATCTTAATTGGTTATGTGTCCTACCTCTGGTATATCTTGATGAATTGCTCAAAATTATCACTGATCTCCATGTTAAATATTCTGTACACAGATCTTGTGGTCACTTAAGTAACTGAAACTGCAAATGGTAGCAGTGTTCACCTGCAAGTGATGACACTAGCTCCAGTTTGTTTGTGTGTGTGTGTGTGTGTGTGTGTGTGTGTGTGTGTGTTTTCTTTCTGAAAAAATTTTACAGAATCTCATGCATGCCATCTTGTTTTATAGCTTTGTAGATTGCTCATTTCATAACAATAATATCTAAAAGTACTACATAAAGCACTGACAAATCCTTCGGTCATGGAAAGTAATATATAAATGCAAGTATTTTTTGTTTGACTTGAATTTCTCACTCTCCATCTGTCTCATCTATATTGCATTTGGGTTGACTTCTACAATGCTTCAGAAAATTGACTGTATTAATGCACATGTACTTGATAAAAAAAAATTTGTAAATTTATCACTCTGTAATGAGACCCTCTTGACTACCATGGCAAAGACAGATTAACTTTTTTGATTGAATTGAACAAAACTAAGGACTAAGAGTGAGTCACAAGAAGGAAATGATTTCATCTCAATACCTCAGAGTAATTAATCCCAGAAGGCAAACTTGCTAAATGGATTGTTATATAGAAAAAACAGAAGCAATGTCAAGATCAGCAACAGGTGTAACATACTTGTAACTTCTCTCCAAACTCAAGATGATGATTCCCCCAAAGTATTCAAGAATTTTCTCCATCTCAATTGTCAGGCCATTGTAACACAGGGCCATCAAACCATGCAGGTGTTTGTTAGGGCATCCTATTCCTTGATTCCTAGCTCTGTAAGAGCACAGAATTTAGATCACCTCTCTGTTGTTCCTATAAAAATGAATCAGCCAACACTTCATTGTTTACAAGATGTTATATATCTGACTTTATTCATGGAGCTTAGAAAAATAAAGGGCTATGTGCTAGGGAAATTCTAGGCCTTCTCTAGAGTCAGTTACATGGCCAGCACAGCATACTAGCCGAAGGGCCTATAATGTGCCTGTAAATTTCTATGTTCTATTCAAAACTTGTTGAGGTCAACTAGCTTCCAACTGTTAATTATTATTAAACAGTTTAAATTTGGGGACCACTTGATCGAGCACCTCTGCTCCATCTGCCCAAAGGCAGAACTTCCCGGTGTCCAAACACTTTAATTCCAATTCCCATTCCCATTCTGACATGTTTGTCCATAGCCGCTTCTTGTGCAAGATGAGGCTACCTTTAGGTTGGAGGAACAACACCTTATTCTCTCAGTGTAGCCTCCAACCTGATGGCATGAGTACCAATTTCTCCTTGTTTAAAAAAAGTTACCATCCCCCCCCCCATTTCCCACACTGTCCCCTTTTCTCTTCTAACCTGCTTATCAATTCCCCCTGGGTCCCCTCATCCCTTTCTCCTACCATCCACTCTTTTCCCCTATCAGATTCCTTCTTCTCCAGCCCTTGACCTTTCCCACTCACTTGTCTTGACCCAATCATGTTTTAGCTAGTCCTTCTTTCCCTCCCCCTACATTTTTATTTTGTCCTCTTTTCCCTTCCTTTCCAGCCCTGAAGAAGGGTCTCAGCCTGAAATTTTGACTGTTTATTAATTTCCATGGATGCTGCCTGATCTGCTGAGTTCCTCCAGCATTTTGTGTGTGTTGTTTTGTTTATTACTATTCCAAGTCCTAAGAGTTAGCATATGTTGATATTTTATTTGTTCATTTTCAGGATCTGGGCATTACTGGCAAGGCCACATTTACTATCCATCTCAGAAGGAAACTAAGAAGGTCATTTGGAAGGAAAAGATGAGTTATGAAAGGAAGCTGGCGACTAATATCAAAGTGGATACTAAAAGCTTTTTAAGTATATAAAGGGTAAAAGAGAGTTGAGGGTAGATATACAACCAATAGAAAATGACTCTGGAGATATTGTAATGAGAGACGCAGAGATGGCAGTGGAACTGAATGCATATTTTGCATCAGTCTTCACATTGGAACATGTCTGCAGTATACCAGACATACAAGAGTGTCGGAGAAGTGAAGTATGTGCAGTGAAAATTACTACTGAGAAGGTGCTCAGGAAGCTTAATGGTATGGGGGTGGATAAATCTCCTGGACCTGATCGGCAGAAAACAGAGAGTGGAAATAAAGGGATCCTATTCTGGTTGGCTGCTGTTTACCAGTGGAGTTCCACAGTGGTTGGTATTGGGACTCCTGCTTTTTACGATGCATGTCAATGATTTGGAATATGGGATTAATGGATTTGTGGCTAAATTTGCCAATGATACAAAGATAGGTGGAGGAGCAGGTAGTGTTGAGGTTGAGGAAGCAGAGAGACTTGGATAGTTTAGGGAATTAAGCAAAGAAGTGGCAAATGAAATACAATGTTGGAAAATGTATGGTCACAGGCAGAATATTATTTAGATGGGGAGAGAATTCAAAATGTAGCGAGTCCTTGTGTAGGATACCCTAAAGGTTAACCTCCAGGTTGAGTCAGCGTTGAAAAAGGCAAATGCAATGTTGGCATTCAGTTCTAGAGGTATAGAATATAAAAGCAGGGATGTGCTGTTGAGGCACTCATGACAACACACTTGGAATATTGTGTGCAGTTTTGGGCTCCTTATTTCAGAAAGGATATACTGATATAGGAGAGGGTTCAGAGAAGATTCGTGAGAATGATTCCAGGAATGAAAGGGTTACCATATGAGGAACATCTGGCAGCTCTTGGGTTGTATTTCCTGGAGTTCAGGATAATGTCGGGGTGGGGGAGGGGTGTCTCATAGAAACATTCCAAATGTTAAAAGGCCTGAACAGATTAGATATGGCAAAGTTATTTCCCATGGTAGGGGAGTCCAGGACAAGAGGGCACGACTTCAGGATTGAAGGACATCCGTTTTGAACAGAGATGTGGAGAAATTACTTTAGTCAGAGGGTGGTAAATCTATGGAATTTGTTGCCATGAGCAGCTGTGGAGGCCAAGTCATTGGGTGTATTTAAGGCAGAGATGGGTTCTTGATTAGCCAGGACATCAAAGGGTATGGGGTGAAGGCAGGGGAGTGGGGATGACTGGAAGAATTGGATCAGCCCATGATTGAATGGCAGAGCAGACTCGATGAGCCAAATGGCCTACTTCTGCTCCTATGTCTTATGGCCTTATGGTCTAATTGTCTTTGAGAAGATGGTGGTGAGTCATTCTCTTACACAGTTGAAGTCCTTCTCATGTAGGTACTCCCATAAGGCTTTGCACTGGGTTTCCAGGATTTTGATACAGTGACTAAGAGGGATAAGCAATATATATTTCAAGTCAGGATAGTGTGACTGGAGAAGAGTGTAGCAAATGAGTGGTAGCAGTTCCATTTATAGCTAATTTTTGCATCTAGTTTAGATGACAACACTGGAAAGCATTTCTCCACTTACATATCATCCTTGCTTACCCAGACATAGTAAAAATAATTTGGAAAAATCTGTACCATAGTAAGGAAATGGAATAAAAAGAACTTCTTTAATCGTTCAATTGTGCTCTATTTCACAGGACATATTCCCACTGGAAACACAAAACTAGAAGTGTTAAAATATTCCACATTGGTACACATTTTGCATCAGGCACTACACAGGAATGTAACACGTTCCTTGTGCTTGTAGGAAAATAAATTTTAATGTAAACATCAAAATAGTTATCACTTTACGCACAGTTTGAATTGACAGCATCTGAAGGTTCACATTAACTGCTTCAATTAAATATGAAATAAGATAAATGAAATAACTTACAGGAGAATGGTTTTACACAAATATCTCCAGAACAGAATCAAAAGAGTGAAGCTTCATGGTCATCAGGTTGTCCATGAAAGCCAGGTTAAATGTCACGCAACTGGTAAAGATATAAGGTGAGTATTGTGAGTACAACTCTGCTGTCATCTTTGCAATGCTGACATTTGCTGCTGTGCTCACAGTAAAACAGACTCCATTTAAAATATACTGTTGTCAGCTAAAATGAGGCAGAGAGGCATCAAGACTTCTAGCAAGGTTGTATATATCACTTTGGGAAACACTCTGAAACAAGGTGACAAAATGAGAGCATACTTATTAACTTACAACTGAAAACACTTGTACATGGGGATCATGACAATATTCCCGTGATCCTCAAAGCAGTGGTGGTAAATAGTAAATTATTCCTTCCTCACCCCATGGAAAGGATGTAGTTAAAATAAATGAACATAAACGTTAAAAACATTTTGTATCAAAATATGTACAGAATTTTATAAAGTAAAAATTCTTATTCTGTTTCAGATTGACATCCAAGTTGAATATTCGTGGGTTCTTTGGTGTTACGACAGAACAGGAGGCTAAAAATGGAGAAAGAAAAGGGATAATTTAAGTCTAGTTTTCAGCAACCCAGCACCTCTTCCCACATCTGTAGGATTCTCAGAATTTCACCAGTGGTTAGATTTGCTATTCCAGTAAACAAGCCTCACATTTTAGTCCCACGCAAACTTACTCCCTTAAAACAGATTGTTATATTGCTGATTTTCATCTTTACTTTAAAATAAATCAGCAGTGTACAAGGAACTGTTGCAAACGGAAATGTTTCATTGGTGACATAATTGTGTTGTTTGAAGCAGTGAAATCAGTTGGTGGCAAAGTTCCTTTCAGGTACATTTTGTAGAATTTCCTGTTTCAAGGAATGGAACATGTTTATTTGCAGTTTTATTTTCTGTGAGCAGCTTAGTTTGCATCAGGTTGTACAAAACAGGAAGTGCACTTTTTAACAAGAGGATTGCCATTCTCTTAAATTAAGATGTGCAGGTTCATCATTTATTGTAAAGCCCAAATCTTTTTTAACTGGACAGTAAGTCAACTGGTTTGACAAGACAAGAGAAAGGTCTAAAGTGTCGTGGGAGATGAAGTTGTTGTTCAACTTGTGGTTTGGAAGGTGTTGAGTTTACTGACTCTGAGGTGTTTATTTATATAACCAGAGTGGTCTGAAGACCTGGCAGGTCTTGTATTCCATCCCTGTGTGTGTGTGTTGCAGTCCATATCCCATAGCCAAGGCTCAATCAATGCTTCCTCTTCTAATCACTGTTACAACCACCTGCAGAAAGTCCATGACTCTGCATTTCAGGTAAATGCCCAACAGCCGAAAGTACAGCCAACACTTTTCTCGGTCTTGATGCCATTTCTGAGGACTACAATTAACATTTTTGGCTTTAAAATATTTGCTTCAAATCTTACACAATTATACTTCTTGCTCTCTACAATGCTGGACCTTAAAAAGTGCATGCTGAAACCATGGTCTACAACATTGAACACGGCAAGCAGTCACTAAACAATATATTTAAGAGTGAAACCCCAAACCTAATAAACATTATATAATGTAGTGACTTCATTCCTCTACATTAATCAACCTATTGAAACTATGACCACATCAGTCTTAAGTTGCTGAAGCAAAAAGCATTTAATCCTACTTTATCACTTGTATTTTCAGTTAGTAAAGAAATATTATCTTAAACACACATGCTATAATTTAGCTTGAATTCTGTCAGACAATTGATATAGAAATGTAGTCACATACTGTCAATACATCACTTTAGATAATGATGCTGTCATGGTTCTTTGTGTTCTAAGAGTGAAGTACTGCAGTACTTCGCTAAACTCGGTACTACATAAAGAAATAATTATGTACAACCTGGAAATAATGGCTTAATATAAAGCTGATATCTCAGTCACAAACACAACCATCTCTTGATAAAATCCCATTCTAAAAGCTAAGTGGTTGACCCATAGTTTAAATCTGAGAACTGTACAAATGACATGGGAAAATTCTATGCTTGTTTTGAAAATTCAGTCAATAATGTTTGAGACAAAGAGGCTGTGACGCATTTGCCTTCACCCTCCCACGAAGCACCTCTATAGAAAGACTGCAAACTCTTGACAAAATTAGCTCATCAACTTGGTAATTTAATCTGATCTGTAAGAAAACAAGATGATGATGACTGGAAAGCTGACAGATGTGCAAAAATCCTCAAAAAAAACTAGGCTAAAATTTACAGTTGAGTGGTACAATTTATTTCAGTCTATTGAAGAACAGTAACCTGCTTTAATAGGCTGTTGGTAAGACTGGGTATATTTTCCATCTGTTGGCTTGGTCCCTGGAGGACACTGAACAAAATTCAGGCAGGGAATCCCTTGCACATGGGATCATCAGCTCATTCACAACACTTTCAATTGTCTGGTCAGGCTAAAGACACTCCTGAACAGAAAATGTATAACAACTTAATCTGAGTTGTGTAATCAATTAAATGTTATGAATGAAGTGTATCTTTGGATCATGCTATGCATTTGTCTGCGCAAATGTTGTGATCAGACCATATCTTTGCTTTTTCAGTAGGTTGGGTGCTAGTTTTTTTTTGCATTTAATTCATTGTGTTGTTTTATTCTTTTTCTTTCCGTCTCACATTTGTAAACACATAAACGAACGTAGACACATGATGTTTCTGTTGAAGTGATAAAAACCGATGTTATGAATCCCAGATGACTCTTAGTGGACGATCAACAGAATCAGAGCACAACTTCTTGAAATTAGAGGTCACTATAGGTGCTCTCTGGCCTGATAAAGGAATCTGATGACAGGATACCCCATGTAAATAACCAAACCAACTTAGTGCTTCAAAACGAATCATTAATTCTAGATTGGATTTAAAAGATACAACCTGAAATAAAGTGTGGCAGGAGGATTGTTAGATACCAGAGGCAGAATGCCCACATTCACCAATATACTAGCAATTACTTCTGCAGGTCCTAGCATACACCTGGCAGTAACTGAGGATAATTGTCTAAGCAGCTTCTCATTCAGCAGGGAGTCTCTCACAGAAATGTGCCATCTGTTGCAAGGGAACATTCAGTCAACTATAGGGCCAACACTTTAAAAAAAAACACCAACTTATACTTCTCTGCTTGTATTTCTTTCCAGGCAGGTTGTCTCCCAAGCCCAACCTATCATAAGACATATGACTGAACCAAGAGCCAGCAGCACCAATGCCTTTGTGCACCAGCACTTACTGAGTGTCCATCCAAATTCAGGCAGTCTTCAGGTTATGTAAGGTTTCTGTTCCTGAGAAC
Source organism: Hemitrygon akajei (assembly GCF_048418815.1). NCBI lineage: Eukaryota > Metazoa > Chordata > Chondrichthyes > Myliobatiformes > Dasyatidae > Hemitrygon > Hemitrygon akajei. The sequence goes on from NC_133130.1 coordinate 22,208,310, forward strand.
TGTCTCTATGGTGATTTCTCCATATTGTATCACTCTAGATGCACGTTATTTTATTATTCATCTCATTGAATATTCACCTTAATTGAACTGATTGAATAATGGAGTTAATTATTTCATAATTAACTTGAATTAACTTTTATTTTTGCTGTATTTTATAGTTCTATTATTTTTAGTTAATACAGTATTATTTTTGTATTTGTATATAACTATTATAGAGATGTTCTCCTTCAAAGAATGGGGCTTTCCTTCCTCCATTGATGCTGCCTTCAAATTCATCTCTTCCATTTCCCAGGCATCTTTGCTCACCCCCATCTTTCCACTGCCTTAACTCTACCCACACTCTCTGCAGAGATTGCTCCCTCTGTGATTCCCTTGTCCATTTGTCCATCCCCACTAATCTCCCTCCTGGCAGTTACCCCTGCAAGCAGCCAAAGTGCTACAACTGCCCATTCACCTTCTCTCTCACATCCATTCAGGGTCTCCAAACAGTCTTTTCAGGTGAGGCAACACTTCAGCTGTGAATCTGCTGGAGTTGTCTATTTTATCTGGTGTCCCAGTGTGGCCCCTATATTGGTGACATCCATCGTAAATTGGAGAACCACTTCATTGAGTACCTCAGTTCCATCTGCCAAAAGCGAACTTTCATGTGGCCAAACATTTAAATTCTGATTTCCTTTCCCGTCCCGACATGCCAGTCCATGGCCTCATCTTGGGACATGATGAGGCCACTCTCAGGGTGGAGCAGCAACACCTTATTTTCCATCTGGATAGCCTTCAACCTGATGGCATGAATATCACTTTCTCCTGGTAAGGAAAATCCCTCCCCCTCCTCTCTTCTCCTATTCCCTACTCTTCCCTTTTATCTCTTTTCACCTGCCTATCATCTCCACCTAGTGCCCCCCTCCTCCCATGGTCCAGTCTCTTCTCCAGTCAGATTCCTTGATATATAGTGCTTTACCTTTCCCACCCACCTGGCATCATCTATCTCCTAGCTAGTCATCCTTCTCCCCCCCCCATCCACATTTTATTCTGGCATCTTCCTCCTTCCTTTCCAGTCTGACTGAAAGGTCTCAGCCTGAAAGATCGACTGTTCTTTCCCATGGATGCTACCTGACTTACTCAGTTCCTCCAGCATTTTGTCCATGTTGCTTTTGGCTTTCCAGCACCTACAGAATCTCTTGTGTTAGTAAATGGGTGGTCAACTGCGAGCGTAGGAATCTTTGGTGTCCACCACTCATCACTGGAAATGGGGTGATAACATTCCTTTGAAGGTTTGTAGCTCAGAACTTAGGGTCGCGAGGCAAGAGAATGCACAGGAGAAACAGCAAACGTGGGTGTATAGTAATTTAGTCAGGAGAGTCAAACGTGCATTACTGTACTTGTCAATGTGAACTGATTGTGGCTTCACACATGATAACAGACGTCTTGCTTATGAAAGGTTCAAAAAACTAGGTAATGATAGAGATCTAGAAGATTATAAGGCTAACAGGAAGGAGCTTAAGAATGATATTTGGAGAGCCAGAAGAGGCCATGAGAAGGCCTTAGCAAGCAGGATTAAAGAAAACCCCAAGACATTCTACAATTATGTGAAGAGCAAGAGGATAAGATATGAGAGAATAGGACCAATCAAGTTTGCAAGGGGGTAAGTGTGTATGGAACTGGAGGAGATAGCTGAGGTACTTAATGGATATTTTGCTTCAGTATTCACTATGGAAAAGATCTTGTCAATTGTAGGGATGATTTACAGCGGATTGAAAAGCTTCAGCATATTGAAAGAGGATGTGCTGGAGCTTTGGAAAGCATCAAGTTGGATAAGTCTCTAGGACTGGACGAGATATACCCCAGATTAATGTGGGAGATGAGGGAGGAGCCTCTGGCAATGATCTTTGCATCATCAATGGGGATGGGGGAAGTTCCGGCGGATTGGAGGGTTGCAGATGCTGTTCCCTTATTCAAGAAAGGGAGTAGAGATAGCCCAGGAAATTATAGACTAGTGAGTCTTACTTCAGTGGTTGGTAAGTTGATGGAAAAGATCCTGAGAGGCAGGATTTATGAACATTTGGAGAGGCATAATATGATTAAGAATAGTCAGTATGGCTTTGTCTAAGGCCGGTTGTGCCTTACGAGACTGATTGAATTTTTTGAGAATTTCAGCAAGGCATTTGACACGGTACCCCATGCAAGTCTTTTAGAGAAAGTAAGGAGGCATGGGATCCAAGGGGACCTTGCTTTATGGATCTAGAATTGGCTTGCCCACAGAAGGCAAAGGGTGGTTGAAGATGGGTCATATTCTGCATGGAGGTCAGTGATCAGTGGAGTGCCTCAGGGATCTGTTCTGGCACCCCTTCTCTTCGTGATTTTTATAAATGACCTGGATGAGGAAATGGAGGGATGGGTTAGTAAATTTTCTGATGACACGAAGGTTGGGGGTGTTGTGGATAGTGTGGAAGGCTGTCAGAGGTTACAGCAGGGCATTGATAAGATGCAAAACTGGACTGAGAAGTGGCATCTGGAGTTCAACCCAGATAAGTGTGAAGTGGTTCATTTTGGTAGGTCAAATATGATGGCAGAATATAGTATTAATGGTAAGACTTGGCAGTGTGGAGGATCAGCGAGATCTTGGGGTCCGAGTCCATAGGACACTCAGAGCAGCTGCGCATGTTGACTCTGTGGTTAAGAAGGCATACGGTGTATTGGCTTTCATCAACCGTGGGATTGAGAGTTTAAGAGCTGAGGGGACCCTGCTACAAAGCTACAAAGGACCCTGGTCAGACCCCACTTGGAGTACTGTGCTCAGTTCTGGTTACCTCACTACAGGAAGGATGTGGAAACTATAGAAAGGGTGCAGAGGAGATTTACAAGGATGTTGCCTGGATTGGTGAGCATGCCTTATGAGAATAGGTTGAGTGATCTTGGCCTTTTCTCCTTGGAGCAACAGAGGATGAGAAGTGACCTGATTGAGGTGTATGAGAGGCATTGATCGTGTTGATAATCAGAGGCTTTTTCCCTGGTCTGAAATGACTAACATGGGAGGGCACAGATTTAAGGTGCTTGGAAGTAGGTAGAGAGGATGTGTCAGGGGTAAGTTTTTTACACAGAGAGTGATGAGTGTGTGGAATGGGGGTGCTGGCGGTGGTGGAGGCAGATACGATAGGGGCTTTTAAGAGACTCCTGGATAGGTACATGGAGCTTAGAAAAATAGAGGGCTATGGTTAATCCTAAGGTAAGTACATGTTCGGCACAGCATTGTGGGCCAAAGGGCCTGTATTGTGTGGTAGGTTTTCTATATTTCCACATGGAGAGGATAATGGGCAGGATCCTGAGACTGTGGTTCACATTAACACCCAAAACTTTAAGACATCAGGAATTTTGTGATTAGAAGCAATAACCTATTTGCAAAACGAGTCAAGATGACATGTAAAAGTGTTGCCACGGCGAAGATTGATTTCATAGAATTCAGTCTTTATCCAATCTCTGTCTTATTTAACCCATTTTAGAATAAAAGTGAGAATTTGTTCTCTACATAGACAGGACTTTTAAGGAAAAGGTATTTGAGGAGTTTTAAATAGTATGTTTAAAAAGAATGTTGAGAATTATGACAGCATTAACTCATCTTTTCTCATTTGAATAGAGACTGGCTGAAAATTTCTGGTTTCAATTCATCAGTTTGGATTCTTCTTTGATTAGTGAGAGAGAGAGAGAGAGAGAGAGAGAGAGAGAAATGAAGGAGAAAAAGGTCTCAAAATCACATTTTCTTTGCCCTATTTTATGAAAAAAGATGCCGCTGTTCCCAGCTGTCAGTCTGAATGGAACAGGCAGTAACAGAAAAATAACAGGCTCTTCCAGCTATGTCCTATTTTTCCTGTTAACTGTTTTGAAATATCTAAATAGCAATTCCATTTTAGGTCACTTTTGGGATACATCAGGGTAATGTTTTTGACTAGAGAGCTACTACAGTCACAAGAGCAGATTTCCATATGTACCTTAGTGTTAATATCTGTTCCACAGGAACACCCCACATTCTGACCTTCACAGTTCCATCTCACTAAACACATTGAGCATAACGACACCTTGAGATAATTCCCAGTAAGCAATTTACAACACACATGACTCCTGATAATTCAAAGCTGACTTTAAAAGCACTAACATTTTCCAAGATTGGTATTAAGTGATTTTCAAATGAGCCGAGAGTATACACCAGTGATAACTGAATGTTGTTCTCCCTCTGGCCTTTCAAACATGCAACTATCAAAATATGAAATAAGCAGAGGAAAATCATTTCCAGTGTTAAAGAACAAATATAATATGCACTGGAGGCCTGTGGCTAATGGTTTGCCTCAGGGGTTGGTGCTAGACTCATTGCTTGTCATCTATATCAACAATTTGGATAAGAATGAACTAGGCATGGTTAGTAAGTTTGAAAACAACACTAAAACAAATGGTATAGTGGACAGTGAAGAAGATTATCAAAAATTACAGGAGGATCTTGATCTGCTGAGGAATGACAAAAGGAGTTTAATTCTCATAAATGTGAGGTGTTGCATTTTGAAAAGCCCAATCCGGGTAGGACTTTCACAGTGAACAACAGGGTCCTGGGGAGTGTTGCACAACAGAGGGACTTTGGAGTACAAGAATTTTGGTTCCCTGAAAGTGGCATCACCACCATTTGGTTTTGACGCAAATGTTGGTGAATAGGATTATCTTGGTAGTAAAAAAAAAGCTTTTGTCACACAGACCAAAAGTCAGGGTACTGAGTATAAAAGTTGTGAGGTTATGGTGTGTCTGTACACGCTAGCAAAGTTGCACTTGGACTATTGTGAACTTTGGCTGCACTGCTATAGGAAAGATGCTATTAAACTGGGAAAAATACAGAAAATATTCTTCACTGGCTTCAAAAAGTCTTTCCAGGTAAAGCAGTGCTTCACCTACGAGTTCACTGTGGTCATCTATTGTATACTGTGCTTCCGCTGTGGCCTCCTCTACACCAGTGAGACCTGATGCAGATTGGGAGACCACTTGCTGAGCACTTTTGCTCCACAAAAGACAGGATCAACTGGTGACTATCCATTTCAATTCAGCTTCCCATTCCCAATTTGATGTGTTGACCCATAGCCGCCTCTACTGCTATGATGAAGCTTGGAGCAGAGGTCCCCAAACCTTTTTATGCCATAAACAGAGGGGTCCGTGGAGCCCAGGTTGGGAACCCCTGCATTGGAGAAACAACACCTCATATGTTTTATCTGGACAGCCTCTAACCCTTGATGCATGAACATCTATTTCTCTGACTTCTATTAATTTCTCTTCCCATCTCTCTCTCTCTCTTCCATTCCCCATACTGTTTACCCTCACACCCTTTCTCTTCTTCTCACCTACTGATCAGCTTCCTCTGGTTCTCGTCCACCTTCCCTTTCTTCCATAGTCCACTGTCCTCTCCTATCAGATTCTTCTTCAGCCTTTTACCTCTTCCACTTAGCATCTCCCAGATTATTTCATCCCTCTCCCTTACCTACCCACTTTCCCCCTCACCTGGTCTCACCTATCACCTGTACTTCACTACCCCCACCTTGTTCTGGTTTCTGCTCCCCTCCCTACTAGTCCTGATGAAGGTCTCAGCCCAAAACATCGACTGTTTATTCCCTTCAATACATGCTGCCTGACTTGCTGAGTTCCTCAAGCATTTTGTGTGTGTTGCTCAAGATTTCCAGCATTTACAGAATCTCTTGTGTTACAGAAGATATTTGAAAGGAATTTAGCAGGACTTGAGAGACTGATTTATAGGAGATATTGGACAGGCTAGGACCTTATTGCCTGGAGTATAGGAGACTGAGAGGTGATCTAATAGAGGTGTATAAACTCATGAGGGGCACAGATGGAGTGAAAGCTTTTTCCCCCAGAGTAGGGGAATTAAGAATTGGAGGGCATAGATTTAGGATGAGAGGGGACAGATTTAATAGGAACTTGAATGGTAAATTTTGAATAATGGATGCCATCAATATGGAATGAGTTGTCAGAGCAGGTAGGTGAAGCAAGAATAATAACAACTTTTCAAAGACAGTTGAACAGGTACATAGGAAGGATTTGGGTGGTTATGGTCAAATACTGGTAAATGAGGATGGGACAGCTTGGACAGTATAGATCAGATGGGCTGAAGGGCCTGTTTCTGAGCTGTATAATTCTATGCTTACTTGTTTGATATTAGTGAAAATTAACATCCATAATCTTCTGGGGTACACAAATTCATAAGGGAAGAATTTTCATTTCCATTATAAGGAGCTGATCTCTTACACTTGGAGTGTGCTTTCTAGTTTCAAACTCTTCCACCAGGGAGAAAAATCCTTACTAAGTCAGTCTTGCCTAGTCCACACAGTGCATAGACGATGATGGACCGTTGTTTTTTCTATTATCGATTTCATTATTATTCATATTTTTACACAAGTTAACTGCAAGCCCAAATTTTTGAACTCACAATTACTTTTATACTTATGCAAAATTTGTTAATTCTTAAGTGCATTCACAGTTCCCCTTTTAAATTTACTGTCTTGGTCACCAAATTATATTAAAGCAGTTTATATTAATCCAGGGGCTTTCATTGCTGTGGTGAGAAGATTGTTTATTGCACTTTTGGTGGTATTCGGTATAGTTTTGCTGGTGGAAAATCATGTATCATAAATTTGAATGGGTTTTTTGAGGAGGTGACCTAAAGCAGGGATTCCCAACCTGCAATGCACGGATCTCTTGGTTAATGGTAGGCATCTATGGTATAAAAAAAAAGGTTGGGAACCCTTGACCTAAAGGATTGACAAAGGCAGATAGGTCAACATTGTCTGCGTGGACTTTAGCAAGGACTTTGACAAGGTCCCATATGCTAGACCAGTTCAGAAAAGTAGAATATATGGGAACCAGAGTTGAGTCTGTGAAATGGTGGTAGGAGGCAAAGGGTCATAGCAGAGAGTTAATTTTCAGTTTGGAGACCTGTAGCAGGGATCCATGCTGGGTCCTCTTTAATTCACCATATACTGTATATTAACAATTTGGAGGGTGAAAGTGGTGTCATTGGTAAGCTTACAGATGGCACCAGAATTGGTGATACAGGTGGACCTTGTGTTCTGGCTGTTTGGGTTATGCGATTTCACCTTAATTACAACCCAAACATTTGAGATATGGAATAAAGTTCATTCTCACAAAATTTATTTGTGGGGGGAAGAAATAAAAATTAGATAAATCAAATAAATGAACACAATTTTATTTCAACTTGTGTCTTTTGACACACACACACACACAGATGAAATGGGTTCCCATGATGGAAAATGACTTTCTATGAAGGAAAATCATGATATAGACTGTTTTCTATGAATGCAACCCTTGTAATGTGGAGGTTGCCGGTATAGTGAACAGTGAAGGAAATTGTTTAAGGATAAAGTAGGAAAGTGACAGAATTTAACTCAGACACGTGCACAGTGAGTCATGAGAAGCTGCACATGCTGGGATCTAGAACTAAAAACAAATTGTCACAGGAACTCATCAGGTCACACAATATCTGTAGAGGCAAAGGGATAGTCAATGTTTCAGGTTGAGACCCTGCATCAGAACTCGAGTGCAAAGAAATGTATTTTTGGAACTTAACCTAATGTAGGACATACACAGTGAATGACCAGGCCTGAGGACCTCAGGGTACAAGTACATAGTTCCATGATAGTAACGACACATATAGACAGAGTAGTGAAGAGGCGTATGGTATTCCTGCCTTTATCAACTGAGCCATTGAGAATGGGAGTTGGAATATCATGTTGCAGTTATACAGGTGTTGGTTAGGCCACACTTGGAGTATTGTGTGCATTTCCAGCCACCGTGCTTTAGAAGGATGCACAAGAATGTGGCCCAAACTGGAGGGCTTGATTTACAAGGAGAAATTGGATTCGGATGGATTTGTTTTCCCTTGAGTGAAGGCGACTTGGTCACCTTTATAAAGTGCTCTAAATTTATCAGGAGCAGAGATAGGGTAGGGTAGTTAATATCATGGATTTGATGCTGCACGTAGCAGAGTTTTGAAGAAAATGACTTGAGATCACTGATCTATTGAGGGGGGGAGAGGGGAGACTGCCTTTCATTGCTGGTAAGATGGCTCTGCTATGGAGAGGGGAGACTGCCTTTTCACCACTGGTGAGATTGCTATGCTACAGAGAGGGAGAATGTTGCCCAGGATTTCTGCATTTTGGATGCGGACTTAGGCTGTGGACTTTTTCTCAGTCTTATGGTTTTTTTGTATTCTGTGTTTTCGCCTGATCTTTTTTGTCTCTTTGTGTGCAGGCAGGGTGAATTGGGGGTCAATGATTGTGCTGCCTGTATTTGCTTTATTGGTTTCGTGGCTATCTGGAGAAGAAGAATTTCAGAATGATATTCTTTGATATAAATGAATCTCTGTTCTGTTTCAAGTGCTCTACAGAATCTGGAGTTGTTCCTGTGGATTCGAGGAGAACAAACGTGACCCTAAGATGCAAGAAAGCTTGGGTAATGTTACTGGTGCTGCTAGGATTTCATTGTAGGCAAATCACAGAAGACCAGCATGAAAGTGCAGCAGGTGATGAAGAGGAAAGCACTATACTCGATTTTATAATGATAGGGTTTGGTTATTGGTTAGAGAAATGTTAGTTAAATTGTATGGGCCTTGCTGAGACTTGACCTGGAACAGTGTGTCAATTTGGTCTCCTTGCCTAAGTAAGGATGTATTTGTTCTGGTTCAGGGATAGTGGGTTTGCCGTATGAAGATGGATTTAGTTGGCTGGACCTGTCTTCTCTAGAGTTTAGCAGAAAGAGAAACCGACAAGGCTTTGACGGGATGGAAGGATGGATGGTAACTTGTCCTATGATCAGTTTGAGACTACAGGGTACACCATTTTTGGGTCACAGGGTTATAGATCATGGACACAGTCTTCAATCTCAACTGGTCCATGCTGGCCAAGATGCCCATTTGCTACATTTGGCATGTATCTGTCTAAATGTCCTTATCCATGTACTAACCCAAGTGTTGTTATTGTACCTAACTCACCACTTCCTCTGGCAGCCCATTCCATATACTGACCACACTCTGTTAGAGGGGAAAAACTACCCTTCAGTTTTTGATTTAGTTTCTCTTCTCTTACCTTGAAGCTATGCTCTCTACATAGAACACAGAGCATAAAGGAACAGTTAAGATTGAGATAAGAAAATATTTCTTCACCCAAAGAGTGGTAAACCTTTGGAATTCTCTGGAGGATTGTTTTGGGTTTGATAGATTCCTGGATATTATTGGCATCAAGAGGTATGAGGATAGTGTTGGAAAGAGGTGCTGAGGAAGATCAGGTGTGAGGGAATGAATGGGGAAGCAGGTTTGAAGAACAAGGTGCCTTCTCCTGCTCCTGTTCCTTATATTCAAACATGCCAGTAAAAGTTGCTTTTAAATAAAGATGATACTAATTCAACAATTCAAAGTAAAACAAGTAACATCAATAGACTTTGTTTAGTTTCACAAGGGTGCATTTAATGTGACACCTGGACTTCTAATATTAAACCAGGATGAGTTTATATTGTTCCTTCAGTCATGTGTGTATGAAATATGGAACTCAGCTGAAGGCTGGCGGCCAGTCACTGTGCTGGCAGATTGCCTGGTACTGCAATGTATGTATGCAGCTGTGTCAAGAGAACAGGAGACCATCCTCTGGTGTCATTCTGAGGATTTCCCCAAAAGCAGCTGCATTTAATCAGGGGTCTGTTTTATTTCAACTGTAAGGATTCTGTCCATTCTACAGTTTGATGGAAATATGTGGCAATGTCATTTCTTGATCAAGTGAAGAAGTGGTCTAGTGGCAGCTGAGAGTAGACTCGCTGGGCGAGAGAGAATAAATTCACAGACTTCAGAGGAAATGTGTGACCTCTGTTTATGTGGAATATTTAACAAGTGTTACAAATGTCAAGATTCAGCTTTATTGTCATTCCACTGGGAAAAGTAGAAATTGCACTCAATGGCAGAGTTGCTTTGTCCCACAGTTATTAAAAACTGGATGAGGAAATCAGAGCTTTGTGACTTTACCCATCACTTTGATTGACAGTTTGATTGTGAAGATCTTCCTAACCGTAGGAGCACCTCTTGCTTTTCAGTACATTCATCAGGAACTTACGGAGTCTGGGTGATCGGGCTGCACTGTCATCGTTCAATCTCACTTTGAACTTCTCAGTAAAGGATGACACCCAAGTCATTACACGGTAAAAGAGAACTCAGGAAGATCAAGGTGAGATCACAGGTTGAAAGGGCAATTCTGCCACAACTAGCATGGTATCATTTTTGTAAAGTGATTGGACCTTACTCTAGGAATGACTACCCAGAGGGTCATTAATGATGGCATCAGAAAGGATCTGCCAGGTGTGGATTGGTATAGGTTGTTTTCTGGCAATGGTGTGCTTGGTAAATGGGAGCCCTTCAAAATTGAAATTTTGAGAGTACAGAGTTTGCATGTTCCTGTTAGAATAAAAGGCAAGGCTAACAGTTTGGGGAACCTTGGTTTTAAAGGTGTATTGACACCACGCATTTTGGTGCTTGCTTTATTATCCTCTTCCAAAAGCGACTAAGTGACTGGGGGTAAATAAGTCATAGGTGAGGATAAAGGGCTTTTGGAAGTTTGAGAAGAAATGTTGAACCATGCTGGGAGGTTTGCTCAGAAAGCTTGTCAAGGCCTCAAAATGTCACAATTCTGGAAGTTTTCCTTACACTTTTAAAAGCGGGCCGGGCCACCGATTTTATTGAGCTTGTATAGTTGCGTGCAAAAGGTGTCATCACTGTTGTGCTTGGAGGAATGGAAGAAGAATAGGCAAACAGAGACCAGCTACTGTAGAGGGGGACATATTAAATAACTTCTCTCAAGATGCTGTCTAATCTAGACAGTATATCTCATCAGGAAAGGTTATGGCTTTTCTAAGGCTTTTCTCTCTTTGGAGTGAACGAAGATGAGGGGTGACTTGATAGCAGTGTACAAGATTAGATGTAGACAGTACCTTTTTTTCCCAGGGCTGCAATGGCTAATAGAGAGGACGTACATTTGAAGTGATTGGAGGAAAGTCTAGTGGGGATGTCAGAGGTAGGTTTTTTAAAAACACTATAAGTGGTAAGTACCTGGAACACACTGCTGGGATTATTGCTATAGGCTGATATATTGGAGACATTTAGGAGACTCTTAGATAGGCATATGATTGAAAGATAAATGACGGGTTATGGACTATGTGGGAAGGAAGGGATAGACTGATCATGGAGTGGGTTTATATTGGTTGGTACAACATCATGGGCTGAAGGGCCATTCTATTTTATGTTCTATAACTCTTCCAGTACCACTTCCAAGTACCAGAGTAAACAGGCAAGGTGTTGATCTTTACCAGGCATAACATTCCATAGTTTTGTGGATGTGATAAGCCCAGAAAACTTCTCAATGAAATAATTTCTGTAGAATTAGCCTCTGTTTTTAACTTTATTTATTTGTGGGGCAGTTGGGGATGATCAGGCTCATCCCAAAGTGACTGAGACTAAACCAAGTCTGTTGAGGTATCAGCCCTGGTGTAGGAGATGGAAGGACAGAGAAAGGGACGTGAAATAGACAAGAACAAGACTAACGCCATTGAGGAGAGTGTTATGGAGAGCAGGTGAGGAGTACAAGCAAATAGAAAATGTCACTGCAGATCTTTGCACTGAGTGGATTGAGAGTAGGAGCCTATTGTAAAAGAATACACAGTCTGTTGCCTAGAAATGTAATTGCATCAAGCTGTTTCCTTTGGCACTATGTAACTGAAAATTGATTTTTTTCTGGAATGTAGCATAATAATGTCAACTTCTGGATCATTTTGTAGCTCTTCAAATATTCAGCTGGGCATTTCCTGCTACAAATCACCCTTGTGATCCTAGGGTAAGTAGTGACAGAGGGTCATCAATTTGAAACATTAACTCCGTTTCTCTTACCACAGTTGCTGCTTGACCTGAGTGTTTCTACTTACAATTCAGATTTCCAACAAATGCAGATTTTTTAAAGTTTTCATTTTTTTGAATTTACATTTTTGGGTCCTGTTCCATCCCAACAGTGCCACACTTATCTCTAGCGCACAACCCGCAGCCACAGTTCTCCTTCTCCTATATGTTGCTGGGGTTGTTCCCCACTGACCCCCTCAACAGCTTGAACTTTTACCAAAATGTTGTGCCAGGTCTGCAGTCTCCACATTGGCTACCAGCCAGACTGCAGATATTCCCAGTGCCCAATCCCCCCACTCCCTCTCCACCAATGTGCTAAACTCTGATGCCCACATGCCTGCACCTGATTTACTACCACGCCTGGCCATCAACCAAAGTGGTGGCTGCCCAATGGTGGCACACCTCCCAGGCACACTTAAATTTCCAGACCCTACACAACCATTTAAACCATTAATTTGACAGATACTTTTAAAAGTACAAAATATTGAACGAAAGTCTATCAAAGCTTGGAGTGAGATCTTGACCAGCTAGAAAAATGGATCTTGGAATTTAATGCAGACAAGTGTGAAGTGTTGTACTTTGGGAGGACTAACCAGGTTAGGACATACACAGTGGACAGTAGGACAATGAGGAGGGTGATAAAACAGAGGGATGTGGAATACAGACGCATAATTCTTTGAAATTGGCTTGGACAGATTGGGCTGAAGGGATTGGTTCTGTGCTGTAGTGCTCTACGACTCTAAATAAAATGTCATTTCCACTCAACTTTCCTCCACTTGGATTAACCTCTTAGTAAGAAAGGTACAAGAGACTGCTGTCTTGCACCTTAATTGGAATACTGTGACTGATACCATCTGTTTACTACAGTGACCTTAGGTTAATGTGAAATAGGTAACAGAAGAATACTACTTTGTCTGTGACATTTCCTGACGACTGCAGGCACTGTAACTTTTCCAGTAGGGTCTGTCTTTCCCTCATCAGCTCGTTCTGCTTCTGCAGTAGTTCCATCACTTGCTGTGCACTGGCCTGACTGTGCTGGTCCAACTGTTGGAGCCTGTAAAGAGAAAACAGCCAGAAATGTTTCAGAATGTATTCCAAATATCATCTGGTGTAATGTAAACTGGTGTTAAACTTGGTCTCTGTCTTAAGTCTTTTTGACTCAGTTGGAGTGGCAGAGAATGAGATGTGATCTTGTAGAAGAGTATAAAACCATTTTGGGCAAGGATCAGGTGAGTGCACTCAGTCTTTTTCCCACTAAATGAAAAATTAGAGGTTTAGGGTGAGAGTGGAGAGATTTAAGAGGAACTTTGAGAGGTGACCATTTCACCCAGATTATGTGCATGGAATGAGCTGCCATGTGAAACGGTTGAGTCAGGTGCATTAACAACATTTTAAAAATATGTGGATAGGATAGGTTTAGAGCAGGGGTTCCCAACCTTTTTTTATGCCATAGACTCCTACCATTAACCAAGAGGTCTCTGTTTTTTGAGGGATATAGAAATAGCTTAGATATTAATCTTGGTAGAACTAGTCCTAAAGCCTGGAGATTAAGTGCGAATCCGAGATCATGATTCTGGCACATGGTCCGTGCAAGGATACGTGCAAGAGGAAGCAGCTCCATGTTCCTTTGCAATTCAGATGGCGCAAGCGACACCTCAGGGAAGGAACTGTATGGATCTATGACCACAAGCTCCAATCCATAGCTGTGACACGTCACCCGTCAGTACACCAAAGGGGCCAGCTGATGTAAAAAAAATGAACATGTTGATCAGAGTTTTCAGAACAACACAAATATTAACACACAAAATTAAAGTAATAGATCTATGGAAACAAATAGCAGACCAAAGAGGATAATCAAACCACCTCAGAGACTGATTGAGAGTTGATGAGTGGGTAGAGGACTGTAGTTACTCATTACAATTGAAGTTGAAAAAAAGAAAAGGGCCCAGCTAGAGAATGTTGATATTTTTGTTGGAAAGGATTATTGTTCTTTGTAGGTTTATAAGGACATGGTATTGTTTCTTTTTCTTTAAAGGGGGAAGATGTGTTATCATGTGTACATAATAAAGAATTTAAGTTCCCAGTGGGCAGTTCAGTTGAGCAGGTAGCACATGCTCAGGTTGAATGGCAGGTCAATAATAAAATGATCTAGTGTAAACCCACATCGTTTATCTTTATTAACAACAAACATAACATGGTTGAAGGGGTCTGATCCTGCGTTGTGTGACTTGCAGATGAAATTGAATCTATAATCATATCCAAAATCTTTGTGGGTCCCTGGAAGTAGACCATTGAGCTACAAACTTTCTAAAATCTGAGACATCTCAGTCAATGCTCCATCTACCTTTATATCCCGGTGCTATGGCTTTAAATGATCTTTCTATTAATGCAAGTTCCTTTTTAACAATCTGTTGCAACTATTAAGAGCAAATGCACCATTTGATTTTGCCCTCCTCTGTGATGTATGCTACAAACAAAACTCATGGCACTAACCTATAAATAAAGGGGGAGAAAAAGTATTAACTGCAACAGTTCAGCATGGCTGCCACATGAGTGCACCCACCATACATTGGGCATGTATGGCACTGATAATAGTGGGGATTGAATCTGCAAATATCCTTGGAAAATATGTCCCACTGATCTGTTTATATCTATTCAATTAGCAATGGTAAAGAATATTTCAAAGTTCAAAGAAAATTTATAATCAAAGTAATGTATATATTAATCACCATCAATTACTTTTAGATTACTATTACTCAGTGATCAGTTCAATGATGCAGTGAGTGAAGTTATCCACACTGGTTCAGGAGCCTAATGATTTAAGGAATATTTGTTCCCGAACCTGGTGTAGTGTCAAAGTGGAATTAAACTGTTTAATCACAAACAAGAGAAAGTCTGCAGATGCTGGAAATCCAAGCAACACACATAAAACATGTGTGAGGAACTCAGCAGCATCTATTAAAAAGAATACAGTTGACGTTTCGGGCTGAGGCCCTTCAACATGACTGAAGAAAAAAAGATGAAGACTCGGAGTAAGGTGGGGGGAGGAGAGGAAGAAGTACAAGGTGGTAGGTGATAGGTGAAACCGGGAGGGGGAGGGGTGAAGTAAAGAGCTGGGAAGTTGATTGGTGAAAGAGATACAGGGCTGGAGAGGGGGGAATCTAATAGGAGAGGACAGAAGACCATGGGGGGAAAAAAAAGAAAAGGGGAGGAACATCAGAGGGAGGTGATGGGTAGGTAAGGAGATAAGATGAAAGATGGAAATAGGGAATGGGGGAGATCATTACTGAAAGTTTGAGAGCACATCAGGTTTGCTTGAAATAATAATCAGATATTATTATTTCCAGTAACTGCAGTTCCTTGAGGTTGTTATAGCCAGGCATGGTAGTCGGCATACGCCTCAATTATCTATTAAATGCTCCCAATGGTATGCATCTCAAATAGTCCATGACAACCAAGTCCTGCTCCTGGCATTTACATTTGGCTTAGTTATTAAGCCCGGTGGACCTCTTTATCCTGACAGGAGAAGGAGAAGAGGTGGATTACTGGTGCCTTAAAAGCAGTCACTTCAGGCAGATGGGGCTCATCAGCCATGATAGGCAGTGGAAAACACTGATCTCAAACCTCTGCTGCCTTGTGGCTATATCCACTCACAGGGAAGGCTTTGGGAGTAAACCCTGAGTGAAAAATCCAGAGCTGGAGTCCCTAAGGTAGTTCTACTGAACTTCAGGTTCCTGGGAACCACCATCTCTCAGGATCTGAAGTGGGAGCAGAACATCAGCTCCATCCTGAAGAAGGCCCAGCAGCGGATGTATTTCCTGCGGCTCTTGAGGAAATACGGTCTGCCTCAGGAATTGCTGCTGCAGTTCTACACTGCAGTCATTGAGTCTGTCCTGTGCACCTCCATCATTGTGTGGTTTGGAGCCGCCACTAAGCAGGATAGAACCAGACTACAGCGCACAGTGAGGACTGCCGAGCGCATCATTGGAGCCTCCCTGCCCTCTATTGTGGACCTGTACTCTTCCAGGTTGAAGAAGAGGGCGGGGAACATCATAAAGGACTCCTCCCATCCTGCGCACGGACTGTTTGATCTGCTTCCGTCTGGTAGGCGCTTCAGATCCCTCCAGACTAAGACTAATAAGCACTGGAGAAGTTTTTTCCCTACTGCGGTCACTTTGCTGAACAGTTAACTGCTGGTTAACTGTCGGCTAACTATTACTTGGATTGCACTACCTGTATGTATAATCTATATTTTCATTTATATTTATCATTATTATTGTTATGAGCAGAGAGACAACATCTGCCGGAAGTAAATTCCTTGTATGTGCATAGGTACTTGGCGATTAAAGTCTGATTCTGATTCTGATTAACAATCAGTTCAATGCTGACTAGCAACTCCTATGGTGCTACTAGTACCAAACTGTATAGGTCTCTTCCGTTCTTCTAAATTCATCAGCTGCATGGAGAGGGGGAACCTGTTACATGGGCAAAAGCTTGCTCTCCATACTGAACTGCCCTGGCTTGCAAATTATGTAGACAGCTGGGGTGCAACATCCATGGTCAACCCCGACCAACAGAGGCCTCAGCTGCGCAGAACAGAAACCATTCTTTTATCTAACTCCAATCAGCTAAACAGCTTTCATCCATGATTTTCCTTCGCTTATCCAAAGCAGGGATATCTATACAACAAGTTGCTTTGTTCTATTATTGGTGACAAAGCAATTGGATTGTAACTGTTTAGTAATCATGACCAGCACCAAGATCACACATCAATGCTAGAGGACTGAACTGTGCAGAGAGAAGGACAAAACAGCCCAGCTACTGTCACCAGTAAGTGGTGCTAATACAATTTTATAATTTAAATGAGTTCAATATCAATTTAAATTGGCCAGCTTTCCTTTGTGTATTCATTTAAATCTCATCTGATCTTGGCTGTGTTTCAGGCCAATGGATTAGACAGCTAATTAATGTATAATTTGTTACTGTTTTGGTTCTGGTAAGTTAATTAATGTCCATCTTTCTCTATCTGATAGTTACAGATTGAAACTACTTTCAGAAGGAGAATAACTCACAGTTGGTGTTGCAAATTAAGGTCTGCAGAGGAAGATAGTCTCTGCTGCTTGCAGTTTCTAGATTATATTTTGCTACTGATGTTTCTTGCTAGCAGATGTATGGAACATTTACAGATACATTGCAGAAAATCAATTGTCCAGATACTATATACTATGAGATCAAGAACATTATAGATGTAAAAAGGAATAATCATATCCTCATCATTTTCCAAATGAGTACTGTGACCTACCTTGAGGTGCCAATGTATTCAGGGCCCAATGGTCAATTGCTGGAATTAGGATAGATGGCTGCTTGGCATGGACATGGTGGGCAAGGACCTGCTCTGTACCATATGACTCCATGACTATTTGCTCTTTCTGCAGTGTCAGGTTGGTTAAGTGGTTTTCCAAGTAAAATATAATTATGGACAACATTTAACTTCATAGCAGCCATCAAATACATTGAGAGCTTAGAGTGACAGTATTACAGCTTGGGGTATTCCAGGGTTTGGAGGTCAATTCTAGTACCATTCTGTAAGGAGTTTCTGTATGTCCTCCCCGTGTAATGCGCGAGTTTTCCCCAGGTGCTCCAGTTTTCTCCCACAGTCCAAAGTGTAAATTGTCCCATGAACAGGTGAGAATTAATCAGGGTTGTAGAGTTGCTGGGGTGGTGGGGCTGGAAGGGGCTTCTCTGCACTGTATTACTAAATGATGTATTGTTTATGATGGGTATTGATAGAGTGAATGCAAGCAGGCTTTTTCCACTGAGGCCAGGGGAGGAAAAAACCAGAGGACATGGGTTAAGGGTGAAGGGGGAAAAGTTTAAAGGGAACATTGGGGGGCTTCTTCACGCAGAGTGGTGGGAGTGTGGAATGAGCTGCCAGATGAAGTGGTGAATGCGGGCTCACTTTTGACATTTAAGAAAAACTTGAACAGGTGTATGGATGAGAGGGGTTTGGAGGGATATGGCCCAGGTGCAGGTCAGTGGGACTAGGCAGAAAAATGGTTTGGCACAGCCAAGAAGGGCCAAAAGGCCTGTTTCTGTGCTGTAGTGTTCTATGGTTCTAAATAAACAGAAATTGGCATGCGTTATGAGGATCTTCAAGCATGCTCCTCTATTTAATAAGTTAATAGTTGATCTAATCTTTGGCTTCAACACTTCCAACAATATCCCAACAATTGTCCAAAAATCAGTTCCAGTTTTGCATTGACTTAATGACATGACATCGTGGTCTTCTTCTACTCTAGCCCATCCACTTCAAAATTCAAAGATTGATTCAAAGTTGCAAAGATTGATAACATCCTTTAAGAATTAAATCCTTCTCTTAACCTTAAATGAATGACTCCTGATGAAACTCACCTCTGCACAGTAGAACTGAATAAGATTATTGCAATGTGGTTAGACTTGGCAATTAAAGACTCAAACCTTTCCCACTCCCTGACCCACCACCAACAACATGAATGGGACCAACCACCATAGTGCTGTTTTATTCATAGCCCTACAATGAGGTTGAATGGCAACTTCTTGTGACTTCATTATTAGCCTCTTATTTTTCATTGATATCAAATGCCCTGCAGCAGAACACTGAAGAATCTGACCGCTTATCTTTCATGTGTTTGTGGTCCTCAGTGTGTGGTAGTTGCTGCAATGTCCAAGCCACCACTCTTCAAATAAGGATGATCATAAGGAGCCTCTCTATATGTAATGGATGAGAAATGTGTCCTTGGATGTTTGTTTTAATTACCAAAGTCTTAGGATCACATGTTTCCTAGATACACTCACTGGCCGCTTCATTATGTACTTCTGTACATTAATGCAAAGATCTAATCAGCCAATCATATAGCAGCAAGTCAATGTATAAAAGTATGCTGCCATGGTCAAGAGCTTCAGTGATTAATCAGACCAAACATCAGAAGGGAGAAGAAATGTGACCAAAGTGACTTTGACCATAGGGTGCCAATTGGGGTGGTTTGGGTATCTCAGAATTTCTGATCTCCTGGGATTTTCATGCATAGAGTTTACAGAGAATGGTAAGTAACACAAAAAAATAGTGAGCAGCAGTTAATGAGAGGTCAGAGGAGAATGGCCAGACGATAGTAACTCAAATAACCACGCATTATAATAGTGGTGTGCAGAAGAGCATCTCTGAAGGTACAACACATTGAGTTTTGAAGTGGATGGGCTAAAGTAGAAGACCACGAGCATACACTCAGTGGCCACTTTTAGGTACAGAAGGTAGCTAATGAAGTGGCAACTGAGTGTACGCACACTGGTTTTCTCGTAGTCCTCTGATGGTAAGACCAAGATATAGCAAGACCATTAATATCGAGAACATTCAAGACATTTGGAGACAATCATATCGTCATGATTTTCTTCATGAATACCATGCACTATTAGGGCTGGCCATAGCCTATGTGAATAAGACCTTGATTTTCATTACTATTTGAGGCGTTGCCTGCTAAATAAATGTTTACCCCAACTAGCAATTCCATTTTACTAAAATTACTTTCTTATCAATCCTTCTATTTAGAAGTCTAATCCAAATGTAACAGCAAAAGAGTGAAATTTCAACCAGGGTTAGTGTTTTGCTTCCCTATTCAAGCTATCAATGTTCAACACTCTTAATTATTATCAATCCATTTTTCAGTTTCACAGTAAGGCAGGAATATGTTAGAAAACTGGTGTTCATGTTGTTTAATTTAGCTTCACTTGCAGAAGGAATCATTAGATGGATTTCAGTACAAATTGGTTATTTTACACAAGCAACCTGTAAGAAATCCTAATTAAAGCATAACATTTCTTGGCAAATTACTTACACATTTATCAGGACTCAGCTGGCTGAGTTCTGCTATCTGTGTGTGTTTCTCTTCAACTATTATAAAAACACAAGCATGTCCCTTACGAGCCTATTATTTATTCAGTGGAATAGTCACGGGTGGTTAATGTACAACTATTCTCAAATCACCTTCATCATATTTCAGGTTTACTGGAAACAGTAAACCACTTTGCTCAGGCTCTGTGATACCTACCCTCAGTGCCTTGCGCTTCTTGCCAAAGCAACTAACACAATCATGCAGGCAAAACACAAATCACTGATGCATATCTAAATTCCAATTTACAAAGGCAATAATCAGGAGTATTCAGTTCAGTGTAGCTAAAGAAATCTTAAGAATGTTTTGTGCATATCTGCACAGTACCAGTTTTGATCTGTAGGCTATGCCAAATGATATAGTTGTAGGTGTGTTTTCATAGACCCCAGAGAGGAGGAATTGGCTAGGAGTCCCATTCTAGATCCCTGTCCAATGAACCCTGTGGGCAAGGAAGAACCAGTGGATGTGGTGTGTTTGAAATTCCAAAAAACATTTGATAAGGTGCCACATGGATGACACTGCACAAGATAACTGGTGGTGGTTGGAGAACTGGTTAGCTGACAGAAAGATTCTAAGTTTGATCCCTGCCCTATGCCAGCTTGGAGCAACAACCACCAGCTTCAGGGAGAGGAAACTGGCCAGTATTCCTATTTCAAATTCCCATCCAATAAGCCTGCAGGAAAGGTACACATATAATAGATGATGATTTGGGATAGAATTGGACAATTGTAATTTCCTGCGGCTCTACTTCTTTCAAGGTGCCCATCCCACACAAAAATATTGTTATATAAATATTTACTTAAGTTTTGGGTTGAGGATACTGCTGCCAACATCAGCACTGATGTTTCATCTCTAACTTGGATTAACTTCTAACCCTTTCCAGTGAAGATATCTTCAAAATACTGATGGGATTTAGACCCAGTGATGATTGAAGACAGCAATGTGTTTCTAAATCAAGAGAGTGCACCTCTTGGAGCAGAGGTTGTAGGTGGCTGTGTTCCAATTGGTCTTACTGTCCTTTTGTTTCTGGTAGCAGAGGCAATGAGCAGTGCAGAAGCGCCAGTGATTGCAAGATCAGGGTTCAATTCCTACCGTGTCTGTACATTCTCCCCAAGACTGGGTGGATTCCTCTGGGTTCTCTAGTTTCCTCCTGTGTTCTAAAGTTTTACTGTATGGTTTAGGTTAATAAGCCATGGACTTAGTATGTTGGCACCACTTGCAGGCTGTCCTCTGCACATTGCAAACAATGACGCAAAATGATGCACTTCACTCTGTTTTGATGTACCTGTGACAAATAAAGCTAATATTTCTCTCTCTCTCTTTCCTTGTTTCATTCTTTCCCTCTAAGATGCTGCTGGAGAATCCTGGCTGAGGGACTGCCAAGCATTTTGAGATAATACTACTGTAGGCACGGTGCATTGGTGATGGAGGGAATGACTGTTCAGCGTGGTTGATGGGCTGCTTTGACCCAGATGGTGATAGAGTTGTAATCACGAGGAAATCTGCAGATGCTGGAAATTTAAACAACAACACACATAAAATGCTGGTGGAACACAGCAGGCCAGGCAGCATCTATAGGGAGAAGCGCTGTCGACGTTTCGGGCCGAGACCCTTCGTCAGGACTAACTGAAAGGAAAGATAGTAAGAGATTTGAAAGTAGTGGGGGGAGGGGGAAATGCGAAATGATAGGAGTAGACTGGAGGGGGTGGGGTGAAGCTAAGAGCTGGAAAGGTGATTGGCGAAAGTGATACAGAGCTGGAGAAGGGAAAAGATCATGGGACGGGAGGCCTCAGGAGAAAGAAAGGAGGGGGGGGGAGCACCAGAGGGAGATGGAGAACAGGCAAACAACTAAATATGTCAGGGAAGGGGTAAGAAGGGGAGGACGGGCATTAACGGAAGTTAGAGAAGTCAATGTTCATGCCATCAGGTTGGAGGCTACCCAGCCGGTATATAAGGTGTTGTTCCTCCAACCTGAGTTTGGATTCATTTTGACAATAGCGGAGGCCATGGACAGACATATCAGAATGGGAATGGGACGTGGAATTAAAATGTGTGGCCACTGGGAGATCCTGCTTTTTCTGGCGGACCGAGCGTAGGTGTTCAGCGAAATGGTCTCCCAGTCTGCGTCGGGTCTCACCAATATATAAAAGGCCACACCGGGAGCACCAGACGCAGTATACCACACCAGCCGACTCACAGGTGAAGTGTCGCCTCACCTGGAAGGACTGTCTGGGGCCCTGAATGGTGGTGAGGGAGGAAGTGTAAGGGCAGGTGTAGCACTTGTTCCGTTTACAAGGATAAGTGCCAGGAGGGAGATCGGTGGGAAGGGATGGGGGGGATGAGTGGACAAGGGAGTCGCGTAGGGAGCGATCCCTGCGAAAAGCAGAAAGAGAGGGCGAGGGAAAAATGTGCTTGATAGTGGGATCCCGTTGGAGGTGGCGGAAGTTACGGAGAAATATACGTTGGACCCGGAGGCTGGTGGGGTGGTAGGTAAGGACAAGGGGAACCCTATCCCGAGTGGGGTGGCGGGTGGATGGGGTGAGGGCAGATGTGCGGGAAATGGGAGAGATGCGTTTGAGAGCAGAGTTGATGGTGGACAAAGGGAAGCCCCATTCTGATATGTCTATCCATGGCCTCCTCTACTGTCAAAATGAATCCAAACTCAGGTTGGAGGAACAAAACCTTATATACCGGCTGGGTAGCCTCCAACCTGATGGCATGAACATTGACTTCTCTAACTTCTGTTTATGCCCCTCCTCCCCTTCTTACCTCATCCCTGACATATTGAGTTGTTTGCCTGTTCTCCATCTCCCTCTGGTGTTCCCCCCCACCCTTTCTTTCTCCCGAGGCCTCACGTCCCAAGATCCTTTTCCTTCTCTAGCTCGGTATCACTTTCGCCAATCACCTTTCCAGCTCTTAGCTTCATCCCACCCCCTCCGGTCTTCTCCTATCATTTCACATTTCCCCCGCCCCCCCACTACTTTCAAATCTCTTACTATCTTTCCTTTCGGTTAGTCCTGACGAAGGGTCTCGGCCCGAAACGTCGACAGCGCTTCTCCCTATAGATGCTGCCTGGCCTGCTGTGTTCCACCAGCATTTTGTGTGTGTTGTTGATAGAGTTGTAATGTTGATGGTGCCAAGCTTTTTAAAAGTAGTTAGTGCTCCATTTACCCAGGCAAGTGAGAAGTATTCCATCATACTCTTGACATACCTTGTCAATGCTAAAAAGACTTGAGGAATGTTAGGAAGTTGCTTGCTGCAAGATCTCAGTATCTGACCTTTTTGCGTTGGCAGAATATTTATGTGGCTGGTGAAGTTGAGTTTGTGGTCAATGGTGCTCCCTCAGGATGTTGATACTGAAGAACTCAGTTAGTATTGAATATTGAGGGTAGGAGGTTAGACTGTTCTTGTTCCAGATGGTCAGTGCTTGGCAGTTTTGTAACACATTATTGCCATTTATCTCTAATATGTGTTGCTGGCATTCCAAACGAGCTGTCCATTTCCAACCCAGTTTTTTCTCCTCTATATTCTAAATCCCAATCTTTGACTCTCTATTGACAAGCCTTATTTTTTTAAACCTAACCACTTCCTCACTTTAATTTTATTGCCAAAACTATTAATTCTGTTGCTGAACCCCAATTTACTCCTAGGTATCATTTTGCCTCGGCACAATCCAAGGGTCTCAGTTTCTTGTCATTCTACAGCATTATCTTCATAGCTGACACTAACTCCCTTCATCAAGCTAAATTCTCACTGATTCTCCCTTGCATAAACTCTGAACCTACAAGTTATCTCAGGTTCACACTTCCCAGTTGCTCTCTGATCTCAACTTGCTTCTCCCACTGCCTTCTCCTTTGATCCACTCACGTCCACAATTCTCCTCACTGAAACCCTCAGTGATCAAGATCTTGGTCAGCTCTCCCAACATTCCTGCCTTGGCTCTGTATCCAATCTTACTTGATTTTCTGTGAGACACCTCAGGATGTTATCCTGCATGAGCCTGGTGAGGGAATTGCTGTTTTAAAATCAATCTAGTAAAACCACTTCCACTTAGGCTGGATTCTAATACAGATGTAGAGACTGAGTGTGGAATTGCATCCAGGAATAATATTTGACCAACATTTTGTATGAGTGTATTGTTTATTCAGTGAAATAGTTACAGGAGTGGGAACCCTGGCCAGTTTCCCTTCCCTGAACCAGTTTTATGTTCCTGTCACCACTGTGATCATATCAGCTAAAATAGCAGTGCGGGTATCAAAACTAGGAGCTCATTTATTCACCCTTCAAACTTGCTGAGGGAGCACATAGTCCTTTTACGGTGCCCAGTGTTGGATCAGCCTACTAACACTGTCTGGATTCGGCCAGGAATAATAATTACTCTAGTAGGTTACTGAGGCATCGTACTGTCAGAAAGATAAATCTGACATTTCCTGTATAAGTTCCCATGTTTGTTGGAAAATCCCTCATATGATTTTTTTAACCCTAATTCAACCAGCCTTATCCTCCAATTCCTGTCTACACAATGGAAAAGTAAACCAAAAATACCTGTTTTCAACCCTCATACCAAATCAGATTAAATTCTTTGCAAAACAAGGCAGAGGGATGTCTGTTAATCCTTCTGATGTAGTTAAAATCTTTGACCATGGTGAGTTAGGAGGTGTGTATGTTAAAGATCATTAATATAGGTTCAACAAGGTTAAGGAATTAAATTTGTTCAATTTAATTACTTTTAGCTCCATTGTTAAGGTAATTGGCATATTATGGACTTAAAACATTCTTGTTGAAACTACGTTGTAATCAAGGTGAGAAGAGGAATACAATAAAAAGTCTTTAATATTATGAAGATATTTTCTGATAAAATAGACTTCAATTATTTTTGAACCAAAAGCCAGAGATGTGCACAATCAGGTGATTACTAGAAAAGGGGAAAAATAGACCAGTTTTTGTTGCCGTGCCTTCCCTGAATAGCTGTTAATGCTAAAATCAACATAGTTTAAACGCAAGGGGGAGGGAGGTAGAAAAAACTATGTACACGTTTGTATATAAACCAGTGGGGAATTGTTATTGAAAATCCTCTCTGAGTTATGCCCCCATCAGCCAAGCACTTCTGACTGTCCAATGAGTACAGAACTTTATTTCTGATAATTCTGGGGAAGCAGCCATTGAGTTGCAACATTCCACCTGATAACAGCCAAATAAAAATAAAACCAGCCACACTTCCCACTTCTGCTAGCTATCCAGTGACCCCTGCTGGAAAGTGTTTGCCAGATTTGAGGGCAGAATTGCTTTGTGACGAACACTGACCTGAACGATGATAATTTGTGGAAGAAGCTAGAAAGCTGCATGTTCATTTTGCGAGCATTTCTTACAGAAGTAAATAAAATTTCTTTGTTGGGCTTAGTGACCTATTCCTTAACCTGTAATTAAGCCCATAATGGGATAAATGCACCAGATTCTTATTTTTCCTTATTGTAGGCAAGAATCCTATATAGGTATAGGATTGTGCATTGCCATTTCAAACCTGTCCACAAGAACACTAATAAATGTTACTGCTACTTTTAAAAATCTATTACATCCATTAATATGTTGCAGTAATTTATTGTGAATTAATATAATTAAAGGGTTGAACAGTTAGGGACTGTTCCAACTTAACAACTGAGCAATACTAACCCTTCTGTAATAACTGTTCTACAATTTCCCAGTGTCTACAGTTTGGCAACACCAGTTAGCATCTCAATTTCTGGAGTTAGCAGCACTTGTCCAATAGTATTACAACTTAGCTGTGCCATTTAAACCCTGTATATAGGAACAATGCTACTGGCTTGAAATCTGTGAAGGGGATAATAGAGTAGAGAAGCAGTTCAGGCGACCTTTGGATTTTTTTCCCTTGTGTCTTCCTGCCTTTACTGTCAGCCTTGCTGCAATACAACCATGAGTACTGGCAGCAGTAGAGACAGAGGCACGTAATTAAAGGAGGAAATCAGAAGTTCACTACAACCTATTCTCTTTGCCACTCAAAAGGTCTACTACTGCAGCCTTCTCTGGTGTGATGAAGCTTGAGTTAGCCAAATCCTCACAAGCTCTCAGTTGCCCGATCAATCATTTGAGATTGGCTTCACCTAAGTGCTGGTAGTCACTCTGAATATTAGCAGAAATCCCTCCTGGATCTCCACTAAATGGTTTGGAAGGAGTACACCACAGAACCAATCCCTTTGCAGGGTAAGTAAGGCAGTTTGTTATTGTTGCAATGCATTAGATCTTTCTTGTCTGAATATTGCACATCATTTCTAACAAACTTCCTGCAGGAGTGGAGCAAATCTACAGAAAATGAAAGCCTTATTGGTCATGGGTTTGAAGGAGAGGCAACATCCACTGCTTCAACTTCAAAATCATCGCCATTCGAAAATCAGTTACCCAGCTGCAACATGCAGCTGGCATTTGCGTTTGTTCATGTTGAGAGGCCAGTCTCCACGTCGCATCATTGTCAATGTTATTTCTCCACCATCCTGTTCCCACTCCACAAAACCACTCATCTTTATACAATAAAGGGTCACAGGAGACCTCAGGAAATGTGGGCCATTCGTCATACCTTGAGGTCCAAGTCACTAAAAGAGGACATTCAGCCATGTAACAATACAGCATTTGAACATCTAAAGAAAAGAATGTTCAAAGTTCAAAGTAAAATTTATTATAGGAGTACATACATGTCACCACATACAACCCTGAGATACTTTTTCTATAGGTGTACTTTAGCAAATGTATAGGACAGTAACTGTAAACAGGATCAATGGACAACAAACTATGTATATGCAACTATAAATAGCAATAAATCGGCCTCTGAGACAACGGGAAAGTTTAAAAAGTGAACCGATTGAGAGGGGGAAGGTAATTTCTTTGGCAGTTTGAACGGGGCACAACTGCACAAGCACGTGAAGGTCAGCCTCTGAGGCAGCAGGAGAGTTTAAAAGCGAGCAGATTAACAGAGCGGGCGACAGAGTAGGAAGGTTTTGGCTCAAGGCTTTGCCGAGCAGAGGCTGAGGACGAGCTTGCTCCCAGTGAGGTAAGGCTGGGTAAGCTCCTTTAATTAATCTAATTAGCTTAGAAGTAGGTAATGGAGGCAGCAGTTAGGGCAGTTGAGTGCTCCATTTGCAGTATGTGGGAAGTCAGGGCGAGCACAATTGTCCCTGATGACTAACCCTGTAAAAGGTGCATCCAGCTGCAGCTCCTGACAAACCGAGTCAGGGAACTGGAGCTGGATGAGCTTCGGATCATTCGTGAGGCAGAGGCAGAAATAAACAGGAGTTTCAGGGAGATAGTCACCCCTAAAATTCAGGAGACAGGTAGCTGGGTGACTGTCAGGAGAGGGAAGAGGAATAGACAGGAAGAGCAGAGCACCCCTGTGGCTGTTCCCATCAACAATAAGTATACCATTTTTGATACTGTTGGTGGGGACAACCTACCAGGGACAAGTTGCAGTGGTCACGTCTCTGGCACCGAGACTGGATCCTCAGCTCAGAAGGGAAGGAGGGAAAAGAGGAGAGCAGTAGTGATAGGGGATTCGATAGTTAGGGGGACAGATAAGAGGTTCTGTGGGAGAAATCGAGAATCTCGGATGGTCTGTTGCCACCCTAGTGCCAGGGTCTGCGATATCTCGGATCAAGTTCTCAGTATTCTCAAGAGGGAGGGTGAGCAGCAAGATGTCGTAGTCCATGTAGGGACCAATGACGTGGATAGGTAGAAGGAGGAGGTCCTGGAAAGAGAGTTTCGGAGTTAGGTGCAAAGTTGAAGGACAGGGCCTCCAGGGTTGCAGTCTCAGGATTGCTCCCCATGCCACATGATAGTGAGGCTAGAAATAGGAAGATAATGCAGCTAAATACGTGGCTAAGCAGTTGGTGCAGGAAGGAGGGCTTCATGTTTCTGGACAATTGGGCCTTGTTGCTTGGGAAAGTGGGACCTGTTTTGATGGGACAGGTTGCACCTGAACTGGAGGGGGACTAACATCCTTGCGGGAAGGTTTGCTAGTGCTGCTCCGGGGGGTTTAAACTGGATTTGCAGGGGGAGGGGAACCAGAGTGTTAGAGCAGATAGTGAGGTGGAGGAGGATAAAGGTCATATGAGAACTGCAAGTATAGTGCATGGAGTAAAGCCAGATCTAACATATAAAGAGGTTTTAAAGATAAAGAAGCAGAATAAAGGGTGTAAAGGTAGAAAGGTAGAAGGGCTAAAGTGCGTGTACTTCAATGCAAGAAGCATCAGGGACAAAGGTGATGAACTGGGAGCTTGGATACATACATGGAATTATGATGTAGTGGCCATTACAGAGACTTGGCTGGCACCAGGGCAGGAATGGATTCTCAATATTCCTGGATTTCAGTGTTTTAAGAGGGATAGAGAGAGGGGGGGGGGGGGAAGGGGAGGAGGGGTGGCATTACTGGTCAGGGATACTATTACAGCTACAGTAAGGGTGGGTAATGTAGCAGGATCCTCTTTTGAGTCAGTATGGGTGGAAGTCAGGAACAGGAAGGGAGCAGTTACTCTACTGGGGGTATTCTATAGGCCCCTGGTAGCAGCAGAGATACTGAGGAGCAGATTTGGAGGCAGATTTTGGAAAGGTGCAAAAATAACAGGATTGTTATCATGGGCGACTTTAACTTCCTGGATTATCAGGTGCCTGATTCCCTGGCACCTGATTAGTTCCAATGGTTTAGATGGGGCAGAGTTTGTTAACTGTGTCCAGGACGGATTCCTGTCACAGTATGTTGACAGGGTGACTAGGGGGAATGCCATACTAGATCTAGTATTGGGTAACAAACTGGGTCAGGTTACAGATCTCTCAGTGGGTGAGCATCTGG
The DNA here is from genome assembly GCF_048418815.1 of Hemitrygon akajei. Lineage (NCBI taxonomy): Eukaryota > Metazoa > Chordata > Chondrichthyes > Myliobatiformes > Dasyatidae > Hemitrygon > Hemitrygon akajei. Next base: position 22,237,066 of record NC_133130.1, read on the forward strand.
TGGACAGTGACCACTGCGCCCTGGCCTTTAGCATTATCATGGAAAACGATAGAATCAGAGAGGACAGGAAAATTTTTAATTGGGGAAGGGCAAATTATGAGACTATAAGGCTAGAACTTGTGGGTGTGAATTGGGATGATGTTTTTGCAGGAAAATGTACTATGGACATGTGGTCGATGTTTAGGGATCTCTTGCAGGATGTTAGGGATAAATTTGTCCTGATGAGGAAGATAAAGAACGGTAGGGTTAAGGAACCATGAGTGACAAGTGAGGTGGAAAATCTAGTCAGATGGAAGAAGGCAGCATACATGAGGTTTAGGAAGCAAAGATCAGATGGGGCTATTGAGGAATATAGGGTAGGAAGAAAGGAGCTTAAGAAGGGGCTGAGGAGAGCAAGAAGGGGGCATGAGAAGGCCTTGGCGAGTAGGGTAAAGGAAAATCCCAAGGCATTCTTCAATTATATGAAGAACAAAAGGATGACTGGAGTGAAGGTAGGACCGATTAGAGATAAAGGTGGGAAGACATGCCTGGAGGCTGTGGAAGTAAGTGAGGTCCTCAGGGAATACTTCTCTTCGGTATTCACCAATAAGAAGGAACTTGATGACGGTGAGGACAATATGAGTGAGGTTGAAGTTCTGGAGCATGTTGATATTAAGGGAGAGGAGGTGTTGGAGTTGTTAAACTACTTAAGTCCCTGGGGCCTGACGGAATATTCCCCAGGCTGCTCCACAAGGCAAGGGAAGAGATTGCTGAGCCTCTGGCTAGGATCTTTATGTCCTCGTTGTCCACAGGAATGGTACCGGAGGATTGGAGGGAGGCGAATGTTGTCCCCTCGTTCAAAAAAGGTAGTAGGGATAGTCCGGGTAATTATAGACCAGCAAGCCTTACATCTGTAGTGGGAAAGCTGTTGGAAAAGATTCTTAGAGATAGGATCTATGGGCATTTAGAGAATCATGGTCTGATCAGGGACAATCAGCATGGCTTTGTGAAGGGCAGATCGTGTCTAACAAGCCTGTTAGAGTTCTTTGAGGAGGTGACCAGGCATATAGATGAGGGTAGTGCAGTGGATGTGATTACATGGATTTTAGTAAGGCACTTGACAAGGTTCCACACGGTAGGCTTATTCAGAAAATCAGAAGGCATGGGATCCAGGGAAGCTTAGCCAGGTGGATTCAGAATTGGCTTGCCTGCAGAAAGCAGAGGGTCGTGGTGGAGGGAGTACGTTCGGACTGGAGGGTTGTGACTAGTGGTGTCCCACAAGGATCTGTTCTGGGACCTCTACTTTTCGTGATTTTTATTAACGATCTGGATATGGGGGTAGAAGGGTGGGTTGGCAAGTTTGCAGACGACACAAAGGTTGGTGGTGTTGTGGATAGTGTAGAGGATTGTCAAAGATTGCACAGAGACATTGATAGGATGCAGGAGTGGGCTGAGAAGTGGCAGATAGAGTTCAACCCGGAGAAATGTGAGGTGGTACACTTTGGAAGGACAAACTCCAAGGCAGAGTACAAAGTAAATGGCAGGATACTTGGTAGTGTGGAGGAGCAGAGGGATCTGGGGGTACATGTCCACAGATCCCTGAAAGTTGCCTCACAGGTAGATACGGTAGTTAAGAACGCTTATGGGGTGTTAGCTTTCACAAGTCGAGGGATAGAGTTTAAGAGTCGCGAGGTAATGATGCAGCTCTATAAAACACTGGTTAGGCCACACTTGGAGTACTGTGTCCAGTTCTGGTCGCCTCACTACAGGAAGAATGTGGAAGCATTGGAAAGGGTAGAGAGGAGATTTACCAGGATGCTGCCTGGTTCAGAGAGTATGGATTATGATCAGAGATTAAGGGAGCTAGGGCTTTACTCTTTGGAGAGGAGGAGGATGAGAGGAGACATGATAGAGGTATACAATATATTAAGAGGAATAGATAGAATGGACAGCCTGCACTTGTTCCCCAGGGCACCACTACTCAATGTAAGAGGACATGACTTTAAGGTAAGAGGTGGGAAGTTCAAGGGGGATATTAGACCATAAGACAAAGGAGCAAAAGTCAGCCATTCGGCCCATCGAGTCTGCTCCGCCATTTCATCATGAGCTGATCCAATCTCCCCTTTAGTCCCATTTCCCCTGCCTTCTCACCATAACCTTTGATGCCCTAACTACTCAGATACCTATCAATCTCTGCCTTAAATACACCCAATGACTTAGCCTCCACTGCCGCTCGTGACAACAAATTCTATAGATTCACCACCCTCTGGCTAAAAAAACATTTTCGCATCTCTGTTCTGAATGAGCGCCCTGCAATTATCAAGTCATGTCCTCTTGTATTAGACTCCCCCATCATGGGAAACAACTTTGCCACATTCACTCTGTCCATGCCTTTCAACATTCGAAATGTTTCCATGAGGTCCCCCCTCATTCTTCTAAACTCCAAGGAGTACAGTCCAAGAGCAGTCAAATGTTCCTCATATGTTAACCCTCTCATTCCTGGAAGCATTCTAGTGAATCTTCTCTGAACCCTCTCCAATGTCAGCACATCCTTTCTTAAATAAGGAGCCCAAAACTGCACACAGTACTCCAAGTGAGGTCTTAACAGTGCCTTATAGAGCCTCAACATCACATCCCTGTTCCTATACTCTATTCCTCTAGAAATGAATGCCATCGACTCAACCTGGAGGTTAACCTTTAGGGTATCCTGCACGAGGACTCCCAAGTCCCGTTGCATCTCAGAACTTTGAATTCTCTCCCCATTTAAATAATAGTCTGCCCGTTTATTTCTTCTACCAAAGTGCATGACCGTACACTTCCCGACATTGTAATTCATTTGTCACTTCTTTGCCCATTCCCCCAAGACTATCCAAGTCTCTCTGCAGACTCTCTGTTTCCTCAGCACTACCGGCCCCTCCACCTATCTTTGTATCATCAGCAAACTTAGCCACAAAGCCATCTATTACATAATCCAAATTGTTGATATACAACGTAAAAAGAAGTGGCCCCAACACGGACCCCTGGTAACCAGCACCCAACCAGAATGGGATCCCTTTATTCTCACTCTGTTTCCTGCCAATCAGCCAACACTCTATCCACGTATGTAACTTTCCCGTAATTCCATGGGCTCTTATCTTGTTCAGCAGCCTCATGTGCGGCACCTTGTCAAAGGCCCTCTGAAAATCTGAAAACACAACATCCACTGCATCTTCCTTGTCTAGCCTACTTGTAATTTCCTCAAAAAATTGCACTAGGTTTGTCAGGCAGGATTTTCCTTTAAGGAAATCATGCTGAGTTCTGCCTATCTTGTCACATGCCTCCAGGTACTCCGTAACCTCATCCTTGACGATCGACTCCAACAACTTCCCAACCACCAATATCAAGCTAACAGGTCTATAATTTCCTTTATGCTTCCTTGCCCCCTTCTTAAATAGCAGAGTGACATTTGCAATCTTCCAGTCCTCTGGAACCAGGCCAAAATCTATCGACTTTTGAAAGATCATTGCTAATGCCTCCACAATCTCCACTGCTACTTCCTTCAGAACACGAGGGTGCATTTCATCTGGTCCAGGAGATTTATCTACCCTTAGACTATTTAGCTTCCTGAGTACTTTCTCGGTCGTAATTGTGACTGCGCAAATTTCTCTTCCCTGACACCCCTGAATATCCAGTATATTGCTGATATCTTCCTCAGTGAAGACTGATGCAAAATATTCATTCAGTTCCTCCATTCTATAACAAGCATGAACTAACAAGATAAAGAGTTCTGAAAGTGGGACCATCAGTCGTGGAAACACCAGAAGTAGAATGAGCAACACACACAAAATGCTGGAGGAACTCAGCAGGCCAGAGAGCACCTATGGAAAAAGTACAGTTGACATTTTGGGCTGAGATGTTGACTATACTCTTTTCCATAGATGAATTGAATTGACTTTATTACTTACATCCTTCATATACATGAGGAGTAAAACACTTTACATCTCTGTCTAAATGTGCAATTTATAATAAATAGTTATATACAACAGGATAGTCAATATAACATAGAAATACAGTTGTGTCAGCGTGAATTAAGCGTTTTGATAGCCTGGTAGAAGAAGCCTGTTGGTCCTGGCTTTTATGCTGCGGTACTGTTTCCCAGATGGTAGCGGCTGGAACAGTTTGTGGTTGGGGTGACTCAGGTCTCCAATAACCCTTCTGGCCCTTTTTACACACCTGTCTTTGTAAATGTCCTGAATAGTGGGAATTTCACATCTACAGATGCGCTGGGCTGTCCGCACCACTCTACAGAGTCCTGCGATTGAGGGAAGTACAATTCCCATACCAGCAAGTGGATGCAGCCGGTCAGGATGCTCTCAATTATGCACCTATAGAAAGCTCTTAGGATTTGAGGGCCCATACCAAACTCCTTCAACCATCTGAGGTGAAAGAGACGCTATTATGCCTTTTTCACCACACAGCTGGTATTACCAGACCACATGAGATCCTTGGTGATGTTTATGCTGAGGAACTTAAAGCTGTTCACAACCAGCTCCTTTGTTCTTGTGACATTGAGGGGGAAGTTGTTTTCTTGGCACCGCTGTTAGGGTGATGTCTTCTTTTCTGTAGGCTGCCTGACCTGCAGAGTTCCTCCAGCATTTTGTTTGTGTTGCAGATTTTCTCTTGTTTGAGAAGTTGAATGTATGTACAGTCAGCCCTCCTGATCCGCGAGGGATTGGTTCTGGGACCCCTCGTGGATACCAAAATTCGCGGATGCTCAAGTCTCTTATTCGACCTGTCCTAATGTGGTGGATCTTAGGACCCAGTGGAACCCCAGACCTTATTTAACCTGTCTCAGTGCGGTGGACATTAGGACCCGGCAGCAGAACTCTGAATCCGCGGTGATTCTGTTCATGAAAATAATCACGATTGAAAATAAAGTGGAAATAATAAAGCGATCGGAAAGAGATGAAACACCATCGTTCATTGGAAAAGCGTTAGGCTACGTCGGTCAACGACTGAAAAAATTTTAAAGGATAAAGTGAGAAAGGCTCTGCCCTGATGAAAGCTACTATTACTACGCAATGCAGTGGTTTAATTATTGGGTTTTGGGTTTTTGATCCTCCACATCAACCTGGCACAGTGGAGAGTGCACTCGGAGGTGGTCTGTCACTGGATTGAACTCGGGAACTTCTTGAGCCTGGCACTGAAACATACGTTCTTAAGTGTTTTATATGCATAGAAACGTAAAATATATACTATATACTAAGACAAACGTTTGACTAACTGACACTAAATAATACCGGATGTACTTGTGTTCCGACTTACTTAGTAAGAGAACTTCCGATTTTTTTAGATCCCGATCCACGATAACCCACGCACATCCTCCTGTATACTTTAAATCATTGCTAGATTACTTATAATACCTAATACAATGTAAATGCTATGTAAAATAGTTGTTATACTGCATTGTTTAGGGAATAATGACAAGAAAATAAAGTCTGTACATGCTCGAACAACAAGTGCTGGAAGAGCACTTCCGAGTTTTCGCGAATCGCAGTTGATTGAATTCGTGCATGCGGAATTCGCGGATAAGGAGGGCCGACTGTAGTTATCTCCTTTTGTTCAAGCACCTGATCGCTGAAGGGTAGTAACTGTTCTTAAACCTGGTGGTGCAAGCCCTGAGACTCTTGTACCTTCTACCTGATGGCAGCAGCAAGAAAAGAGCATGGGCTGGTTAGTGAGGATCTTTGATAATGGATGCTGCTTTTCTACAGCAAGGATTCATGTAGATGTACTCAATGATTGCAAGACCCAGAATTAATTTTGCAGTCGTGTGCAGCAATAATCTTTGTCCTTCTGCATATTTCAGAAACATGGACTTCCTAAAGATTTAGGATTTTCAGAGATTTCAGCAATCATCTTGGTAGTGGTGTACATTCCACCTCAGGCCAATGTCAAACAGGTTCTAGATGATCTGAGTGATGTGATCAACAGGCATGAAACAGTACATCCTGATGCCTTCACCATCATTCTGGGAGATTTTAACTATGGCAGCTTGAAAAACCCACTAAATGATTGTCATCAACAAAGCACTTGCAGTACCAGAGGAAACTACACACTGGACCACTGTTACACCACCATCAAGAATGCTTACTGTGCTATTCCACACCCACACTTTGGAAAGTCTGATCAGCTGGCTATACTTCTACTCCCTGAGTATAGGCAGAGACTGAAGACCGCGGCACCAGTAGTGAGGACCAAGAAGGTATGGACAAGGGAAGCACAGAAGCACCTACAGGACTGTATTAAAGGATTCATCGAGTCTGAATGAGAATGCTGCAGTTGTTACCGACTTCATTAAAACCTGTGTGGATAACTGTGTGATACGAAAACTTGCTGGGATTTCCCAAACCAAAATCCATTGATGAACCAGGAATTTCATCATCTGCTGAGAGGATTTAAGTCTGGCAACCCAGGTCTGTACAAGAAAACCAAGTATGACTTGCAGAGAGTTATTTCAAGAGGAAACAAACAATACCAAGCGAGGTTGGAGTCGACATTGGATGCACATCAACCCTGGCAGGGTTTGCAGGACATTGCTTCCTACAAAACAACCCAATAATATAAATGGCAGAAATGCTTCACTACCTGACAAGCTCAACACCCTTTATGCCCGCTTTGAAAGAGATTACAGCTGTGAAAATCCCTGCTGCACCCAATGACCCTGTGACCTCTGTCTCAGAAGCTGATGTCAGACAGTCTTTCAGGAGGGTGAACCATCGCAAGGTGGCAGGCCACGATGGAGTACCTGGTAAGGTTCTGAAAACTTGTGCCAACCAACAGGTGGGTGTATTCATAGACATTTTCAACTTCTCACTCCTACGGTTTGCAAGTTCCTACATACTTCAAAAGGGAAACAATTATATCCATGCGAAAGAAGAGTAGTGTAAGCTGCCTTAATAACTATTGTCCAGTAGCACTCACATCTATGGTGATAAACTACTTTGAGAGGTTGGTCATGGCTAGAATCAACTCCTGCCTCAGCTAAGACCTGAACCCACTGCAATTTACCTAATGGCACAACAGGTCAACGGTAGATGCAATCTCAATGGCTCTTCACACGGCCTTAGATCACCTGGACAATATAAACACACACTGTTCATTGACCATAGCTCAGCATTTAACACCATCATACCTGCAGTCCTGATTGAAAATCTACGGAACCTGGGCCTCTGTACCTCCCCTGGCAATTGGAACCTTGACTTCCTAACCGGAGGACAACAATCTGTGTGGATTGGTAATAATATCTCCTCTTTGCTGATGATCAACACTGGTGCACCGTAGGGATGTGTGCTTAGTCCACTGCTCTACTCTCTATATAACCAAATGTGTGTGGTTATGAATTCAATCATATTATGATCACGCCTCCTATGGGTTCTTTTACATTAAGCTCCCTAATAAGATCTGGGTTATTACAGAGCACCCAATCTAAGATGGGCTTTCCCTAAATAGGCTCAAGCACACGCTGCTCTAAAAAGCCATCTTGTAGGCAGTCAACAAATTCTCTCTCTTGGGATCCGACACAACCTGATTTTACCCAATCCCCTTGCATATTGAAGTCACCCATTACAATTGTGACATTACCTTTACTACATGCCCTTTCCAGCTCCCTTTGCAATCTCAACCCCACATTTTGGCTACTATTTGGAGGCCTATTTTCAATCCCATAATGGTGTTTTACCCTTGCAGTTTCTTACCTCCACCCACAAAGATTCAACATTCTCTGAACCTCTGTCACCTCTTTCTAAAGATGTAATTCCATCTCTTACCAATAGAGCCACACCATCACTTATGCCTTCCAGCCTGTCCTTTCAGTACAAAGTATATCCTTTGATGTTAAGCTATCAACCATGGCGTTCTTTCAGCTACAACTCAAGATGCCCAAAACGTCACACTGGCCAATCTCTAATTGCACCACGAGTTTGTCGACCGTATTCTGAATGCTACGCTCATTTAAGTACAGCACTTACAGTCCTGCATTCTTGGCCCTTTTGAATTTTGCCTCTGTGGTACAGTTTAACTCTTTGCTCTGGCTGCATTTGTTCCCAATCATTGGCTTGTCCTTCCTTACATTCACATTACATTCCTTACATTCAAGGCATCTACTTGTACACCTGCAGGCTCATCCTTAGCTCTATCGTACTGGTTCCCATCCCCCTGCCATATTAGTTTAAACCACTCCCAACAGCTCTCGTAAACCAGCCCGCGAGAATATTGGTCCCATTGGACCAGCCGGCGAGAATATTGATCCCCCTCAGACCAGCTAGTTGAGTGGTGTCACAACAACAACCTGTACTCAACACTAATAAGACCAAAGAGCTGATTGTGGACTCAGAAAGGGTAAGATGAGGGAACACACACCAATTCTTACTGAGGGATCAGAAGTGGAGAGAGTTTGCAATTTCAAGTTCCTGGGTGTCAGCATCTCTAGAGGATCCAACCTGGTCCCAACATATTGATGCAGATATAAAGAAGGCAAGACAGTGGCTATAGTTCATTGGGAGTTTAAGGAGATTTGGTTTGTTACCTAAAGTACTCAGCCTTCTACAGATGTACTGTGGAGAACATTCTGACATGCTGCATCACTGTCTGGTATGGGGGGGGGGGGGGTGGCGGTGGCTACTGCACAGGATTGCAAGAAGCTAGAGGAAGTTCCATCATGGGTACTACCCTCCATAGTATCCAAGTCATCTTCAAGCAGCGATGCCTCAGAAAGGCAGCGACCATTATTAAGGTTCCTCATCACCTAGGGCATGCCCTCTTCTCAGATAGGAGGTACAGCAATTCAGGACAGCTTCTTCCCCTTGGCCATCCAATTCCTAAATGAACATTGAACCTGACCTCACTTCTTTTCTGTTTTTGCACTACTTCTCATTTAACTATTTAATATGTATATATATATCTATAGTTACTGTAACTGTAACTGATTGTACCAACCAATCTTCCAAGACAGGACTCTAAGGTTCATCATGACAAAAGAATATTAGAAATGACAGAATAAAGGGTCTAAATCAGGGGTGTCAAACTCATTTTAGGTCACAGGCCGGATTGAGCAAAATGCAGCTTCATGCGGGCCGGATCAGTCGGACGCGTGCGAATGCAGCTTTCGTTGCCTCCGTTTTTTCAGCCTGCTCTCATGTGTCTCAGTCTCTGCTATAACTACAAAGTGTTTCACTTTACAAATTCCGTTTCTTATGAAGAAGACTGCCGAGCAAGACTGCTGAATAAACACTAAAAACCCTGAAAACCTGGTACCTGAATAAACTCAGCATTAGCCATATCATATGCCATAGGCGCTTCGATTACTGGGGCCAGCTTTAATAGTAATTAGATATTATCTCGCAGGCCAAAGATAATTCCACCGCGGGCCGGATTTGGCCCGCGGGCCTTGAGTTTGACATATATGGTCTAAATAAAGCCTACTTTAAAAAGGGAGCAAGATTCTCATCACATGAGGGATCCTTAGCCTGTGACTGATTAAACAGAGAAGGAGTATTTGGGAAGATGTCAAGTCTTGTCATTGGAGCATGTAGAAAGCATTGTATCGTCTCTCAAATCATCATTACCATCTCTTCCCTCCACTGCCCCACCCCCACCCCGGTCCTATCTGTGGTGAAGCAGCAGTCAGTGAATTCAAGAGAACTACATCGATTTACATGATAAGCAGGGAAAAAAATCACTTTGCTGCATGAGTTATATTTGACTTTATAATGGTGTACTCGGTCATATTTGTTGTTTGACAACCCCCTTGCTGAAATGTGCAAATAAAAAATACTGCAGAAGCAGGAACTCAAAAATAAAATAGAAAATGTTACAAATACTCAAGTTAGATAGCATCAATGGGCAAAGATGAAGTTAAAGTTTCAACGGAACTGGAAAAGCGAGATAAAACAGTTTTAAAATTGCAGAGGAAGTGGGGGAGGAGCTGGGAATTCAACAAAGGTCTGTGACTGAACAACACAACTGGTGCTGGCTGAAAGAGGTAGGAGAGGCCAGGGAGAAAAAGAGTAACTCTGAGAGAGATGTTACTAGGATAAAATCAGTAAGATTAAGAACAACTGAATACAGAAATTCCAGAGACAAGGCTGAACGGTTAATGAACTGAAATGGTTGCAGTCACTAATGACTTTAGAAGATGCAATCACAAATAAGGGAAAATCTGCAGATACTGGAAATCCAAGCAACACACACAAAATGCTGGAGGAACTCAGCAGGCCAGGCAGCATCTATAGATGAAAGTACAGTCAATGTAGGCATCCTGCTGAAGGATTTCGGCCTGAAACGTTGACTGTACTTCTTTCTATAGATGCTGCCTGGCTTGTTGAGTTCCTCCAGCATCTTGTGTGTTACTTTAGAAGATACATTGGGTTTGTTGAAACAACGCTGGAGACTGACAGAGAGATCAGAGAGGAAGTGGGATGAAGAATTAAAATGAAAGGCCACAGAAACTTGCCTGTTCAACTGAGTTACTTTGTAAACCTTATCTACATCCAAAAAAAATTTGAAAACTGGAAATCTGAATAACAATCATATGAAGTAGCAATATTAAATAGTGTGTTTCATATCACTGTTGGCATAGACATAGTAGGGCAAGGGATCTATATGTATCCTAGTCCATAGCACCTTATTGACTCAAAACTCATTGTGTTTAACAAAAAGGTTTCTCTTCATTGTCTCTTCCTCATCATTTCATACCTGTGATCACTATTCCTTGATCCCTCTGCCTAAAGAACAGTTTCCTACTATGTACCCTGTCAAGACCCCTACTCATTTTATACACTTTCTAATCTCCCTTCACCCTCCTCTTCTTCGAAGAAACAGACCCAGAATATTTAATCTATTTTTGTCTCTCATCCCTTGAACTATTCTCATAAATCTTTTCTAGAAGCTCTTCAAAGCCCTCACATCCTGCCCGGAATTGATCCCCATACTCCAGATGAAGTCAGACCAGCATACTGCATGACTTCTACGCTTTTAAATTTTATTCCTCTATTGATAAAGCTTTGAATTATGTATACTTATTGTTTTCTCAGCCTATCCTGTCACTCTGAATAATTTGTGTGCAGATAAGCCCAAGTCCCTCTGCTCTTGCGCCCCTTTTAGAACTTATTGCCTTTCCTCTGCATCACCTCGCTTTTCTCTGCATTAAACATCTGTCAAGCATCTGCTCATTCCACCAGCTTGTCTGCATCCTGCTGCAATCTATCACCATGCATATCTGACAAGCTTAACATCAGGAAAGGGAAAACCACATTACAAAGATCGCTGGGTCTTTGTGGAGACTTCCTCAAGGTAAACAGTGAATGCTCGCACAAAAGGGCTGAAGGAACTCAGTGGGTCAGGCAGCATCTATGGAAGGAAATGGGAAGTCAACGTTTTTGGGTTGAGTCAAGTCTATGTCATAAATTAATTCAAGGCCAGGTGTGTCCTGGAGACTCAGAGAAGGATGATAGTACCAAGCACCAATGGTGGTGGTGTCAGAGGATCGAAATGTTCCTCTCAATGCTGAGCAGGGACTGTTGCAAATTCAACTGTGTACAATTGATCTTACACAGACATAGGCATGTTGCAACCTGTATGTTGAATTTGCTTATCCACGTAGATAGGGTAAATAGCCCCATTACTCTGCCACTGGAAGCTGTTCTATAATATAAACTACCATCATATGTCAGAGTCACGGCTCATTTGAACATCCAGTCATGACTGAAAGTTTGGTGGCGAGGTGGGTAATGTATCAATGTGACAACAATACCACATGGCTCTCTCAGCGTATTTCTCCTACTACACCAATATGCAATATCCATACCTATGTTTGTGAGGACATAAAGCCTCATAAACCTGGTGAAATTTTCACAGGTTAGAAATAGGCAAATATACAAGCCAGGAAATTGCCTAAACAGATGTGAATAATTTTAGAAAAGTAAAACAGAGGCACCCAGGACTGAACAGTTGGCACTTGGTATAATGCAGATTTAAACTTCCACTTTGCTGAGTGAATCATCATTCCAACAAGATAATGAGCACAGGGAACCGGATATTGTGTACCCCTCTTGCACACCAGCCTACACAGCACAGAGACACACCTGGGAAGTATAGAAAGTGAAAAAGAAAATATAATCATTTTGTGTGTGTTGCTATAATAATTTATCTTCCGCTTTTAAAAGATACTATCAACATGACTAAAAAAAATTCAACCTAAAATTCCCTTGAACTTGTAGGAAACGTATTTATTTAACAAGATGTAGTGCAGAACAGGCCCTTCCAGCCATTTGAGCCATGCCACCCTGCAATCCCCTGATTTAATCACGACACATATACAATGACTAATTAACCTACCAACTAGTACGTTTTTGGACTGTGGAAGGAAACCAGAGTACCCGGAGGAAACCCTCACAGTTACAGGGAGAACATACAAACTCCTACAGGCAGCTGTGGGAATTGAACCCCGATTGCCAGTACTGTATTGCTAACCACTACGCTACCATGCCGCCAATACAGATAGAGAACATCACAAGGTACATTATAGTAAAACAATATAATTGTAGATGGTAGAGAGGAAATCTGTTGAAATTCATTTCTTCCTCTAATGACAGAAGGAACATTCCTTCTTAGCTGAAATAAATCACAAGCACACTATCTGTACGGAAGAAGACAAGATGTCCTGTCAGCTCTTCTGAGCGCCTTATTCATAAATATATAATTCCACACAGACCTCCCAACACTTTTTCTGTCAGATAGTATTTGCTACATGAACACCATGCTTCCTGCGAACACCCCCACCTGCTGTCAAAAGGTTTGGTGTGCAGCGCCTTGCCTGAATCAGTCCTCTGCAAAGGGTTGATTAACCCAGCGGGGGTGGCAGGACTTGGCTGCACCCTCTGTTACTCCACAGCACTACGAGTATGACTGCGGAAGGCTGTGAATCAGTCGGCAACCTGCTGGAATATACCCAGGAAACTGCTGTTAGATCAACAACAAACAACTTGTGCTTAAATTCCTACATGGCCTCGCCATATCCTGCCCTCTGATCTCTGAAACTCTTCTGCCTGGGGTCAGCACTCCTCTAACTCTTGTGCATCTACCCCTTTCCTCCTGCTATGGTGATCATCTTGAGTTGCTTTAACCCGGGCTCTTGAATTTCATTCAGAAACAAAACAACTTCTTTCAAAACACTCTCTTTGTTGTTAACCCTTTATAAAATATGATTTTAGAGCACCACAATACAAAGGAATGTAGACTGACATTCCTATCTGACATTGGGGCAACGCTTGCACTGGTGGGTCTATAAATGCAGCACCCCACTGGCCTTAGGAAGTCTGTACTGCCCTATCAGCTCCAAAATAACAGCACAGACTTCTACAAACTTCCCAACTCTCAGCTTAACCTGTCCCAGTCAACTAAGTGGGAGAAATAAGCTTCCAGGAGGAAGGGAAGGAGAAAGTTAAGTTAATTTAAGTATGTTTTTCTGTGTGTTTCTAGTCAGAGTTACACAGCACTGAAACAGGCTCTTCAGCCCAACTTGTCAATGCCAACCCAGTTACCTACCTGAGCTCACCCATCTGCCTGGATTTGGCCCGTAATGCTCTAAACATTTCCTATCTGTCCAAGTGTCTTTTAACATTTCTAGACAAGTTTTATTTTAAAATCTAAATGTACTTTTTCAGTATTATTTAAAATTTTTGACACACAAGGAATAATGAAGATCAAGCAAGTGAGGTGGGTGGATACTGGGTAGGATAAGGTGGTACGACCCTTAGTATTTGTTGATAAAGTCACTTACACTGGAAGAAACAGCATGGTGCAGAGTTTAGATAACATATTATCTAGGAATAGAGAAACATAGAAAACCTACAGCACAATACAGGCCCTTTGGCCCACAAAGTTGTGCCAAACATGTCCCTACCTTAGAAGTTACTAGGGTTACCTATAGCCCTCTATTTTACTAAGCTCCATGTACCTATCTAAAAGTCTCTTAAAAGACCCTATCGTATCTGCCTCCACCACCATTGCTGGCAGCCCATTCCACACACTCACTACTCTCTGAGTAAAGAACTTACCCCTGATATCTCCTCTGTACCTACTCCCTAGCACCTTAAACCTGTGTCCTCTTGTGGCAACCATTTTAGCCCTGGGAAAAAGCCTCTGACTACCCACATGATCAATGCCTCTCATCATCTTATACACCTCTATCAGGCCACCTCTCATCCTCAGTCGCTCCAAGGAGAAAAGGCCAAGTTCACTCAACCTGTTTTCATAAGGCATGCTTCCCAATCCAGGCAACATCCTTGTAAATCTCCTCTGCACCCTTTCTTTGGCTTCCACATCCTTCCTGTAGTGAGACGACCAGAACTGAGTGCAGTACTCCAAGTGAGGTGATCAGAACTGAGCGCAGTAGATGATTTTCCCATCATATATACAGTACTGGGCAAAAGTCTTAGACACATACATGTAGCTAGGGTGCCCAAGACTTTTGCCCAATACTGTATTTGTCAATATGGAGCAGAGAGTGAGTTTATAAATCTGGCCTGAGCAAAGGATGTTAGGAATGGTGAGGGTGGAGTGCCACAGGAGGGGTGTGGGACAGGTGGTAGAGAATGAGTGCCAGGGGCTGGGGGTGGTGTGGATGTAGACACAGCCAGCCCTGAGACACCAGGCAAGGTCATTTGATTCTAAACAATTGGTTTATTGATCATTACAGAATGTATCTCTGGTGCTTCCCGCTCCCTACCCTTTTTCCCAACCATGATTCCCCTCTCCCTGCCCACTTCTCACTCTCAGTCCACAATAGAGACCCATATCAGAATCAGGTTTATCATCACTCACATGTGTCATGAAATTAGTTTTTTTTGTACTGTGCACAACTATCACCGAATCCTAATTAAAAAACGTAACATGCTTTAGATGGACTTAAAATGACAGGCTTTCCATCATTGCTGTTTCCCATCTAAACCTTAATGAACTATTCCCAGAATTTTAATAACTTACTTTTCTCAGTTTTACCAGTGACAGTTACCCATAAACCCCACGAGCTCTATCACAGTAAGTCCTTGTTTAGATAGGCAAAAAACCCAATAGTTTCAAAAAAGAACCGAAGGAGTGCAATATGTCGACAGAGAAATCTATGAGGGTAAAAGCTCAAACTTGATATTTTTAAGCTACAGGACAGGAAAGGTAACTTAACAACTTCAGCCAGCATGGATACAGTGGGTCAAAAAGTCTTTGATTGTACTAAAACTTTCTAAGGTTCTGTTACAACATCTTCAACGGTACAGCATTTCCTCTCTTGTACACAGGAGTGTCAGTCTCAATTATTCACTCAAGTCCCATGCTTGATGTTACTACAATCTTCTGACTCAAGAGGCTACCACTGAGCTAAACTATTTCAAACTTTTGTAAGCAAAATAGCTTTAGTAATTTGATTAGGTTTGGTTTACTGATTTAGTAACGATTGTGATCAATTGCACAAGTCCGAGGAGTAAATTAAAGTAACACTTTGTTTAAAAGGCAGCAATTTAACTTTCAAATTCTTTTATTAATTTTTGAGAGATTTTTCTGTACCACCTCCATAAAATAGCAGTAACACACATCATGTTCTTGCATTCCTTTTTTAAAAACCCTTAATTGCTGGACCTCAATCTTCTTCACATTTTGAGATTGTAGAGCAACATATTGGCAGAGTACTCGTGGGGTTAGTTTTGCTTTTCAACATCCTGCAGTTGTCAGTCACCGACACAAATGTTACAGGTTAAAGCTATAATTTATTCGGCCTTTATTTCTGAAGGAAACCTTGCTTAGATGCTCACAAGAGATTCTATGAGGCAGAGTTCACTGTAGGAGGCTGATTAAATTATATCAATGTCCAAGAGCTAAACTAACAAATACAATAACTGCCTTCCTTTTACTGGCACACATCTTAATTAGGTTTTAATGCAGAAAAGCTGATAACTACCCTTGGCCAAACAAAGCATTGTTGTTATTCCTGAATGCGCAACCCTGAGTTACACCCTCTGTAACAGCAGCATTAGCTTCCCTGCTGACCCTTGTCAAAGGACCCCATCTGGTGGTTCTCATGCTCACTGTAGGCTTTAAGTCAGGTGCCATGGATAAGAAAAATGCAAACAAACAAGCCATTGTAAAATTCCGTAATAAAACAAGTAATAAAACCTGTCACGGTACATCAGAGATTAAGTTACCAATGAGAAACCCCACAGCACTAAATAAAGTGAAAACACTCATCTACTAATAAAGAAATGAAATTTGTTCAAGACAGGTTGAATTACAATCACTTTTTTCCGTAAAATTTTACTGATTCTTGCAACATTTTAATTCTGAAACTTTTCAAAGGAATTTTCTCTTCTCAACAGTAGTTTCATGTCCAGATGAGATTGAAATTCCTGTACACCATTCCTCCGTCCTCATTATTAGTAAAAGAAAGGAGAGCAAATTGATTGGCTTATGGTTGGTTTAGAGTAGTTGCTGCATTTACCTATGCAAAAAATAATCACTGCCTTTCTGTTTCAAATATATAATTATTTGTGTTAAATACATTGAGATATTTGCTGATGTGACAAGGTGCTACCTAAATACGATCAAGTACTCTTATCTCTCCTCCATTGGAAATTTTTTCATGTAAACAGCTCCGAAGGTTGAAAAATACACTCATTGGCCATTTTATTAGGACACCTGCTCATGAAGGCAATCAGCCAATCATATGACAGCAACTCAATGCATAAAAGGATACAGACATGATCAGTTGTTCAGACCAAACATCAGATAGGGGCAGAAATGTGATCTAAGTGACTTTGACCTTGGTTGGAGTATTTCAGAAACTGCTGATCTCCAGAGATTTTCATCTTGAGTTTTGTTGACATTTCACAACAGTCTTGAGAGTTAACACAGAATGATGCGATAAACAAAAAAAAAAATCCAGTAAGCAGTAGTTCCGTGGGTGAAAATGCTTTTTTAATTTCAGGGGAACTATGTACATTGGGAAGGATTGCAGACTAAAGACTGGTTTTTGCAGTAGATTCAGTTTTTTGGCACACTCATCCTCTAAACATGGTCTATCAGTAGGGATGTAGGCATCCATAACTTGTATATAGTTGAGCTTCAATAGTAGCCCCAGTTAACAATTTATTTCTGAAAATGATGATCAGCTATCATCTAAATGAATGATGAATAAGTTGTTGACAAGGTTTGCAGGTTGAAAGCTTTCTCAAGCCTCATTTACACAGGATTACTTGGATCACTGTGTTCTTCCAATCAATCAATATCAGTGCCAAATGGGTACAGAACCCACTGTTCTGGAACCTGCTCCTGTGCTAGTTTTATATTTAATATCCCAGAAAGGAGATTAGTGGCATTGAAACTGGTCTGTTAAAACATGATCTATAATTGCTGGATAGTAATTTGTTCTGCCTGCATTACATTTTCTGGACACTTTGCCCTGTCCTGCGGAGCAAACTATCGGTGTATGTGCACATGGGATTACGGGGTCAGAAGACAGTACTTTTGCGTATCTAGCTAGTCACTAAGACTGCTTTTGGAAAGAGGATATTGCACCAGCAATGGTTTAGTAAATAAAGAAATGGCTTAGTGTGTGTATATATAAAAATAAAAGTAAAAATCAGGCATGACAAAATGGCCTCTCGGTCCCTTTATTCCCCAAATGTAGGATTTTGAATTGCATCTCTGTGAACTGCATTGTCCATAAATTGTCACACCTGATGCCAGTCAATGGTGGCAGTGACAAATTTACTTGTGTCATAGAGCACACAAACAGGCCCTTTGGCCCATCTAGTCCATGTCAGCATGGTCTTCTGCCTAGTCCCATCTACCTGTAACCAGAGTATAGCTCTCCATACCCATTTCATCCCTGTACCTAAAAAACTCTCTTAAATATTACAACCAAAATCCTATCTGCCACTTCTAGTAGCAGCTTGTTCCACATTCCCACCACCCTCTTAGTGAAGAAGCTCCCTCTTAGATTCTCTTTAAATATTTCACTTTTCACCCTAAGCCTATCACCACCAGTTTTAGTCTCACTGAACCTGAGGGGAAAAGTATTCACCCTGTCTGTACCCCTCATAATTTTGTATACCTCTATCATATCCCCCCTCATACTTCTGCCCCCAGCAAATACAGACCTAATGTAACATTTCTTATCTAACAGGAGAAATTCCATTTCAGACTCCAGCAGACCTCTAACTGCTAGCAGTTTAAAAGTTTAGTTTTAATTGTCATTTAAGAATGGTTTATTTGTAGTACCCTGTTTGACATAACCGAGAGTACATATGGTAGAGTCACTATGCATGTGCAATAGGTCTGTTCTCATAAGAGCTGATGTAGCTTTTCCAAGAAGGAGGAATTATCCAAATACTTTAAGGAATGGTCGAAAAGTACTTTTAAGTTGAAATTACTTCCACCACATCATTCTAGTTAAATATCACGTCACTATAGGCGCCTAGGGAACTTTAGAGTAAGATAGCTGAGTGTGATCATCAGTCCTGCAGGGCTATAACCGGAAACATCGACCAACCCTTTGCCTCCACAGATGCTGCCTGACCTGCTGAGTCCCTCCAGCAGTTTGTTTTTATAGTTCAGTAGTTTAATTCCCAGTTCCCTTTCTTTTGATATAACTGATGACTCTGGACCTAAAACGACAAACCATCTGGTGAAGGTGGAGTTAATTCTGAAAAATATGTTCCTACACTTGCATTCCTGTGTAATGATGTATTCATGTTGGGTTCAACTATCAGGTTTTAGGTCCTGGTTCTAATTTAAGTCTTGCAACTTAAGTCTCACATGTACCTTTTTTATCTTTTTGAAGAGGAATATATGTTTCAAATTTGTGCTCCAAAAATGTGATAATTCATGCTGATTTTGTTTGGTTATTCAATTTCCCCCTTTCACCTGAGGGACGGACTCCCTCCTCCCTCGTTAATTCTATTTAACCCTTGCCTTTTACCCAAACTGGAAATAACTCGCACATTAACCGTCTCAGAGTTGAGTAATTTCATCCCAATTGTCCACACAGAGACAGAGTGGACCACACACACAGAGGCAAGCATGCACTGACAAACATAGATGTATAGACAGACTTACACATGCGCACACACAATCTCACAGTTATCCACACAGACTGCATCTGCATGAACGTATGGAGCAGGGAATAGATTGAACAGACTATGAAACACTAAAGCCTCACTTTGTGCTCAGGGTGCATTAGAGTGCTACTGAAGACACAAGAGATTCTGCTGGAAATCTTGAGCACACACACAGAACGTGGGAGGAACTCAGCAGGTCAGGCAGCAGCTATGGAGGGGAGTGAACAGTCGGCGTTTCAGGATGAAACCACTCACCAGGACTGAAGAAGAGGGCTAATGGAATCAATGATAAAGACATTGGGAAGAGGCTGTTCAGCCCATTAAGTCATGTTAATATCATCACAATGAACTCTCCTTTAGATTTTTTTTGCCATAAGCCTAGATGGTCATTTGACAGTTCCCAATCTATGGAATGTGAGGGGGATGCCCACAAAGTTACAAAGAGAACTTGCAAACTCTATGCCTGAAGTCAGAATTCCCTAGAACAGTAACTGCAGCACCCCTGAGCTATGGATTTAATATTGGTTGAAGTTTCCCTGAGATGTCCTCCTCTTGTAATTTAACAAATACTTATTCCAATGAAAATTAATGAGGAGACAGACTTGAGATAAACATTATTAACTGTTTGCACACTGGTGTCCCCAGTGCAATGTGAGATCCCTCGGTGTTGAAGTAATTTCTGTAACTGTAGCATAAACATATACAGTCATATGATTGCACACAAGCTGACAATGCCTAAAACAGCAGGTCTTTCAGCATCTGAAAAGATTAAAAGCATGCCCCGAAATGTCGCTTTCTCTTTTCTGACGCAGGTGATAACAGTTGTGAAAAGTCAGCATTTTCTGTTTATTTGTAATGTCTTTCCAGTATTTGTAGTTTTTTTAAAAACCATTCAGCTACAAATAATGAGACTTTTTTTTACTCCTCCTCTTGTGCAAGTTAAATACTGTCTGGCTGGGGCGTCTGCTTGACGTCCCATCCCCTAACTGGCAAATGCTTGGAGATGGGGCTGAAAAGACTTGGGGATGCTCAAAGGGCTCTCCCACTGTGATTATTCCAGCTGCCAGTAGCTGTGTAGGAACAGCTCAAGTGGACTTGCTCCCTCTGCCTTCTCCCTTGTCACAGGAAAGCACTTGGCCTCTGACATCACAGCTAAACTGGGGTCAGGAACTCGCTGTGTGGGGTAATCACAGCCAAAAACTTGTGAGCTTTCACTCCAGGCAAAGTATTCTGGTAAATTAACACCATAGCACAGTGAGTTTAATATTTACTATCTTGTTGAATGTTACCAACCCTTTACCAGAAAGATAGAAACAGTCAGAAAATTCAGTCTATAACCACCCCAGCCTATAACATCATGACAAAAGTAAACTTTCCACTTGTTCTTTGTTTTAAATGAAGACATTTGATTCTTTGATACTTACTCCTGTATGCAGAAAGTAACTTTTATTTTATTTAGAGGTACACCACGGTAACAGGTACTTCTGGTCCAACGAGCCTGTGCCACTTAATTACACCCATGTGACTAATTAACCCACTCACTGGTACATCTTTGGAATGTGGGAGAAAACCGGAGCATTTGGAAGAAACCCACGCAGAGAAAGGGAAATCATACAAACCTCTTACAGGCAATGGCGGAATTGAACCCGAGCTGCTGGCGCTGTAATAGTGTTAAGTTAACGGCTACTGTACCGAGGACCTGGAGACAACATTGGGTGAATTGGAATCTGTGGACAATCTTGACATGATCAATAAATATTGCAATCAGCTGAATGGCTTCTTCAGAAAACCAAGTCTTGATTTGTTTTATGTTTTCCTGTTCTGTTTCTGACGGCGTAGACTGGTGCTGGCTAAAGCTCCACCGGTACTGGTAACGTGGCTGTGCGGCCATTTTTCATCAGTGAGTCTCAGCAGCCTGTTGAACTGCAGGGGGTTCGACACAGCTGAAATCCGTCCTGTTCTCAACCAGTGTCTGGCTGAGATCGGGAGTAGGATCCTTGGCCAGTTTCTTCCTTCTCTCGCGAAATGCATCCAAGGCCAAACGCAAGGGTTCCCCTGTTAAAACTGGCAAACTCAAACTCAGTTCCTATCAGAGATTGAACCTGGGATTTTCCAGGCTTCTTGGCTCAGATCCACACCAGGTGGTGCACTTAACCACTGAGGGATCAGCAAGGAAACATACTGTTGTAATGGTATTCTTTTCACAGTTAACACTGAAACATGTGAAAAAGGTTTTCAATGGGTGCAAAGGTCATAATTTTAAATGCTCCTTTATGTATAGAACTCACTTTACAAAAGTCAGATTCAATGTTGTAGGGGAAGTAAAAGCAGTTCATCAAAAGAAAGCAAATATCATATTCAACCAAAGTAACACAACTATTGTTATACAAATACTCAGCATTATGTCTATATTAGAACATAGAGCAGTACAGCACAGGAAAAGGGCTTTCAGCCCACAGTGTTGTGCTAAACCAATTAAATTAGTAATCAAATGGCCAACTAATCTCTTTTGCCTGCATAATGTCCATAGTTTTCCATTTTCCTCACATTCTTGTGCCTATCTAAACACCTCTTAAAGACCCCAGTGTAACTGCCTCTACCTACAGGCACCCACAACTCTCTGTGTAAAAACAAGTCCTTCGCATCTCCTTTGAAATTTACCCCCTCTCACCTTAAATGCCTGCCCTCTGGTATTAGACATTCCAACCCATAGGAAAAGATACTGTCTACTCTATCTGTGCTTCTCATGATCTTATGAACGACCATCAGATTTCCCCTCGGCCTCTGCCACTCCAGAGAAGTTGGGAGAAAATAACCCACAGATCTCCTGTGAGATGCAAATGGACATTTTAATACATTGTCCAGAATGTTAAAAAAAATCACGTTAGAGTGTTCAGTCACACAGAGGCAACCAAGAGCCTGTACATATTTGTACTCCAAACAGCTTCATTTCTTTAGTGTCACCTTCCCCAATATGGACACAGAATCTTGGGGACAGAAATCTCAGGAGAAGTTGTAGAAATGCACGGCATTCGAATTTGTCCAGTCAAGTGAGGTGGGGTGGGGAAAATAGAGGATCGGCAGAGGACAGCTGCAGAGCTCCGCGGGTTGCTGGGCAACAGAACTGTGCGGGGTGGGGAGAATCAAAAACAGGGAGTGCTATGGATGTTTATACAGAAAACAAGGTACGAATGTGCCCAAACAGACCAAAAGTACATCCAATTTAAAGTAGCATTAAAAACAGAGTTTCAAACAAGTTCAACAGCTTTCTATCTTTTCCCAGACAATCTACCGCTCCTGTAAGTGGTACACAAATGGTGAGATTGAGACAAGGGGTTGAAGAAAGATAGGGTGTATTTGGGAAATATGCCCTCTTATGTTCTTCAATTACGGTATTTTTAAATCATAGTAATCTAAAAGTCTGGTACATAAACTTTTCCACATATTGATGAGATTCACACAAAGCTATTGTACATTTCCTTATATGTGTTGCCCTGTAATTAAGAGAAAAATAAAACTAATGAAGGACACTAAAATCCAGGGCAAATACTGTATCATAAAAGTGAAATAGAGATAAATACCAGAATTATTTTATTGCCACTATAATAAATGCAAGTATTAAAGCACTAAAACATTATGGTTTATGATTACATCTCTGAATTTAGCTGGGTACTAACTGTGATTACAAATTTTCTTTGTGCATGAACATCCCCCTCACTGCAATGTTTTTTGACAAGCAGGCAAAAGTTTGAGTACTAATTTCCTGAACATTTGAAAGTTTTCCTGCAGCTTTCTTCTAGGTTGAAAAAAACAGAACCAGATGAAGCAGAACCCGCCTCGGGCTGGTTGCCTCTCCAGCAGCGGTAAGGCGGTTATAGCTGCGAATGCCATTTGTTCCATTACACAATCTCCTGAAGCCTTTTCAGTAGAGCTACAACAACTGCCTGCACCAAAACGACACATGGCTCTCCATTCTGACTCTTTGCTAATCCAGACGCTCGAACCATCTTTCTTTAAGTTGCCATATGGTTGGCAGAAGCCTGTAGATTTAGCAGCACATCTGCTTGTAGATTACTTTTTTTCCCCTTAAAGGTCCTCAGCTTTTTTTAAAGAAATGTGTGAACAATGAAGATGAGACAGTGTTACTGAAAATATTTTGACAGAAGAAACCTCAATGCAAGAGTATATATCAAAAGAAGAAATTCTTTTGGAAAATGCATTTAAAAAATAAGGATAACATCAACCTAGGAAGCTGATTAGTTCTCTTTAGTTTCATTGCACAATAATAGTCTGGCTCACAACTTGCAAAGGAGAAAACAACATGGGGATAAATTGTGTTATGTAAATAAGTTTGTACGAGCATGGAATTAGTAATGACACCTGGTAACAGGCTTCCGTTCTGAAAAAAAATTAACTTAATTTTGTTCAAGGAATTTCATCTAGTGCACAATATGCCACACATGTTCACAGCCTAGAAGTGACTGCGAATTTAAAGTACAGCGGCTTTGAATGCTTGCCTGACATTCTTGCACACTCTCTTTCAATAGGAGCAGTAAAGCTTTTACCTTTATGCAAGATAGTCATCAACATATTTGGCATTTGTAAACTGATACAAATGCACTTATCAATTTAGATGTATTTACAATCCTATTTAGCAGATTCTTGGTTGAAAGAATCAAATGAGTACAAACTGCATATCAATTAAGTTATCGTGTAGAAATATTCCACTAGTTTACATTAATTTTAAATACTTTCATACATTGGAACTTTCTTATTTGCAGCTTAAAAATCAATTGGATGGGTGTCATTTTAAAATTTTTATTAAGTTTTACTCAGATCAGTTGAAATAATGGTTTGTTAATGTAGCTAGTATTTTTTCCAGGTAGTAATAATTTTAAAATAAGAGCTTCATAATCACAGAATAAAACCCTGATATATGGAATGCTGCCTGAACATTTTAACAGGTACATCTAAAATTAATTGTTTTAGAACTGTAATGAGATTTTACATCAAATTTGGGAAAGTTCAATGCTTTAAATACTTCTTCAGAAAATCTTGCCGAAGAATAAAGTTGCATGTTTATTTTTGAAAGCTATAATTGATGAATATTAGTAATGCATACACCAATTTATTTAGTTAAATGAATTATTTAACTCCCAACAATTCTGTAGGATATTTCCCTCCATCGTTAATGGGACATCCACCTCTGAAAGGATTTGTCAGTAATCTTTCTAATACATTGGTTACTGATACTAAACTCAGTGGTCACTTTATTAGGTACCTCTTGTACTTGATAAATTGGGCACCGAGTGTTTGCTGTTCTAGCCCATCTGCTTCAAGGATTGATGCTTTGTGCATTCACAGATGCTTTTCTGCACAACTCTATTGTAACACGTGGCTTTTTGAGTTACTGTCCCCTCCTGTAAGCTTGAACCAATCTGACCATTCTCCTCTGACTTCTCTCATCGACAGCGTGTTTTTGCCCTCAGAAGTGCCATTCACTGGATGTATTTTTGTCTTTCACACCTTTCTCTGTAAATTCTAGATACCGTTGTACATGTGAATCCCAAAAGATCAACAGTTTCTGAGATAGTTAAATCACCCCATCTGGCACCAACAATCATTCATGGTCAAAGCCACTTAGATCATATTTCTTCCCAATTCTGATGGTTGGTCTGATTAATAACTGAACCTCTTGATCATGTCTGCATGTGTTTATGTATTGAATCACTGCTGCATGATTGGCTGATTAGATATCTGCATTAACAAGCAGGTGTACTGATAAGTGTATGTTGCATTGCCAAAAATTCTGATTTTTCTTCCCCCTAACCAAATAAGTCTTGGGTGGCTACTTATTCACTTCTTTCCTGTTTGTGGCATTTTGTTTGCAAGGTTATATCACATGCTATCTTTACAATAAACTTCACGGAACCTAAAACCTGTCCACATGAGTACAACTATTTTTTATTAGTAATTGATACTGTTTTTGAACAGTGGATTCCTTGAAGATTTCTTTCCATGTTTATGAATTGGGAGAGTGTGAAGATGGACTAGTCGTCATACTTCTTTCACTCGAGGGATCAGTCATACTTTAGCAATCTCTTTTTAAGCTGCAGGTAGAAACCAAGTGTGTACCAAGAGCCCATTAAGTAACTCCTAAAAGATTGCAGGGTTTTGAAACTTATTGCAATAAACATCAATACACATGCAGCACTCTGTTGGAAACCTGTTCAATAGACACTTTTCAGCTTTTGCTTGTTCACCATACAGCTCCTGTCTCTATTGATGTCACAGGGTTTAAATTTCAGTAATAGAAAAAGCTAGCACTTACGTTGTAATATCAGAAATAATGATTTGGTTGAAATTTAAAATGCATATTTCCTCTATTTATTTAGCTTTAAATTCATTGGAGGATCTGTCCTGGAACCTACACATAAATGTCATCACAAAGGAGACACACCAGTGCTTCTATGTTCTTAGGTGTTTGCATGGATTCGGAATTTGCCACTAATAATTTTGACAAACTTCTATAGATACACAGCGAAGTGAAACCTAACTGGCTGCATCACAGCCATGTATGGAAACGCCAATGCTCAGGAATGGAGAAGTTCACAGAAACTGGTGGATACAGCCCCGTCCATCTTAAGCAAATACTTGCTCACCATTGAGTACATTCACATGAGGCATGGCCACAAGAAAGCAGCATCCATGATCAAAAACTCCACCATCCAGGCCATGCTCTCTTCTCACTACTACCATTGAGCAAGAGATATAGAAGCCTTAGGTTCCACGCCATCAGGTTCAGGAACAGTTATTACCCAACAACCATCAGGAACTTGAACCGGCAAAAATAACTTCATTCACCACAACCCTGAACTGACTCTATGAGCTACAGACTCACTTTCAAGGACACTTTACAACTCGTGGTCTCAGTATTATTCTTCATTTGCACAGTTTGTTTTCATTTGCACATTGGTTCTTTGTCAGTCCGTAAGTTTATGTGTAGTTTTTCATAAAATTCTATTGTATTTCTTTTTTCCTGTAAGTGCCTGCATGAAAATAGTTCTCTAAGTATATAGTAAAATATACACACTTTAATAAAAAACTTACTTCGAATTTTAAACTTTGGTTATACACCACGGGTGTTTAAAACATTAGAGTGTTGTCTAAGAAGACCACAAAATAATGATTGAAGAAAACATTCTGTTATAGAACAGAAATGTAATGATTTGTAAGAACTAATTATGAGAAGTACAAGCATATGAACACACATTATGAGAAGTACAAGCTTAAGAACACACAGTAGGTCCATGAAATAATAACTAGAATACAAAAGTAAGGATGTAATGCTGAAGCTTTATAAGACATCGGTCAGACCACTGGAAGCATTGTGAGCAGTTTTGGGTTGCTTATCTAGGAAAAGATGTGCTGGTATTGGAGAGCATCCAGAGGAGGTTCATCAGAACAATCCCAGGAAAGAAATGGTTAACATATGAGGAATGTTTGATTGCTCTGGGCCCATAGTTAAGAAGAATGAGGCGGATCTCATTGAAACCTATTGAATATTGAAAGCCCTAGAAAGAGTGGATGTGGGGAGGATGTTTCCTATACAGTCCAGAACCAGAGGGCACAAGCTTAGAATATAGCAACATCCATTTAGAACAGAGATGAGGAACAGTTTCTTTAGCCACAGGGTGGTGAATCTGTGGAATTCATTCCCACAGATGGCTGTGCAGCTCAAGTCATTGGGTGTATTTAAGGTGGAGGTTGACAGGTTCTTGATTAATCAGAGCGTCAAAGGTTATGGGGAGAAGACAGGAGATAATAAATCAGCCATGATGGAATGGCAGAGAAGAGTAGATGGGCCAAATAGCCTAATTTTACTCTTATGTCTAAAAGAAATAAAACAGGTTGTGATGAAATGGCCGAAGACTCAACATCACAGATTTTCTTTGTTGAAGTTCTAGGACACATACAAAATATATCAGATGCTGATGTATAGTTCTTATGGCAACAGACCTTCTTTAGCTCATATGGAGTAGTGTGATTTTAAAGCTTTGATTTAGTTTGTAACATTTAGGTTTCCAGCGTCAGCTTTATTTATTCCCCGTGTGTTTTAAATACATATCCACAACCTGGGGTGAAAACACAAGATATTGGTCAAAAGCATTAGTCATTAATGATCATTTAGCCATCCTTGCTAACTGCATGTCTGATTATACCACGTACGCCTGCATGCATGATTTTTCCTTTGTTGATCCTCTTACAACCTTTTAAGAAGATTTCATTTTTTTTCCGTTTCTGTCAAGTATAATACTCAACACAAAAGAGTGGACTCCGTGTTAAACATGAACTGGTATCCCAACAGCATCTATAAAAAGAATAGAGACAAAAGGCTCCTTTTCTCCTCCCAAGATTATCTCAGCAGGATAAGTGTTGAACGGCAGTAATACAGAGGCATACAATTGCTAGGCATTGATCACTGGACTCCGCTGAATTAGCTGATCACAGCCGATCCTTGACGACAGCTGAGTATGTGAGAATTCCAATTCCCAATCCCAGTCCAGGGATTGGAAGTAAAATTTGTGCATGCACAAGTAGTACTGACTTAGTATAATATCCAAACTATTCTGGAATCACTTTTCCAGACATAGAATTTGTCAGACTTTCCAGCTCTATGGATAGGTGGAATTGGGGTGCCCAGATGTGCCTCTCACCCACTAAAATAAATTAAGTGACTGAATTTCATTAAACATAGGAGAATTAAAGTTGGGGATATCACTGTAAAATACCATCCACAGATTGTTGGAACTGAATTTCCTCCACCAGGTGCTGAACTACTTAGGTAAAGTTAACATCTATGACTTATTTCTCCCCATCACTGTGACCCCATTACACCCTGGCATTTTACATTGTTCACTGGCTTTACCCCTAATTCAGATAATTCCATGGCATTGCAGCACATACAGGATAAAAGATTCAAAGTACATTTATTGTCAAAGTATGCATGCGGCATACAACCCTGAGATTCATCTTTCCACAGACAGCCAAGGAACAAAGAAAACCATGGAACCCGTTCAAAGAAAAACATCAACCCCCCCCCCCCCACAAGCAAAAGAAAACAAACCGTGCAAATGGCAATAAAAAAAGAGGGAAAAACACAGAATTTAAAACACAAAATTGAAAGAGTCCAGGCATATTCAGTTCAGCCTAGTTCATTATCTGCAGGGCGCCTTGATCAAAATTGCCCAAAACAGCAACAAAAAAATTGAGTAGTTAAGACTAAAACTGATAAATTGGATGTGTGTATCAGGTGACATCAAGTTCAAGTTTATTGTCATTCAGCAGTACACATGTATAATGCCAAATGAAACAATGTTCATCTGGACCAAGGTACATAACAGTACTTATATCTCACACACAACACATTAGTGACACTGTAGAACTATTAAACCTTCACGGATGGTCAAAAAGACTTTCATAATGGGATTGGTTCAATCAGAATCAGGTTTGTTATCACCAGCACATGTCATGAAATTTGTTAACTTAACAGCAGCAGTACAATCTCCAGAAGTCAAAACACAGATTATCTGAATCTCGTCAGGAAATCTTATCCTTTAATGATTCTTTAAAGCTCTACTTTGGATGAACATAAAAACTTATTTTTAATTATGCCCAAATAAAGGAGACAGTTTATACCTTTCCAAAACAAAATTAACTGAATTCCTTCGAAACATGGCTTTAAAAACTATTCCTCAGATATTGCTATTTTTTAATCAATAGATTTTTAAAATAATTTCCAAAATAATTATTACATTTTTTTCAGTTTTGTGCCCGTGTCTAATATATCATGAGTTTCTTTTAATCTCCCGTGCCTTCTGGTTAACTAACAATGCAGTGTTGCACTAAATGAGGATGCTTGCTGGGTGAATGAGAGACACAGAACTCATCTTGTACATCTTCAGCTCATGCTGATTCACATGCACTGCTGCCAGGGGTATCTTAAGCAGAATCGCTGTGAGCTCGTTCGGTTCAGGGCTGTTGCCAGCTCTCACTAGACGCAGTTACATATATGACTGAAATGATGGCTTGCATAGTAAAGCCCCCAGTCAGTTGCCGGCACACGTTCCAGATTTACACGCCCACACAATGCAGTACTTAAATACAGAATATCCTGGGGTCAGACAGCAGTGCACCCAGTCTCTTGCCTTGCTGCAAGTCTTGGCACTGAACTCAGTAGTATTTCCATAATGTATTGAGCTGAGGGGTTGTATATACCCTGTGTCTGGCCCCTCAGCTTTACACCAGAGTAACACATACAAAATACTGGAGGAAGCTAGCTGGTCAGGCAGCATCTATGGAAAGGAATAACCAGTCATTATTTCAGGCCAAGATCCTTTAACAGGTCTATATTCCTTCAGCATTTTGTATGTGTTACTCTGGATTTCCATCATCTGCAAAGCTCTAGTGTTTATTCAGTCCTCCAGTAAAGCTTTGTTTATTCAGAAAGGTTTGTAAAGTCAGTGGTTTCTTTATTTTGTTTATGGTATTTTATTGAACATCTAATTAATTTACATAAGTTGAATATGGTTTTCAATGAATTCAATATATTTACAAAATTTTAGTTTATTGGTATGCATGATTTAATGTAAATGATTTTCAACAGTTTCTAGTCATCAGTGACACTAGATAGAGCAAAAAAAGCACTTTTGACAGCTCAAGCTGAGCGGAGGCCATCAGGGTGGTCTGTGTGTGGGTTTTGCAACCTAATCCCCCACTCCAGCCCACAGAACAGCTGCAGGATGCTGGGACTTCATAAATACAACCACTGTGCAATCTCACCCACTTGCACAGAACTTCTACTGAATGGTACCTGTCGGTGTTCCTGCACAACATTCTGAGCAGGAATATAGGGAAAGTCTGAAATCCCACCATCCAGTCTCTTTGGTTGTTTGTAAGGAACACAATGGATTTTGCACAGGAAAACTTGTATCACTGGGATGTTTGCAACTGATATCACCATGTTGGAGACAAGAGTGCAGCCACTATGCTTATAAGCAATACTCATCAAATGAACTTTCAATCGATATGTCGGCGAGTGACAGTGTTATCACTAACATTTTTTCTGATGGTCACTGACTTGAAGCATTGCCTATTTTCCTCAAAAGCAGGGGTTCCCAACCGTGTTTATGCCATGGGGCCCTACCATCAATTGAGGGGTCTGTGGACCCCAGGCTGGGAACCCCTTCTAGAAAACATGCCTAACCAGCTGAGACTTTGTAAGACTTTCGGTTCTTATCTCATATTTTATCTTAGCTGTACATAAAATTCATTAAATTCTGTATCATCAGATGACTCAGCTTGACTTATTGTTTTTTTCAACTTCCACACCTTGCTACCATGTCACTACCTTGACTTTCTTCCAGGGGTGGGTGTGAATAGGTAACTATGCAAGAATTCATCTGAGTACTTTGTCATTATCATATGCACAATATGGTAATAAATACTATTACCATCATGGTTTCTTTTATAACACATCCACGTTTACACTCAGTGGCCAGATTATTAGGTACACCTATACACCTACTGGTTAATTGCAAATATCTAATCAACCAATCATGTGGCAGTAACTCAATGCACAGAAGATGCAGACATGGTTAAGAGGTCCAGTTGGTGCTCAGAAAGGCCTGGAGAAGATATTTCCAATAGTGAGAGTGTCTAGGAACAAAGGGCACAGCCTCAGAATAGAAAGATGTCCCTTTAGAACAGAAAAGAGGAGGAATTTCTTTAGACAGAGGGTGGTCTAAAGAATTCATTGCCACAGACAGCTGTAGAGGCTAATTCATTGAGTATACTTAAGCAGAGGTTGATTAGTTTTGATTAATAAGGGCATCAATTGTTATGCGGTGAAGGCAGGAGAACTGAGTTGAGAGGGAAAATATATCAGCCATGATTAAATTGCAGAGTAGACTTGATGGGCAAATTGGCCTAATTCTGCTCCCATGTCTTATGTGTTTGTGAGGATGCACATGTAAGAACAGTCACATAAAATTTTACAAAGCAAGTTCTAAGTGCGCTGGAAATCTGAAATAATAGCCAAAAATGCTGTAGAAACACTCAACAACCAACCCTTGGAGAGAAACAACCTCAAACATTAACTGTTATACTCTCACTCCATAGGTACTACCTGACCCAGGGGTACATTTCTAGTACTTCTCGTTTGTTTACCACATTACATTTTAACTCTGTATTATATTCTTTCCTGTAAAATAAATGGATTTAAATAAATTTAAAGCATGTAGAATCACAATCTGTGCTTTGGTTAGTGCGACACAGAGTTTAACTGAAATAAAATAGCAATATATAAAAACATCTTCTTATCTCATCGCATTCCATCATCTTAATAAACTGAATCCAGCATAAAATCCTAAGATTTTATTAAATGAGAACTTTCTAAACTACAAAAATGCCTATTTTTAGCTTCCTCAGCACCCAGAATTTTGTGTACTGTATATGTATTGCCTATGCTCTTGACATTATCAGCTTTCTTTATCAAAGTAATTAAAATGACTCCACTAATAAGCCATTAGTATGAATGGTATTGACATATTGAAGGGAATGGGTAGACTGACTGGTCACAAGACCATATGGCATGTCTCCTACACAGCAACCATCAGCAATATCTTCACACCTTGCTAAATCAAATTATCACATGAAAACAAACTGCTTTCTGTGTACAGTATGCTGATTGTTATTCTTTACAAATCAGCTACTGGGAAAAGAATAAAGTATTTGGAGGAAATAAATCATGCTCCTTTTAAAAATGTCACTATCAAATTTAATCAAAACAAAATACCACTGATGCATCAGTAGCTAATTCCTACAAGATTTCTCTTCTGAGCTGAAATAAAAGCGATATAGACCAGGAAATTAATAAATTACACATACAGTACTTATAATTCTAATATATAATAAAACATTCTAAGGCTATGTATAGGAGTACGAATAAATGAAATTTGACACCCACTCACAGATGGAGATATTGGGGCAGATGGTCAAGAGTTGGACTGTCTAGTGGAACGGTTATCGTGGGAGTGGTCATCGTTAGAGTGGTCTGAGTCAGAGTGGTAAGGCTTTGGCTCAACAGGGCTTCAGCGAGAACAGGCAGAGGCAGGGTAAGTAGATAAGTCCATTCCTTATTTCATATTTCTTTTTTCTTATTTAAGTCTTGAGAGAATAGGGGACATAGAGAAGGGGGTGGAGCTTAGTCATGATGGCTCTAAATGGCAACTCCTTTCCTTGCATCTTCAGCTTGCTCTATTTCCATCTTTAATATCTCTGTCTTTCCCTCTAGGTCAGGGTCTTTTGAAGACCCCGACCTAGGGTTACACGTTGACTTCGGTTCTTTGCGGGAATGGGACCCATTCTTGGGGTTTCACGACTGGCCGTTATTCAACATGCCAAGGACTCAGCCCAAGAACTTAGCTTGCCTTCAGAGGTCCGAGATCTTGTGACTCTGAAGATGGGTGGATCGAAGGTCGGTGTCCCAGCAGGGGATTGGTGTGTTGTGGGAGTCAGAGTATCTCTGGCTGAGTGCCCAGAGACTTGAGATTTTTGGGCACAGAGCTCAGAAAAAGTGATGAAACAAACTTTTAAAATCATAAACCAGCGAGTTGTTTGCTACGTCTCCCTTCTCACTGTGAAATGGAGACACCCCTTTCTTCCTTTTTAGGGAGAGAGAGTGCCTGTGGTATGTCGAATACTGGGTAAATGAGTAGTCTTTGGGGTACTGCAAGTCCGTGTCTTTGCTGTTGCTTGAGTGCTCAGTGGTGGGTGCCGATATTTTTTTTGCTGGTGGGGGGAGGGGGGATCATTGCTTGCTGCCACTTATGCGCAGGAGGGAGAGGAGCTGGGGGCACTTTTGGGTTCTAACATTTAACTGTCATTCATTCTTTGGGGCACTCCTCTGTTTTCATGGATAGTTGCGAAGATAAAGCATTTCAGGATGTATATAGTATACATTTCTCTGACATTAAATGTACCTTTGAAACCTTTGATGTCTACAGAGCCAGTGTTCTGTTCTGGGTGTCAGATATGGGATTTCCAGGAGATTACCAGCATCCCTGAAGGTCACATCTGCACCAGGTGCATTGAGATACAGCTCCTTAAAGACAGCATTAAGGAACTGGAGCTGCAGCTTGATGACCTTTAGCTTATTAGGGAAAGAGAAGAGCTGATAGAGAGGAGCTACAGGGAGGTGGTCACCCCAAAGCTACAGGAGACAGATAAATGGGTAACAGGAGAAGGAAGGGAGAACGTCAGATAGTGGAGAGCACCCCTGTGGCCATCCCTTTCAACAATAAGTACTATTGAGGGGGAGAGACCTACCTGGGGGGAAAAATCATTGGCCGTGCCTCTGGCACTGAGTCTGGCCCTGTGGCTGAGAAGGGTAGGGAACTGAAGATGGTGGCAGCTGTAACAAGGCACTCTTATAGTTAAGGGCTCAGATAGATGATTCTGTGGAGGTAAACAAGAAACACGGTTGGTAGTTTGCCTCCCAGGTGCTGAGTCTGCGATGTTTCTGAACGCGTCCACAATATTCTGAAATGGAAAGATAAACAGCCAGAGGTCGTGGTACATGTGGTACCAGTGACATAGGCAGAAAAAGGGAGGAGGTCCTGAAAACAGAATACAGGGAGTTAGGAAGGAAGCTGAGGAGCAGGACCTCAAGGGCAGTATTCTTGGGATTGTTGCCTGTGCCACATAACAGCCGGGACAGGAATAGAATGAGGTGGATATAAATCACCTGCCGCGGAAGCATCTGTCCATGACAGCGTTGGTAGAAGTGACCACCACACAATATTTGTGGAGAGTAAATCCGTCTCCACGTTGAAGAAACCCTCCACTGTGTTGTGTGGCACTACCACCATGCTAAACTTTGAATAGCCCTAGCAGCCCAAGACTGGGCGTCTATGAGGTGCTGTGGGTCATCAGCAGCAGCAGAATTGTACTCTACTACAATCTGTAACCCCATGGCCTAGCATATCCCTCACTCTAACATTACCACCAGGCCAATGGAGCAACTCTGGTTCAACGAAGAGTGCAGGAGGGTAAGCCGAGAACAACACCAGACATACCTCAATATGAGGCGTCACCCTGGTGAAGTCACAACACAGGACTACTTGCATGCCAAACACCATAAGCAGCAAGTAATAGATCTACTAAGTGGTCCCACAACCAGCAGATCAGATCTCAGCTCTGTAGTCCTGCCACATCCAGCTGTGAATGGTGGTGGACAACACACTGGAGGAGGAGGCTCCACAAATATCCCCATCCTCAATGATAGAGGAGCCCAGCACACCTGTGTAAAAGATAAGGCTGAGGCATTTGCAACAATCTTCAGTCAGAAATGCTGAGTAGATGATTCAGCTTGGCCTCCTCCAGAAGTCCCCAGCATCCCAGATGTCAGTATGTAGCCAATCTGATTCACTCCACATGATATCAAGGAACAGTTGAAAGCACTAGATACTGCGAAGGCCATGGGCTCAGATAAAATCCTAGCAATAGTCCTGAAGACATGCTCCAGAACTTGCTGCGCCACTAGCCAAGCTGTTCCAGTATAGCTACAACACTGGCATCTACCCGGCCTTGTGGAAAATTGTCCAGATATGTCCTGTACAAAAGAAACAGGACAAGTCCAACCCAGCCAATTACCTCTCTATCAGCTTACTCTCAATCATCAGCAAAGTAAAGCAAGGGGTCATCAACAGTGCTATCATGCAACACCTACAAGGCAATTACCTGCTTACGGATGCCCAGTATGCGTTCCATCAAGGCCACTCAGCTCCTGACCTCATTACCTCCTTGGTCCAAACATGGACCAAAGAACTAAATACCAGAGGTGAGGTGGGAGTGATAGCCCTCGACATCAAGGCAGCATTTGAACGAGTATGGCATTAAGGTGCCCTAGCTAAAATGGAGTCGATGGGAATTAGGGGGAAAACCCTCCACTGGTTGGAATCATACCTGACACAAAGGAAGATGGTTGTGGTGGTTGGAGGTCAATCATCTCATCCTCAGGACATCACTGAGGAGTTCCTCAGGGAAGTGTCCTAGGACCAACCATCTTCAGCTGCTTCATCAATGACCCACCTTCCCTCATAAGGTCAGAAGTGGGGATGTTCGCAGATGACTGCACAATGTTCTGCACCATGTGTGACTCCTCAGATAGTGAAGCAGTTCATACCCAAATGCAACAGGACCTGGACAATATCCAGGCATGGGCTGACAAGTGGCAAGTAAAATTCGAGCTACACTAGTGCCAGGCAATGACCATCTCCAACAAGAGAAGATCTAACCACCGTCCCTCGACGTTCAGTGGCATCACCATCACTGAGCCCTCTACAATCAACATCCTGGGGGTTACCATTGACAGAAAACTGAACTGGTCTAGCCATATAAACACTGTGGCTATCAGAGCAGGTCAAAGGCTAGGAATGCCATGGCATATAACTCACCTCCTGTCTCTCCAAAGCCTGCCCACCATCTACAAGGCTCAGGTCAAGAATGTGATGGAATACTCGCCACTCGCCTGGATGAGTGCAGCTCCATCAACACTCAAGAAGCTTGACACCATCCAGTACAAGGCAGCCCAATTGATTGGTACCCCTTCCTCAAGCATCCAATCCCTCCACGATCGTCAAACAGTTGCAGCAGTGTGTACTATCTACAAGATGCACTGCAACAACACACCAAAGCTCCTCGGGCAGCACCTTCCAGACCCACGACCACTACCATCTAGAAGAATGAGAACAGCAGATACCTGGGATACCACTACTTAGTACTTCTCCTCCAAGTCACTCAGCATCCTGACTTGGAGCGACTCCAAGTCACTTGCCATTCCTTAATTGTTGCTGGGTCAAAATCATGGAATTCCCTCCCTAACAGCACTGTGGGTGTACCTACACCTCAGGAACTGCAGTGGTTCAAGAAGGCGGCTCATCACCACCTTCTCAAGGGCAACTTGGGATAGGCAATAAATGCTGGCTTACTTGGCGATGCCCACATCCTGAAAATGAATAGATAAAATAATGTAAGGCTGAAGAATGGGAGCTGGGGCAGGGATTCAGATTTCTGGATCACTGGGACCTCTTCTGGGGCAGATGTGACGTGTACAAAAGGGACAAGTTGTACTTGAATCCGAGGGGACCAATATTCAGATGAAGTATGAGGGCAAACTAGCCAATAATACAAAGTAGGATACAAAAGGTTTTTTCAGTTATATAAAAAGTAAAAGGGAGGTGAGAGTTGATATTGGAGCACTGAAAAATGATGCTGGTGAGGTGTTAATGGGGAACAAAGAAATGGCAGATGAACTTAATGAGTACTTTGCTTCAGTCTCCACTGTGGAAGGCAGTAGCAGTGTGCCAGAGGTCTGCGAGTGTCAGGGAGCAGGAGCGAGTGCCATTGCTATTACAAAGGAAAGAGTGCTAGGCAAACTGAAAAGTCTTAAGGTGGATAAGTCATCTGGACCAGATGGACTACATCCCAGAGTCCTGAGAGAGGCTGCTAAAGAGATAACAGATGCATTGGTCATGATCTTTCAAGAATCACTTGATCTTGGCATGGTGCTGGAGGACTGGAAAATTGCAAATGTCACTCCACTCTTTAAGAAAGTATGATAATGCATTTTGGTAAATGGAACAATAGTATGGATATTATCCAAATGGGGAGAAGTTTCAAACATCAGAGGTGCAGAGGGACTAAGGAGTCCTCGTGCAAGATTCCCAGAAAGTCTGTGGTGAAGAAGGCAAATGCAGTGTTGGCATTTATTTCAAGGGGAATGAAATATAAAAGCAAAGAGATTATGTTGAGGCTTTATAAGACACTAGTCAGGCCGTCAACTGTCAACAGTTTTGGGCCCCATATCTCAGAAAGGATGTGTTGTCATTGGGGAGAGTCCAGAAGGGTTCACAAGGATGATTCCGGGAATGGAGGTGTTAACATATGAGGAAGTTTGGCAGTTTTGGGCCTGGACTCAGTGGAATTTAGAAGAATGTCGTGAAATCTCATTGAAACCTACTGAATGTTGAAAGGACTAAATAGGGTGAATGTGGAGAGGATGTTTCCAATGGTGAGGGTATCCAGAACTTGAGGGCACAGCCTCAAAATTGAGGGGGCGACCTTTAAGAACAGAGGCAAGGAGGATTATTTTTTTAGCCAGAGAGTAGTGAATCTGTGGAATGCCCTGCCACAGACTGTGGTGGAGGTCAAGTCCCTGGGTATATTTAAGGTGGAAGTTGATCATTTCCTGATCAGTCAGGGCAGCAAAGAATATGGCGAGAAGGCAGGTGTATGGGGTTGAGTGGGATCCAGGATCAGCCATGATGGAATGGCGGAGAAGACTCTGGGCTGAATGACCTAATTCTGCTCCTATATCTTATGGCCTAATATTTAAAGAGTGCTGCAAAGGAGAAGGGAAAGGATCTGGAAAGCAATTTTTAAAAACTTGAGGGTCTTATAATCATTAACATTAGGGCGAGGAAATTCTAAAGAATGGTTGAGTTTATAATGGGTAAGGTTTGAAAGGAAGCTATCGAAGTACGCAGGACTGGTCAGTGACTGCCAGCAGGCTGGATGGAGAGCGAGGTGACTCCCAGTGGAAGTTGGTTGTAGGGGATTTGCGGTCCATTCCTTAGCCAGAGCCTTCAGCAATTTGGGCATCAAGGTAGAGAGGAAGAGGAGAGCCATCTGCAATACCACCGATGCGGTAAAGAGGGCCTCAAGATGGCTGTGGCTCAAGAGAGCCATGGAGTCATATGTAGTTAGCCATCTGGACACAAGCTGGGGTCTGATCAGCCCCGGCTGGGTCACCTGGAGAAGGGTGTATGATGTTGAAAGACCCAAAACACCTGATGATTCCAGGAACATCACTGATGATGTGTCAGAAGCATCAGTAGATGTATGCACACAGTTAACTAAAACATACTGTGGGACAAGAAGCTAATGATATCTCAATTTAAGTCTACTGCTTTTTGTAGCGATAATGAAACATCAGCACCATTGAGCACATCCACAAGGACCACTGCCACAAGAAAGCAGCATCAATCATCAAGATCTCCGACCATCCAGGCCATGCACTGTTCTTGCTGCTGCCATTGGGAAGAAGCACAGAAGCCTTAGGTCCCACACCACAGGCTCAGGAACAGTTATTAACCTTCGACCATCAGGCTCCTGAACTAGCGTGCATAATTTCACTAACCTCAACACTGAAATGATGCCACAGCCTATGGATTCACTTTCAAGGACACTACAACTCATGTTCTCAGTATTATTTATTTACTTATTTTTAAAATTTGCACACTAGTTGTTTTGTCAGTCTCTGTTTGTGTATAGTTTTTCATTAATTCTGTTGTTTTTTTTTTTGTTTTACTGCAAATCCCCCCAAGAAAGTGAATCTCTGGGCTATATACGGTGACATATACTTACTTTGATAATAAGTTTACTTTGAACTTCCAGGAAAAGGTAAGCTAACAACTAAGTGAAACCTTAGTGGTGTGTCAATGGAGAGGACTCCAGAAGTTGACAATAAAATCTCACTGTAACTAGTGTATGCTCACAGTTGTTCTGCTATTGGGCAGTTTTTAGTTATTTCCTTTGTAAACTTGCAAAGAAAGCCTTTTTACATTAAACATTTTGTTCAAAATGTCCACTTTGGATACTCTTACTATATTTAACAGATCTCCACCAAGACTTGAAAATGGGTGCACTTGAGCAGAACTATGGGAACCAGGGAAGGACTGGCCTGGACAACCATCAGATCCTGAGTCACAAGAGGTGGGGGTGCAAATGAAAGAAGTGGAATTTAGGAAGCTGTACTTGTTTAAACACACACACACACAAAAGGCTGGAGGAACTCAGAAAGTGAGGTAGCACCTATGAAATGAAATAACACAAACACAAACAAATGAAATTCAAGCAACACACACAAAACACACACAATTGTGTGGTTTACCCCATCCCTGATTTATTTATTTCTCCCCCTCCCTTTTTTCCTCTCTCTGCCCATCACTCTGCCTGTTCTCCATCTCCCTCTGGTGCTCCCCTCCCTTTTTCTTTCCCCCTTGGCCTCCCGTCCCATGATCCTTTCCCTTCCCCAGCTCTGTATCCCTTTTGCCAATCACCTTTCTGGCTCTCAGCTTCACCCCACCCCCTCCTGTCTTCTCCTATCATTTCACATTTCCCCCTCCCCCTCCTACTTTCAAATCCTTTACTATCTTTTCTTTCAGTTAGTCCTGACAAAGGGTCTCGGCCTGAAACGTCGACAGTGTTTCTTCCTACAGATGCTGCCTGGCCTGCTGCGTTCCAAGTGAAATGACACTTGGGTTTCAGCTCAAAACATTGACTATTTATTCCAGTCCATAGATGCTGCTTGACTGGCTGTGTTCCTCCTGCATTTTGTGTGTGCTACTCAAGATTTCTGCAAATCTCATGTACTTGTTTAATATGTCAGAAATGTATGTATCAGGAGGATCCAGCTATTGTGCCGGGGGCTCCAGATAGCTGAAGTCTCCTTGAAAAAGATTCCTTGATCTTGGTGGGAGCACATAGCTGGTAGTTGTCATTGTGACTACAGGTCTCGAGCACTATGTACTAGAATCACTTCAAGGCTTGGCTGGAGACATCTCAGTCTACAAAACCTAGATGAGCAAGGCAAGCAAAAGACACCAATGGGTGGTGTGTACTTTAAACTTACCAAGGATTTCACGTACCAGGATGAGGAGGAGTTTGGATTGTTACTTTGGCTGGACTTCCATAGATGCAAGGTGGCAATCAAGGCAAGCAAGATTGTCCTGCAGTACGCAAGAAAGGACAAGTGCAAGGTAGACAGGTAGTTGCTGTGATTCCTTTACTATATGCCACTCCAAACTCACTACTCTATTCTCCAGTTGCACCAACAGCTGACGAGGAACAAATATTACCATCTGAAAAATCTGGTTCAAAACCTAGAGAAGGCTCAGACAGCGTGGCACGGAAATGGAGCGGTTAGCATAATGACTTAGAGCGCCAACAAAGATGGTTCAATTCTTCCTGCTGTCAGTAAAGAATTTGTACGTTCTCCCCGTGACCTTGTAGGTTTCCTCCAGGTGCTCCAGTTTCCTCCCACATTCCAAGACCTATAGGTTAGTAAGTTGTGGACAAGATATATTGCTGCCAGAAACAAGGTGTCATGTGTGGGCTGTCCCAGTACATCCTTGAACTAAGTTGCTCATTGATGCAATCGATGTACGTGTGACAAATAAAGCTAATTTTTAATCGTTAGGAATGCCAGAACCTGGCCCAGCCAGAAACTACAGTGAGCCATTGGAATGCTGGAAATGCGTTTTAAGTGCTGTGACTGCAGAGCCCTTCAGAGAGTCACAAAGAGTGGCCTGCTCAACATCGCAACTATGAAGGCTGGACACAGATGCATGAGGAGATTATAGCTCTTTAGGCAATGACCAGGTAAAGGAAAGTCATGCGGTAAGCAGCATACATTGCATACATTGCTGTAACTGAAGCTTGGGATGTGCTGGTGGCTGTGAGGGGCATTTAGCCTGTAGCAATATAAATGGCACAGCAAAAGCCATGCTCCCAAGTTCCCTGTAAATACTGGTGCTGAAATTAATGTCTGTCTTTTGTCATTGTTGCTTTGGTTGGTAGACTGCAACAAATATGGAACAAAGAGCATATGATAGATGCCTAGTTGTTAACATAAGTGAGAACCACACTTCACAGAAATAAGAGACAGAATAAGGGGAAGTGAAAAGACTGGCAGCAAACTTAAAAAGGAAAATTTTCCCAAGAGGTAATGGCTAATACGAGGGGGTATAATTTTAAAGTGATTGGAGGAAAGCATAGCAGGTATGTCAGAGATAAGTTAATGTCACAGTGAGTGCGTGGAACGTGCTGCCAGAGGTGGTGGTAGAGACAGATACAGTAGGGGCATTTCAGAAACTCTTAAATGATAGAAAAATGGAGGATGGAAGGGTTAGATTGATCTTAGCATAGGTAAAAAGGTTGGCACATCATTATAGGCTAAAGGGCCTGTACTATGCTGTATTGTTCTATAAAACCCAAATATATTCCACAGGAAAAAGGTTTTAAAAGGAGCGAAGGACATTTTCAAAACCTAAAAGGAAATGTAATCATGGAAGCAGAGGGCATGAGTGAAATACTGACAGATATTTCAGCAAGGAAGGTGCTGCTGCTGGAGTCTCACCAATAAAAATACAATTGAGACTCCAGATGGCTAAACATTGCTTAGGAGAAGACACTAGAACATAGAATGGTACAGCACAGGAACAGATCCATCAGCTCACCATGTCTGCATAAAAAAAAGCTGGCCTCACAAATCTCCATTAAACTTTCTGCCCCTTACTTTAAACCTATGCTCTCCAGTATTTAACGTTGTTACCCTGGGCAAAAAACTCTGACAAAATATCTTATCTATAAATTTCTGGCAATCCACTCAGTCTCCAAAGCTCTAGAGAAAACAATACTACTCTCTCCAACCTCTTTTCACAGCTCCAATCTACATCCTCTTCAAAGCTTCCACATCCTTCCTGTAGTGTAGCGACCAGAAATACACACAATACTCTAAATGCGGCCCAACTAAAGTTTCATCCAACTGCAACATGATTTGACAAATTTTATGCTCCATGCGCTCATCAATGAGGGCGAGGGTGCCATACACCTTCCTCACCACCCTCTCTACTTGTGTTGCAGTTACATGGGAGCTAAGGACTTGTACCTTTGTACATCAATGCCCCATTAACTGTGTACTTTCCTCTTGCACTTGACCTCCTAAAATGCATCACCTCATGCTTGTCCACATGTAACTCCATCAGCCATTTC
This sequence comes from Hemitrygon akajei, assembly GCF_048418815.1. Lineage (NCBI taxonomy): Eukaryota > Metazoa > Chordata > Chondrichthyes > Myliobatiformes > Dasyatidae > Hemitrygon > Hemitrygon akajei. Next base: position 22,279,086 of record NC_133130.1, read on the forward strand.
TCTGACAACATTTCAAACTGATCTAATTATCATGCTGTATCTTCCTCGCTATCTGAAACTCCATCATCTGAACTTAACAGTGAGAAAAACCAAACTGGTCCAAGTAGGTTGGGTCTAATTTGCTGAGGAAAGAAACATTGAAAGTTACACAGAAGCCCTCATTTACTGTCCTCCAGACATCAATAGTTTCAGAGTTATTGGATGTTTTTATTCTTGACCAAAAATAATGTGGGGATATACCCAGTGGCTACAGACCAGTCAGTTCAATCTTGTGCCAGGGTAAGTGCATCAAATCATTAATATAGATTTTTGATGAGATAACGGAGGGAATGTAGTTAATATATTTTATGTACAATTCTAAAAGCATTTAATAAGATGTCACATAAAGACATCTTGAAGACATCACAAAGACTTAAAGGCATAAGAGGGCTTGCAACATAAGAAGCTGACCAACATGGATTAAAAAATTGCTAATTGAGAGAAATCAAAGCAGTAGCTAAACATTGCTTTCAAATGGGAGGCATGTGTACAGTGGAATTCCTCAGGATTTGACCCTAGAGGCAATATTTATTTAATATATAGCTATCTGTACTTAGGTACATTGGACGAATATTTAAATCTTCATATGACTCAAAACTTGGAGACAGTAAATTGTGAGGAGGATCATAATAGAATTCAAGGAAACATAGACAGGTTTGAAATGGGAGTGGGTGGGGGGGGGAAAGCAGATGAAATTTAATGATGAGAAGTTAGTATTACATTTTAGTAGGAAGGATAGGAAGAGAACATACAAGTTGGAAGACAGAAGTCTAAAGTGCTTACAGGAAAACGATGATCTAGTATATGTGCCTAGTTAATTTTAGTTGAAGTAGTAATTTAAAAAGCCTTTCGGACGTAGAATATGAGAGTAACAAATTTGCAAAATGCATTAATAAAACAATGATTAATTCATAACTGGAATATTGTATGCAGTTGTGGGTGCCAGACTCTAAGAAGTTATGTAAAGGCTTTGCAGATGGTGCAGAATAGATTTACAAAATAATTCCAGGTTGAAGGACCGAAGTTATGTGGACAGAACAGAAATGCTGAATCTATTATCCTTGGAACACACGATGTTCTGATGAGATAGAGAAGTATTTTTAGCATCTTGAAAGAGGGAAATTGTTCTAAACAACCAGCAGACATAGAATAAAGGCGATGGGCAAATGGACCCAAGTGACACAAGGAAAATTATTTTTCCCACGGAGTAATTAGGGTCTGGAATACAAGTGCCAGTGGTGGAGGCAAATGCAATTTCAGCATTCAAAAATGATTGGATGAGTATCTGAAAGGAAAATAAATTGCAAGAAGATTGGGTCAGAGTAGGGGAGTAGGACTAGCTGCTTGTTAGCCTGACATGTGTAAAGGCCTCCTTCCCAATGGCAGCCATTCTGTGTATTTGTCGATTGAGCAGCCGAGGTAAATCCACTATATCAAACATACAGTGAAAAATAGAGGGTATCTCTCTACCCCTTCACTAAGGCAATTCCCTCAGATTTTGATTAGATTGTGGTGATTTAAATGTCACAAATCTTTTTCAGATTTACTTACTTAGAGGAAACAAATTGCAACAGCAATTTTCATCTCAGGAACTACTCTGTAAAATTTTGTCAGAATTACATCTTGTTGGTGCTGTTAGGAAATAGACACTGCTGTTGTTGGCATGGTTTGGGAATAGGCTTTGTTTTATAACATCTTCTTTCTTAACATTAGGGATTTATCATTAGAAATTTGACAAAATTGAGAACACAAGTTGCACAATGAGAAACATTTTGAAAAACACGAATAAAATACAAAAATGCTCCATCATTTTCAGCAATTAAAAAAACTGCATTTCTCTTCGATAGACACATGGTTAACAGATCTAATTTACAGGCTCGTTTTACAGAATATTCCCAAACGATTTAATTTTATCACATACAATATAAACTGTGCTAATTAGTGATGAGATTCTCAGAGCTCCAAAAGGCACAGTGTCAAGTACAAGAGACATCGACGGCAAATGAAAATCATAGAAAAAACTGCAGATGATGCAATTCTGAAATAAAAACTGAAAAAACTCAACTGGTCCAGCAATAAAAACAAAATGAATGGTTCAGTTTGAAGATCCTTCAACAGAACTAGGAAAGAGTGAATGCAAGATTTCAGTTTTAAATTGCAAACAAGCTTGGGGAGGAAGGAAAGGGACAGGGGAATTTGTCTAATGGGTTGAGGATAGGGTTGTTCTGGGGATGTTATAAAGTCCAACTCATCCCAAATGGATTCCAATTGAAATTCTGACCTTCACAATTTGCATCCAAATATGATTACTGGCACATTGGTACCTTACAGTGCTTTGTGAGGTGTAACATCCTGAGATACACACAAAATGCCACATCCACGTATATGCTCTTGACTGTTCTTCGCAACACTACTAACTCACTCTATCTTAAGATTGTTATGGTGCACAGTTCCACTTTATTTTTATCACGTGTAACAGATGACATGTTCTTCTCTTTCAGGTTTTAAAGATTACAAGTTTCAACAGTTCTTGAATTCCAATACCATTCCTGATATTTCTCTTTCTTCACTTTCCCCAACCAAACCCACCTCAACTAAGATATAGGGGGCAAAACTGATGAGAATTGATCATTTGAAGTCAGAGAAAGGAATATAAGAAAGGATGATGAAAACATAGCAGAGTTATCTTAATCAATTACAAGCTCTTCATAATATTGAATTATTCTTCCACCTCTGCCTCTTTTGCTTATCTTCAAAATTCCCAACTGACCTAGTGATGCACCATCAATAACTCTCGGAGACGTGAGGCGAGATATAGGCTTTTATTGGCTGGAAGAAAGAACAAGCAGCAAGTGACCACCACACTACATCCTGGAGACTGAGGCCGGGGCTGTGTCTCCAATCGCCTTTATACCCGGCTCTGTGGGAGGAGCCATGGTCAGTGGGAGGAGCCACAGGAGCAGTCAGCAGGGGGAGTGTGTCCAGACAGGTATATGTAGTTCACCACACCTAGACTCCCTCATTAGTGTTTATTGTACCTTATACCTGCTCTGCACTTTCTCTGTAGCTATTACATTTTATTCTGCATTGTTAATGTCATACCTTGTTCTACCTCAATACACTGTGTAATGATTTAATCTGTATGAACAGCATGCAATACAAGCTCTTCACTCTATCGAGGTACATGAACCAACTGCAATTCTCTGGCCTCTTACCAGTCCACTATTAACTTTCTCGACTTTTACTCTCTTTTCATTCATTCTAATCTACTCCCCTTTTGAACTATGCCCCTCCATTTGTAGAACAGTACGGTACTGGACAAGCCAATTGGCCCATGATAATGTGCCAATCTAGATGTTGATTTGTACCAAATGTCCGTCTGTGTATCATCCATATCCCTCCGTTCCCTTCACATTCATGTATCTGTATAAAAGCCCCTTAACCTCTGTCAAATTCACTGATCCTACAATTACGCCAGTAAATCATTCCAGGCACTGACCACTTTCTGCATAAAAACCTGGCCACTCACAATGCCCCTCCCACTACCTAAAAGACTGTTCTCTGATGTTTCAAATTTCTACTGTGGTAACAGATTCTGGCTGTCACTAAGAACCAACCCAGATATTATTATCAAACACACAAAGATGGTGGTGTTGTGGACTGGAAAGCTTTATCTCCGTCTTGCAGAGGCCAGATTTCAGTTCTCAGATACATTGGTGCACTTCTCTCTGGACCACGACTTTGTCACTGAACATCAGACCATTGTCTCCATTACAGTCAAGAACCAAATTTCCATTGGAAACGTTTCCTATCTCCTCGATCCTCAATTAGTAGCATTTAGGTCATTAGGTCAGGTGGCCAAGTAAGATACATGAGGTCTAGGTACAATCTCTGGAAAGCGATCTCACGTGTGAAGTACTAGGAAATTCCTGAATCTGATAAGAAGTCAGACTCTGCTCAAAGCAAATCCACTTATACTTGTATTTTGATATATAAATATCTGTGTTACCCATTGGAAAACACTTGACAGCAAATACAATAAAATCCAATAATGGATCCATCAGGATTTGGTGCCAATGCACTGATGGATTTTCTGGACTTTTGGATAAGACTCCTATTAAAGCACCATATACTTTTAATTCATCTTTTTTTTAGATGTTACTTATGGGTTTATCTACCAGACTCAGGACTTGGAGTGAGAACATGGATTCTGAATCCATGCACTCAAGTTTTCATGGATTCCATACCTCATGATTTTCAGGCTGAGCATGGGGAGCCTTGTCAAATGCCTTACTAAAATCCATATACACCACATCCACTGCTCTACCTTCATCAATGTACTTCACCACATCCTCGAAGAATTGAATCAGGCTCCTGAGGCATGACCTGCCCCTACAAAGCCATGCTAACTATCCTAATCAGACTATGCTTCTCCAAATGCTGATTAATACACGGTGTAATATTCCACTTCCTTAGCAATGGGATGTGTAAATGTGTATATATTGTTTGTATTCTGTATTTAAGATAGATACTTCTGTTTATTTGGTAATATGATTGTAACTACATTGTGGAGTGCATCATATTCTAATTCATGTGTGTTCTTAAGTTAACTTTGTGGGTAACTGAAAACAGTACAGGTCCAGAGCCATCAAATGCTTCTCATATGATAGGCCTTCAATCCCAGAATCATGAAACTCCTTTGAACTCTCTCCAATGTCAGCACATCCTTTCTCAGGTAAGGGGTACAAAACTGCTCACAATGCTCTAAGTGAGGCCTCACCAGTGTCTTATAAAGCTTCGTTGAACACTTTCATACTGTCTGCCACAAAAAGCGGGATCTTCCGTTGCCGTTCAATTCAATCCTACTCCCCATTTCCATTCCAACATGTCAGTACATGGCCTCCTCTATGGCCAGGATGAAGCCACATTCAGGTTGGAGGAGCAACACCTTATATTCTGTCTGGGTAGCTTCCAACCTGATGGCATGAACATCGATTTCTCAAACTTCTGGTAATGCTCTACATCCATACTTCACCATTCCCTGTTTCCCTCTCCAACCTTATCTCCTACCTGCCCATCACTTCTATCTGGTGCTCCTCCTCCCTCCCATTCTCCCTATCCTCTCTTATCAGACTCCCCCCTCTCCAGCCCTTAATTTCTTTCAGCAATCAACATCCTAGCTCTTTACCTCACCCACTCTCCTCCTGCTCTCCCAGTTTCACCTATCACCTACCATCTTGTACTTCTTCCTCCCCAACTTCATACCCTGACTTCCTACCTTCCTTTCCAGTCCTGATGAAGGGTCTCAGCATGAAATGTCTGACCCAATGTTGCCTAGCCTGCTGATTCCTTCAGCATTCTCTGTGTATTTCCTTATAAAGCCTCAACGTTACATCCTTCTAGTCCTTTGAAATGAATGCTAACATTAAATTTGTCTTCCCCACCACAATCTACGAATTAACCTTTAGGGAATGTCTAAATATTTTCAGCTCTCTAGGATATTGAATGCCAAATATCCACAACTTTCCAGATGAAGAAGTTTCATCTGATCTTATTTAAACTGAATGACCACTTAATATGTGATCACACTCCCAGTTCAGACTCTTTGGCAAAGGGAAACTATCTCTTAACATTGAAGCCCTTTTTGATTCTTGTGGACTTTTCCTTTATTTTAATGTTTAATAATGTCTAACCTTCTCTAGATGTTTTATTAATTCAATTTTTGTAGTTTTTGAATAATTTAATGATTTTCAATGTTTCAAGTTTGTAGCTAGGGATAGAGTCTGATCTATCTCTCCACCTGCTAACGATAAATCATTGCCCCCATGCAAACAAGCGTTGCACCAGACCTTGCCGAGTAAATTTAGATTTAGTGTAAATTCAGTGCAAATTGACAACAAACGACCCTTTAGCAGTAAGTTTTGCCCAATACTTTTACACAAAATTGCCTGTCATTCATACCTGGCACATAGACGGCGAATTTATATAATACATGTTTTGTTGCACCATGTCAGTCCTTCAGAGCAAGAACTGACATGGTATGTATGACACATGTACCATTGTGGAGATGAGCAAATTCATTGACTACCTTTCAGACGGCGTTAGTGAAGTTCCCCAGCTTTTAAAAACACAGCTCCAATTTTAATGGCAATTCTTCAGTGATAGTTTATAACTATTTTCACAAGAATGGAGGCTGAGAGAAGGTGCTTGCTGTATTTACTAGGTAGAGATATTGCGTTTGCAGAAAGTGATCAACAGCTGAAATTGGGGCATTGGATTCATTTAACGTAGGAAGGTAGTGAGCTGACTGCAAGCTTTTACTAATTCCTCAAATCCTGCAAAGCTGCACTGCTGAGTTGCTTCTGAATAAGACCTAAATGATCTAATAACATACTGGAGTAATGTTCAGTGCATGTTTCAACGAGAGTAAAATGGCAAAGAAACGCTTTGGAAATAATTAAGGGAAGACTCATAACCTATGTAAGCAAATAGTATAGCGAAGTATCCCACAAAAAAAAACTGCTACCTCGTGTCACAGCAGCCAACCTTGGTGAACGACAAAAACCATGAGCTCATATTATAGCAAAGTGCTGCAGGGTTAACATAAATTATAGGACATTGATTATATGCTGTAATCTTGCCTTGCTACTTTCTGACATTGGTCACTGAGCCTAGTTCTATATTATTAAGCAATATGGAGGTGAGATAAGGTAATACTGTTCAGCTTCCTACACAATAAGTGATTCACTGGTTATACTGTAAAACACTTGGAAAATCGTTATATGGCTCTGATAACTGATTTACAGATATTGAGTTTAAGGTTACCACAAAGCAAAGATGGAGAAAATATAGCACAGGTAACCTCATTCAGAAATGGGGAGGGGAGTGAGTATGTACCTAGAAGATGCTCTGTATCGCAATTTTGCATGACACAAAGTTATTCATCTGCACATGCATCAGAATCCACTAAGAAATTCAAATTATTTATTACTTGGGCAGGACAAACCAGGATAGGACTTACACAGTGCAAATTAGAGCACTGAGGTATGCAGGAGAACAAGGGGATTTGTTAATACAGATCCATAGTTCCTTGAAAGTGGAGTCACAGGTAGATAGGATTGTAGAGAAAACTTGGCCTTCATATATTAGGACAGAGAGTACTGGAGCTGGGATGTTCTGTTGAAGTTGTACAAGATGTTGATAATGCCAAACTTAGAGTACTGTGTCCAGTTCTGGTCATCAACAGTACCTGCAGGAAAGATATCATTACGTTTGAAAGAGTGTAGAAAATTTATAAGGATATTACTGGGAGGTGAGGACCCAAGTTATAGGGAAGGTTGAATAAGTTAGGAGTATATGAGAAGGAGGGGACATCTTGCTGAGGTATTGACAGGAATTGTGTTGACAGGAATTACATGTAGAGGGAAGAAAACGGATGTCTTACATTATAGTGACACACATAAAATGCCGGAGGAACTCAGCAGGCCAGGCAGCATTTATGGAAAAAAGTCCAGTCAATGTTTCCATCCTAGTGAGGGGTTTCTGCCCAAAACATCGACTGTACTTTTTTCCATAGATGCTGCCTGGCTTGCTGAGTCCCTCCAGGATTTTGTGTGTGCTGCTTGGATTTCCAGCATCTGTAGATTTTCTTGTTTGTGATTGGACTCTTACATTACAGGTCTTCCCTGGATTACATGTGCCTGACATGTACTGCCCTTACATAGAAATGAACATTTTTGAGACTGCTAGGATAGACTTTCTGGCTGCGGACATCTTCCACTGCATGGAAACTCGGTCCATAGCAATATCGATGCATCTTGCAGAGACATCTGAATAGTTGAGCTAAATGCCTTGGTTTTAGTACAGGTTGCCTTTGGTCTATATTTTTATTTAAGTATTTTGCTGGGTGGCTGCATTTCTGAACAGTCCTTAGAACAGAACCCTGTTGTGACTGTATTTTACCAGTTTAGGCAGTCTTATTGCAACAGTCATAATGAGTAGCTGTCCAGAAACAGCTTGATGCTAAATGAAGGAAGTCTAAGATCAACCAAAGTACATTAAGAAGCAATTATGTTCTTAAAATATGCGCTTTCTTTAAAAAAATAAGCACTGGAAAGAAATAAAATAAGACATACCTGTTTCAATGTCCAGTGACTGAAACCCTAAACTGTAGTTGTCATAATCAATCTTAATGCATATGACATTTTGAAGACTATAATTTTCAAACTTCATTTCATGTTACAACATTTTAAAATGTATATTTAGTCAGAATGATTTACCAATGACACTCAAAGGTGTATGTTGAGACCAGAATTTATATATAATCAAAGTCATTGTGTATAACTATCTGGGTTCTATGCTTTCTTAGAGATTTCATTCATCAGAAGTGTTCAGTCTTTTTTCTCTATGAGGCTTCAAATAAAAGTTAACTGTTTGTAATTACACATCAGAGCATTCTATTGCATTGAACTAGACTTGTACTCTATCATAAGAATGCATTTTCCCATCAACTCAAAGTAGAGAAAATGCTGGTAAATAAATTCAGATTAAGACCTCTCAACAAATAGTGTGGAAATGCTAAATACCTCTGTTTCATTCTTTCGTGCATTGTTCCGTGCTGGATACACTGGTTTTCCATTTCATCATTTCTTGCTTGCAGTTTCTCCAGCCTTTCCTGCAAGTATTCATTCTCCTGGCAAAGTTGTCCAACCTCCGCTCTAGAATACATAATTTAGCAGATGAGAAATCAGGAGAGGGCAAACGAGGATTAAAAAATAGCATCTGTGCACTAAGCATCATCATGGTAAAAAACAAAGAGAGGAGGAATGAGAAGATACAATATTAATTACAAAATGTCTGAAATATTTGATTAAGGAATTGATTGTAAACTTCAGGAAGGGGAAATCAAGGGAACACACACCAGTCCTTGTCACGAGATCAGCAATGGAGAGTGTGAGCAGTTTCAAGTTGCTGGGTATCAACATCTCTGAAGATCTACCTTGAGCTCAACATATTGATGCAATTATAAAGAAGGCTCAAAAGCGGCTATATTTCATTAGGAATATGAGGTGACTTGGTACGTCATAAAAGACTTGTACACATTTCTACAGATGTTCTATGTAGAGCATGCCAACTGGTTGTATCGCCATCTGGTATGGAGGAGCCACTGCATAGGATTGGAAAAAGCTGCAGAGGGGTGAAAGTTCAGCCAGCTCCATCGTGTTCACAAGCCTCTTCAGTGTTGGGGACGTTATCAAAAGGCGAAGCCTCAAAAAGGTGATTTCCATTATTAAGGACCCCCATCACTCAGGACATGCCCTCTTCTTATTGCTTCCATCAAGAAGGAGGTACAGGAGTGCGGAAACACACATTCAATGTTTTAGGAACAGCTTCTTCCTCACCGCAATCAGATTTCTGAATGGACAATGAACTCATGTACACTAACTCACTATCTTTTTTCTTTTTTTAAACTCTCTTTTTGCACTACTTAAATTGTATGTAATTCTTCTATAGTTTTTAAAATTACATATCATAATGTAATGCTGCCACAAAACAACAAATTTCACGACATATGCCGGTGATATTAAATCTGATTCTGATTTGACCATGCTATGAAGAGATGTTATAGCAACAACAGCAATGTGTATTTACAGTGGCTATAAAACACATTCACCCACGCCCTTGGAAGTTTTCATGTTTTATTGTTTTACAACATTGAATCACAGTGGATTTAATTTTGCTTTTTTGACACTAATTAACAGAAAAGAATTTTCACGTCAAAGTGAAAACAAATTTCTACAAATTGGTCTAAATTTATTGCAATTATTAAATACAAAATAACTGATTGCATAATTACTCATCACCTTCAAGTCAGTTTTTAGTAGATACACCTTTGGCAGCAGTTACACCATTGAGTCTGTGCGGATAAGTCTCTATCAGCTTTACATATCTAGACACTGCACCTTTACAAAACTGCTCAAGCTCTGCCAGATTGCATGGGGATTGTAAATGAACAGTCCTTTTCAAGTCTAGCCACAAATTCTCAATTGGATTGTGCTCTGGACTCTGACCTGGCCACTCCAGGACACTAACTTTTGTTGTTTTTAAGCCATTCCTGTATAGCTTTGGCTTTATGTTCGGGGTCTTTGTCTTGCTTGAAAACAAACCTTCTCCCAAGTCGTAGTTCTCTTGCAGACTGCATCAGGTTTTCCTCCAAGTTTGCCTGTATTTTGCTGCGTTCATTTTACCCTCTATCTTCATAAGCCTTCCAGGGCCTGCTGTAGTGAAGCATCTCCACAGCATGATGCAGCCACCAGCATGCTCCATGGTAGGGATGGTGTGTTTTGATTAGGTTCAATAGATACAATATACATCCTGAAATTCTTTTTCTTTGCGAACACAGCATTTAGTCTGATGGCCAAAAATTTCAATTTTGGTTTCATCAGACCATAGAACCTTCTTCCAGCTGACTTCAGAGTCTCCCACATGCATTCTGGCAAACTCTAGCTGAGATTTCATGTGATTATTTTTCAACAGTGGCTTTCCCTTTGCCATTCTTCCATAAAGCTGCGACTGGTGAAGCACCCAAACAACAGTTATATACGCAGTCTCTTCCATCTCAGCCACTGAAGCTTGTAACTCCTCCAGCGTTGTCATAGGTGTCTTGGAGGCCTCCTTGAGTAATCCTCTTCTTACATGGTCACTCAGTTTTTGAGGATGCCCTGCTCTAGGCAGATGTACAGCTCTGCCATATTCGTTCAATTTTTTGATGACTGACCTATCTGTACTCCAAAGGATATTCAGTGACTTGGGAATGTTCTTGTATCCATCTCTTGACTTGTGATTTTCAATGACCTTTTTGCGGAGTTACTTAGAGTGTTCTTTTGTCTTCATGGTGTAATCTTTACCAGGATACTGACTCACCAGCAGTTGGACCTTCCAGATACAGGTGTATTTTTACTGCAATTGATTGAAGTACCTTAACTGTACATTGTAATCTCCATTTAACTAATTATGTGATTTCTAAAACCAATTGGCTACATCAGTGATGATTTAGTGTGTTATATTAAAGGTGGTGAATACTTATGCAATCAATTATTTTGTGTTTTATATTTGTCATTAATTTAAATCACTTTGTCGAGATGTTTTCACTTTGACACAAAGGAGTCTTTTTCTGTTGAGCAGTGTCATAAAAGCCAAATTAAAGCCATTGTGATTCAATATTGTAAAACAGTAAAGCGTGAAAACTTCCGGGGGGGGGGGGGGTGAATACTTTTTATAGGCAGTGTATACAACACTTTTAAAGAAAAGGGAATACGATTAATCATAGTATACAATGAGACATATACGGAAACAAAGGCCTTTGGATGATTTCAAATTTACCAAAGTTAGAAAATGTGAGAATTGCCAGGAGTATTTTCATTTATCAACAAGGCAGCTTTTGACTGAGCATTACTCAGGCTGACTTGCAGAAGTAAACAAAACAGTGGTCTTGAAGGGAAATCTTTGTGTTTTTGGGTATATTCCTGTAAGTGATTATTTCTGTAGGAGGCCGATCATAGTCACCAGCTTCTTTAAGGGAGTTTTTTTTGGCTTTTCCCTTTTTCTAAGGTTATGAGTGAGTCTATTTTCTGATGATTCTACAATGTACATTTACTTTCATAACTCCTGCCAGTGAGGAGTACAGCAAGAAATGAATAGCATTCAGACTTGGACAGTAATTATATGTCACAATTGAGCCATATCAATGCCAGCTAATGATGAGTCCCATTGAGTGGAAACCAGCTGCATCTCCTGACAGTCACCTAGGTACTCTTCCCATCAACATCCCCATAAACTTCCTGCACAAGCCATATCAATGTTGTGACTGCAGAATAAAGGTACAGACTCCATGTCAAGAGCTTAACGTTTTGATATTTTTCAAATATTTTGGACTTCAACATCATTCAGGAAGAATAATTGATCAGTAACCCTGCCTCTGAAATCAATATTTATACTCTCCACTACAAAGGTTGTGGAAGCACTGAACTGTTCCCACAACCTATGGACTCACTTTTTAGAACTCTTAATCTCATGTTCTTGATATTTATTGCTTATTTATTTATAATTATTCTTTCTTTTTTTTCTTTTGTATTTGCAGTTTGTTTATCTTTTGCTCATTGCCTTTCATTGATTCTATTATGTTTCTTGGATTCACTGAATATGCCTGCAAGTAAACAAATCTCAGGGTTGTATATGGTGGCATATATGTACTTTGAACTTTGAAAAAGTGGAGCCTATGGTAGATCAAATTGCCCAATCTATTTCAAAAAACTGCAACCACTTAGAAAATTAGGAGGTAAACATCGTCACATGGGAAGATCATCTCAGAGTCCTGTTCACTGTTGCTGCATGAGAGTCCTGTGTGTAATTCCAATAATTCACATGATTTTGGGCACAAAACCTTTAAGGACTGCACTATATTGCCTTATCCAGGATAGTGTCAAGCTTTTAGATGTTACTCTGGCTCTCCACCTCTTTCCACCACCCACAGCTCACCACCAGCTTCAAATTATCAATGCCCTCACTCGTCATCCAGACAATTAGTTTGTATTACTTCAGGAGAAAGCCATCACTATCCTTCCAAATGCATGTCAAAGTGGGTAATAAAACTATCTTAATCAGCATTAGGAACAAAGTTAAACTTACTATAAGTGTCTGCTGCATTTCAAGTTCTATTTTTATCATTATCAAATCAGATATACCAACTTCAGTATTTCAGATTATTTCTGGGCATCAATTTTTCTTCCAGGTGATCTCATCTCTCTTGATGGCACAATCAAGATAAAAGACAGAAAACCTGACTTAGGATCAAAAGAATCCTAATGCATGAACCATATTCGGCATATACATACATTTACATGTATTAGGAATTTGCTGTGGTATGTAGGCATGACATGCAACAAAAAAAATTAATTATAAAGAATAAATAATTATATTAACATTAATATATATATATTTTATATATAATTTTTAAAAGCTAGAGGATTTAAAAGTTAGAGATTAAAGGACAGATATGGAATAAAATGTGCATAAATACCACATGTATTTACAATGTAAATAGCATTATAAAAAGTAGTTCAAAGAGTCTACGTTGCAGTGATGAGGCTATCAGTTAGAGGAGGTCTAGATCGGGGAGAAAACTTTTATGATGATGTGAAGCTTTGGTTTTAATAGCTCAGTTTAATAATTTGACTTAGCTGACTAGTTTCTAATATTTCATACATCCATGGTATGATATTTAACTAAGAAAAGATGTGTTGGCATTGGTGAGTGACTAGAGGAGGTTTACAAGAATTATTCCAGGAATGAAGTGGCTAGTGTATGAGGAGTGTTTGATGGCCTTGGGCCTGTACTCACTGAAGTTTAGAAGAATGATGGGGGGATCTCATTGAAACCGATCAAATATTGAAAAATCTAGATAGACTGGATATGGAAAAGCTGTTTCTTATAGTGGGGGAGTCTTGGACCAGAGGGCACAGCCTCAGAGTGGAGGGACTTCTATTTAGAACAGTGATGAGGAGGAATTTCTTTCGCAAGAGGATAATGAATCTGTGGAATTTGACACAGAAGGCTGTGGAGGCGAAGTCATTGGAGGTTGACAGGTTCTTGATTAGTCAGGGCATGAAAGGTTATGGGGTGAAGGCAGGAGACTGGGGTAGAGAGGGATAATAAATCAGCATGATGGAATGGCAGAGCAGTCTTGATTGGCTGAATGGCTAATCCTGCTCCTATATGTTATGGTCTTATAAACATTAGGCTAGGTATGTTGAGCACTAAAGAAACAATATATACTGATAGACCATACTAATTCTTTGTGCAAAGAAAATAATATAGGTTTTCCAATTATTATTACAATTATTCCAATTATTACAAATAATAAATTGTAAATTATAATTAATTTTTAGAGTGGTTATAATTATATTCTTGTCAACCAAGTCAGAACCTGGTTAATGCTTTGAAAGTTTTAGGCAAAATTATATGAAACTGCTAAACGTGTCAAGCTAATTTGAAAAGTCTCAAATTATGTCAAAAATTTAAAAGAGGGGTTGATAAAATTGAAACCAAACAGCTTCCATTCAGACAGATCTATACTTATAATTTATCATTGTCGGGACAGAATCACTTGACATTAACTTCTCAACTAAATCATCTTAACCATCATCTGTTCTCAGAGTGGAGTCAGTAATAGAAAGAGATGGGTGAGACACAGAGGAAAGTTACATTAGTTCAAATTCAGAAATTATATAAATTTGATACAGGGGTGTAACTTATACGCATAAACATAAATTTCCATCAGATTAAAGAAGGTGAGAATTAAACCACATAGCCTAGATACAGCAAACAGAGAAGGTGAATTTTCCCAGGAGCAGAGGATCCAGGAGGAATGAATATCACCTCTACAGATGGCGGTTCATCACTTTAACGTCTCAGAAGATTAACACCATGCTTTCAGAGAGACAGGGAACCTGTTCATCCGTGCAGCATGTGAGATTACATATTAGATCAGAAAAAGTTACTATAAGCGAACAGATTATACTGTTCAAGATGTTGGCTGCTAATGCTGTTAATTTGTCAAGTGTGTGAGGAGGGTCACTCTAAATTAATCTTATCAATTTCAATCAATCAGATATTAACCTCAACTGTAAATTTGTTCAGAGTTTCTGTGCATTGCCAAATTATTATGAGAACAGAATTACTTCAGTAACATTGACTTCAGTAGTTAAGCTTGTTTATTAATTATTCATATACTGAATATTAGTGTTTAAATGTTGTCAACCATGATGAAGATTGAAGTTTACTATCTGCTGGTCAAATTTCTCTGATGCTGTTAATTTGTTTGCTTATCATCACTGGAGATTAGTCACGTACACATTAACATAGTTTTAACTCTCTAATGTAATACATTTAGAGCAAAGTTCTAAGAAAACATTGAAGCAGGAATGAATCCCTGGGGCTGTTTTGGCTAAATTTTCTCATAGACCCATAGAAGTGCTTTATACTTTGCTTCATATTAGGCTTCATTGATAGTTCCTTTCTGGACTCAGTAGACTAAGCTTTTCTTGTCATTGCTTACGTCTTATCCTTTTACATTAAACTCATTACTTTGCACTGCACAGTTTACATGGGTCAGATGTTTTATGCCCAGTATTCTAACTGTATCCAAAAATTTGCTTTTTGTTGCTTCTCTACACCAAGAGCGAATCTTTTGCTGCCCATTCACTTTCTAAAAGCTCTTATTAGTTTGTTTCTTATCATTTCACACATGGCATTTTTTAAACTAATATACAAAACAGTGTATCAGTAATACATTTCTTTGGTAACATCTGTTCAATCGTATGAATGTATTATATGTATCCGAGCCATCATTGAGAGAGGTGTGACCACCACCATCACCGTTTAGTTTCCCGCTACCTCCACCCTCTCCAACTCCAGGTTGCAGTGAGTGGTCCACTCAGCGGAGAAGATCATTGGCTGTCAGCTACATTCATTAGAAGTCATGTTAACTGCCAGAGCAAAGAGCTGAAAAAAAATTACTGCTGACTGCACCCACCCTAGCAGTCATCTATTCACCGAAGTGCTACCAGTCTATTACCATCTCCAAAGCTTTTTACCTGTAGCTTCTCAATAAAACTCACTCAAGAGTAATATCCTAATTGTCCTTGCACAACATCCACACAACATCCATTAAATGTCCTTTCCTGCTCACCTTGTTCTGTTGATAATTATTTAATTGGTTCATATGTTCACATTTATTTAAGTTTGATTAGTGACATTTGCACGTGACCGTTCTGCTAATTGTTGATAGCTCATGTCTGTTTGCACTATTGTCTTGTAAATTGCTGGTTGCTGTTGTGTTGTCTGTTATGGTATTGTTCTGTGCTTTATGCTTGGCACCAACTGCAACCAATTCTGGTACGTTTCACATACTGGCAATAAAGTGATTCTGATTCTAATGCAAATTATTTTGGAAATTGTTAATAGCATTCCCTGAGTCTTTTGGAATTTTGTTTTGGAATTCACAAGCTTCTATCATTCCTGTATCCTGGACTTTTGTACAATTACAAAATTAGAGTAACAATTCTGATCACATTCAACTTTCTTTAAGTACTCTGTTTCCCATTCCATATTGACTATTATATGCTAGCTGATATACAAACCCCATTTCCAGAAAAGTTGGGATATTTTCCAAAATGCAATAAAAACAAAAATCTGTGATATGTTAATTCACGTGAACCTTTATTTAACTGACAAAAGTACAAAGAAAAGATTTTCAATAGTTTTACTGACCAACTTAATTGTGTTTTGTAAATATACACAAATTTAGAATTTGATGGCTGCAACACACTTAACAAAAGTTGGGACAGAGTTAAAATAAGATTGAAAAGTGCACAGAATATTCAAGTAACACCGGTTTGGAAGACTCCACATTAAGCAGGCTAATTGGTAGCAGGTGAGGTATCATGACTGGGTATAAAAGTAGTGTCCATCAAAGGCTCAGTCTTTGCAAGCAAGGATGGGTCGTGGCTCACCCCTTTGTGTCAAAATTCGTGAGAGAATTGTTAGGCAGTTCAAAAGGAACATTTCTCAATGCAAGATTGCAGAGAATTTAGGTCTTTCAACATCTACAGTACATAATATTATGAAAAGATTCAGAGAATTCAGAGGCATCTCAGTGTGTAAAGAGCAAGGTCGGAAACCACTGTTGAATGCGCGTGATCTTCGAGCCCTCAGGCCGCACTGCCTAAGTAACCGTCATGCTACTGTGACAATTATAGCCACCTGGGCTCGGGAGTACTTCGGAAAACCATTGTCACTTAACACAGTCCATCGCTGCATCCAGAAATGCAACTTGAAACTGTATTACGCAAAGAGGAAGCCATACATCAACTCTATGCAGAAACGCCGGCAAGTTCTCTGGGCCCGAGCTCATCTCAGATGGACCAAAAGATTGTGGAACCGTGTGCAGTGGTCAGATGAGTCCACATTTCAGCTAGTTTTTGGAAAATATGGGCGTCGAGTTCTCCGTGCCAAAGATGAAAACGATTATCCTGATTGTTATCAGCGAAAGGTGCAAAAGCCAGCATCTGTGATGGTATGGGGGTGCATCAGTGCCCATGGCATGGGTGAGTTGCATGTATGTGAAGGTACCATTGACTCTGAGGCGTATATTAGGATTTTAGAGAGACAAATGTTGCCATCAAGGCGACGTCTCTTCCCGGGACGTCCATGCTTATTTCAGCAGGACAATGCCAGACCACATTCTGCACGGGCTACAACAGTGTGGCTTTGTAGATACAGAGTGCATGTGCTTGACTGTCCTGCTGCCAGTCCAGATCTATCTCTTATTGAAAATGTATGGCGTATCATGAAGAGGAGAATCAGACAATGGAGACCACGGACTGTTGAGCAGCTAAAGTCTTATATCAAGCAAGAATGGACAAAATTTCCAATTGCAAATCTACTACAATTAGTATCCTTAGTTCCAAAACGATTAAAAAGTGTTATTAAAAGGAAAGGTGATGTAACACAATGGTAAACATGCCTCTGTCCTAACTTCTGTTGAGTGTGTTGCAGTCATCAAATTCTAAATTTGTGTATATTTACAAAATACAATTAAGTTGGTCAGTAAAACTACTGAAAATCTTTTCTTTGTACTTTTGTCAGTAAAATAAAGGTTCGCATGAATGAACATATCACAGATTTTTGTTTTTATTGCATTTTGGAAAATATCCCAACTTTTCTGAAAATGGGGTTTGTAGAATCATAGAAAAGTACAGCACAGAAAGAGGCCCTTCAGTCCATCTAGTCCATGCCAAATCATTTATACAGCCTCAACACGTACAAACAAGCTGGAGGAACTCAGCAGGTTGGGCAGCATCCGTTGAAACAAGCAGTCAACCGATGCTGCCCGACCTGCTGAGTTCCTCCAGCTAGCTTGTACGTGTTGATTTGACCACAGCATCTGCAGTGTACTTTGTGTTCATTTATACTGCCTACTCCCATCAACCTGCACTAGGACCATAGCCCTCATTACCCCTACCATACATGGATCTATGCAAACGTCTCTTAAAATGTTGAAGTCAAGCTTGCATGCACAACTTGTACATACCTTTAGGATTTGTACAGTTTTACTTTTATAGGTCAGTCATAGGAAACAGGATAAAATGCTTCCTGAATAAACTAAGCAAGAAGTTGATAATGTGGTTCAAAGCAGTTATTGCTTTTAAAAATGGGTTCTTCCTTTTCTAAGTTCATGTTAACTTATTTCTTAGAAAGCCAGACTCATACAACTACTTCTCCAATGATGGCAATGGTTTACATTTCTTTTTTATATCTTTATTAATGTTCGTACAGTTGCATTTTATGGTCCATTCTAACTTTATCAGCAAAATCTTGTACTGTACTGCATTAGACTCTTGAATAAACATCTTACATGCTACACGATGAACCCCATGATTTAAATTCCTGTCGACTTTGCTATCTGCCTGGTGACGTCTCATCAGGCCTGCAGAGGAATTTGGAGTGGGAGGGGAAAGATCCAATTGTCAAGGACCACGTGGTTACCAACGTAATGGGGGAACAATGAAAGAGGTTCTGTTGAGGGAATGTGGGCAGTTAGAGACAAAATTAAAAAGCAGAACCAAGGTGTTTATTTGAATGCACACAGTATACAAAGCAAGGTAATGAGTTTATAGAGCAAATCAAAATATGATGTGGGCAGCTCAGAATATGGACAAAAGACCATCATAGCTGGTAGCTAAACATCAAAAGATACTCTTCTGCCTAAAAAGAGAGGCAGGCGAGCAGAGAGATCTTATTGGTAAAAATAGAAATTAAATTGATAATTTCAATTAGCACAAAGCAATATAGGATCAGAAGACCTAGAACCTTTGTGCATAGAATTGAGGAACTGCAAAGGCAAAAAGATACTGTTACCATAAAGGTAAAGATGGAGTTATGTAAGGCCTCAGTAGTTAACATACAGTGAAATGGTCTCATTTGTGTCACGACCGTGCTGGGGCCGCCTGTAAGGGTCGCCATGCTTCCAGCACCACCATAGCAAGCCTGCAACTTGCTAACCCAAACCTGTCTGTCTTTGGAATGTGGGAGGAAACTGGAGCACCCAGAGGAAATCCATGTGGTCACAGGGAGAACATACAAACACCTTACAGGCAGCGATGGAAATTGAACCCTGACTGCTGATAACTGGTACTGTAATAATGTTGGGCTAACTGCTGTGCTACCATGCCACTCTAGTCTAGACATGGAGTACAAAGTACACCAAAGGATTGTAAGAAAAGCAACGATTATAGGGGACTTCAAGATGCAGGTAGACTGGGAAAATCAGGTTGGTAGCAGACACCAAGGAAAAGAATTTATGGACTGCCTACACAATGACTTTTTAGAGCAGTTTGTGGTAGAGCCCACTGGCGAACAGGCACTGCTGGATTTGGTGTGTTATGAGATGACTTGATTAGGATCCCTTAGGAGGTAGTGACCATAATATGATAGAATTCACCTGACAAATTAAGAGAGAGAAGCAGAAATCAGATGTAATGGCATTACAGTTGAGCAAAAAGTGAAGAGTTACATGAGTGAGGAGCTGGCCAGAGTTGACTGGCAATGGCATGAGTTACTTGGAGCAATTTGGTACACATCACAGAATTTCAAATCAAAGAAGACGCTACTAAGGGAAGGATGAAGCAACCAGACCTAATGAGGGATGTCATCAAGGGCAGAGTAAAATTAAAAGAGAAGACAGTAAGTGTAGTGGTAATTACTAAGCAGAAGGTGGTGAGAAAGCTGAAAAGTCTGAAGGTGAATAAATCACCTGGACCAGAAGGACAATTTATCAGAGTTCTAAAAAAGGTAGATTATGGATGCATTAGCAGTAATCTTCCAAGAATCGCTGGAATCAGGGACTGTCAGAGGACTGGAATATCACAAATATAACACTCCTCTTTAAGAAGCGAAAGAAGCAAAAGATAGGTCATGGGGAGAAAGGATTGAGAAAAAAATAGAAAATTATCAACCATGAATGCATGCTGGAGCAGGTTTGATGGACCAAAAGGCCTAATTCTGCTCCTATATCTTATGAACTCTTAACCTTTCGACCTATCTCATTACAGTATTTGCACTGCACTTTCTCTGTAAATATAACACAATATTCTGCATTGTTTTCTCTTTTTCCACCTCAGTCTACGTTCGTGTGAAATTATGCCTAGATGGCATACAAAGAGTTTCACTGTACCTCAAAGTTCAAAGTCAACTTAACAAAGTACATATATGTCAACATATACAACTTTCAGATTCATTTTCTTGTTGGCATTCACAGTAAATACAATGAAACACAATTGAATCAATGAAGAGCTGTACACAATAAAGACGGACAAACAACCAAAGTGCCAAATGTGACAAACTGTACAGCTCATGATAATCATGATAATAATAAACACATTAAAAAAATACTGAGGACATGAGTTGTAGAGTCCTTGAAAGTGAGTCCATGGGTTGTGGAACCAGTTTGTTGTTGGGGTGAGTGAGGTTATCCACTCTGGTTCAAGATCCTGAAGGTTGAGGGGTAAGAACTTCCTGTACCTGATGGTGCAGGATCTGTGTTCAAGGTCGCTGGGGCTCAGTAGATGTGACAATAATAAACCAATATCAAACTAATAGCCTATTTATCAACTAGGGAAACAACTCAGTTGAGGTTTACATATTCTTTCATCCTCTTCTTTTCAATGGTTTGTTTCAATTATATTCCCTGAGCTTCTTGGTCAATGCAGAGAATCACCTAGAGATTTACTTTCTCTTGCAATCACAGAAATGAGAAGTTATCAGAGTTCTAACCCCAAGAGCTGCCTTGATAAATTTGTTATTTGTTTGGTTTTATGTATTGACTGCCAGTTTGCAGATAAATTTAGCAGTACTCTCTGAAAGACAAACTCTCGTTTTAAAGGGCAACAGCAAAAGAATTAAGAGCTGCCTTTTGCAGAGATCGCTCTGTCTGTGATTCTCTTGTCCGTTCATCCTTCCACACTAATCTCCCTCTCGACACTTTTTCCTGAAAGTGGCCACCTACCCATCCACCTCCTCCCTCACCTCCATTCAGGGCCCCAAACAGTCCTTGGTGAGGCAACATTTCACCTGCCCCTCCCTTTTTTTTCTATTCACCACACTGGGGTCACCAGTGTTCTTGAAGCGGCCCCCTGTACATTAGTGAGACCCGTTGTAAATAGGGGGACGACTTCATCGAACACCTCCACCCCATCTGCCAAAAGCGGAACTTCCTGGTGGGCCAATAATTTAATTCCAATTCCCATCCCTGTTCCAACATGTTGATCCATGGCCTCCCTAACTAGAATTTGAGTTGATCCTCAACTTCCTAACCAGAAGACCACAATCTGTGCGCATTGGTGATAACATCTCCTCCTCACTGACGATCAACATTGGTGCAACTCAGGGGTGTGTGCTTAGCTCACTGCTCTATTCTCTCTATATCCACAACTGCGTGGCTAGGCATAGCTCAAATACCATCTATAAATTTGCTGATAATACAACGATTGTTGGTAGAATTTCAGATGGGGTCGAGAGGGCGTACAGGAGTGAGATATGCAAACCAGTGGAGTGGTGCTGGAGCAACAACCTGGCACTCAACATCTGTAAGATGAAAGAACTAATTGTGGATTTCAGGAAGGGTAAGACAAAGGAACACATACCAGTCCTCACAGAGGGATCAGAAGTGGAGAAAGTGAGCAGTTTCAAGATCCTGGGTGTCAAGATCTGAGGACCTAACCTGTCCCAAAATATAGATGCAGCTGTAAAGAAGGCAAGACAGCGTCTATACTTCATTAGGAGTTTGAAGAGATTTGGTATATCAATAAAAACACTCAGAATCTTCAATAGATATACCGTGGAGAGCACTCTAACAGGCTGTATCACTGTCTGGTATGGGGGGGGGGGAGGGGGGGAAGGGGCTACTGCACAGGACCGAAAGAAGCTGCAGACGGTCATAAATTTAGTCCGCTCCGTCTTGGGTACTAGTCTACAAAGTACCCAGGACATCTTCAAGGAGTGATGTCTCAGAAAGGCAGAGTCCATTATTAAGGACCTCCAGCACCCAGGGCATGCCCTTTTCTCACTGTTACCATCAGGTAGGAGGTACAGAAGCCTGAAGGCACACACTCAGCGATTCAGGAACAGCTTCTTCCTCTCTGCCACCCGATTCCTAAATGGACATTGAACTCTTGAACACTACTTCAGTTTTTCAAAATATGTTATTTCTGTTTTTGCATGATTTTTAATCTCCAATATACATATACTATAATTGATCAATTTATTTTTTTCCCCTCTTCTATATTATGTGTTGCATTGAACTGCTGCTGCTAAGTTAATAAATTTCACGTCACTTGCCGGTGATAATAAACCTGATTCTGAACCTTGTGCTATGATGAGGCCACCCTCAGAGTGGAGGAGCAACATCTTGGTAGCCTCCAACCTGATGGCATGAATATCTATTTCTCCTTATGGTTTAAAAAAAATTCCCTTCCCCTCCCCTTTTTTTCTATTCACCACTCTGCCCATCACCTCCCTTTCCTCCTTCTCTTTCTCCTATGGTCCACTCTCCTATCAGATTCCTTTTTCTCCAGCCCTTTATCTTTCCCACTCACCTGGCTTCACCTTTCACCTTCCAGCTACCCTCCTTTCCTTCCCCTCCACCTTTTTACTCTGGCATCTTCCCTCTTCCTTTCCCATCCTGAAGAAGGGTCTCAGCCCAGAACGTTGACTGTTTGTTCATTTCCATGGATGCTGCCTGACTTGCTGAGTTCCTTTAGCATTTTGTACCTGTGATTTCCAGCATCTGCAGAATTTCTTGGTGTGTAAACAATGTTGTTCTTTGTTTCTCTGCCTTATTTCAAGAAACTTTCCTATTCCACATTGTTACAGTGAGAGCCTTTCGTCATGAGTGCTAACAAAATAAAGCTTTTAGCTCTGTTATGCAATCTAAAAAAAACTGTTAAATTAAGCATCCCAGATTCATGTGAACAGCAACATACTGTAATTAGTTGATGTTTGGTGCTAACACGTGAGAGAGGAGCTGGGCCTTCACAGTTTTGTTGAAATAAGCATACACTCACATAAACTTGCTTGAGCTAAGTGGGTCAAATGTACTGCAGCACTGATCGATCAGGCTAGTTCCTCTTTTTTAACTGGATGTACCATAGTTCACACACTGAAACAAACACAGCAACACCACCCCCCCACACACACACCTCTCCCCCTCTCCCCTTTGATCTTTGCCTTTACTTGCACCAGGTCCAGGCCTCCCCACCAATGAGCCCAAAAATGTGTTAAAAAGTTACTTGCTTTATTTCCTCTACTGATACAAAACTTGCCAGGGAGGCCACCCAAATAGGAAGGGAGTCACTTTCTGTACAGCACCCTCAGGCTGAAGGCGAGGGTTCTCCTTTTCATGGTCAGGAGGAATGCTGAGAGAACATTAAGCAATCCAGCAAATGAATTCCATAACATAAATTCTCCAGAGTACTCTTCATTACTTTGAGAACAGTCTGAACACCGTGGGAGGGATATGAGAAATCTTCTGGGCTTTAAAACTGGTCCATGAAATATCCTGCTATCAACCACAGCCCCTTAAGTGGCTTGCCAATGTAGAACTCAGTGGGTTAGAAATGAAACTAGAAACTCCAGTATACACGAGAAAAAACTTTGTTGGGAAATTGCTGGTTATGGTGGGTATGAATTCTGACTATAATTGCCTGGTCCAATTTTCCAATTTGATGCAGTTACACACATCTAGTGAACCTAATTTACTCCAGATTTAATTGATCTTGCATTACAAAGGTGTGGAAAAAAATAAAAGCATTTGAAAAGAGGGTAGGCTGATGACAGTATTTTTTTTGCCAGATTCCCATACATCTCAGCCACACTACAGATCAATAATGTACATCAGTCTTGAATATTTAACAGAATGTATCCACCTATTCAAATGACTGGGGTAGTGCCTGAGGCATGCTGAGGGCCCAGGTACAAAGTGTATCTGGCTCAGTAACTTAAGAAACACTCGAGGTTAGAGTGCAAGTTTGGGGCAAAACAAGTGTCCAGCTGGCAGCACAATTTGGTTCAAAGTTCAAAGTAAATTTATTATCAAAGTCATATGTTATATGCTACTTTAGGATTCATTTTCCTGCAAGCATTTAAAGGAAGAAATACAAAAGAATTTTACAAAAATGATACATAAACAAATACTGATGATCACGAATGTGCAAAGGAAGACAAACTGTGCAAATAAAACACCAATAAGGACATGAGCCTTTGAAATAGGATAGGCTGTACATTATAGGATCAGTTCAGAGTAGTCGTGAATGAAGTTCGGGAGCCTGATGGTTGTAGAGTAATTACTGTTGCTGAATTTAGTGGTGTAGGATCTAAGGCTTCTGTACCCCCTGCCCGATGATAGTAGCAAGAAACAACACAAAAAGCTGGAGAAATTCAGCAGGCCAGGCAGCATCTATGGAAAAATGTACAGTTGATGTTTCGGGTCGAGATGTTGACTGTACTTTTTTTCCACAGATGCTCCCTGGCCTGCTGAGTTCCTCCAGATTTTTGTGTGTGTTGCTTGGATTTCCAGCATCTGTAGATTTTCTCTTGTTTGTAGTAGCAAGAAGATGATAGGGGTCTTTGATGATGGATGTTGCTTTCTTGTTGCACCAGTGCACTGTATAGTTGTAGCAGGACTTTTTTAATGTTCTCATTCCATTTCATAGCAAACACTAATATTCGATTTATCTTCCTCATTACTTTGGGTATCTGCAAGCTAATACTCGTGCATTTCATGCACCAGGACCCCTAGATTACTCTCTCCATTTTACCAATGAAAATCAAAGAAAACTGCAGGAAAAATGCTGGAAAGGATCAGCAGGTCGGGCAGCATCTATGGAAAGAGAAGCAGAGTTAAAATTTCAAGTCCGAGACCCTTAATCAGAACTGTGAAAGAAAAGAAAACAGTAACAGAGAAGATGGGGCAAGGGTGAGTAGAATAAGAGAACATTTCTGATGAAGTGAGACCAAATGAATTAATTTGGTCTCTAGAAGCACATTAAATTTCTTTACGTTATGTTTCTTATGGTAGGGTTATGGAACGTGCTCAGCAGCCAGGCTGAGCACCTTTCTCCACTAACAGATGGAGAAAAACAGCTAAAATCACAGGATGGCTGGCAGAAATGGCCAATTCTGATACAGAAAGAAAGAAACAGCAAACTACCTAAAGTCGGTGATTTGATATTGAGTCCTGCAGCCTGAAAAGTGTCCATAAGGAAGCTGAGGTGTTCTGCTTCATTGTTACAATGCAGGAGGGCACAGATGTAGATGTCAGAATGGGAGTCAGATGGAGAATTGATGCAACAGGAACATTCCTATAAATCACTTTGGAGGTGCACTGCAAAATGATCACCTAATCTGCATTTGGTTTCTTCAACGTAAAGGAAACCACACAGTGAACACTGAATACACTAAGATTGGATGAAGTGCAAGTCAACTGCTGGCAAGGAAGTTTGGGTTCCTGTATGGTAGGAAGGGAAGAAGTGAAAGGATATCTTCCATAAAAGATGCAACATCACTCTTGAAGATACTATGGGTGTTCGTATCCAAGTCAAAGTCTAGGTCGAGCTATTTGTGAAATGCACAGGTGTAATGAAAGACTTATTTGCTACGACATCACAAGTACATAGATTCATATAAGCAGCATTCACAAGAATAACAAATTAACATAAATTAAACACTTTAACAGGAAGACTCAATTAGAATAAGATTAAAGAAAGTCCATTTCAATGCAAAGTGGTTATAGTGTTGTTGAACGGCAGTGATTAGGGTTTTGCTGAAGAGCCAAATGGTTAAAGGGAAGTTGATCCTGGCAGTGTGAGACTTCATATGGGAATATAGGAGAAAGAGAGAGACAGAGAGAGAAAAGAATGAGCAAGAAGAGGCATGGGGTGCTGTGTGGGAGTGTGGGAAAGAGTAGGTCCACATACTGAAGAACAACCCATCCCTTTACTGCCCTATTAACTCTGAGGCCATCTAGGTTAGCCATAGCAGTGTGCAATACACTTCTGCATGAACTCAAGAAGTAAACCTCCACAGTCCACTAGAGACATATCTTCTGAATGAAGATATTTCTTCTCATCTTACCTATAGACTATGCATGAGATATCATTTTCTTAAGACTGCTTTTTCGGGTTTAGCGAAGGTAGTTTGCTTGCACTAACATTCAATTTCATAGCTGGTGAGTTATTATCTTGCTACATACGAGAACCATTTGCTTAAAGTGGGATGCCAATAAAACAATTTTAAAACACTGTTCTCAGGAACCACCACTTACTTCAGTTACTTTTTTCTCTTCTATACATTTGCTGAAACTCTTACTGGTTATCTATTTCTTGTTTATTCACTCATAGTCCATTTTCTCCCCCTTTATTACCTCTTCAATCATCCTTTTCTGGTTCTAAGGTCCTGTCAATCTTTTATCTGACCAGTAGCCTTATATGTCTTTTCTTTCAATTTAATCACAATTGTGTTGGCTATTGCACACACGTTAATACTGCTTAACTCTTTGAGTGGGACAAGTGGTCTAGCTGGATTATTTTTGCTGTTAAGGACTTGATAGACCAATTGGTGCCTCCTTATGCTGTAAACAATTTGTGATTGGGACCTTTCAAATCAATTTGAATGTATTATATAAAAGCAAGTCTTTTAAACTGGCAATTGATTTCTTTCTTATGGGTCTCACGAGACTCATTTCCTGCTTATTACTGTTCTAAATTGTGATAACTGCGATTTTTAAGATTGATTCCTTTAAAGTTTATGAGCAGATGTGTATTATAGGGCTCCTTTGAGGAAATTGCAGCAGAAACCACCACTCACGGTTTCTGTTGAAAGCCTTAAAGGCCAGCATCTGGAAATCAAGCCAATAAGAGCAATGATTTTAACTGCTTTGAACTACCATAAACTAGAATTCTAAATGTTTTACATCAGTCTCTGCACAAAAATCACATGATCATTTTGATTCTTACTGTAGCGAACTCTGGCTTAATACCTACCCAATGGTTATTGCAGAGTAAAACAGAAGTGGTCTTTATGAGCAGAGATGATAGTTAATCAGGGTGAACCTGGATAGCAATGATACAAGGAACTCAATTCAATCACAATCGAGGAAATTCGGACAATGTAGTGGCAAAGAGAATGCAATGTGTGTCGGGATATACAGATCCCAATATTGAAATGGAAGACATTGCAGTTTGTCCAGGACCAAAAGTCAGATAAGCAGGTGATGTGGACTGGTTGACAGAGACACTGGAATGTTAGGCACTTAATGCCAGAGTAAAATAGGACTAGAAAGTTGAAGTGCCTCATGGATGAGTCAAGTTTCTAGAGCGCTTAATCAAGGCAGAAGCCAGGACTGCGGGTCCTGAGAGGCGGTTTCATTTGGTGGGAAGAAGGGAGCAGAGTGTGCAGCACAGTTCAGGCTGGCGATAGAGTCGCCCATCAATACTCCCCAATGCCATTCGGCTTTACAATTCAACCGCCAGGAGTAAGATATGTTAAAGTGCCGGGGTTAGGACTCAATGTATTTAAGTAAACTACTTAAGAACTTTTTAAAAGCTATTATTAATGCTTTTTGAGAGGGTGATTTTAGATGCATATCATATTTTTACTGAGTTAAGTATTGTATGTAATTAGTTTTGCTACAATAAGTGTATGGGACATTGGAAAAAATGTTGAATTTCCCCATGGGGATGAATAAAGTATCTATCTATCAATCTCTTTGCACTGGTTCGAAGTAAAAGTCGGAGCAGAAAGCAGAGCATTTTAAGAGAGAGTTAAATAGATAGATATGAGAAAAAATGATGATGCCAAAATTATCTACATCATTACAATAAAGTCAAGATCGCAAATATTGTGGTTCTGTGAATATGATATGGTCGAAGTGTAACAAAATTAATTCTTCCATGAAAAAAAATCTATTTCTTTCATGTCCTAAAGACAGCTGGCAACACTCATGATGAAACAAATTATGGTAGGCTTGTATGAAATAGGCTACATATCATTTGCAATACCACATGTGCAGACATCTGCACAACTGTTGTATGGGCAATAACATTAAGAAAAACTGTCCTGTAATCAATTCAGAATTATTTAACTCAGGACCGACTCCTGCTGCTATTTAGTTAACAGATGCCTTGGCTACAGAGTAACCATATCTGGCTACAACATTTAAAGAGGATACCAATTCCAAGAAAACCATCCAAAACACATACATTAAAATCTACTCAGAAATTTTTTTCATTCACTAATGAGGTAAGAAACTTACTTTCCTAGAAATATCAAACAATAGTGGCTTAAAAACAACACTACAGATCTACAAAGATCAATATGTGTCTTTTTTTTCCATGAGTATATTCAATTTGTCGGGCTGTTTTGACTGCTTAGCAAAAAACATAGCACACTACTTCCAAAACAGTCATTTACCATACACTATAATTAAATTTTACTATTAACCAGGCAATTTAATATTATCTGAAAATGCTGGAACTACACAAAAGGCTAGGCGAGATCTGTGGGAAGAGAACAGAGTTAACGTTTCAGATTGAAGGTCCTTCATCATAAATGTGAAGGAGGAAAAAGGTTGTTAAACTGAATGGGAGGGGTGGAAGGGAAATGTCTCTGATGGGGTTACAGCAGGGTGACGATGAGCATATATCACCTGGTCAATGAAAGAATGGGAGCATTTAGAAAGTGAGCACAAGGACAAAAGAATGTAAAGTGCAGAGCAAGAAGACATGACTGGCAGTTCAGGCTGAGCTTCTGCTTCCAGAGAGGGTGGTTGGGGGGGGGGGGGGTGGGGTGTGGGGAAGCAGCTAAAAACAAACAGGTTGAGCCAATATCACAGATGGATAAGTGTAATAGAGAGAGAAAAAAAATCAAGTACTTTAAGTTGGAGAATTCTGTATAAAGTTCAGAAGGCTGCAACATGCCCAGAAGGAAGGTGAGGTGCTGTTCTTGATGCTTCCAATAAGAGTGGACTACTGACCGATAAGTCGGAGCGGGATGGAGAATTAATGTGACAGGAGACTGACGTTTGCTCCTGCAGATGGAACACAGGTGTTCTGAAAAGTAGTTACCCAAGCAATGCTTGGTTTCTCCAATGCAGGGGAGGTCACATTGTGAACACTAAATGTACTACAAGAAGGTCTGTTCAGAACAAAGATGAAGGGGAATTTCTTTAGCCAGAGGGTGGTGAATCTGTTGTACTCTTTGCCACAAGTGTCTGTGGAAGCCAAGTCACTGGGTATATTTAAAGCAGAGGTTGATAAGTTCTTGATTAGTAAGGGCATCTAAGGATACAGGGAGAAGGCAGAATATTGAGTTTGAGGGATAATAAATCAGCCATAATCAAATGGCGGAACATATGCAATGGGCTGAATAGCCTAATTCTGTTCCTTTGTCTTTTGGTTTCATGAATAAAAGAAGTAAAAGGTGTATTGCAAGGGAAGAAGGGGAGTGGTTGGTGGGGATGGATCAATGAGACATGAAGGCAATGGTCTCTGTGAAATGCTGAAAAGAGGAGAGGGAAAGCTGTTTCTCATGGTGGGAATTTAGTGAAGGTGGTGGAAATTACATAGAATGATCTGTTGAATGAAATGCCTGGTGGGTTGTAAGGTAATGACCAGGGGAACTCTATTGGATCAGAATCTTGATGAATGGATAAGATGTGGTCAAGGGCCTTGTTAAAAATAGTGCAGAGGTTACAGTGTTCAGGAAGACATTCCAGAGGCACCTGCATGGGAAATGTCATCCTTGGAATAAAGATGATGGAGTTGGGGAAACTGGGAGAACAGAATGAAGTCCTTACATGAGGCAGGGAGGGATGAATCCTAGCCTAGATGATTATGGGAGTGGGGAACAATAATAGATGCTAGTTGTTAGCCAGAGAGGAGACAGATATCTTACTCTATATCCTCACTTTCTAAATACTCTCATTCACTCAATGAAAAGATAGCCTTATTTACACGTTTATCTCCTTGGATACTGCAATTTTACACTTGAAGAGATACCCTTCTTGCCCCCAAATTTTCTGCAGCTTAATGAGCTTCTTTTCTCTCTTCTTTCATTCTAATAAAAGACTTTTGACCTGAAACATTAATTGTGTTTCTCTACCCATGGATTAAAATTACTCTGTGGAATATTTCCAGCATTTTCTGTTTTTATTTTAGATTTCTAGCATCTGCAGGTATTTAAAATTTTAAATTAATAAAATCATCCAACTTGAATTTTTGTTTGACCTGTCACACTGATGTAACAGTGAAGAAAAGCTTTCTCTATCAAATAGAGAATTCTGAAAAGGCAAAAGGCCAAACAAACTGGGACCAACAAGAGGGGATGAGGAAAACTAGTGAAGTATTTCAAACATTGAAAAAAATATCTCAAATCTTCAATGGAAAAATTCTGCATCCAATTTGGATCAAAGCAGTTTCCATGCAATTTACATACTGTATTATTTTACTTCATTTACAACATATATTTAACTTAGTAACTAAAAATTCACTGTAGTTTAGGCATCTCTTTCTGCATGCATTCTTATATGGTTAAAACAGCACGTATTTCAAATAAGACATCAGCTGAATTTAACTATGGTTCTAAATCACAACCCAAGTAATAAAATTAATAGTCTGCATCTTTTGCCAAGTCTTTAGCTCCTGAAGCTATCAGTCCAATGGGGGTTGGGGATTTGGAGTTGTAGTTATTCTCTGATGTTCTCTTCATAGAGCTTTCATCGGTTTTACTACGACATGAATTATTATACAACCACCAGGAACAGAGTTCTTGGACATTTTTATTCTTTTATGCAAAGGGATATTAAGGCCATTTATAAATACACTCAGTGGCCATTTTATTAGATACACCTGCTCTTTAATGTAAATATCTAATCAGTCAATCATGTGGCAGTAACTCAACGTATAAAAGCATGCAGACATGGTCAAGAGGTTCATTTGGTGTTCAGACCAAACATCAGAATAGGAAGGAAATTAGACCTAAGTGACTTTGACCATGGAATGACTATTGATGCCAGACGGCATGGTTTGAGTATCTCAGAAACTGCTGATCTCCTGAGAATTTCACACAAAACAATTTCTAGAGTTTACAGAGAATGGTGTGAAAAACAAGCAAAAAAAAATCCAATGAGTAAACCTAACTAAATTTTCAATTAACCCTTAACATTGTTCATTATAGTAAAACCCCTGCCCTTCTAAAATCCATGACACTGATAGCCTTATCTTCATGCCCATGTAACTGGCTGCCATTCCATTAATGATCACATGAATTATTATACAACTACCAGGAACAGAGTTCTTGGACATTTTTATTCTTTCATGCAAAGGGATATTAAGGCCATTTATAAATAGATAGATAGATAGATAGATAGATAGATAGATAGATACTTTATTCATCCCCATGGGGAAATTCAACATTTTTTCCCCACTCAGTGGCCATTTTATTAGATACACCTGCTCTTTAATGTAATTATCTAATCAGTCAATCATGTGGCAACAACTAATCTACACCTACTCATCTACTCTTATCTACCCCTGGACCATGACCCCACTAGGAAGCACCAGTCCATTGTCTCCCAAACCATTTCCGATCTCATCAGCTCGGGAGATCTTCCATCCACGGCCACCAAACTTATAGTTCCCACACCCCGCACTTCCCGTTTCTACCTCCTACCTAAGATTCACAAACCTGTCTGTCCAGGCAGACCCATTGTCTCTGCTTGCTCCTGCCCCACTGAACTCATTTCTGCCTATCTCAACTCTGTTTTATTTCCCCTTGTTCAATCCCTTCCCACCTATGTCCGTGATACTTCCCATGCTTTACATCTCTTCAAAGATTTCAAGTTCCCTGGCCCCCACCGCCTCATTTTCACCATGGACGTCCAGTCTCTATATACTTCTATCCCCCACCAGGAAGGTCTCCAAGCTCTCCGTTTCTTCCTGGATTCCAGACCCAGCCAGTCACCTTCTACCACCACTCTTCTCCGCCTTGCGGAATTAGTCCTCACCCTGAACAATTTCTCCTTTGGCTCCTCCCACTTCCTCCAAACTAGGTGTAGCCATGGGCACCCGCATGGGTCCTAGCTATGCTTGTCTTTTTGTCGGCTATGTGGAGCAATCTATGTTCCAAGCCTACACTGGTATCTGTCCTCCTCTTTTCTTACGTTATATCGACGACTGCATCGGCGCTGCTTCCTGCACACATGCTGAGCTCGTCGACTTCATTAACTTTGCCTCCAACTTTCACCCCGCCCTCAAATTCACCTGGTCTATTTCCAACACCTCCCTCCTCTTTCTAGATCTTTCTGTTTCTATCTCTGGAGAAAGCCTATCCACCGACATCTACTACAAAACTACAGACTCCCACAACTACCTAGACTATTCCTCCTCCCACCCTGTCTCCTGCAAAAATGCTATCCCTTTCTCTCAATTCCTCCGCATCTGCTCTCAGGATGAGGCCTTTCATTCTAGGACAAAGGAGATGTCTTCCTTTTTTAAAGAAAGGGGCTTCCCTTCGTCCACTATCAACTCTGCCCTCCATTGCGTCTCCCGTATTTCACGCACCTCTGCCCTCACCCCATCCCCCCGCCAGCCCACCAGGGATAGAGTCCCCCTGGTCCTCACCTATCACCCTACCAGCTTGCAGATCCAACGTATAATCCTCCTTAACTTCCACCAACTCCTACGTGATCCCACCACCAGCCACATCTTCCCCTCCCCCCCACTCTCGGCTTTCCGCAGGGATTGCTCCCTATGCAACTCCCTTGTCCATTCATCCCCCCATCCCTCCGGGTACTCATCCCTGCAAACGGAAGAAGTGCTACACATGCCCCCACACTTCTTCCCTCACCACCATCCCAGGCCCCAGACAGTCCTTTCAGGTGAGGCACCACTTCACATGCGAGTCAACTGGTGTGATATATTGTATCCGGTGCTCCCGATTTGGCCATTTATACATTGGGGAGACCCACCGCAGACTGGGAGACCGTTTCTCCGAACACCGGCCCTCAGTCCTCCAGCAGTGGCGGGATCCCCCTGTGGCCACACACTTCAATTCCAAAGTCCACTCCCACTCCGACATGTCTGTCCATGGCCTCCTCTACCATCAAGATGAGGCCACACGCAGGTTGATGGAGCAATACCTTATCTCCCGCCTGGGTAGCCTCCTATCTGCCGGCATGAACATTCAACTCACAGACTTCAGTTGATACCCCTGCCCCCCCACCTCACCCCCATCCCTATCTATTATTTTAGTCTGGTTCTCTTTCTCTCTCTTTTTTCCCCCCTCACTATAATCTCCCCCCAGCCCTACCTTTCTTTCTCTTTTATTTCCTATAATTCTCCACCTTCCCCAGCCCATTTCCCTCCAGCCTATCACTTCCTAGCTCTCTACTTTATCTTTCCCCCCACTTCTTATCCCCTCTCGACCATCCCGTTACTTCACTCCTGATGAAGGGTTTCGGCCCAAAACATCGTCACTACCTCCTCCCATAGATGCTGTCTGGCCTGCTGAGTTCTGCCAGCATTTTGTGTTTTTTTTTAATGATCACATTGTCTTTTTTGGAATGCAACCCCTGAAAAGTGAATGTTCTACTTGTTACTGCTTTAAACATTTCCAAGTCTCTAACCAGATTTGCTGTTGGTATTTCTATAGAGAACAAAGTCATATAACCTCTCATGGTTATATTCACAACTCTCTGTTTTTATCATACATTGTTTAATTTGTAATGTTGTTGATAGTTCATTCTCTGATTCATTTCCATTACCCCAGAATGGTTCTCCTCTTCCACACAATTCTCATATTAATGGTCACCTCCTCTGAAATACCAATTTTATCTCCTCCTTGATAATTCTACTCCACATTCATCAACTTCCATTACACACATAGCACGAAGAGTGCTAATTCTTTCATTCCAAAGTTCTTCATGATTTTCCTAATTTTTTTTCAAGTATGCCTGGTTTCCTTTAATTCTTTACTGTACAGTTTTGTCAGTACATGTAAATCCAACAAAAGTAGCATTCAACAAGGATTTCAACTCTAAGTTTTTCTTCTTCAAGTGGTATTCTTGTTCTGATAGGTCTCATTTTTCACCCACTATTGAAGATTTCCCCAGGATGCTCTACTTCTTCCTTTATATCAGACACGCTTTCTTTTTGTAAGTATGAACCCTCTCTGAATCCCACCTAAATATTAGCTCCTTTGCTAAGAAGGATCTATTATTCACTCTCTTAATTCCCTGGGTAGGAAACAAAAAAAGCTTGTCGTCTGTTAGGCAATTCATCCATCATCCAATCATAATTGTCTTCTTATTTCATTATTAGTATGGAGTAGTTTTCTGAAATTTCTTTTCTGTTTCCTGCAAAGTTGCAAATTCACCATCTGCTGTGCTCTTTCTCTCCCTTATTTTGCCAATCTGTTGAAATCAAGGCTCATCCAGTGTCAGCAACATTTATGATTCTGACAGAGATTGTAGGTGCAGCATCCAGCCAGGAGTCTGGAGGAAGTGGAACCTTAATGCTCCAGCTTGTTGAGACGGGACTTCCCTTAAACACTGCAAGTGTTGGCACTGCTGTCACCGCACAGACTCCTATTCTAACTTTTACTTTCACAGGAACTTAGATCTGTTAAATTTATTGCCTCCTTCATTCTTTCCCTTCCTACTCAAGTTCCAGGCATTCTAAAATAACATTTTATAATCACCTACTTGCTACTTTGTGATTTATCTCACACCTTTTGGTCTTTCAGCTTTCCTGTTGTCCAATTTTATAAACCTCAAGTCATTTGCCTTAATGTCACAATTGAACAATTACAGTGAAGCAAATTACATGTCCTCATGCAGCGGCTAAGTCATGTGGACCTTTAGATAAATGCAGGTTTTTTTACAGTACAATACATTTTTTTCCCAATTTAAAATTATTATGGTGCCAACTTAAGAAACACATAGTAACTTAGTCATTAAAGTCTTTTGGCAAAATGTACCATTGTTGTTCATAGAATCTCAGGTACCAGTGAGGAGGCTTACAGGAGCAAGATTGATCAGCTGGTTGAGTGGTGTCGTAACAACAACCTTGCATGCCTCCAATGCACAGGATCACAGGGACATGCACTCACTCAGCTCCATCATGGGCAGAATTCTCCCCACCATCAAGGGCATTTTCAAAAGGCCTCAATTGAAGATCTTTCACAATCCACAACATGCCCCTTTTGCATCACTGCCTTCAGGGAGGAGGAACAGGAGCTTAAGTCCTATAATCAATGATTCAAGTACAGCCTCTCTCCCCCCCTCCCCACCATCAGATATCTGATGGCCCATAAACCAAGGAACACTACCTTGTTATTCCCTTTCTTTGCACTGTTTATTTATTTATGTTTTACATATATGTATTGCACAGTACTGCTGCTGCAAAGCAACAAATTTCACATCACATGTCAGTGATAATAAATCTGATTCTGAATATAAAAAGAAAGTGAAAGCACCCCAGATGCAACTGGAATAACAAGATTCAGAACTTGCAAAAGCTTGACAACCGACACCAGCATCAAAGTTCAGAAGTACGTTACAACTTCTCACCTCTTTATGCTATAATTATGTTCAATTATTTTTAATGCTTATTGACTTTATTGCATAAAGCAGGCGATAAAACAAACAATACGACTGGCAACATATACTTACACATTACATAAGTGTGCTGAACTGTGCTTGAAGCAATTGTCTGCTGAATTATCCAGCTTTTTCTGTTGTAATTTCAGAATTCCGGTGTCTGCAGTTTTTTTTCATTTTGATTTATGTTTTGCTTACCCTTGTAAAGAGCAAAACAAACTGAAGAGCCCTTTGCATAAGTGGTTTCCTTGGAGGCAATTACTTAAAAAAAAATCTATAGTTATTCATTACATTCCACATTTAAGGCTGGCTTACACAGAGTGGCCACTTTATTAGGTATACCTGTAGATCTACTGATTAATGTAGACATCTTGTCAGCCAATCATGTGGCATGCATAAAAGCATGCAGACCTGGTCAAGAGGTTCAGTTGTTGTTCAAACCAAACATCAAAATGGGGAAGAAATGTGATCTAAGTGATTTTGACCTCAAAATGATTGTCGGTGCCAGACGCTATGGAATGAGAATCTAAGAAATTGCTGATTGCCTGTGATTTTCATGCACAACAGTCTCTAGAGTTTAGAGTTTACAGAAAATGGTACAAGAAACAAAACAAAAACGAGCGACAATTCTGTGGGCAAACAAGCCTTGTTGATGAGAGAGGTCAGAGGAAATGGCCAGACTGGTTCAAGCTAACAGGAAGGTGACTGTAACTCAGATAACGAAGCGTTACAACAGTGGTGCGCAGAAGTGGTTAGATGGGCTACAGCAGCAAACATACACTCAGAGCTCACTTCATTCAGTACAGGAGCTACCTAATAGAGTGG
Source organism: Hemitrygon akajei (assembly GCF_048418815.1). NCBI lineage: Eukaryota > Metazoa > Chordata > Chondrichthyes > Myliobatiformes > Dasyatidae > Hemitrygon > Hemitrygon akajei. The sequence goes on from NC_133130.1 coordinate 22,315,720, forward strand.
CCATTGTATGTATGGTATAGTGGGACTTTGGTTTATGGAAGAACAAATAAGTTCTGAATTAAGAACTCAGGCTAGAACCTAACTTTAAAAAAACTCGACTTTCTTTACACCAGGCTGGAATGAGAGCAGTTTTATTTTCTTACAAGAAGTAATAGAAACTACAGATTTACAGGAAACTGTGTGTGTCATCTGTGCATTTGTAAAGGAGGTGCTATTAATATTATTTGCATTTACTTATGCTGTTGATGATAGATGGTAAGATGAGTTATATTACCAAATAACAGTAGAACAAGTTACCTTGGTCTATTATATTTAGTCACTAGATGGTACTGCATGGAAATGGGCCATTTGGCCCAACAAGTCCATACCAACTTTGTCCTAATGCTATTTGGCCGCGTTAGGTCTGTATTATGGGTGGGGGAGGGGAGCAGAAACTGGGTGATGGGGACTGAGGTTTGTAAAGAAGAGTATGAGTGAGAGGACCTGGGTAGATTAAAAGGAAAGAGAAAGGGGCAGAGGAGGACTGGATTATTTGAAATTAGAGAATTCAATGTTCATGCCATTTGGCTGTGGTCTATCCAGATGGAATATGAGGTATTATGAGGTTATCATCCCTCTACTCTTTAAGTTCAGAGGAAGAGTCTCGAGCTGAAATGTTGTCTGCTCATTTCCTTTCACAGATGCTGCCAGGCCTGCCAAGCTCCTCCAGCAGCTCATATTTTGCTCCAAATGGCAGCCTCTGCATTCTCCCATGTCTCCAGGCAACATCGTGGTGAATATCCTCTGCATTCTCTCGTGTCTCCAGGTAACATCCTGGTGAATATCCTCTGCATTTTCTCGTGTCTCCAGGCAACATCGTGGTGAATATCCCCTGCATTCTCTCGTATCTCCAGGCAACACCCTGGTGAACACCCCCTGCATTCTCTCGTGTCTCCAGGCAACATCCTGGTGAATATCCTCTGCATTCTCTCGTGTCTCCAGGCAACATCGTGGTGAATATTCTCTGCATTCTTTCATGTCTCCAGGCAACATCCTGGTGAATATCCTCTGCATTCTCTCGTGTCTCCAGGCAACATCGTGGTGAATATTCTCTGCATTCTCTCATGTCTCCAGGCAACATCCTGGTGAATATCCTCTGCATTCTCTCGTGTCTCCAGGTAACATCCTGGTGAATATCCCCTGCATTCTCTCGTGTCTCCAGGCAACACCCTAGTGAACACCCCCTGCATTCTCTCGTGTCTCCAGGCAACATCCTGGTGAACACCCCCTGCATTCTCTCGTGTCTCCAGGCAACACCCTGGTGAATATCCTCTGCATTCTCTCGTGTCTCCAGGCAACATCCTGGTGAATATCCTCTGCATTCTCTCGTGTCTCCAGGCAACACCCTGGTGAACACCCCCTGCATTCTCTCGTGTCTCCAGGCAACATCCTGGTGAATATCACCTGCATTCTCTCGTGTCTCCAGGTAACATCCTGGTGAATATCCTCTGCATTCTCTCGTGTCTCCAGGTAACATCCTGGTGAATATCCCCTGCATTCTCTCGTGTCTCCAGGCAACATCCTGATGAATATCCTCTGCATTCTCTCGTGTCTCCAGGTAACATCCTGGTGAATATCCTCTGCATTCTCTCGTGTCTCCAGGCAACATCCTGGTGAATATCACCTGCATTCTCTCGTGTCTCCAGGAAACATCCTGGTGAATATCCTCTGCATTCTCTCGTGTCTCCAGGTAACATCCTGGTGAATATCCCCTGCATTCTCTCGTGTCTCCAGGCAACACCCTAGTGAACACCCCCTGCATTCTCTCGTGTCTCCAGGCAACATCCTGGTGAACACCCCCTGCATTCTCTCGTGTCTCCAGGCAACACCCTGGTGAATATCCTCTGCATTCTCTCGTGTCTCCAGGCAACATCCTGGTGAATATCCTCTGCATTCTCTCGTGTCTCCAGGCAACACCCTGGTGAACACCCCCTGCATTCTCTCGTGTCTCCAGGCAACATCCTGGTGAATATCACCTGCATTCTCTCGTGTCTCCAGGTAACATCCTGGTGAATATCCTCTGCATTCTCTCGTGTCTCCAGGTAACATCCTGGTGAATATCCCCTGCATTCTCTCGTGTCTCCAGGCAACATCCTGATGAATATCCTCTGCATTCTCTCGTGTCTCCAGGTAACATCCTGGTGAATATCCTCTGCATTCTCTCGTGTCTCCAGGCAACATCCTGGTGAATATCACCTGCATTCTCTCGTGTCTCCAGGAAACATCCTGGTGAATATCCCCTGCATTCTCTCGTGTCTCCAGGCAACATCCTGGTGAATATCACCTGCATTCTCTCGTGTCTCCAGGAAACATCCTGGTGAATATCCTCTGCATTCTCTCATGTCTCCAGGCAACATCCTGATGGATATCCCCTGCATTCTCTCGTGTCTCCAGGTAGCATCCTGGTGAATATCCTCTGTGTTATCTTGTGTCTCCAAGTAACACCCTGGTGAATATCCTTTGTATTCTCTCGTGTCTCCAGGTAAAGTTCTGGTGAATATCCTTTGCATTCTCTCCAGTGCTTTGTAAAGTTGTAACATAACAATCCAGCTTTAATACGTTATGTCACAACTTAAGAAGCACTTATATGTCTTCTTCTCCACACTATCTACTCACGTTGCCCGTTTCAGAGAAGTGGAGAATATGAATCCCAAGGCTCCTCTGTTCATCAACATTTTTGTGCTCTCTAAGTTGCTATGCATGTCTTACCTTAGCTTACTTTCCAAAATGCATCATTTCTTGCTTGTTAGAATTAAACTCCACCTGCTATGCTCGGCCCACCTTTCTGTCTAATCTGTACCCTGTTGAAGCCTCAGAAAACCATACTTATTATCCACAACACCACCAACTTCAAGTCAAGTCAAGTCACATTTTATTGTCATTTTGACCATAACTGCTGGTACAGTACACAGTAAAAACGAGGCAACGCTTTTCAGGACCATGGTGTTACATGAAGCAATACAAAAACTACACTGGACTACACAAAAAACTACACTAGACTACAGACCTACCCAGGAATGCATAAAGTGCACAAAACAGTGCAGGCATTACAATAAATAACAAACAAGACAATAGGCACAGTAGAGGGCAGTAAATTGGTGTCAGTCCAGATTCTGGGTATTGGCGAGTCTGATGGGTTGGGGGAAGGAACTATTACACAGTCTGGTCGTGAGAGCCTGAATGCTTCAGAGCCTTTTCCCAGACGGTAGGAGGGAGAGGAGCTTGTATGAGGGGTGCGTGGGGTCCTTCATAATGCTGTTTGCTTTGCAGATGCAGCGTGTAGTGTAAATGTCTGTAATGGCGGGAAGAGAGACTCCGATGATCTTCTCAGCTGACCTCACTATCCGCTGCAGGGTCTTGCGATCCAAGATGGTGCAATTTCTGAACCAGGCAGTGATGAAGCTGCTCAGGATGCTCTCAATACATCCTCTGTAGAATGTGGTGAGGCTGGGGTGTGGGAGATGGACTTTCCTCAGCCTTTGCAGAAAGTAGAGACGCTGCTGGGCTTTCTTTGCTATGGAGCTGGTGTTGAGGGACCAGGTGAGATTCTCTGCCAGGTAAACACCAAGAAATTTGATGCTCTTAACGATCTCTACTGAGGAGCCGTCGATGTTCAGCGGAGAGTAGTCGCTCTGAGCCTTCCTGAAGTCCAACAATTATCTCTTTTGTTTTGTTCACATTCAGAGACAGGTTGTTGGCTTTGCACCAGTCCATTAGCCACTGCATCTCCTCTCTGTATGTTGACTCATCGTTCTTGCTGATGAGACCCACCACAGTCTTGTCAGACAGACAGACAGACAGACATACTTTATTGATCCCGAGGGAAATTGGGTTTCGTTACAGCCGCACCAACCAAAAATAGTGAATATAGCAATATAAAACCATAAATAATTAAATAATAATAAGTTAATCATGCCAAGTGGAAATAACTCCAGGACCAGCCTATTGGCTCAGGGTGTCTGACACTCCGAGGGAGGAGTTGTAAAGTTTGATGGCCACAGGTAGGAATGACTTCCTACGATGCTCAGTGTTACATCTCGGTGGAATGAATCTCTGGCTGAATTTATTCCTGTGCCTAACCAGTACATTATGGAGTGGATGGGAGTCATTGTCCAAGATGGCACGCAACTTTGACAGCATCCTCTTTTCAGACACCACCGTCAGAGAGTCTCGTTCCACCCCCACAACATCACTGGCCTTACGAATGAGTTTGTTGATTCTGTTGGTGTCTGCTACCCTCAGCCTGCTGCCCCAGCACACAACAGCAAACATGATAGCACTGGCCACCACAGCCTCATAGAACATCCTCAGCATCGTCTGGCAGATGTTAAAGGACCTCAGTCTCCTCAGGAAATAGAGACGGCTCTGACCCTTCTTGTAGACAGCCTCAGTGTTCTTTGACCAGTCCAGTGATGTGGTTTGAGTTGTGTGTTGCAGCACAGTCGTGGGTCAGTAGAGTGAATAGCAGTGGACTGAGCACACAGCCCTGGGGAGCTCCCCGTGCTCAGTGTGATGGTGTTGGAGATGCTGCCTCCGATCCGGACTGACTGAGATCTCCCAGTCAGGAAGTCTAGAATCTAGTTGCAGAGGGAGGTGTTCAGGCCCAGTTGGCTCAGCTTTCCAATCAGATTCTGAGGAATGACTGTGTTGAATGCTGAAATGGAGTCTATGAACAGAATTTGAACTTAATGTCATCAGCAAAATTAATCATAGCCACCACATTCATATCTAAGTCATTATTATATATCAGAAACTAATGTCCCAGCACCAATACCTGGGCACAGAATTCCATTCAGGAAAGCAACTTTCAGTCTCCTATCAAACAAATTTTGGCTCCAATAAGGTTGCCCTGGGTCCCATGTGGCTTGGTCTTCTGGACCAGTCTACCACAAAGGATCTTATAAATTGCTTTACTACTGACTGGATTGAAAATGCCTCCTCTTGCCACCACCCCAATCCCAATCTCTCAATCTTCTTAGAAAAGTCAAAATACTGAGACAGGATTTCGTCCACTCAAAACTATACTGACTGTCACTGATCAACCTGTGTCTAAACTAGAGGTTCCCAACCACCGGGCCGCAAGGAAACGGTATGATTTGGTGATATGAAACGATATGAGTCAGCTGCACCTTTCCTCTTTCCCTGTCACGCAGACTGTTGAACTTGAACGCACACGAGGTCATCAGTTGCCTAAACGCAGTGATACCCTTGCGCAAGGGATCACTGGCTGGCCTCGGGTAACCAGCTGCCTCACGCGGCCGGCGAGAAGTGCCGTTGCTACTGGCCTGGAGCACAGACAGATGGGCGCCGCCTCTAAACCTGTTTAGCACACCGAATGTTCGTGGGGAACCCTGTGCTAAAATATTCGCAGACGACCTAATTCGAGTTCAGGGTTTCCTAAGTAGCAGAGCAGCTACCTCGCTGCGATCTACTGAAAGTCATCCCTCGAGCCAAACTTTCGTCAGCCGATAGATCCAACCTATCTACAAGGAGGGCGGGCATGCGCCCTGTCGCACTCCTCACTCGGTCGGTCACTCTCTCCAGACTGCGACTGCTGTGGCCCTGGCACGGGGACCTCCAGCCCTTACCTTGTCCTCTCATCCCACCAACGAGCAGCCGTACCTGGCCAATGCGTCTGGTGGCGGATGGGCGGGAGGCTGGAGTTCGCGCCTGGAGGCTGTCTAATGAGGCAATGAAGCCCTCAAAACTGCTTTAGCACCTTGAGTCCAAGCACCCTGCACTTAAAGACAAACCCGTTGAATTTTTTGAGTGAAAGAACGTGAGCAAACGGGACAGAAGCAAGTGCTGAGAGCCACAAAAACTAAATTGCAGAATAGACTGGACATAAGGAACCCCCTTTGAGTATCACTCTTTCCCATCACCCCTGGATGGGACCATCTTGTTGCAGGGAAACAAGCCCAGGGCTCCCACTGATTCAGCGATATTGGTGTGTTGCAATGATTTTATATGTTCATACGAGGAAAATGTGCACTGTGTGTTTAATATCCAAACGTTACTTAAAATGTTATGATGCTATTGACTTTTAAGTGACTTATAAATGACTTATCACTATATTCATGCGAGGAACATATGCACTGTGTGTTTAATATTAAATTTGTTAGATAAACCCTTTTAGAAATGAAATTGAGTGTATTAGCCACATATAGTTGACATCAGCTATATTCCGGTCGTGATTAACACCAATCCCCCCCCCTGTCAGCCGGTCCGCGAGAATATTGTCAGTATTAAACTGGTCTGCAGTGCAAAAAAGGTTAGTGACCCCTGGCCTAAACTATAGCCTATCCCTCAGGATTATCTCTAATAATTTCCCAATTACTCTCAATACATTGTGCATTTTTGAGCATGTATTACTATTCATAATTCTAACTGTTACTCTGGAAAATTCATAAATAGCTATTACGATATTGAAAAATGTTTTAAGATTCAGTTGAGCACACGGACACAATACGGCATCTCAGCCAGGTTTAACTAATGATCTTCAAAAAAGATTGGAAGAACTAATCTGATGATCTAAATTAACTAATTCAGGTTCAATGACCTGAAGAGTAATCTGTCTTTCTCTCCATAGATACTGACCTTCTGACTATTTGCAGCATTTTCTGTTTTTATTTTAATATGAAGTAGACCAAATAATAGAACAGTGCAGATTGTATTCCAGAAATCCAAAGCTAACCCTTGCAGATGGGATGACCATTCATTCTCTCCAGTCTGCCTAACTACTGTGTGGATTAAATCTGACCAGATTCAACAAAGTCCCTAATAGAATTTCTTCTTTTCCTTCCATTAGTTCTAATAACAGGTCATTAATCAGAAAATAAAAGCTTTGTTTCCCTCTCTAAAGATGTTGTCTGACAAGTTGAATATTTCCTGTATTTCCTTTTCTTTATTTCAAATGTTTTTTAGACACAAGCTCACACCATAGCAGTAGCAATGATTTGCCACAAGTCTGCATTTAGTTGATACTCCCACTCATAAACTACACTTGTGTTGTAGAAGCTAGATTAATTCACACCGGCTTAGTAGGGGTCATATGTTGAGACAATATTGTAAGGTAACAGCAATTTTTGATCTGACTGTCTTACATTTAATACTGACATAATTTACAGATAATCCACAATTAATTTGTTGAACTCAAAGAATTGTACACCGAAAAGTAAAACAATGAATTCAGCTCATCATACCTGTATCAGTTCTCTGAAAGATTATTTAAACAGCGAGGTGGCAAATTTTTGAAAAGAATATGCTGACACCATGTTTTCAGGGATAAGTTTTAGATCATAATTTACCATGTTAAAAAGCATTCTTATCTTTCTGGCTTTTTGCCAAACGTTTTCAGCACCTTTCTTTGGCTATTGGCTTCCTTATCTTTTTCATAAACAAACATATTATGTTGAAGCATGGCCAGAAACATTCTATCTTCATTTGAGTCATTGTATAACCAAAGAATAGCTTGATAACTACAGTTAAAATTGTTTGAAATCATGTAAGCCTTCTCCTGTCATAAAGAGCTAAAGAGTAAAGCAATTCATCTAAGAATAGATATGCTTGCAGGATGAGAAGATGAATCTCACTGTCTAAAAATCAATATGATAATGTCCAAATGACTTGTTGAGCTACTGTATAATCTCCAAAATACAGGACAGCAAAGAAAAGAAACTCAGCTGCTCTGAGAACAATGATTCATTGCACAAAACAGGACAAGTGCTAAAGCTGGAGCATCTGGCTCGTCTAAACTAAGTAATTTTAGAACTATCAAATATAAACAAAACTGTGCTGCCAAATTTCTAAATACATGGAGGGGGAAAGAATTAGTCAACAATAATAGTGACACTTAATTTATTCATCACAGCTCTCCAAATGATATTTTATACATGTTCTGCAGCTGTATGGCTATTCTGTTTGACTTCCATTTCATGGATGGGATTTTCAGTTGAGTTCCTTGTTATCAAGCTGACCTTGATGATCACTGTTCTAAGATCTGCTAACTCCAGAGGAAAACACTCCCTACTATTAAGTACCTTGACATGGAATGCTGCCACAAGAAAGCAGCATCCATCATCAAAGACTCCCACCATCTAGGCCAGGGGTCGGCAACCTTTTTGCCTCTGTGGGCCGGATCGCGTATTAATGAGCGGACGGTGGGCCAGATGAATGCCATAAAAAACTTGAAATTTGAGAATTATTCATTTAAATACATCTAGTTATGTATTGCCACAAATTAATGAATAATGCATGCTAGAAAATCATTTGTGCTTAAGGTTGCTTACCCTTGATCTAGGCTATGCCCTCTTCTCACTAATACATTGTAAAGGAGGTACAGAAATGATAAGGCTCCCTTAAATTCATGAACAGTTATTAACTTAAAAATTATCAGGCTCCTGAACCACCGTGGAAAACTTCACTTACCACTACTCTGAAATTTTTCCACATCTACAGACTCACTTTCGGGGACTCTTTAAACTCATGTTTTCAGTATTATTATTAATGTTATTATTAACCTTTTCTCAGCTCAAGCTGGTAAAATCTGAGGTACAGGCATAGCCTAAAATGCTCATTTCTCAGTTGCTAGGAACTATCGGACTATTCTAGTGGTGGTTAGTATTGTGGCTTTCTGAAGATTTACATAGATATTGCTGTGTATTCCTAATTGTTTAATGCTACTGTGTATTGACTTTGGAATTATACCAATTGTAGATATTATTATCGGGACACTGTATACCTTGCTCATGTTCCAAAGTCTTTCAATTCAGTGCCTCAGGGATCCATTCAGGGAGCCTTACTCTTCATCAATCGTGGAATTGAATTTAGGAGCCGAGAGGTAATGTTGCAGCTATATAGGACCCTGGTTAGACCTCACTTGGAGTACTGTGCTCAATTCTGGTCACCTCACTACAGGAAGGATGTGGAAACCATAGAAAGGGTGCAGAGGAGATTTACAAGGACGTTGCCTGGATTGGGGAGCACGCCTTATGAGAATAGGTTGAGTGAACTCGGCCTTTTCTCCTTGGAGCGACGGAGGTTGAGAGGTGACCTGACAGAGGTGTACAAGATGATGAGAGGCATTGATCGTGTGGATAGTCAGAGGCTTTTTCCCAGGGCTGAAATGGTTGCCACAAGAGGACACAGGTTTAAGGTGCTGGGGAGTAGGTACAGAGGACATGTCAGGGATAAGTTTTTTATGCAGAGAGTGGTGAGTGCATGGAATGGGCTGTCGGCAACGGTGGTGGAGGCGGATATGATAGGGTCTTTTAAGAGACTCTTGGATAGGTAGATGAAGCTTAGTAAAATAGAGGGCTATAAGTAAGCCTAGTAATTTCTAAGGTAGGGGCATGTTCGGCACAACTTTGTGGCCTGTATTGTTCTGTAGGTTTTCTATGTTTCTATAGGGAGCCTTGTGGAGGAAGAAGAAGAAGAAATTTCCTCTCAACTCACGAGAGAGTATAGACCATCAACTTTTTTGCTGTTGATGTTTCTGTAGCAGGCAATTTCTTTTTTACGAGGTCGAGTTGCTAGCTCAACACTCAACCCAGTACAGATGGAAAGCATGCACGGGAGCTGTCTGGATTCGAACTCTGGACATTCCGCCCTGAAGTCCAGCGCTGATGCTACTACACCACCAGCCGGCACAACCTTGTGGAACAGCTTACTAAAATCATACGTATCACATCCACTGCTCTGCCTTCATTAATTAGTTTTGTCACTTTTATAAAAAGTCAGTCAGCTTGTGAGGCACAACCCGCCACTTATAAAGCCAGAAAGGACTATGCTTCTTGAAATGCTTGTAAATCCTGTCTCCAAGAAGCCTCTCCAATAGTTTTCCCATACTGATGTAAGGCTCACTGGTCTATAATTCCCAGGATTATCGATATTACCTCCAATCTTCTGGTACTACTCTTGTAGACAGTGAGGACACAAAGATCATTGCCAGCAATCACTTCCCTTGCTCCTGTAGTAAAATGGAATATGTCCCAGCCAGCCCTAGGGACCTATCTATCCAAATACTTTTCAAAAGGTCCAAAACTGCATATTTCTTAATGTCAACATGTTCTAGCTTGTTCTATGCTGACCTCACATTCATCAAGGTCCCTCTCACTGATGAATACTGAAACAAGTATTCAATAAGGACCACCCCTACCTCCTCTGGCTCCATACATACACTTCCTCTTTTATCCATGATCCATACTACTCTCACTCCAGTAATCCTCCTGTTCTTCACATACATGTAGAATGCATCTGGGGGTTCCCTAATCCTACTTGTCCAAAGCCTTCTTATGTCCATTTTCAGCTTTCCTAAATCCCTTCTTAAGCACCCTCATGACTACTTTATAACTCTCGAGAATCCTGTCTGATTTTTGCTTCCTAAATCATAAGTGTGCTTCTTTCTCCCTCTTAACTAAATCTCTTTTGTGAACCATGGCTCCTTCACCCCACCACTGTTTCCCCTACACAATGTCTGACTGGTAGAGGAACCTGCAGATGGTGGTGTTTTCGTGCATTTGGTCTCCTTGCCCTTCCTAATGGTAGAGGTCGCAGATTTGGAAAGTGTTGTCAGAGTAGCACACTTTCCAAAGTGCATTTTGTAGATGGTATACTTACAGTGGAGGAAGTGGATACTTAGGGATGTTGACAGGGTGCCAATTAAATGGTCTGCTTTGCCCTGGATGGTGTCAAACTTTAGTATTGTTGGTGCTGCAGTCAATTGTGTAGGTGGGGATGGGGGTGTTCTATCATGCCATACTGCCCCTAAAGTGGGTACCTCACCAGACAATTACAAATGGTTGTGAAGGATCAGCTATTTTGGGTGGGAGTGAAGTCACAAGAAGGAAGACTGAAAGAAACCACTGAGCATACCCAGAGGATGATATCGAAGCCTTTGAGGTGACAGAAGGCGAACCGCTTGCTGCAGGATATCCTACCTCTGACCGGCTCTCATGATATTTATATGACTGAATCAATCAGATCAGAGATCCCGAGAATATTGACGGTGTGGAATCTGGACACAGAAATGCCAATGAACACCAAGAGTAGATGATTAAACACTCTTTTGTTAGAGATGGTCACTGCCTAAAACTTCCTAGAATTCAGATTAGGTGGGTCGGCCTTATAATAAGAAACAAAAATTAATGGATCACTTTAAGCTCAGTGGTTTCTTTCAGTCTTCTTTCTTGTGCCTTCACTCCCACCCAAAATGACTGACCCTTCACAACCATTTGCAATTGTCTGGTGAGGTACCCACTTTAGGGGCAGTAAGGCCAGGACAATAAACATTGGTGTAAGCTAGCATCATCCACATTCTGTGAATGTTATTCTTCAATCAAACCTAAGATCGTTTATAACCAAAAGAGCCTGCAGAGTGGCAGATTATGGAATGAGTTGGAGACAGTTCTTTGGGGATGTTATGTGCCAGTTTTAAAAAGTGAGTGGGGCCTGGCAGAACTTGTCTGCAGAGCTTAGTTAATAATCACTTAGCAAGGGCCAATAAAAAGAAGTGAGGTTTAAGTGGAGAGGCCACTGTGCAAGTGGGCCAGTGTTAGAGTAACAACACACAAAATGCTGGTGGAACACAGCAGGCCAGGCAGCATCTATAGGGAGAAGCGCTGTCGACGTTTCGGGCCGAGACTCTTCGTCAGGACTAACCAAGAGGAAAGATAGTAAGAGATTTGAAAGTAGTAAGGGGAGGGGGAAATGTGAAATGATAGGAGAAGACCGGTGGGGGGGGGGGGGGGTGAAGCTAAGAGCTGGAAAGGTGATTGGCGAAAGTGATACAGAGCTGGAGAAGGGAAAGGATCATGGGACGGGAGGCCTCGAGAGAAAGAAAGGGGGGGGGGGGAACACCAGAGGGAGATGGGGAACAGGCAAACAACTAAATATGTCAGGGATGGGGTAAGAAGGGGAGGAGGGGCATTAACGGAAGTTAGAAAAGTCAATGTTCATGCCATCAGGTTGGAGGCTACCCAGCCGGTATATAAGGTGTTGTTCCTCCAACCTGTGTTTGGATTCATTTTGACAATAGAGGAGGCCATGGATAGACATTATCAGAATGGGAATGGGACGTGGAATTAAAATGTGTGGCCACTGCGAGATCCTGCTTTTTCTGGCGGACCGAGCGTAGGTGTTCAGCGAAACAGTCTCCCAGTCTGTGTTGGGTCTCACCAATATATAAAAGGCCACACCGGGAGCACCGGACGCAGTATACCACACCAGCCGAATCACAGGTGAAGTGTCGCCTCACCTGGAAGGACTGTCTGGGGCCCTGAATGGTGGTGAGGGAGGAAGTGTAAGGGCAGGTGTAGCACTTGTTCCGTTTACAGGGATAAGTGCCAGGAGGGAGATCGGTGGGAAGGGATGGGGGGGACGAGTGGACAAGGGAGTCGCGTAGGGAGCGATCCCTGCGAAAAGCAGAAAGGGGGGGGAGGGAAAAATGTGCTTGGTAGTGGGATCCCGTTGGAGGTGGCGGAAGTTACGGAGAATTATACGTTGGACCTGGAGGCTGGTGGGGTGGTAGGTATCCCGAGTGGGGTGGTGGGGGGATGGGGTGAGGGCAGATGTGCGGGAAATGGGAGAGATGCGTTTGAGAGCAGAGTTGATGGTGGACGAAGGGAAGCCCCTTTGTTTAAAAAAGGAAGACATCTTCTTCGTCCTGGAATGAAAAGCCTCATCCTGAGAGCAGATGCGGCGGAGACGGAGGAATTGTGAGAAGGGGATAGCATTTTTGCAAGAGACAGGGTGGGAAGAGGAATAGTCCAGGTAGCTGTGAGAGTCTGCAGGCTTGTAGTAGATATCAGTAGATAGGCCATCTCCAGAGATGCAGACAGAAAGATCAAGAAGGGGGAGGGAGGTGTCGGAAATGGACCAGGTAAATTTGAGGGCAGGGTGAAAGTTGGAGGCAAAGTTAATGAAGTCGACGAGCTCAGCATGCGTGCAGGAGGCAGCGCCAATGCAGTCGTCGATGTAGCGAAGGAAAAGAGGGGGATGGATACCCGTATAGACTTGGAACATGGACTGTTCCACAAAGCCAACAAAAAGGCAGGCATAACTGGGACCCATACGGGTGCCCATGGCTACACCCTTGGTTTGGAGGAAGTGGGAGGAGCCAAAGAGAAAGAGAAATTATTAAGAGTAAGAACTAATTCCGCTAGACGGAGGAGAGTGGTGGTAGAGGGGAATTGGTTAGGTCTGGAATCCAAAAAAAAGCGAAGAGCTTCGAGACCATCTCAGTGGGGGATGGAGGTATATAGGGACTGGACGTCCATGGTGAAAATAAGACAGTGGGGGCCAGGGAACTTAAAATCATTGAAAAAATTCAAAGCATGAGAAGTGTCATAAACATAGGTGGGAAGAGATTGAACAAGGGGGGATAAGACCGTGTCAAGGTATGCAGAAATGAGTTCAGTGGGGCAGGAGCAAGCTGAGACAATAGGTCTACCTGGACAGGCAGGTTTGTGGATCTTGGGTAGGAGGTAGAAACGGGAAGTGTGGGGTGTGGGAACTATGAGGTTGGTGGCAGTGGATGGAAGATCCCCAGAGCTGATAAGGTTGGTGATGGTATAGGAGACAATGGCCTGGTGCTCCTTAATGGGGTCATGATCAAGGGGTAAATAAGAGGAGGTATCAGAGAGTTGTCGCTGTGCCTCGGCCAGGTAGAGGTCAGTACGCCAGACAACAACGGCTCCCCCCTTATCAGCAAGTTTTATAGTGAGGTTGGGATTGGTGCGGAGGGAGTGGAGAGCAGAGAGCTCGGAAGGAGTGAGGTTGGAATTGGAACAGGGTGTGGTGAAGTCGAGACGGTTGATGTCCCGTTGGCAATTAGCAACAACGAGATCCAGAGCAGGCAGAAGACCAGAGCGGGGTGTCCATGAAGAGAAGGAGGGTTGAAGACTGGAGAAGGGGTCATCAGTGGGAGTAGGAGAGTCCTTGTCAAAGAAGTAAGCTCGGAGACGGAGCCAGCGGAAGAAGAGTTCAGCGTCATGGCGTACGCGGAACTCGCTGAGGTGTAGGCGAAGGGGGACAAAGCTGAGGCCCTTACTGAGGACAGAGCGCTCCGCCTCAGAGAGTTGAAGGTTGGAGGGAATGGTAAAGACCCGGCTCGGATGAGAGATGGGATCAGAGGGGGGAGGGTAGTATTAGAGTTAGAGTAGTCAGCTTTGGCCCAACAGGCTTCGGCAAGAACAGGTGCAGGGTAGTACTGAAGTTTGACAGAAGTTAGAGGCATAATAAGTGTAGGCAGGATGGAAGTTCAGGCAGTAGAATGCTCCGTCTGTTGAGATGTGGGATTTCAGGATACCTAATGGTCTTCCTGATGACTGCATCTGCAGGAAGTGCACCCAGCTTCAGCTCATGATCGACAAGGTCATAGAACTGGAGCTGGAGTTTGATGCTTTAAGCTCAATGGGAGGCTGAAAACTTCATAGATGAGGTTTTTACTGGGGGTGGCACTGAGCGCAAGCTTTAATAGTAGTTGGGTGACCACCAGGAGAAGGAAGGGGAGTAACCAGCCAGTGCAAGGTTCCTCTGTGGTCATTCCCCTCAGCAATTGTTGCTAGGTGGAGGGGGAGAATGAACAGCAGCAGCAGCAGCCAGACCAGTGGCACTGTGACCGAGGCTCAGCAGAGAAGGGTAAAATCTGGCACAGCGATAGTGATAGGAGACTCAGTAGTTAGGGGGACAGACAGCAGATTCTGTGGCTGCAAAAGAAAAGCCAGAAGTGCACTACCTTTGAGGACCAGGATGTCTCACAGTGGCTTGAGAAGATTCTCAAAAGGGAGGGTGAGCAACCAAAGGTTGTGGTTCACATTGGTGGCAATGTCGTAGGGAGAAAGGGGGAAGAGGTCCTGTGCAGTGAGCATAAGCATAGGGAGTTAGGGAAGAGGCAGAAGAAGAGGAACTTGTTAGGGTTAATGTTAGGGTTAATTTGAGACTGCCATTACAGGTCAGGAGTGGCTCACGTAATGCGAGGGAGGGGGAGAGCGAAACTGGGGATTCCGCTACACCGAAACTACCAGTGTCACGCGATTCAGTAAACAAAAGAACCAGGTAACTCGTAAGTGTATGGCGTCGGGCCAATAAGATGGACACAAGTGCCCGATATTACCTAATATGTAGCGGGGGGTTGTGCTGGGGGGAAAAGGGATATAAATAAGAGCAGATTGTAAGGGGAAGTCGGAACGCGCCTTCTCCAGCGACTCCGTCGATTCGCTGTGCCAGTTACGAATTCTGCAATAAACCCAAGTTTTGTAATATTCCGGTGTTGGTTGTCTCTCTTCTTAAACGAACACAGGGCAGAATTTCAAGCCCAACAAACTCCAAGATAGTAATCTCTGGATTACTCCCAGTACCATATGCTAGTCAGGGCAGGAATAGGATGATTGTACAGGCAAATGTGTGGCCAAGGAAATGGTACAGGGGGCAGGCTTTCAGATCCCTGAATCATTGGGATCTCTTCTGGGGAAGGTATGACCTGTACAAAAATGGGCAGGTCACACTTCAACCTGAGAAGGGACCAATATCCATGTGGGCAGGTTTTCTAAAGGGGAAAGTTTAAATTAGGTTGGCAGGAGGATGGGAACAGGAGTGATAGGGCTAAGAATGGGACAGTTGGTGCACTGTGTAGTGAGACTGTGAGGAAGGACAGACAGATGATAGGATAAAATTGAGATTAGTGGGATGAATTGCAGTGTAACATGGAAGCAGAATCAAAAAGAGTGAATACAGGACTGAAGATGTTATATTTGAATGCACGCAGTATATGGTATAAGGCAGATGATCTTGTAGTGCTGTTAGAGATCGGTAGGTATGACATTGTGAGCATCACTAAGTTATGGCTAAAGGGTTACAAATGGGAGCTTAATAACCAAGTATACACCTTGTATCAAAAGGATAGGCAGGTTGACAGAGGGGTAAGGCAGCACTGTCAAGAAAAAATATAAAAGAGAACACCAAAGTTTTTTTTACAGATATATAAAGAGCAAAAGAAACATGAGAGCGGATATTGGACTACTGGAAAATTATCCTGGAGGGTTAGTAATGGGGGACAAAGAAATGGCGGATGAACTTAATAAGTATTTTGAGTCAGTCTTCATTGTGAAAGATACTATCAGTATGCCAGAAATTCAAGTGTCAGGGGCCAAAAATGAGTGTAGTTGCTATTACAGTCAGTCCCCAGGTTATGAACGAGATCCGTTCCTAAGTCTGTCTTTAAGTCGGATTTGTACGTAAGTCAGAACAGGTCCATCTGGTCTTACTTAGCGTCAGTTAGTCAAGTGTTTGTCTCAGTATATAGTATATATTTTACCTTTCTATGCATAGAAAACACTTAAGAAATGTATGTATTTTAATAATTAAACCACTGCGTTGCTTCGTAATAATTGAAGCTTTCATCGGGGCAGGGCCTTTCACATGCTCCATTATTCTCACTTTATTCTTCAAAATTGTTCCAATTGTTGATCATTGTGTGGAGAGTGAAATAAACATGGGATGGGAATTATCGATCCATAATTTTAACTCGTTTACCGCGTCTGTCAACAGAACAGAAACACTGCAGATTCAGCAGCAGCCGCGGGCAGCGGGTCCTGAGCTCCCCCAGGTCCTAAAGTCCACCCGCACTGAGACAGGTTAAATGGGACAAGTGGGGGCAGTGCTGACTGGAAAAGGTGGGGGGGGGGGGGGGTCAGGCTGAATCTTGCTAAGAAAAACTTAAGCCAAATACAAAGTTACATACTCAGTGTTAAGGGCAATGTGATCTGACTTGTGACTTGGCAATGTGAAATGGCCAATGGTGTTCTCCTTCCTTTTGCCAACAAATTTTTAATATAATAGGCTTTATGGCAGTCCATTCATAAGTACAAGTTGTCTGTAAGTCGGACCTTCGTAACCTGGGGACGGCCTGTATTAAGAAGATGCTTGGAAAGCTGAAATATCTGAAGGTAGATAAGTCACCTGGACCAGATGGACTACACGCCAGGGTTCTGAAAGAGATAGCTGACGAGATTTTGGAGACATTAGCAATGACCTCTGAAGAATCACTAGATTTTGGAATGGTTCCGGAGGAATGGACAATTGCAAATGTCACTCCACTCTTCAAGAAGGGAAGGTGGCAGAAGAAAGAAAATTATAGGCAAGAACACAGAACATAAAACAGTACAGCACAGGAACACGTCATTCAGCCCACAATGTTGTGCTGAACCGCTAAAAAGCAAATCAGAAATCCCAAACACCAACACTTCCTACCTACACCATGTCCATATCTCTCTAACTTCCTTACATCCATGTGCCTCTCCAAACATCTCTTAAAAGCCTCTAATATATTTGCCTTTATCATCACACCAGGAAGTGAATTCTGGGTATCCACTACGCTCTGAGTAAAAAACTTCTTGCTTGAACCTACCCCCTCTCACCTTCAATGTAGGCCCCCTGGTATTATTCAACCCTGGGAAACAGATACTCTCTGTCCTCTCGATCTGTGCCTCTCTTAATCTTATAAACCTCTATCAGATCCCCCCTCAGCTGCAGCTGCTCCAGAGAAAACAACCCAAGTTTATTCAGCCTCTTGTGATAGCACATGCCCCCTAAACCAGGCAGCATCCTGCTAAACCTCTTCTGCCCCCTCAACGTCCTTCCTATAGTGGGGGTGATCAGAACTGTACGCAATACTCCAGATAACACCTAACCAGAGTTTTATAAAGTTGCGATATAACCTCTTGACTTTTGAACTCAGTGTCTCAACTAATAAAAGCAAGCATTCCATAAGCCTTTTTAACCACCTTATTGACCTGTGTAGCCTCTTTCAAGGAGCTATGAACTTGGATCCCAAGATCTCTTTTCACAGCAACACTCTTAAGGACCATAAGATATAGGAGCACAATTAGGCTATTCTGCCCATCGGAACTGCTCCACCATTCCATCGTGGCTGATCCTGGATCTCACTCAACTCCAAACACCTGCCTTCTCAGACCTTGCCCTTAACAGTGTACTGTCTCTTTGCATTTGCCCTACTGAGGAGCAACACCTCGCATTTATTTGGGTTAAGCTCATCTGCCATTTCTCAGCTGATTTCTGCAACTGATCTATATTTGTGCTGCACCAGTCTTCCACACAATCTACAACTCCACCAATCTTGGTATCATCCACAAATTTACTAACCCACCCATCTATGTTTTCATTCAAGCCATTTATATACATTACAAACAGCAGAGGTCGTTAGCCAGATTTCAGTGGTTGGGAAGATGTTGGAGTCCCTTATTAAGGATAGGTTTCAGGGTACTTGAACACGCATGATAAAGTAGGCCAATATCAGCCTGGTTTCCTTAAGGGGAAATCATCCTGGACAAAGATTGGCTGACTGGCAGGAGGCAAAGTGTGGAATAAAAGGTGCCTTTTCAGGATGGCTGCCGTTAACTAGCAGTGTTCCACAAAGGTCAGTGTTGAGATTGCTTCTTTTCACGTTATTTGGATGACAGAATTGATGGCTTTGTAGCCAGGTTTGTGGAGGATAAAAAGATGGGTGCATGGGCAGGTAGTGTTGAAGAAGCAGGGAATTTTCAGAAGAACTTGGACAGATTGGGAGAATAGGTAAAGAAGCGGCAGATGATATAGTGTAGTGAAGTGTATGGTCATGCAATTTGGTAGAAGGCATAAAGGCAAAGACTATTTTCTAAATGGAGAAAATTTTAAAAAATCAAAGGTGCAGAGGGACTTTGGGATATCGTGAGCAGTTTTGGGCCCCTTATCTGAGAAAAGATGTTCACAATCAAAGGAGGTTCACAAAAATGATTCCAGGAATAGAAGGTTTAATGTATGATAACTCTGGATCGGTACTCACTGGAGTTTAGAAGAATGAGAGGACATCTCATTGAAACCTATCAAATATTGAAATGACTAGATAGGGTGGATGTGGAGAGGATGTTTCCTGTAGTGGGTTAGTCTGGGACCAGAAGCACAGCCTAAGAACAGAAAACCATCCATTTAGATCAGAGATGAGAAGGAATTTTTTTGGTGAATCTATGGAATTCATTGCCATGGATGGCTGTGTAAGCCAAGTCATTGGGTATATTTAAAGCAGAGGTTGATAGGTTCTTGGTTATTTAGAGCATCAAAGGTTATGGGGAGAAGGCAGGAAAATGGGGTTGAGAGGGATACTAAATCATCCATGATGGAATTGTGGAGCAGACCTGTTGGGCTGAGTGGCTTAATTCTGCTCCTATGTCTGATGGTCATATGAGAGGTTGCAGAGATTGTTTTTAAACTGATTAACATTGTGAAATAATTCAGAGTGCTACAATGAAATCAATGAATTCATTACTAAAAGTTAGCATTCACCAAACAGGAATGCATGCTTTCCATGAGCCACAAAAAAGGCTACAAGAGCCTAATAATGTTGGAACCACGCAGTGGATTGGATTTCTGCTTTGCAAAGCAGTGTAAGATGAAGCCATGCCAAGGTTTTCTCATATTGTAACGAAAGAGCTGAGATAGGAGGAGTTGGGGGGGGTGTGGAATGGAATAGAAAATTACTGCATTTACTATGTGTAATAAAACTGAAAACACATTAGAGCAGTTCTACCCCAGGGTGAATTTATGATCTGTTCCTTAGTGGGGCCACACTGGAAAACCACTGAGAGAGGGACAGGTGCTTCTCCACAGGGAAGGAAGGAAAATAGACAGACCTGTCACCTTGAGTCACACTCACACATCTCCTGGTGGCTGGGTACAGAGGGGAGTTAGTGAAGATCCAGGAAGAAATTCACATCCTGGCCTTCATCTGGGGAGTGCGCATGATCCAGATGAATGATTACAAGAGGGAAAAGGGGGATAAAATTAATTCAATTACCTGGAAAGAAAGATTTAGCTCACACAGGGAAGTGAAGAACTTACATGGAGTTCTGACTTTCCAAACTCCTTTTGTAAACTGTGACAGCATAGGACGAACACCCACCTGGCTCCTTTATACTAACACTAGGAAAGCTGCTGTGTGTGCTCTGATCAAACTGGGCTGCAGTCCAGATTCTACCAGAATACCCAAATAGTCGAGAATCACAAGGATCCTACACAGCACGGGATCCTGTCCATGATCTTGGCACCAGATGGCAAACCTTTTCCACTTACTGTTACAAACAGACTGTGTGGAAGATTTCCTTGCAGCTATGATGATCTCTATCACTTCTTTTCAGAAGCCCTGGGCTTTTTAACCATTCCTGTTCAACAGCCAAGCCAGCAGCTGGAGGCTGAATCTTTCACGGTGCCAGACTCTAGGAGAGAAGCTTTTGCTTGTCGGGAAGGTAAAATGATTTCCTTACAATGAAGGAGACCAAATGATAATTAAGGTTTGCAAAAACAATGAATAGGAGGGTGTGAGCTGGGACTGATGGAATATAGATTTAGGATTGTGATCCCTTTAGTGCTTGTGAACAATTAAAAAAAAGGGAAAGTGTAACAATATATTGGAACAAAGTATGATTGATTAATGGAGTAAAGATTTCAAAATTTTAACAGAAATATATTTATGAAGGAGCCACTGAACTGTCGCTGATAAGATGGTGGCGTGCTCGGACACAGCAGCCTTTCTGAGTTCGACCAAAAGTGCAATTGTTCATTTTTTTTATGCCTTTTTTTTTACAATTGAAAGACACTGCTGGTTATCAAGAGCATCAAGTACTGCTGATCTACCCCACTAGAGAGTGGCAGACCTGGACTTGTTGCTCACCATGTTGCAGCCTTCTTCAGCCACCTAGGGAAGAAAGCACCATCAGTGGCGGTGCATGGTTCAAATGGATGGTGCGGGTCATCGCCTTAGATATTCTGTTGTGATCACAAGACCCTTTTGGATATTGGTAATGTATTATACTGTGAGTCCAACTCACTGGTTCATTGGTGAGATTGACTGCGGGGGAGCTGCGTAGTCTCAGTTTTGGTGCCTCAGCATCGCCTATTGCGGCTGTCCAGGTAGGAGACACCGGTGCTGGCTGTGTGCCGCTGGGTTGGAGACTGGTCCCTTCTGTCAGTGTGGCCCTCCAGTGTTCATCTGTGGCTACACTGCGTGATATGAGGAACCACTGCAGGCCCTCCTTGCAGAAACATGGCTCCAGGACAACATCCACGCACCAACAATCTACAGGCCATGACACTCAGGGACTTGAGCTACATTATTATTTTTTATGTATTTTTGGTAACAATGTTTTTCTGTTATTGTGATTATATGTGCTGTGTGTGACTATTGGTTCTATGTTTTGCAACTTGGCCCCTGAGGAACACTGTTTCGTTTGGCTGTATTCATGTGTGTGGTTGAATGACAATTAAATTTGAACTTCAACTTGTTTGTAAAACCTTGGTAAAGGACATAATGAAGAAATTCTTGATAGGGTGATGAAGTTTTAATTGAGACTGAGATGTTGAAATCACTACAGGACAATTAGTTTGTGGTCTGATGTCAGAAAATTCATGTAAATTAAGAATGGTCCTTCTGTTTACCTGATTTCATCTTTCCAGAATTGATCACAAATGATTGACGATTATTGTATTTAGCCCAGTATACTAGCCTTAATTGTACCTATCGACAAACCAACTATTGGATTACTTTTTAAAGAAACACTCCTGCTGTGTATCCTAAACACATGCTTTCATATTACTGTTTTTATCCACACATTCTACCTGTGTTTCTAAAATTATTAACCCAAATGGATTTCTCAAATAGCTGAAAGCATTTCTTCATATAATTCTTATAACTCCAGAGTTAACATGGAACACGCAAACTTCCTCGCATTCTGACTGCCTTAGCATGCTATCCTTGCAAAGGAAATGGTAGAGTACCAACTTCAAGCAGTTCTTCAGTAGTTATGCTGGGAAATGTGCTGGCAGAGATCATGCCAGGCTAGAGCTGGAGCAGGTTCAATTAGTTCAATCGCTTCCAGGGAGAGGAACAGCCATAATGAGAGATTATACATAACTTACAATGTTAAAATTTACTATCTAAATTACTTCAATTCTTTTTTGCCAAGGGATTTTAATCCCCTTCGCAATTCTGAAGAATGAATGAAAGGAGGAAAGGAGATGGAACAGATGATTAAAAATTCAAAATAATATCTTTAAACATTACTTAAAAATACAAATTGCTTTCACTGAATAGCCTTTATGTTTAATTATGTTCAATTCTTGTCAAATTATTTAACAGCATGATTAAGTTTTCGACCATATGACATAGGAACAGAATTAGGCCATTCAGCCTATTGAGTCTGCTCTGCCATTCCACCATGGCTGATTTATCATCCCTCTCAAACCCATTCTCCCGCTTGCTCCCTGTAACCTTTGATCCCCCCTTACCAATCAAGAACTTATAAACCTTGTCCTCCACAGCTGCCCGTAGCAACGATTCACCTTCCTCTGGCTGAAGAAATTCCTTCTCATTTGAATTTCTTTGTATGGATTGTGAGCTCATGCAGGTTTGAAAGCTACTCAGCCAGGGTCATGACTTATCTCTTTATCAAAGTATCTATATACGTGAGGCTTTCAAAGTATTAGCGTTTGTGGAATGAAGGGCATGCCTCATAGTTAATAAGTCCCTGCCTTCTGCAAGGATTTGGCCATCAGGTTGGAGCAGACTTCATAGAGCAAGTGGATGGTGCGGGTGATTGCTTTAGATATTCTGTTGTGATCACAAGACCCTTTTGGATATTGGCAATGTATTATACTGTGAGTCCAACTCACTGGTTCATTGGTGACATTGACACATGGATGTGTGGACCAAGCCGGCGGGAGGGTGGTTTGTTATGGTGGCTCACCATTCCAAGGTAATGCCAGTCAACTGCTCTTGCTTACTTCCTCTACTTTGCTAAATTAAAAGCACAAATTAACAACCCACAAACATATTTCAAGCAGATGAGTAATAGTTATAATTTTTAAACAGTTCAGCCTTTTGAAACCAGAAAGTGCTCCAAGTGCAAAGCTTTGCAAACATGCTCTTGGAGCCTGAATACAATTGGTAAGACAATGTAATCTTGGACCATATTCATTTTTTAGCTTCTTATGACTTACTCCTGATATACACAGGAAAACCAGTACCCCTAGTTCTCTTTCAATTTATTCCATGGTAACCTATCTATCTGCAAACTGGATGTTCCCATACTTCTGATTTGCCTGGGATGGATCTATAACCGGTCAGCCGAGCTTACAGAGAGCTCATTGTCAGGCTTAGGCTGTTTCTCTCTGGCTTTTGTTTGCCTCAATTTTCTAAAGAATGGGCACACTTGGAGGGTTAGAATAATCGTAGTTAAAGAAAAAATGTGGTGGAAAGCAAACTTTAGAAAAGTACAAGGTATTGATGGCATCAATCTTGGAACAATCAGTGAATAGAATAAGCATTATCTTGGATGTGGATCCAGAATCAGCTTCCCCACAGAAGGCAAAGGGTGGTTGTAGATAGTTCATATTCTGCATGGAGGACGTTGACCAGTGGTGTTCTGTTCTGGGACCCTTCCTCTTTGTGATTTTTATAAATGATATGGATGAGGAAGTTGAAGGGTGGGTAAGTAAGTTTGCTGATGACACAGAAGTCAGGGATGTTGTGGATAGTCTGGAGGGTTGTCAGAGTTACAGCATGACATTGGTAGGATGCAAAACTGGGCTGAGAAGTGGCAGGCGGAGTTCATTCCAGATAAGTGTGAAGTGGTTCATTTTGGTAGATCAAATTTGAAGACAGAACATAATATTAATGGTAAGACTCTTGGCAGTGCGGAAGATCAGCAAGATCTTGGGGTCTGTGTCGGTTGACAGTGTTGTAAGAAGGTATATGGCGTGTGGCCTTTATCAGCCCTGGGATTGAGTTCATGAGCCGTGAGGTAATGTTACAGCTATATAAGACTTGATTAGATTCCACTTGGAGTACTGTGTTCATTTCGGGTCTCCTCACTACAGGAAGGACATGGATGCTATAGAGAGAGTGCAGAGGAGATTTACAAGGATGTTGCCTGAATTGGAGAGCGTGCCTTATGAGAATAGGTTGAGTGAACTTGGCTTTTTCTCCTTGGAGCAACAGGGAATGAGAGATGACCTCACAGAGGTGTATATGATGATGAGAGGTATTGATCCTGTGGATAGTCAGAGGCTTTTCCCCATTGTTGAAATGGCTAACACAAAGCAGCATAGTTTTAAAGTGCTTGGAAGTAGGTACAGAGGGGATGTCGGAGGTAAGTTTTTACACAGAGAGCGGTGGGTGTGTGGAATGCACTGCCAGCGACGGTGATAGTGGTGGATACAATACTTTTAAGAAACTCTTAGATAGGTACATGGAGCTTAAAGAAATAGAGGGCTAAGCAATAGGGAAATTCTAGGCAGGTTCAAAAGTAGGTTACATGGTCGGCACAAAGTTGTGGGCCAAAGGGCCTGTTATGTGCTGTAGTGCATGTTCTATGTTCTATGGTTGGATCTTCCAAATATCCTGTGCTGTACTACAGTTGAACAGATTTCTACAGGCCATGGTATCAGATACATGAATAGCTAGAAAGCTAGATACATGAATATACTGGAGATCAACGTATACTATAAAACTCAATGTTGCACAGGCAATCCATAAATAATCTGCAGATCCCTTTCAGGCTTAATTGTACAGAGAATTAAGGGGGGGATGGTGAAGCATTGTTGGTCATTTTGAGAGAGCTTGTGAAAACTCTGAACTTGTCAGTCTAGAACTGATAAGTACAGTACACTGTAGCTTCAAATATTGGGTATATTGTTAAGCAAATTCAAAATATTACTCTCAACATAAAAGAAGGAAAAGGACATCAGCAACAGAAATAAAATGGAATAGCACTTCTGTTTAATTTTAGCTTTCTAAGCTATACAAATATTTCTTTTTCTCTTCTTGATTAAATTCACCACTTCACTCGAGATCCAAGGTTCCCTTACCTTGCCATCCTTGTCTTTTCTTCTTACTGGAACAAAGCTGTCCTGTATCCTGTAGCCCTTTCACCAATCAACTTCCCAGCTCTTTACTTCACCCCCTCCCCTCTCCCGGTTTCACCTATCACATGCCATCTTGTACAACTTCCTCCCCTCCCCTCACCTTCTTATTTTGACTCCTCCCCTTCATTTTTAGTCCTGATGAAGGGCCTCAGCCCGAAACATTGACTGTTTATAGATACTGCCTGGCCTGCTGAGTTCCTCCAGCATTTTGTGTGTATTGCTTTGGATT
Organism: Hemitrygon akajei; assembly: GCF_048418815.1. Classification (NCBI taxonomy): domain Eukaryota; kingdom Metazoa; phylum Chordata; class Chondrichthyes; order Myliobatiformes; family Dasyatidae; genus Hemitrygon; species Hemitrygon akajei. The sequence goes on from NC_133130.1 coordinate 22,340,957, forward strand.
TCCAACATCTGCAGATTTTCTTGTGTTTGTCCTTTATTCTTTGCAGTTGGTCTTTAAACATTCTCCACTTGTCAGAGTCGACTTGCCCAAAAACAGATGTTCCCAAGTAATTAGTTACCATTTAAGACTCTTGCAGGTTACCTTGCTCTGATTTAATACTACATTGCAACGTCCATACTTACCTACAGCTAACTTAAACCTCATGAAAAGCCCATGATTGCCCACATCATATGACACGGCACATGATGAACGAATGATAAATTTTAGGATGTTATTTGCAAATCTGTGGTCATTGAAAATGAAACAAGTCAACGAGACCAATATAGAACAGATGAAAGAGGTAATACAGGAAATATATACTAGAGACTGTAAAAACTTTAAAATGACAATAGGCTATTTGAGTTTTTTCTGTCTTTATATCTGATCATTTTTTCCCCTTTTTCCTTAATACCTTTGGTTGACAAGAATCTATCAATCTCAAGTTAACTTCTCATCATCATGATCAGTACATGGAACTATGATGCTGTGGCCATAATAGAGACTTAATTGAGAAAGGGATAGAATTGGATGCTTAATCTTCCAGGGTTTTGATGTTTTAGAAGAGATAGAGAAGGAGGGGGAGGTGGAATTGCACTGCTAATGAGGGACAATATTGCAGCTGCGCTTAGGATAGGCATAATGGAGAGCTCATCCATTGAGTCTTAAGGGTAGAACTCAAAAATATGAAAGGGATAATCATTTTGTTAGGTTTATACTACAGACTTACCCATTCCGAACTGCTACCAGGACAATGAGGAACAGATATGTAGCCAGCTTAGTGAAAGATGTAAAAACAACAGGGTTGTTACAATAGGTATCTTCAAATTTCCTAATATAGACTTAGTGCTTGGTTTGCATGGGGTATAATTTGTTAGGTGCATCCAGGAGGGTTTCTGAAATCAATATATAAATAGTCCAACAAGAGGAGGGGCATATGGACCTCCCTTTTGTTGGGTAATGAGCCTGGCCAATTGACTGACCTATTACTGGGAGAACAGTTAGGCAAGAGTGATCAAATTCATGAATTTTAATATAGCTATAGGTAACTATGAACCTTACAATATAGTATTAAATCAGAGCAAGGTAACCTGCAAGAGTCTTAAATGGTAACTAATTACTTGGGAACATCTGTTTTTGGGCAAGTCAAATCTGACAAGTGGAGAATGTTTAAAGACCAACTGCAAAGGATATAGGACAAACACAAGAAAATCCACAGATGCTGAAAATCCAAAGCAACACACACAAAATGCTGGAGGAACCCAGCAGGCCAGGCAGTATCTATGGAAAATAGTAAACAATCGATATTTTGGGCTGAGACCCTTCATCAGGACTAAAAATAAAGGGGAGGAGTCAAAATAAGAAGGTAGGGGGAGGGGAGGAAGTTGTACAAGATGGCATGTGATAGGTGAAACCGGGAGAGGGGAGGGGATGAAGTAAAGAGCTGGGAAGTTGATTGGTGAAAGGGCTACAGGATACAGGACAGCTTTGTTCCAGTAAGAAGAAAAGACAAGGATGGCAAGGTAAGGGAACCTTGGATCTCGAGTGAAGTGGTGAATTCAGTCAAAAAGAGAAAAAGAAATATTTGTATAGCTTAGGAAGCTAAAATTAAACAGAACCCTGGAGGATTATAAAGAAACCAGAAAAGAACTCAAGAAGGGAGGGGCCTTGAAAAATCCTGCAAAGCAGGATTAAAGAGAATCCCAAGGCGATACAATAGAAACGTTCAAGAGGCTCTTAAGCACATTAATGTATAGGAAAAAGAAGGACATGGACATTGCAGCAAGAATTAGTTTTAGCTGGGCATTTGATTACTAATTTAATAAATTTGGCACAACATTGTGGGGGAAAAGCCCTGTTCCTTGCTGTTCAAAGGTCTATATAAACAATTGTAAATAAACAAATCCTACAAAAGCAACACTGAGGTGGTTAGAAATTGCTTCTAATTTTAGCAATGACCATAAATCATGATTTAATACAAAGCCAGAATAATACCTACCTGTTTTTTTCTGTGATCTTTTGTAGCTTTTGGCTTAAAGTGTGACATTCTGTTTTCAATTTGTTTGTGAGTGCACTCTGAGATCTGAGTAGTGTCTCCAGTTCATTAACTAGAGTAAAAAGAGAGAAGTTTACATTATGGTCTAGTAAACTGAGATTAAACATCACAACTGATCTTTGTCTTGAGTTACATTCCTGTATTATAATCTCTCTCTCACTGACAATATAATGTGAAATTTTAAAATTGTAAATATGTACAGATAAGGTTCTTTTTACTTTTTTTATTTACAGATATGGAACAGGTCCTTCAAGTCCAAAGAGCCACACTGCCCAGCAACCCACCTATTTAACACTAGTCTAATCACAGAACAATTTACAATGACCAATTGACTCTGGACTGTGGAAGGGAATTGGAGAACCTGAAGAAAACCCACAAGGTTCATGAAGAGAATGTACAAACTCATTTACAGCTGGTACTGGAATTGAACTCTGAACACTGGAACGCCATGAGCTGTAATGATATCGCACCAACTGCTATACAACCATGGCACCCCAAGATTTAATTTCTATTCGTAATAACAATGGTGATTCATTCATTGTAATTGATAACCATTTAGCTTCTATAATGCTACATGAAATAGGAAACTGTGAATCTTCACGGTTCAATTGAATTATCATTATTATAGGCTTTTTTCCATTTTTTCAGTCCTGATGAAGTCTCATTGACCTGAAATCTACTCTGCTTTTCAGATGTAGCCTTGACTTTATGAGTACCTCTAGTATTTTTGCTTTTATTTCATATTTCTGGTTCTTTATGGTTGTTATAGCCAGTGGTGGTAGTACCTATTGAAAGCTCAAATAACCTCTGACAACCAAGTCCCACTCCTGGTTTCCATGTGTGGCTTAGCTACTAAGCCCAGCAGAACTGTTTCTACTGATAGGAGAGGGGAAAAAGGCAGGTTCCTGGTGCCTTAAAACCAGGCACTTTGGGCAGATGGGGCTCATCAGCCCTGATTGGCAGATCATTTGGAAGGAAAACTCTGATCTCAAACCTCTGCTGCCTTGCGGCTATACCCACTTGTGGGGAATGCTTTGAAATAAACCCCAAGGAAAAATCTGGAGCTGGAGCCCTGAAGACAGTCAGGGTCAATCAGTGTCGACTCTGATGGCCGCCTCCTACGATGCTGCTGGTGCCAAACCGTATCGGTCTCTGCTGTTTCTTTGGATTCATCCGCTGCATGGAGTGGGGGGAGCCTGCTCCATGGGCAGCAGCTTGCTCTCCATATCGTACTGCCCTGGCTTGTGTATCACATAGACAGCTGGGACACAATATCCATGATTGGCCCTGACCAACAGAGGGCCTCTCATATTTACAGCATCTGCAATGTTTTACTTATAAACTATACTGTGTTCTCCTACTTGTTTGCTTACATCTTGAAGATTAATTTATGGACAGTGTAAGTAAACCATTCAGTTAGATTAATCATGTTTGAATGTCATTTAAAAATGTGATGTAATCTAGCCTGTTATTTCAGGATTTTGAATCTTTCCACCAAGTTTGCTTGGTTAGTATATCATAAAATTCAACTCAGTTTGTGGATGCTTATTTATGCTTGCTACTTTTTGGAAGTTGTTTTGCCAGCCAAACCTGTTTTAATCATTTGTAATTCTATAGCAACAATTATACATGAAAATCATGAGAGAAAGATTGATACTTAAACAAAACAATCATTTGGACAGCTTGTGATAATTTTCTCCCAAGATTACTATGTTATCCTTGGAGCTCCCTATAAGACTGCATTACATTACTATAACCTTGCTTTGCAGAACCACAGAAGGAAGCTATTTGGCCCTTTACATCTGTGCCAGATTTATGTCAGAATATATCACCAATTCCTGTTTTTCAGGATATATAATGCCATATTTTAAATATCGTAAAACTGGCATTCTGATGACAAAAATGCCTATTTATTTTCTTTTCCCACAACTCCTTTATTTAAGTATGTTTTCCCCTTTAATTGTTTATTCTACTTTATTATGTTCAAATCATAAAGCATGAAACATTTTTCCCAGTCAATGAGGCCAAAATAAATCCTCCAAGTTATAGTTGTCATGACAATTCTTTACCCACAATCAGACTGAAATGCATAACAGATAATATGATTGCTTGACAAGTTGCCTAGAAGTAGTTTCGTGCTGTATGACTTCAAGATTCCATGAACTTTGCTCTTTCCCGGTTTCTTAACGACTGATCAGATTGCCTGAAAATAAAACTCCATGAGATTGTGTAAGAACAGGGTTTATGGTGGCTTGCAGCCAGAATCTTTTGCTGAAGTGAGAGACCTTGGACAGTTCCTTTCAAGACCAGGTTCAATTGAACACAGCTTCTGATCGTTTTTGACACCCACACAGCCATCAGCCCACTCCAACCAGACAGCAGCAATGACTCATAATGGCCAGTGTAGAGGAGGGAAAAGCTGCAGGAGAGATCCCCCAGATTCACTGAAAGGAACTTGGCATTTCTATAAGTGAGTGAAATCCAGGAGACGTGCCCTGTTAGCCAGAGATCCCAAGAGAAACTGTAGATTTATCAATAAGAACTGCCTGGCTGAAGGTGGATCCAACTGTTCCTCCCAGCTGTGAGAAACCCCACTCATTTGAGTAATGCATAAATAAATTTCACATCCCCTAATGATATGCCAGGTGACCCTACACAGGCAAAAACTATCTCAGCAAGCCAGCTTGCTGGAATTCTACTCATGGATTCAGTAGATGGATCAAGGATTTATTTGCAAGCAGCCTGTGTCCAGCTGTAAATTCCTTCCAGTACCAAAATCAGACTGCTGGAGGAATTCAGAAGGTTGAGCAGCATCTGTGGAAGGGACAAAATCCCGACATTTCTTGATCAAGACTCTGCATCAGGACAGAGAGTAGAGAGGGGAGACAGCCGGTGAAATAAGGAGAGGGGGAGGGTGAGATGGGGGCCTGTAGATGATAGAAAGAGGGCTGAAGGATGATGGGCAGATGGGTGAGGAGGATGGGTGAAGTTTGGAGACAGAGATAGGTGGGTGGAAGAAGACAAGGAAATGGTGAGAATATACCATAGGAGGGCTTGCCCAGGTGCAGGCTCTGCAGCCTCATTTTCAGAGGCTTTTCAGTGGCATTTTCCACAGTGGTACATGCGTAACTCTCCTTATGGAGCTTAATTGCTGTGCAAAAGGATTCTGAACTGGTCTGAGGAGTGGGAAAGCTGTTGGTCGCTCTTTTTTTCTGACCACCCAACCCCCGCCCGTAGATCCATCCCTCTGGAAATTACTGACTGTAGAAAATCTCTGGCAGTTTGATCTACCTGAAGATGAACACATCATATGTGCTTTCCCCATCTGGGAAATCTTTGGACAATCCTGAAACAGCTGGACATTGAGGAAATGGGCACTCTTTCAGATGATAAGAAAAGGTCAGTGAGTTCTAAAGGAAACGTGCCCCATCAACATGCCTCAGAAAGCAACTCAGCAATTGGAATGTCGCTTGGTTATCACTGAAATCCTAACTGTCTAACCCAACTCTGTGTGAATACAATACCTGATTGATTCCTCTGATGGTGTGGTGAGCAGTAAATTGTGAGAAATTGCAGAGATCTGCTGCAGCCATTTGGAAAGATGTGACAAAGTAGAGGAGAGTTGCTGTGTCATTCACCTCTGTAGTGATGGTAGTGACATGTAAGAATTGACTAAAAGCCTTTTAGTTCAGTGACATGAGCCATGGAAACCTGAACTGACATTGTTCATCAGAGAGGTTTGGATTGAAAATGTCGTTCAGTGGCAGATAGCACCACTGAAGGAGTCATTGCATGAATATGTCAATAACTAAAGTATTCAGAAAGATGCTTAAGCATGTGTGAACTTTGAAAGGTGTTTGAGAGGCTGCAGTCAGCTCTGAAGCTGCCTAGACAGGTCTCCTGATGTTACCAAATTGTACCTTTAAATAGACACAAATGCAACATGTAATACTGTGTGTATTACTACACATGGGTTTGCATGCAAAGGTTAAAAATTACACCACAAGAGAAAGAAGAATGCTTGCTCTAACTAGTGACACAATAATGTGGGACTTGTACTGCAGAAACAGCAGAAAGTGCCAATGGAAATTGTACACAGAGTGCTTGGGCCAGTTTTCCAACAGGCACATTTTACGTGATCATGAAAGTAATATAATCCAGTTTAAAGTGCTTTTATGTATGATTTGCACATAAAATCAGGCTACAATTGATACACTTTTAGCCTTGTAGTTTTGGAGTGAAGGGATTATATTTTCCCAGAAATAAAATGGAAGGGACAATGGTGTTTATAAAATTTTAACCCTTCACAAATGACAGATTCTGTTGAATCCATAGCTTCTTGTCTCATTTAGGCTTTTCCTTGACTAATTTGCCTTGCTTTTCAGATTACCCTGCGAACTTTATCTCTGTCTGCTCTGTCCCTCTCCAATTTGAATCTTTCTCAATGCCCTCACATATGCCTGCCTTGCCATTTTTTGAAAAGGCTTTGAAAAGTAGAACACTCGCGTGTCTCAGCACAAAATATGCATCTGGTTCACATATGTTTATAGAGTCAGAAAATCATTTCCTAATAGTATGTTCTACATAAATGTCCAATGTAATCACTGAAGTGTAAAGTGGGAGATTTGGTACAAGGGCCATCATTCCTGGTTGGTTCATGATTATAAGCCTGGTTATGCTGAGAAATAGACACTCGCCTATCACACCTCTTACCTGGATCCACCAATCACCTGCCAGATCTTGCTCCACCCCTTCCCCCCACCTTTCATACTGGCTCCCTCCCCTCTTTCTTTCCAGTATTGATAAAGGTTCTCAGTTCAAAATATCAGCTATCCATTTCCCTTAATAAACGCCACTTAACCCGCTGAGTTCCTCTGGCTTTTATGTGTTGCAATAGCCAAAGAAAATGTTTTGTTGATGCCTGGTCACATAAATTTCTACCTCTATGCATTAGCACCTCAAAGCGTGTGCAGTGTGCTACCTGGAGTTGGTGCAGCCCCCATGTTTGCTCAACAGAAGACAAGCTGTATTGTGGTCGACTGCAGATTTCTGCGGCATTCTTGGACTTGGGCTCTGGACTTTTTTTTTGGATGGCTGTAATTTCCAGATTTCTTACATGCTCTTGCTAACTTGAATGAGCTATGCGTGCTTTGTGCTGTGTGTGATTGTTGGTTCTGTGTTTTGCACCTTGGCCCTGGAGTAATGCTGTCTCATTCGGCTGTATTCATGAATAGTTAAAAGACAATTAAACATGAGTTGAATTGAATATTGTAGAGGCTCTGTTTTTACACTTTACTTCCAAAATTTGGATCTTGACTTCAATGTGCTGGAAGTGTGGACATCATGTACACGGGGAAAGGGTGGAACGTACCAATGGGGAAAGGGTGAAAGGTATCTTCTAGGAAAGGGTGAAAGGTATCTTCTAGGAAAGGGTGGAAGTTATCTTCTCAGAAACACAGTCTTGCAGCAGATAAAGAACAAAGCTGAGATACTGAGGAGTGCTGAAAATCTTGAGTTAGAGCATGGAAACAGCAATGAGCTGAGGTAATCCTGTGTTGCTTTCTCTGTAATAAGCTGGCTGAACAAGAGCCCTACTATTCCACAGCTTCAGGGTTGACATTAACAAAGCTGAGTTAGATAGAGCTCTTATAGATAGTGGGGTCAAGGGATTTGGGGAGAGGGCAGGAATGGGGTACTGATTGTGTATGATCAGCCATGATCACAGTGAATGGCGGTGCCAGCTAGATGGGCCGAATGGCCTACTCCTGCACCTATTGTCTATTGTCTGATGTTGCAAATAAATAAATCTGTGGGGCATGAATTTGCATCTTTTCTTCTAACAGATAATAAAAAGTCAAAGCATGGAAACACCTGACTATGTTTACTGTAGAGAGTGAGATTTTGTTAGGCACACACTGGTTGTTAATACTGGTTAGGAAGTGAGCTGATGAGAACTGCTGTATAGGAAGTGAGCTGATGAGAACTGCTGTATAGGAAATGTTAGCTAGAAAGTCCAGACAAATGCTATCAGCAACAGAATCCTAATAGGGTTCCAGACTCACCAAACGTGACTGGTCCATCCAGAGCAAAGTTTGAATGAACACCTCTTGATTCATGCTCCAAGAAATCATCCCTTCTGTCCTGCGATTTAAGCTATGATTCAACAAACAATCTGCTGGAGGAACTCAGCAAATAAAAAAGCATCAGTGGGGGTAAAGGAATTGTCAACATTTTGGGTTGGAATTCTCCATCATTCCAAATGTAGGGTTTTGACTCAATCTGTCAACAATTCCTCTTCTCCCCCCCCCCCCCCACAGATACTGCTCTACCTTCTGAGTTCCTTCAGCTAATTGTCAGTTGTTTCAGATTTCAGCACCTGCAATCTTATGTGTCTTCAATACTCCCTAATTTCCAGTTTATTTCCTTTTTAACTCCCACCATCATCTATTATCAGGCACTTGAGATACTGTATGCTGGCACCACCAAACAAGAAATTCAAATCATAGTCAACAACTTCAAACACATTTGACCAATTACCATTAGTATATAACCTGCAGCACCAGGGATTCTTACACACGAGATGATTGCTATACTCTAATAAGGAATGCCTACCGTTCAATGTCCAGAACCCATTTCAGGACATATGAGTACTTGGCTATCCTTCTCCTACCTGCATACAAGCAGAGGCTAAAGAGCAAAACTCCAGAGATAAGGACAACAAAGAGGTTGTCGCGGGAGGCAGAGGAGTGGCTATGGGATAGTTTCGAGTCAGTTGTCTGGTCTGTGTTCAAGGAATCATCAGTAGTTGTCATGAACTTTATAAATACAGTTGTAAGCAAGAGTGTCCCCACCAAATTATACAGAGTCTTCCCCAACCAGAAGCCCTGGATGAACCTTGAGATCTGCAATCTGCTAAAGGCCAGATGGGAGTTACAAGAGGTCCAGGTACGATCTCCAGAAAGCCATCTCACGGGCAAAGTGGCAATTCTGGACTAAACTTGAACCAATGAGGGATGCTAGTCAGCTGTGTCAGGGTTTGAATGCTATTACCTTACTCGACATGGGTGATAACAGGGCTTCACTTCCAGATGAGCACAATGTCTTCTATGATCGCTTTGACCATCAAAACATGGAGGAACCCTCACAAGTTCCCATAGCCACTGATAACACTGTGAGTTCAGTCTCTGAGATTGACCTGCGATCATCCTTCAGGAGGGCGAACCTACTGAAAGCATCCAGCGCAGATGGATTAACTGGCCGAGTACTAAAGACCAGTGCTTAACAGCTGGCTGGAGTGTTCACCAACATCTTTAATCTCTCACTTCGGCAGTTGAGGTATCAATCTGCTTCAAGCAGGCCTCAATTACACTGGTGCCTAAGAAGAACATGGCATCTTGCCTCAATGACTACAATCCAATAGCATTTCACATCCACAGTGATGAAATGTTTTGAGAGGCTGTTGATGAAACACATCAGCACCTGCCTGAGGAATGACTTGGATCCACTCCAATTTACCTATTGGCACAACAGGTCCACAGCAGATGCCACTTAATTTGCTCTTCACTCAACCCTGAAACATCTGGACAGCAAAGATGCATATATCAGGACGCTCTTTATCAACTACAGCTTGGCATTCAGTACTATCATTCCCCCAAAACTAATCAATAAGCTTCAAGACCTTGGCCTCAATACCTCCTTGTGTAATTGTATCCTTGATTTTCTCACTTGTAGACCCCAGACCGTATAGGTTAGCAACCTCCATCAGCACAGGTACACCACAAGGATGTGTGCTCTACTCACTTTACACTTATGACTGTGTGGCTAAGCACAGCTCCAATGTCATATTTAAGTTTGCGGATGACGCCACTGTCACTGGCCGCATCAAAGGTGGTGACAAATCAGCACATAGGAGGGAGATTGAAAAGCTGGCTGAGTGGTACCATAACACCAACCTCTCACTCAATGTCAGCAAGACCAAGAGGCTGATTTATTGACTTCGGGGAGGAAGGACCTGTCTTGGGTGCAGAACACAGCAGTACCTCTACTTCCTTAGGAGTTTGCAAAGATTCTGCTGAACATCTAAATCTTTGATGAACTTCTATAGATGCGTGGTGGAGAGTATATTGACTGGTCGCATCACAGTCTGATATGGGAGCACAAATGCTCTTGAAAGGAGAATCCTATAAGGAGTAGTGAATGCAGCCCAGTCCATCACGGGTAAAACCTTCCCCTCCACTGAGCATGACTGGAGTGCTGTTTCAGAAAAGCAGCGTACATCAACCAAGACTCGCAACAGCCAGGTCATGCTCTCTTCTTGCTGCTGCCTTCAGGAAGAAGGTACAGAAACCTCAGGATTCACATCATCAGGTTCATGAACAGTTATTACCTTCAACCATCAGGTTCTTGAACCAGTAGATGATAACCATACAACCTATGGACCTGTTTTCAAGGACTCATAATCTCATTTGGTATTTGCAGTTGTCTTTTGCTCATTGGTTGGTTACCTACTCAGTTGACTGTGGTCTTTCATTAATTTAATTATGGTTCTTGGATTTACAGAGTACGCCTGTAAGTAAATGAATCACAGGGTTGTATATCTCCTTTGATAACAACTTCACTTTGAACTTTTGAACACTCATCTAAACAGCTTTCAGAACAACTGATTGTAAGCTTCAGAATTGATTCTCTCTATGTTGTTGGTTTGATTCACTGCCTGAAAAACATTGTGCATCTTCTCCATGACATCATTTACCCTGGCCTGGTATAGTTTAGCAAGAGAATCGATGTTCATCAATGACAGATCATTTTCAATGTGGACCTCATAGAAGCAAATTTTAACAGAAGCTTAATATCAAGTTCAGGGCACATTATTCCTGAAATCCAGTATTTACTACTTCAGAATAAAATTGACATAAAAATAAAGGAGGAATTTATTCCTGCATAATGCTGGGGTTATTTATTCCCATGCATAATGCTATTGCTCTGGAACACTTTAAGCTAATATAAATAGTTGCTGTAAATGTGTCTATCTAGAGCAGGGTTTCCCAACCTGAAGTCCATAGACCCCTCAGCTAATGGTAGGGGTCCATCACAAAAGAAGATTGGGACTCCTTAATCTATAGTTTCTCCTTTTTGAATGCAAATGCATCTTCCTCCACTTTTATAATGCTCTTAAATTCCCATTTAATCATAAACTGCCATGTTGACCTCTCTCCATCCACCCTAAATCCTAACCTTGTAAGATATTTTAGACACTATAAACAATGAGAGTTAGGCAAAGAAATTATTATTGTGATCGATTGCACTATGCTTATAGTATAAATTTGGTCTAATTTTACTCAGCTCTTCCTGATAGAGTTTGAAAATAATAATATTCCACCTGTATGACAATAAAAATGTTAAAACAATAATTACTAGAAACTCACAGATGAAGTTAAAAAAGACAAATCTTGAACACAAACTCACAAAAATCACATATATCATTATAATTAGCCAATCCTTATGCAATAGCCAAGGTCATTCTTCATTCTTATAGTGACCACACTTTTGAAGATGACGTAGGTTTAAAATGGAGTTAATGCAAATATTTGTGACAGTTTTCACACCTATAAATAAGAATTTATTATAATAATTTCAACAAACAAGGTGAGCATCCTTGAATTATTTCATCTCAACACTATTCTATTTAATTGCTTAAGGAAAATTATTTGGTAAAAATGATTGGTTGCTCAAATTTAACTGGTGCCGCAGTGGTGTTGTGGATAGCTCGACACTATTACAGCTTGGTGCATTCTGGAATTTGGAGTTCAATCTTGGTGCCATCTGCAAGGAGTTTGTGTGTTCTCCCTGTGAACTGCATGAGTTTCCTTTGGGTGTTCTGGTTTCCTCCCACAGTCCAAACATGTATCAGTTGGTCATTGTAAATTGTCCTGTGATTAGGCTAGTGTTAAATAGGTGCATTGCTGGACGGTATGGTTCTTTGGACCAGAAAGGCCTGTCTGCACTGTATCTCTAAGTATAAATGAGGGCATGAGCAATGCCTGCAAGCTTGAGAGTTCGGGGTCAAAGAGTGGAGGCCTGGTGTCCGCCTGTCTTGGGGTTGGAGGCTGTCTGCATTTCTCTGTTGTTGCCTTGTTTTATTTTACTGTTGTTGCTGTTTGTTTTGTTCTGCTGAACATTGGGGGTACGCTATGTTGGCACTGGAATATACAGCGACACTTGTGGGCTGCCCCCAGCACATCATAGGGTGTGTTGGTTGTTAACACTATATGCATTGATGTACATGTAATAAAACTGAATCTGAAAAAAATCTGTATCTGGTAAAGTACAAATGAAAATCAAAACATCTGCAGACGCTGGAAATCTGAAATAAAAACAGAAAGAGCTAGAAATACTCAGCAAGTCAGGCCACATCTATGGGACGACAAACAGGGTAATGATTCAGGTTGAAGACCCATTATCAAAACCAGGAAGGAGAAAAAAACTTGTTAAGTGTAAGGATGGTGGGGGAATGGGGATATCTCTAAAAGGATAAACTGAGAGGTTAAATGGTAAATTATAACGCTTATAACCAACATTTTGGATGAACATAGCATAAAAATTCTCAAAGGCACACTGCTTAACATATAACTTCTATGCAATGCATTTTAATCCATGAGCTGTGTATTGAATAAAATTATGAAAACAAAAAAAAGTAATCACCGAATCATATTTTTCAGTGTCTATTATGGTAAAAACAAAAGCACTTTTCTTCCACATATTACCTAGATCTTCCACTCTATCATTTTTTTTAAGTCATAGTGCATCATGGTGGTGCAGTGGGTAGAAATGCGACCTTGATATAATATTAACCTTTAGTGCTGTCTAGGTGGAATTTGCTATATGGGTTTTTGTTGGCTGCTCCAGTTTCCTCCCAATGAACAAACTAGTTACTATAAATGGTTACTGTAGTTACCCTGCAAGTGGCAAAAGAATCAAAGGGACAAGTGAGAAAGAACAATTGCAGGGCTAAATGGAAAGAGAAGTGAGATTCCATAGGAATTTAATCGGTTGTGTTGGTGGAGGTTGCAGACTCCATCAGCACAGGTGCACCACAAGGCTGTGCACTTAGCCCGCTGATCTTCTTCCTTTGCATTTATCACTATGTGGCTAAGCACAGCTCTAATGCAATATTCAAGTTCACCCCAACAACAACCTCTTATTCAATGTCTGCAAAATCAAGAAGCTGATTACAGGAGGAGGAAATCAGAGGTCCATGAGATAGTCCTCATCGGGAGAGAGGGTCAGCAACTTAAAGTTCCTCAGTGTTATCGTTTCAGAGGATCTGTCTTACATGTAAGTGCATTTACAAAGAAAGCATAGCAGTACCTCATTTCTACTTACTTAGGAATCTGCAAAGATTTGGCATGACATCTAAAACTTTGACAAACTTCTCCAGATGTGTGGTGGAGAGTATATTGACTGGCTGCATCACAGCCTGGTATGGGAGCACCAATACCCTAGACTGAAACATCCTACAAAAAGCAATGGATACGTCCCAGTCCATCACAAGTAAAGCCTTTCCTGCCATTGTTGTTGCAGGAAAGCAGCATCTGTTATCAGAGATCCCCACCACCCACGTCCAGGAACAGTTCAACACATACAAACAAGCTGGATGAACTCAGCAGGTCGGGCAGCATCCGTTGAAATGAGCAGTCAATGTTTCGCCCTTCATCAGGAACAGTTATTACCCCTCAATTATCAGGCTCTTAAATAAAAGGGGATAACTTCACTTGCCCCATCAATGAAATGCTCCCACAACCTACGAACTCAGGTTCGAGGATTCTTCATCTCATGTTTTTGATATTTATTGTTTGTTTGTTTGTTTGTTTATTTATTTATTTATTATTAATTATTTCTTTTTGTATTTGCACAGCTTGTTGTCTCTTGGATGCCCAATTTGGCATGGTCTTGCTATTATGATTATTATTCTATTATGGATTTTTGAGTATGCCCACAAGACAGTGAATCTCAGGGTTGTATATGGTGACATACAAGTACTCTGATAATAAATTTACTTTGAACCTTGATAGGACTGCTTTAGCTAAAAGCTGGCTTACACTAAATAAACCAAGTGCCCTTCTGTGTTATAAGTTTTCTGTGTTCTGCTACCAAGCACACATGTACACCTTGTCTATATCTTCTGCCGCCTAATTCACATTTGCACTCACCCTGCACTTATCACTTTTCATCTTTCATTGCTGCTGTTTTACATATTTATACAACTGCTTGTTTTATTATGATAGTGGCAGTAGCCTTACACTGTCTTACATAAACATGCACTTCGCACTCCATATCAACAGGTCAATCTTCGGGCCATGCCCCTCAGGAACTTGTGCCAATTTTATTTTGTGGCTGCATGTGCCGGATCATAACTATATGTGCAGTGTGTGACTATACGTACTATGTTTTACTTGGCTGCAGGGGACGGTGTTTCGTTTAGCTGTATAAATGTGTTTGGTTGAATAACAATAAACTTGAACTTGAATGTGTACTGTAAGATACTTAAAGGAAGGATGACACAGTAAAGACATGTTATGAAAGTAATGTGAATATCTATATCCTTGATTCTTTTAACTAAAATATTTGCATGGGTATGCTAACGTTCTAGAGTAGATCGTGCTTGTCATTACACTTATTTAGATTGTTGGGAAAAGGATTCATGGTTCATTCAACAGCAAAAACAACTTTCACTCATAAATCAGCCCTCATGAATGAGAAGTGGGTATCAAATAGGAAGCAAAAAGTTAGAAGGTGAATAAGAGAAAGAAACCAATGACCCGCAAAAGGAAGCAGTTCTCCAAAGCAGCAGTTTATTGAAAAGCCAACTCTGAAATGTACTGATATACTGCTGTGAGCTGTGGGATGCCACTTTTTCACATCAATACCAACCAGAACATGGCTGTTGTTGTTTCTTGCTTTTACTGTTATTCTTCTCTATTCAAATTTAAGCCACGAAAAGGAAGTCACATTAAAAAAAAACTTCAAGTTGCTTTTGAAAACACTAACGGCAAAATATTGCCACACAAAATTCAGTCTCACAAATTCAGGCTAAATCCCTCTACTGTGAGTGCAACTATTCAGATATATCACCTGGCCACATGAATAATTTAATGTGAAGGAATTCCCGCAGATTCTATCTAAATATAGGTATACACAGATTACAGATATACTGAAAGATATAAAGAAGAACTTACAGCCAGGTAGGACTGAAGACAGCTTAATTCTGTTTCTACATGGTGACATGTACAAAATGGACCAGGGTGGAAATATCAACCGCTCTGCAGCACTCCAATTGGCAGAAAGATAGGGAGTAGTAGTCGTAGCAGCGGCATAGTAGTAGTGGTATTAGAGTGGGAGCAGTAGTAATAAGAGTAGCGGTATTTATAATAGTAGTGGTAGTCGCAGTAGTAGTGGTGTTGGTAACAGTGGTGGCGGTAGTACTGGTAGCATTACTAGTGTTAGTGGTGGTAGTCATAGTGGTAATTGCTTATATGGGGATTGAAAATTTCTGGCCCAATGCTGAAAACTTTATTCCCTGAAGTGTAGGAGATTGAGACAATATTTGATAGAGGTATACAAAATTATCAGGGGTATATTGTGCTGATAAAAAGTATTCATCCCCCTTGGAAGTTTTTATGTTTTACAACATTGAATCACAGTGGATTTAA
This sequence comes from Hemitrygon akajei, assembly GCF_048418815.1. Classification (NCBI taxonomy): domain Eukaryota; kingdom Metazoa; phylum Chordata; class Chondrichthyes; order Myliobatiformes; family Dasyatidae; genus Hemitrygon; species Hemitrygon akajei. The sequence continues at coordinate 22,356,758 of NC_133130.1, forward strand.
TTTAGCTTTTTTGACACTGATCAACAGGAAAAGACTCTTTCATGTCAAAGTGAAAACAGACCTTTACAAAATGATCTAAATTAATTACAAATATAAAGCTCAAAATAATTGAATGCATAAATTCACCTCCTTCAAGTCAGTATTTAGTAGATGCACCTTTGGCAGCAATTGGAGCCTTCAGTCTGTGCGGATAGGTCTCTATCAGCTTTGCACATCTGGACACTGCAATTTTTCCCCATTCTTCTTTACAAAACTGCTCAAACTCTGTCCGATTGCATGAGGATCATGAGTGAACAGCCACGTTCAAGTCCAACCACAAATTCTCAATTGTATTGAGGTCTGGATTCTGACTTGGCCACTGCAAGAGATTGTTGTTTTAAAAAGTGGACGGTCGCAAGGCTGCGGGACTGGACAGCATCCCAGGGCGGGTACTCAGGATGGGCACAGCACAACTAGCATATGTGTCAACAGACACTTTTAATCTTTCCCTCTCCCTGTAGAGTGCCCTCCTGCTTCAAAACATCCACCATTGTTCCTGTACCTAAAAAGACCAAGGTAACATGTCTGAATGACTGGCATCCTGTCACACTCACCTCAATAGTAAGCAAATGCTTTGAGAAGCTGGTCAGGGACTACATCTGCAGCATGCTACCACCCACACTGGACCTCCTAAAATTCACCTACCGATACAACTGATCGATAGATGATGCTACAGACAGAGCTCTACACACTGTCCTTACACATCTGGAGAAGAAGGATGCTTATGTGAGAATGCTGTTCTTGGACTACAGTTCAGCATTCAACACCATAATTCCCTCCAGGCTCGACAAGAAGCTCAGAGACCTCAGCCTTCATCCTGCCATGTGCAGCTGGAACCCCAGACTTTCTGTCAGATCACTGGCAGGTGCTAAGAGTGGGCTCCCTCACCTCTGCCCCTCAACACAGGTGCCCCTCAGGGCTGTGTCCTAAGTCCCCTCCTATACTCTCTGTATACCCATAACTGTGTCATCACCCACAGCTCCAATCTAATTAAATTTGCTGATGACACTACATTGATTGGCCTAATCTCAAATAATAACAAGGCAGTCTACAGAGAAGAAGTCATCACCCTGACACAGTGGTGTCAAGAAAACAACCTCTCCCTCAATGTTGCAAAAACAAAGGAGCCGGTGTGGACCACGGGAAGAATGGAGACGGGCTAACCCCTATTGACATCAATGGATCTGGGGTTGAGTGGGTGAACAGCACACACATCACTGAGGATCTCACATGGCCTGTAATACTGGCTGTGTGATGAAAAAAGCACACCAGCATCTCTTTCACCTCAGACGGTTGAAGAAGTTTGGCATGAGTTCCAAAATCCTAAGGACCCACCTGGATAAAAAAGACACGTACGATCGAATGCTGTTCATAGACTTCAGTTCAGCATTCAACACAATCATTCCTCAGAAACTGATTGGAAAGCTGAGCCTACTGGGCCTGAACACCTCCCTCTGCAACTGGATACTAGACTTCTTGACTGGGAGACCACAGTCAGTCCGGATCGGAGGCAGCATCTCCAACACCATCACACTGAGCACGGTGGCCTCCCAGGGCTGTGTGCTCAGTCCACTGCTGTTGACTCTGCTGACCCACGACTGTGCTGCAACACACAGCTTGAACCATATCATCAGGTTCGTCGATGACACGACCGTGGTGGGTCTCATCAGCAAGAACGACGAGTCAGCATACAGAGAGGAGATGCAGCAGCTAACGGACAGTCTCTGAATGTGAACAAAACAAAAGAGATGGTTGTTGACTTCAGGAGGGCATGGAGCAACCACTCTCCGCTGAACATCGACGGTTTCTCAGTAGAGATCGTTAAAAGCACCAAATGTCTTGATGTTCACCTGGTGGAGAATCTCACCTGGTCCCTCAACACCAGCTCCGTAGCCCAGCAGCATCTCTACTTTCTGCAAAGGCTGAGGAAAGTCCATCTCCCACCCCCATCCTCATCACATTCTACAGGGGTTGTATTGAGAGCATCCTGAGCAGCTGCATCACTGCCTGGTTCGGAAATTGCACCATCTCGGATCGCAAGACCCTGCAGCGGATAGTGAGGTCAGCTGAGAAGATCATCGGAGTCTCTCTTCCCGCCATTACAGACATTTACACTACATGCTGCATCCGCAAAGCAAACAGCATTAAGAAGGACCCCACGCACCCCTCATACAAACTCTTCTCCCTCCTGCCATCTGGGAAAAGGCTCCGAAGCATTTGGGCTCTCACGACCAGACTATGTAACAGTTTCTTCCCCCAAGCCATCAGACTCCTCAATACCCAGAGCCTGGACTGATACCAACTTATTGCCCTCTACTGTGCCTATTGTCTTGCTTATTATTTATTGTAATGCCTGCACTGTTTTGTGCACTTTATGCAGTCCTGGGTAGGTTTGTAGTTTTGTGTAGTTTTTATTTTGTTTGTGTTGTTTTTACGTAGTTCAGTGTAGTTTTTGTACTGTTTCATGTAGCACCATTGTCCTGAAAAACGTTGTCTCGTTTTTACTGTGTACTGTACCAGCAGTTATGATCAAAATGACAATAAAAAGTGACTTGACTTGACTTTCTACAGGGGCACAACTGAGAGCACCCTGACTGGCTGCAACACTGCCTGGTATGGGAAATGTACTTCCCTCCATCGCAGGACTCTGCAGAGAGTGGTGCAAACAGCCCAGCGTATCTGTAGATGTGAACTTCCCACTATTCAGGACATCTACAGAGACAAGTGCATGAAAAGGGCCCGAAGGATCATTGGGGACCTGAATCACCCCAATCACAAACTGTTCCAGCTGCTACCATGTACTTTCTAAACTTCTCTTAAATGGTGAAATTGACCCCGCATCCACCACTTCTGTTGGCAAGTCATTCCACAGTCATACGACTCTCAGAGTGAAAAAGTTCTCTCCTATGTTCCCCTTCAGCAATTCACTTTCCACCTTTAACCTCAGCTCTAGTTCTAGCATTTCCTCCTCACTGACAATCAACACAGCCGCACCTCAAGGATGCATGCTCAGCCCACTGCTCTACTCTCTCTACACCCACAACTGTGTGGCTAGGCACAGCTCAAGCACCATCTATAAACTTGTTGAAGACACAACTACTGTTGGCAGAATTTCAGATGGTGTACAGGAGCAAGATAGATTGGCTAGTTATGTAATACTGCAACAACAGCATTGCACTCAGCATCGGTAAGACCAGGAAATTGATAGAGGACTTCAAGAATGGAAAGTCAAGGGAACACACCAGTCCTCATCGAGGGATCAGAAGAGGAAAGGGTGAGCAATTTTAAGTTTCTCAGTGTCAGCATCTCTGAGGATCTATTCTGGGCCCAACATATTGAAAGTAGGCATAACAGTGGCTATATTTCCTTGGTAGTTTGAGGAGATTTGGCTTGTCACCAATGACATACAAATTTCTACAGATGTACCATGGAGAGCATTCTGACTATTTGCATCACTGTCCGGTATGAAGGGGCCACTGCGCAGGATCAGGAGAAAAAGTGTAAAAAGTTGTAAACTCAACCAGCTCCCTCATGGGCACGAGCCTCTCCAGCATCGAGGCCATCTTCAAAAGGTGACGCCTCAAAAAAGCGGGCGTTCATTATTAAGGAACCTCACTCAGATTTTCCTCTGCCATCAGATTTCCGAATGGCCTGTGAACCCATAAACTACCACACTACTTTTTCCTTTCTTTTACAACAGCCTATTTATTTCGATTTTTCTTATATATCTTGTAATTTATAGCATTTTTTATTACAGGTTGAGTACCCCTTATCTGAAATGCTTTGTGTTTTGAATTTTGGAATCTGTAATAAGTTAACTTGGGATTGTCATAATTTCCGACTTCATGTGCAACTGGTGACCAGACTCTCTCTTACACTTGTTCATCATACATACTGTATGTACTTACATTAAAAATTATTACATACCAGTAATATAATGAAAATATAATGTGTGAGGGCAACAAATGCAGCATAGCAGCATCGGGAGAAAACCTGAATCAGCTGTTCAACAACAAACAATGGCAGGCTTTCAGTCCTCACTTATGATGCCATGGTTTGATTAAAAGGTTATAGTATACTGTATTTGTATTTCACTCTTTTTTAAGGTTTTGTATAAGGTGTAAAGACATGTTCTGGTGTTAGATTTACATCAGCGACACTAAAAATTTAATGTCGTTATGTCAAGTATAAAGTGATGAAGTCAACGAGCTCAGTATGGGTGGAGAAAGCAGCACCAATGCATTCATTAACGTAGCATAGGAAGAGTTGGGGAGTGGTGGACTGTTCCACGTAGCCGACAAAAAGGCAGGCAAAGCTCCCTTGGGTGAATGAACATGGTTCTGTTTTAATAATGATTCATTTTGATGAGAAGACAGCATCCCAAAACGTTCATTTTGTTTTCTTCGGCACAGAAGCTGCCTGATATGATGCCTATTTCTAGCATTTTCTCATTTTCTTTCAGACTACCAGCTTTTATGGTATTTGGCTGTTTTACATTTGAATACTGAATTTAAATTGCATTCAAAAGAGAAGATGTATCTGAGTCACTGTTAATATAGCCCTGTGGTTTCTTTGGCAGCTTTATTAGCAATAGATTGCTAATTAATATATTAGACTTCTCTCCCATTGGTTCTGAAAGCTAATATCTACACTCCTTGTGGGGTTAGAGTCTAATAACGATAATCAATTAAACTGATTATAGCTCAAGTTGCTGTGTTGAAAGTTAAATGATCCCAGAATCTACAAATTATATGAAGCACAATGTATAATGTTCAGTCACATAGTGACTAAATTATTTGAACAGTACCCACAAATTTGAATTATTCATCTAGAAACATGGATTTCAGTGGCTGGGGAATTTAAATTTAAGTAATTCAATAAAGAGGTACCAATAGTGGTCAGGAAACTATTAGATTCTTGTAAAAGCACATCAGGTTCACTAATTTACTTCACAAAATGATATGTTATCTTTATCCAGTCTGGTCTACATGTGAATCTAAATGTACCCCCTGTAGTTAATTCTTTGGTACAGGGGCAATAAATACCAGTTTTGCCAGCAACACTTAGATCACGTGATAGAAGAAATTTTTTTTAAAAATTGGAAGTTAATGTCTTGCAAACATCCCTAGATAGTTTACAAATCTATGCAATATTAAATATGACTGTTGTTCTTTATGTTGGCTATTTTTCATAGCGATGCAGCTACAAAAGATCACTGACCAGAATTATGTTTTGCTCTCCACAGGTGTTACCCAACCTACTGAATACTTCTAACATCTTAAGTTCTGTCACATTTAACTGAAGATTTTCGTTCCCAGATATTCTTGCCTCCTCTACCGTGACTCAGGTAAGATACAAAGGATAATAAACAACTTTCAAGACCTGATCCAAACAGTCAAACACCATGAGAGAACCTACGCACTTGAATATTGGAAGCTACAATCAGTAATTGAGTCTATAGCACTGCTGGATCGGGGAGGAAATCTGCCGTCTTTATCACTGCAACATAGAAAGCATTCTATCAGGATGCATAATGGCTTGGCGTAGCCAAGACGTGACCACAAGAAACTGCAGAGAACTGTGGACAGAGCTCAGTATACCACAGGTACCAGTCTCCCCTCTATGGATTCAGTCTATAGTTCTTCCTTTCAGTAGGATATCAGAGCACTCAGATGCAGCAGCCTCTGGGGGTCCAATCAAAGGTGAATTGATTCATCTTGTAAGTTGTTTTTATGATCACAAGCCACTGCTGGACACTAACAACATCGAGTACTGCATGCATGACTGTCCCATTGCTCAATAGGCAATGGACATGGATGTATTGTGCATCGCTGTAGTGTTGTCATCTGGACCTGTTGGGTACCATTGTGCCGAGATGGTATGCGATCCAGCAAAGAGAGTGAGTAATTATCTTGGACGTCTTCATTAGGATTGCAAGATACTGTTGGACACTGGTAACAAAGAAAACTGTGTCTGTTCATTAGCAAGACCAATGGTAGGGAAGCTGCATTGCCTTGCTTGGGGAAAGGACTATGCCTTGGCTGTAGGGCCAACTTGGACGCAGCACCCTGTTGCAGTTACCCAGGGGAGAGAGCAGGGGTTTTTGCTGGGCATGCTGGAATTGTGCCGGTTTGAGGGCTGGCCCCTCCTTTTGGAGCTGCCCTCCAATGTTTGCTCAGTGCTGCCCTCTGGAGTTTGCTTGGTCTTGCCTTCTGATGTTCCTCTGTGCTCCCTCCAGTGTTCACCCAGGGACGTAGGTTATTTGTTTAATTTATGACAGAATTTTTTTCTGAAATGGTAACCGCACGTGCTGTTTGTGCTATGTGCTATTTGCAGTGTGCTGTGTGCTGTTGGTAATGCGCTTTCACCTTGGCCCGGAAGAAATGCTGTTTCATTTGGCTGCATTCATGTATAGTTGTATAACTGAACTTGAACTTGCTGCTCAGTAAAGCAGCCAACATAATCAAAGGCCCCACCCACCCCAGCCGTTCTACATTCTCTCTTCTCCTCTCTTGCATTGGGCATAAGATACAAAAGCCTGAAAACACGTACTACCAGACTCAAAGACAGCTTCTATCCCACTGTTATCAGATTCTTGTACGATAAGATGGGCATCTTGGCCTCACCATCTATCTTGTGGTGATCTTACACTGACTGTATACCTGCACAACACTTCTTCTACAGCTTTTAGATTTTATCTGACATTCTATTATTGGTTTACATTGTTCTACCTCAATGAACTGTGTAACGATTTGATCTGTATACACAGTATGCAAGACAAGTGTTTCACTGTATCTTGGTACATTTGACAATGATAAACCAATAAACCAATACCCATCTCTGATCAGCCTGCATGGTGTATCCTACCACTCAGTATATTGTGGCTACCTTTTAACTGCCCTCCACACTCAGAATCAGAAGCATCTGTGAGCATGAAGACCATGGGTTCTCTGCATAAGTGCATTCTGGGTAGCCTAAATACCACCCCCCCCCCCACCCGAGCTGCTCATGTACACCCACAGCTGAAGCAACAGATGTGACCAGCTGCATCCTGCGACCTAGCCTGTGACCTGAAGCAAATTTCTCCCCTGCTGCCCGATTTTTCCTTTATATCAGCTTGCTGCTTGCCAGGAGGTCAGAGCAGGGAGAAGAATGAAAATCTGAGGGGGGATAGGAGGTCAGAGCAGGGGAAGACAAAGCCTGAAAGGCTGAGATAATGAGAAAATAGGAGTTAGAAGCTGGAGCTGAATTGGGGGAAAAGAAAAACATGAGTCTGGACTGCCCCAGAAATGCATCCAAGATCCACCAAATACTCATACCTGTACCATTCAGTGACCCCCAACAAAACTGAACGTTTATTAAGAAGATTGATAGAAGTGTATTCCTGAATACTGAATGCTTCAACAGCATGAAGCTATAACCGTGTAATTACATGCACATTGTTTTATATGCTGTACACGTGCCACTGACTAGTCTGCTAAAAGTGGCTGCACTGTGCCAGAACATCCCAGGTACAATCTTCCTTGCTAATTTTACTGTAGATGATGTCTGTCCCAGCTATTTTGCTGTTCTTCTATTCTATGTGTCTCTAGATTTTGTTTAAAGGGATGGCCACCTTGAATTAAGCAACACATTTCTCTCAACTGACATCCATATAATACAGTCAGATTCGGCAAGAGGGATTTTACAAAGAACAGGTATTAAAGGAAGGAATCCAGGACTTATCTTCCGCACATTCAAGTCTAAAGGAAATTACAGCATACTGTAAGTTTTCCTGCCTCAGAATGCCTCACAGACTTCTAGGATCCTCTATTTCAAACTGCAAATTGCCTCTACGTCACCAATTGTGCCAACAAGTTGATCTTGAAAATATGCTTTAAAGTTAATTCAAATGTATAAGATTATCAGAGGGATTGATAAAGAGTGCCAATGCTTTTTCCCAGGTTAGAAATGGCTAATATGACAGAGCAAATCATAAGAAGATTGGAGGAAAGTATTGGGGAAGGTCAGAGGTAGGTATTCTATCACCATGTCTGGCAGCACTTCACATGCACCCACCAGGGGGGTGGTGGTAGAAGCAGATACATTAGGGCAGTGGGTCCCAACCTTTTTTATGTCTTGGCCCCATACCATTAACCAAGGGGTTCATGACCCCAGGTTAAGAATCCCTGTATTAGGCATATCTGACAGACTCTTCAAAAGGCAATTGGATGAAGGAGGGAAAACTCTGCAGATACTGGAGATCCAAAGTAACACACACAAAATGCTGGAGGAACCCATCAGGCCAGGCAGCATCTTTGGAAAAGAGTAAACTGTCAACATTTCAGGCAGAGGAGTCTACTGTTTATTCTTTTCCACAGATGCTGCCTGGCCTGCTGAGTTCCTCCAGCATTTTCTGTGTGCTGTTTGGGAAAACTCCACCATGGATGGTCCCAAGCCTGGAGGGTTGTCCATAGGGCAAGCAACCCCATCCCATAAAAACCCAGAGTTACAGAAATGTCAGCAGAAGTTCCAAAGACCTCATCCCGAGGAAAAGAAGGATACATATAAAGATGGGCTACATCTGGGGACACTTTGAAAGACCAGCCCAGTACAGAGGTCTCTGGCAAAATGCTTTTGATGAGCTATGCCCCAGTAGGGGTGATGGACTTCAGTAAGTAAGTAATACAGGAGGGAAGAGTTAGATTGATCTTGGAGTAAGTTAAAAGCTTCGCACAATATCTTGGGCTGTTATGTGACCTGTTATGTGTTATATTATTCTATGTTCTATGTTTAAGCGTGATCTGTAAAAATGTTTGCCAAGGTATCTTAACGTACCCCAATGGGTGAGCTAGATGCAGACTGTGGCAAGGCACCAATGATTGGCATGTTCTACCTTGCACTCAGTTTCACTGGGGTCAGGGCAGTTTGCAGCCATGGGTTTGATTGGATCTATGCTGTGGTTAGAGAATGAGTGTGGATGGCCATCGATGAATGATCACAACTAGTAGAAGGGAATGGATTGTTGGGAAGCAGGTAGTCATTCAGATGCTTGGGTGGGTGCAAAGCAATAACAAATAACTTTACCAGCAATTTTGGCTCTGGATGGTTAAAGGGAAAAAGATACAGGGTTGTAGCTTGAAGAGTGTTGGAGAGGGGAAGGGAAGGTGGAAAGTCCCAGAAAATGAAGGTACAGGACTTTTTCCGTGCCGTATAACTCTATATAGTCTCTATGAACTCTACTGAGTTGGTATACAGGTTATACAGGTTATACAAGTTATACAGGTATAACTTGTAAATAAGTTATACAATTGAAGCTTTATCTCAACAGCCTCTAGCAGTCTCACAACTCCGACCTCGGCAGTAAAAAAATTGGGAAGTCATCAGAATGAGGAATTTTAACTGTTAATTTAATTGGAACAAACTTAACAAGTTTGTAATTTTATTCATTAATAGATGCTCTTGCACCATTGTTAATTCACAAAGATGTCAGTAAGTTTTCTGTGAACTTTGAATTACTTAATTTATGATAAAAGCATAATAGAGAAGAACACGTCAGGGGTAGTCTGGTTTTCATGTCTGCATTTAGAATCACTGCTAGAGAAAATTATAAGATGAACATACCGACTCACAACTGAGGACTCATCAGTTTTACTCTTCATATTCATTTTCACAAGATGGTATATGATTTAAAAATATTTACATTGATATGATCTTGATTAAAACAAGCTGCCTTGAGTTTTCCTCTGGTAATTCAGCTTGCTTATACTGCAGCATTATGAAATCCAAAGGAAGACATGTTCACTCGGTGTGCCAGACTGCAGACACTACAATTAACTCTTCATTCAGAGAAAAATAATGAAATCAGCTTCATGTACAATGCTCATATAATGACTAAAATTAACATTTAGTAATATAAAGCAAACATAAGATAGTTTACTGTACTTTTTAAAAAATTGTACTAATTTTATGTAATTGACATAGTGAATGATGAAACCTAACTGTAACTCCAATTCAGAAACCAATTCCAAGTTGTCAACCTGTTAAGAATATTTATTCCAAATTTATGTGGCAAATGCAAGATGGTATTCAAACAGAGTTTTAAACATAAGCCTGCAGCATTTCCCGCTGAGCTTTTGATGCGATTTTCCACATGTAACATGTGTGCCCTAAAATCACGCCAAGAGAAGCCCCTTTGTTCTGTACTTTATGTTGGCAATCCTCTGCTTTAAGTTTCTTAACACAGGTAAATAAACTCATAATCCAGATGGTGCAACAGATGTGAGAGCAGCACTGTGAGATCAACAGACAGTGGGCAATGGTTTGCATTTCCCTTTTAAACGCTAACTGATATGTAATTCGGGATCTCCGGTGAAGTTAGCATCTGCTCCCTTTGGCCAGCCAAAGGTTACAGGTGTTCCTGATGTCATTTCACAGTGAGGTGTGGGCCTGGCCTGCAAGAGAGGTGTCCTGGCTCTAATCTATGCCTACCACCTACCAGTTTTATCATGCTGGGCCTCCATTTGCTGTATCTTTTCTGTAAGCTCTTGCTCACGGTGTTTAGATTGAAAGGCCAGGGACTTGACATCATCACTGTGACTACGGAGGAGACTATCCTTTTCCATCCTGAAAGAGGCAACAAGGTCAAAAGTAAAGGGCAAAAAAAATAATTCATACATTAGAAATATCTACACTTATCCTCTTTCCCATTCATTTTTAAAATATTAGCTACATTAATTCTGTGAAATCAATCAGGAACACCTGATTACAAATATCATTTGAATTTAATTTATTCCAACAAGACAAAAACAACATTTTTAAACAAAGCGTGATTAACTTAGCAACTATAATCGACACTTAATAAAAGTCAATAAATGTTCTTAAGCAGAAGCAATAAATTATTGTAATTAAAATACAAATTATGGTGCATGTTTAAGTTACTACAGCTTTAAGACATGTATGATCAATGTTTGGCTCAGTGGTAGAACACTTACTTCTTGTGTCAGATAGGTAATGGGTTCAAATCTTACCCCAGAGCACATAATCTGGGCAAACACTTCATTACTGTACTGAAAGAGTGCAGAACAGAGGTCCCATTTGCTTTCCCAGGAGTATGTGAAAGATTTTGTAATGTGTTTTGAAGGAGGGCAAGTATCTAACATCTTGGCAAATATTTATTCCCCAAATCTCATCACTTAAAAGAAGTTATGTGGTCATTACATCTTATGTGGAACCCTGCTATGCACACATTTGGCTGCCAGATTTGAGGTCATTGCATAAGCAGAGAGATGATTTTGCTCCATATTGCAATTCTGTTTTAGCCTTTTTTAGGATTTCTGTGCATTCTTCTGCAGCTGAAGATAGGCTAGTAAACAAATTTTTTTAAAAAAAAATTGCAGATGCTGGAAATCTGAAATAAAACACAAAATAAATGGAAACACTCAACAGGTTAAGCAGCATCTGTGTTAATGTTTTGTCCAAATTGGGAAAAAGGGAAAATCAAGTTGGTTTCAGGTAGCAGAGAAGATGGCAGAGGGGTCCGTAAGACAAAGGGAATATCGTTGATAAATGGAGTTTGTTACCAGCACCACAGCTTGTCTGTGCAATGTGTTGTAAATATCAAGGCTGTTGGAAATGACCAACAAGCCAGTCTATATGAATAGAATAAGGAAAAAAACGATGAGAGGCGGAAATGGCCATTTCCGATACATTCAGAAAGATAAAGTTAGAGAATTCACTACCAAGTCCTGCAACCTGCAACGTTCCCAGACAGAGGTAAGGTGTTGTTCCCCAAGCTTGCATTAGACCTTGTAACAGTGCAGGAAACCACAGATAGACAAGTCAGTGTGGGAGTGGAATGGTAAATTAAAATATCAAATAATTTATCACCATTTCTTTCCCAATATCACATTTAGGTTTATTAATTGATCACTGGGGTTCATCTGAGTGCTCTAAAGTACAACCTTTCTCCAAACTATTTCCATTTTCTATGGCAGTGGAACTCCTGCACAACAAGAATGCATTCAAATATTCTGCAACCACAAATACATGCTTATTAACAGATTTTTATATTAAGACACTCTTATCAGCCTTCTGTTGTTAAACTTCTATAAATGTTCCCATATTGGCCTTGTATTTTTATTGTTAATAGTTGAGATTCTATGATTTCAGCAGTTATTATTGTATTGACTACAGACATTATCTTTCAGATTTTAGTATGGGGTTGCTGGAAGTATGTTAGTATTTCAGTTGCTTCTAAATAACATACTGTTTTAAGTTCAAAGTAAATTTATTATCAAAGTATATAAATGTCACCCTGAGATTTGTTTAACAATCCTGTTATATGTATGTGAGGCTGTTCTCTATACAAGGTTGCTGAATATGATTGATAACTAGCAGCTAGATGTACACAATGATGATGATTTTGAAGACTCCACGATTCAGATGATCTTTCTGAAATCCCCATCAATTGAACCAAGCAAGTAAACAGGATTTTTTGCCATAAATATTTAAGTACACAACTATATCAGCCTCCACAGAATTAACTTCTCAGGTCAATGGGTTTTCATCAGAAATGGAAAAGAGAGCATTGACTCAATTTTTAAGCCATAAAAGAGGTACAGGAAACAAAAACGAAACAAAGGCAAAGGTCTGAGATGGAATGGAAGTCAGGAGATTAAATTACAAAAGCAACGATAGTGCAGAACAAAATGAAATGCAATGAAATAACAAATGGAGCAAGAAGGAGAGAAAATAGGAATAGCAGAATTTATAGTTGAAATTGTTGAACACAGAATGGAACTAAAATGATAAAACTTGCTTTGTTTGTAACTTTATCCAGTTCTGATTAGACACTGCTTCTCCCTCTATGGAATAATGTATAACAAAGATTTTAGAAATAAGATGCTGCACAGAAAATAAATGCATAGCATTCATTCTACTTAGTTGTGTTAAATCAATGTTCTTTGAAAGTAGAATACAAACCAACATCCTTTACTGTGTACGCCATGCGTTAATGAAAAATATCCAAACAGCAGGCAGAACTTGCTACAGCACTAAATAGTTCAGAGACCTAATTTAAACAATTTTACTTTTGTTAATTTGACTGTAATTTTTTACATGGTGCTCAACACATTAATCATCTGCTTCTTATGCAGAAACAACCTTAATCTAACTAAACCCTTCTATATGTTTCTGTGATGCGAAGCACTTAAACCTCCTACCCCACGGGTGGCTTTGATTGTTGTGTTATTTACCCTCCTCTGTGCATATATTTAGCCATCTATCCCATAGCCTTTCCTTCTTTCTCTTCCTCTAACTAAACTGGCTCTGGCTCCCTCCATCTGGTTCCCCTTCCGTCAGCAGTCCCGCACCTGTTCACACCTCCTCTCCTGTTGGATTCCACTAAAGATTTCCTCCTCTGCCAGGGCTATTCTGGCACACACAATCTTTTTGTCATTCAATCCATCTGTCAGAAGTGAACTTTGTTTACCACAAGCTACTTCTTGCTTGTTGAAGTAGTAAAGCTCCTCAAGGTCACTGGAAAATGCACTATCTTTTGGTCAATTTACATTCAAATCTGTTAGCCAAACAGAACAAAGTGCTACGCTAGGACATATTTGCAAAATTAACCAAGTGACAACAATCTTTTGAAGCCTCTGCAACAGACAGAAACAGATTTTTTTTCGGGTTATCTAAAGCAGAGATCGATATTTTAAACAAAATGAGCTAGATGATTTTGGCAGCATAGATTTATTTATTAACACAAAAGTAATTCAGAACTCAAAGAATAGAAGATCACCATTTAAGGTGAATTCTATCATGCATCACGTCCTAATCGTTCCTTATTTAGTACTCACATTTACAAGGTTCAGCATCAGGAATCCTGAGTGTGCACAGGGTGGGGTCCAGTAGGAGCACAGGGAACCCACTTACCCCGAACACTAATCATTAAGCATGTTACGAGCGCATGTGTACGAGCATAATGTGAATGCCTAATGTGCCCCTCCAAAAGCGGTCAAATTTAACTTTCCTTGCATGCCCCAGGGCAGCCATTAAGCCATCTGACAGACATAGACTTTACAGACGAGAAGTGTAAAGATGCATAAAGGTTGCCGTGCACTGAACATCTGCAGTGCAAGCTTGATGTGCAATTCGAACAGCACATACCCAATGGCTCTTGGCATGATATGATATTTATATGAGTTATCATGACTGCTTAACACGAGTGAAGTAGTTATGAGTTACAGTTGCTGGTTTACCAGCTGAATGAGTATCATATCACATTGACATCACTCTTTAAATCATGCTTTATTCTGTTTCATTTTCAGAGCAATGTTTTAATTTAATTGTATTTTGTTACTTCTGAAGAAGATTTAGTTTCAAGACGATTGAACTGCTTCAGCATGCAGATACAATATTTAAATGTACTTATTTTAAGTCAGCATATGGATTTTCCAAGAAGTTGATTTGCGCTGGCACTTGGGCCTGTGGTTGTACGTTGTCAGCGTGGCCTTTAGGGAACAGAAGCTGTTGCAAATACTAGATTTTCAGAGTGCAGGTTAAAAGCAGTGAATATGTTGCCTGTCACAGTGGAAGACTTTTCCACTTCCACTATCTTACATTAAATATGACACATAAAGATTTGAAGAACCAGTCTTTCCATCTTAGCCCAATATTATAACAAGCTCTGAACTTCCACAGAATATCCTTGAATAAACCAGGGGCAAGGATTCCATTTTGCATGTTACACATCCTATGAGCTCTCTCAGTTATGATACAGATTTATGCAGAATTGTGGGGCATTTTAGGCCATCATACACAGAGGAAACAAGCTTAATGCTTAATTTCACATAGAGCACATACTGTCACAGGAGAAACAAAAATAACAATTGAGACTATTTTCAAAGATAGAACTTTGTGATGACCAACTGCAACACCCCCCAGTGGAATGGTCTTCAATTATTCCTGAAGTGCAAAACAATTACAATTGTTCTGACACCTCTGTGTGAAAAATGCTTTTGACAATTTGTAGATGCAGATTTTTTTACTTTATCTATCTGTGAGCGAATGTCAAGCAGTCAATTTTGCATCACTCAATTACAATTTTACAAATATGATTTGCAGTTTTTTTGTGGTGGCTGTAGAACTATGTTGGCGTGTTGACTACTACACTGATCTGTCAAACCTCATACTGCAATCTCATGGCTTATCAATTAGTTAGCGAGTTTAGAATACATCTCTATGACAGTGATCCAGTAAGCTAAAATCCAGGAAGAGTGCACTGATATATCTTGTTTTAGTAAGACAGCATCAAACTCAGCATTTCATTTTCCCCTTGAGCAGATTTCATTATCTATTTGATCGAAGAATTTATTTTGCAATATGCAGCACAATAAGCAACCATTCTTTTAGTTTTATTAAAAATATTCTGTAAAATGGTAACACTATACATTTTACATGTTTTCAGCATTTCTTTATCCTGAGCTCTTCTTTTAATTAAAAGGGGTTGGTTAATGCCGGCTTCATCTATCCAGTTAATTTTCCCTTCAGGGTAAAGAATCAGATTATTCATTAACTCTCACAGCAATAGACAAAATCTCTCCACACTGCTTGCTCCACTCTGCACTTCTATTTCTGCACCCCCCCCCATCACTTCACAATACGCTCTCTTAATTGTACCTTACATAGATTAAATACTGTAATAATCAGTCAAAAATCAGCACATTCTCTTTTCTTCTAAACTCTATCTTTAAATTTTATACAAATGCTGAGAAAACAATATCCTTCTTTATTTACCCACCTCCTGATCTTTGGAAAATTAATTAAAAATATGAAAGAATGAAAGAGTTTTACCACAGAAACATGTTGCTACAAATGTGTGAATACTCAAAGGGTTAGTTCTGTAATTAACAGCTACTGATGATTTTAAGTTTTATGTGGGAATAACTTAACAGTGGGTTACTGATGTCAAGGCTATTTCTCTTTTTTTTGGATTTGGAATGAAAATAACTATCACTGAAGACAATGCAAGGTCTTATCCAAGGCCACCAGGCACACCACTGCAAACATCACTCCCCTCTGTAGTCACCCAGCAGAGCCCATCTCTGTGGTCAGTCCTCCCAGCTGCCCTATCTGTTACTGTCTGATTAGTTCTGCTAAGCAGCCCCTCCCCTGCCATCTTTGCTTGCCATCTGTTATAAACAACATGGCTATTGCCCAGCAATGCATGCTGCCCTCCTACCTGGCATCCAGCTATTTGCCTTACCCTAAAGAGCTAACACAGGTTCTTGCTGCTGGCACAATCAGGATTTCATTACTACTACTTTGACAAGTGCAGGGTTGTTTGTAATTTCTCTTTTATCCCTGTTCTGATTGTACAACCACCTCCCACTGACTATGTTTGCTGCATTTTGTTGCACACAGATTTTACTCTCCACATTAATCTCCCTCTGGCATATTATTGCATCTGTTCCCTTTTTTTTTATTAATTTTCAAATTCCCACCCTTTTCAGCAAAAAGAGATGCATCATTCCTCTTCCACGATTAGATAATTATAATTCAGAAATAACAATTTCCCCCACAAAATTAAATAAGAAATATGTGTCAATTTACTGAATGAAGTAACTATGCTTTTTGTGCATTGCATCTTCCTAGATTCAAACACATCATAGTCAAAGCTATGCAACAATCTGTTGTGTATATTGCACCCAAAGAAATGTTTAATTAGTTCAGTTAAAAAGAATGCCAATAATACCAGCATATCTTTGTTTCAAGCTCAAAGAAAATTTCTGTGCCTTTGTGAGTGTGTGCTTAAATAAAGCATGGGATAAATCCGTTAAATGAAAATTTCTTCACTGATAGGCAATATAAAAAATTAATTAAAATCTTAGGTAAATATAACAATTTGCATTTATACATCATTTTCAATCCAGCAAAATATATTGATGAGCAATACAAATGCAAAATATTCCTGACTCTTTGCAATGGAAGCCAAAAGCACGGTGAGAGGTAGGTTTTCAATGTACTCTTAAAGACACAGATGTGGAGAGTTTTGGAAGGGAATTCGTGAGCAAAGGGCAAGGTGACTGAAAGCATGCTTTTCATGGTGTTGATTAAATTGAGCCTGTACAAATGTCCACAAGAATGTCAAAATCTCAAACATTTTATAATGCTCTAGTATCAATTGTTTGGTGACAATAAAGTATTTGTATTTGATTTTGCTGGACCAGAAGCCAATTCAGGTCAGTCAGCAGAGGAGTGATGTGTGATCACATTAAATAAGTTGAAATACAGTCAGCAGAGTTCAGGATAGCTTAGATTTATGTGTATGGAAACAGGGAGGCCAATCTGGAGAGGAATTAAATGGTTGTCTAATAGTATCAATGTGAGAGAACAGATAGACGATCTACAGATTTGTAACATTGGAAGATGCCGCAGTTGCAAATATGCAGTTTTGGACAATTAAATGTGAGGTTGGAAGCTAACCTTAGGGTAAGCGCAACAGTAAGACTATGATTATCAGGTCCAAGTTCATCCAAGTGTCAGGTTGAGTTAATAGCCTCAGTCTTCCTATCCACCTTAGCTTTCTCTTACCATTCCCACCCTCATGGAACCAAGTCCCCATGGGATATCAAGAAATGTCTGACAGCCTTAATACAATAAAGACAGCATCCCAACTGTAATATAGAAGATGTGCTGTACTTTAAACCAAGCTGCCCAAATATAGCTACAACAATAGCATCTCCCCAAGAACGTGTAAAGTTGCATTGGCACTGGAATGTGTGGTGATACTTGAGGGCTGCCCTCAGCACATCCTTGTGTGTGTGTGTTGGTTGTTAACTCAAGTTATGTATTTCACTGTATGTTTCTATTTTCATCTGAGAAATACATCAGAATCAGAATCTAGAGTTTTGCTAGGAACACTTGACTCCAGACCTCATTGTACCCTTGATCCAAACTGAGGTGAAGTGAGAGTGACAGCAAGGCAGCATTTCAAAGTTCAAAATACTCTGAGAATCCTTTTCTTGCGGACATGTTCGTAAATCCAAGAAGCAGAATAGAATCAATAAAAGTGCACCCAAGAGGATGGACAAACAATCAACGTTCAAATGACAACAAACTGTGCAAATACAAAAGAAAAATAAAAGGTAACAATAGTAAATAAATAAGTAATAAATATCAAGAACATGAGATGAAGAACAGTTCAATAACGGGGTGAGCGAAGTTTTCCCCGCTTTTTCATGAGCTTGATGGTTGAGGGGTAATAACTGTTCCTGAACCTCGTGGTGTGGGATCTGTGGCTCCTGGACCTTCTTCCTGATGGCAACAGTGACAAGAGAGCATGGCTTGGGCGGTGGGAGTCTCTGAAGCTGGATGCTGCTTTCTTGTGACAGCGTTCCAAGTAGATGTGCTCAAAGGTACGGAGGGTGATGGACTGGGCTGCATCCACTACTTTTTGTAGGATTTGCTTTTAACAAAAGTAGTAATTCTCTACACTCATTTAACATGCTCTAGATCTGTGCACTATAGATGGAAAAGCATGAAACTAAAACCAATGGGCAGCAAGGGGAACTGGTAATGACTTACTGACTTCATTGTGTTTCTTGAGCAGGTGACAAAGACAGAGCTGTCGATATTGCTAACATGCTTTTGACAAGGTCCCTCATGATAAGTTTATCCAGAGGATTAAGATGCAAGGGATCCACGTTGATTTGGTTCTTTGGATTCAGAAATGGCTTGCGCATAGAAGTCAGAGGGTAGTGGTCGACTGGTCTTATTCTAGGTGGAGGACAATACTGGGACCTCTGCTGTTTCTATCCACAGGGATCCATACTGCCACTCTGCTGATAATATATTGATAGGGAGGTTACTAAGTTTGCACAGATTTGTATGCCACTAAAGACTTCAAATTTCTACAGATGTATAGTGGAGAGCATTCTGACTGGTAGCATTGCAGCCTGGTATGGAACCTGCAATGCCCAGGACCACAAGAAGTTGCAGAGGGTTGTAGACGCAGGAAATTCCATGGGCAGATCCCTCCCTTTGCCATCGAGAACATCTTCAAGAGGAGTGCCTTATGGCAGCGGCATCCCATCATTAAAGACACTCACCATCTTGGATTTGCTCCCTTCGCATTACTAGGATCGGGGAGGAGGTAGAGCAGCCTGAAGACCCATACTCAAGGTTTTAAGAACAAGTTTTTCCTCTCCACTATCGGACTTCTGAGCAGTCTATGAAACCATGAACATGAAGAGCTGCAAAGGGAGCTGAACATTGTGCAATATATTCACTTATGGTGATTCCTTTATAGGAAGGATGTAGAGGCTTTAGAGAGGAGTGCTGAAGAGATTTACCAGGATGCTACCCGGATCAGTTAATGTGTCCTATAAGACAGATAGATACTTAATTGATTTAAGAAGCGGTTAGACAAATTAGGGTTTTCTCTGGAGCAGCAGAGTCCGAGAAGTGTATAAGATTATGAGGGGCAAAGATAGAAGAGACAGTCAGCATCTTTTTATCCCAAAGGTCAAAATGTCAAATAATAGACAACATGCATTTAAGAGTTTAAAGTTGCTGTGTGGGCCAGGTTTGCTTTACAGAGGGAATGGTGCCTGCCCAGAATGCATTTCATGGGGTGGAGCAGATATGATAGAGCTATTTAAGAGGCTCTTAGATAGACACATGAATATGCAAAAAATGAAGGGATACCGACCATTTGCAGGTAGAAGGGATTTTATTAGTACAATATACTGGGCTGAAGGGCCTGTTCCTGCACTACATTTTATGTTCCATGTTCTATGAACACTGGAGTCATACCTCACACAAAGTGAGATTATCGTTAGATGTTCCTAAATGGACATTGAACCTGTGAATACCACCTCACTTATATATTATTTCTGTTCTTTGCACGATTTTTAATCTATTCAGTATACGTATACTGTAATTGATTTACTTATTTATTATTTTTTTTCCTTCTTTTTCTATTTCATGTATTGTATTGAACTGCTGTTGCTAAGTTAACAACACTTGTTAGTGATAATAAGCCTGATTGTGATTCTGATGATAGGTGAGTCCTGGGCTCAGTTAACAGTGCAGCCCCTCGGCCAATGAAGCAATTCAAGACTGCATGCAGCAAGACCCAGATATAATTTAGGCTGGGATTGATACCAGGCAAGTAACATATCCTCTGCAAATATGCCAAGCAATAGCTGATTTCAGCAAGAGTATTTGATCATCTATTGCTGATATTCAAATGTATTGCCATTTCAAAACATCCCGTCATGAATATCCTGGAAATCAACATTGATCAAAAGCTCCAGTGAAATAATCAAATGAATGCTGTGGTTATAAAAGTAGGTCACAGTCTGATATGTTGTGGGGAGTGACTCACACCCTAATGCCCTTTTCAATCATTTATAATCCACAAGAGTGGAATGGAAGACTCTCCAGTTGCCTGGGTGAGTGCATTTCCAACAACACTTGAGAAGGTTTGTCACCTTCAGGACAAAACTGCCCTCCTGACAGGCATCCCATCCACATCCATTCCCTTCATTAATGGCAAACTCCGTCTGCAAGTCTGTACATCTACAAAATACACTGTAGTTACTTATATTAAGTACTCTGACAACGCCTCTCAAACGTATCATCTCTGAGTCAGGCACCACACACAAAATGCTGGTGGAACGCAGCAGGCCAGGCAGCATCTATAGGGAGAAGCGCTGTTGACGTTTTGGGCCGAGACCCTTCATCAGGACTTCATCATGGTCTCCAAGTCAGGTTCAGTTTTATTAAAGGTACATTTATCACATGTACATTGGAACAGACAGTGAATCAGAATCAGGTTCAATATCACTGACATACAACTGCATCTCATGAAATACGTTGTTTTGCAGCAGCAATATGTTGCAATACATTATAAAAACTATAAGTTACAATAAGAATTATATATAAAAAATTAATTAAATAAGTAGTGCAAAAGAGAAAAAAAAAGAAAAACAATAGTGAGGTAGTATACATTGGTCATTGTCCATTCAGGAATCTAATGGTGAAGGAAAAAAAAACATTGGAGTATGTGTCTTCGGGCTCCTGTAACTCTTCACAAAAGGCATTGTTTTTTGAAGACGTCCTTGATGCTGGGAAGACTAGTGCTAATGATGCAGCTGGCTGAGTTTACAACTTTCTGCAGGTTTTCCTGATCCTGTGCAGTGGCCGCTCCATCTCAGATAGTGATGCAACCAGATGGAATGCTCTTCATGGTATATCTGTAGAAATTTATGAGATTTCTTGGTGACATACCAAATATCCACAAATTCAGAATGAAATATAGCCACTACTGTATCTTCTTTGTAATTGCATCAACATGTTGAGCCCAGGATAGACCCTGAGAGATGCTGACACTCAAGAACTTGAAACTTCTGACCCCTCGACGAGGACTGGAGTGTGTTCCCTCAGCTTCCCCTTCCTGAAGTCTACAATCAATTCCTTGGTCTTACTGATGTTGTGTGCAAGTTTGTCGTTGTGACACCAGTCAACCAGCCAATCTAGCTTACTTCTATACACATCTTTGTCACCACTTGAAATTCCGTGAACAATAGTTGTATCGTGGGCAAATTTACAAATGGCATTTGAGCTGTGCCTAGCCATCCAGATGTGGGCATACAGACAGTAGAGCAGCGGGCTAAGCATGCATCCTGGAGGTGCGCCCACACTGATTGACAGCAACGAGGAGATGTTATTTCAAATCTGCTCTGACTGTGGTCTCTCGATGAGGAAGTCAAGGATTTAGTTACAGAGTTTTGAGTTTTTTGATTACTATTGAGGGTATGATGAGGTTGGACGCTGAGCTGTAATTAATAAACTGCAGCCTGATGTAGGTATTGCTACTGTTCAGGTGATACAAGGTCAAGTGCAAATCCAGTGTGACTGCATCCACTTAGACCTACTGTGGTGATAATCAAATTGCAGTGGGTCCAAGCCCTTGTTTAGGTGGGAATTGATTCTTTCTAGTAATGGTCAACCTCTCAAAGCACTTGATCATTTGATCACATTAGATGTGAATGCAGCTGGGGGATAGCCGTCGAGGCAGTTCATTCTGCTCTTCTTGGGCACTGGTATGAATGTTGCCCTTTTGAAGAAGTCGGGATTCTCTGAATGCAGCAGTGAGAGATTGAAGATGTCCTTGAAAACTCCTGCTAGTTGGTTGGCACAAGTTTTCAGTGTCCTAACAGATACAATATCAGGGCCTGATGCCTTGCAAGTGTTCACCCTCATGAAAGCTGTTCTGATGTCAGTCTCTGAGACACAGATTACAGGGTCACCAGACGCTGCAGGGACTCACAGAGGTGAATCTGTTTAGCTCATCTGGCAGTGAAGCATCACAGCCTTTCATGATATTAGGTTTTGCCTTGAAGGAAGTAACGGCCTTAAACCCTGCCAGAGCTGATGTGCATCTAATTCCATCATTTGCGTTAACAACTAATATGTCTCAGGGACTTGTGGGGACAGTGCACAAGTGTTGCCAAGAAGGTTAAAGGCAGCAAAATACATTGCATTTCTTTCATGGATTCTGGGTTGAAATGGAACTCTCCACCCAAAAGCACTATGGTAGTACATTAAGCAGAAGCACTGTATCCTTCTCAAGGACAAGAAGGGGATGGACAATAATGAGAGAAACACACTTATCACAAAAGAGAGGAAAGAGCTATGTGAATATCATATCACTGGAAAAGCAAAAATAAAACAAAAAATGTAATATCACCTACTACCATTAAAAATTGTGAAGGCACTGAAAACATGCTAGGACATCTGTATGTGATTGATCTGCGCCCAAGTAAACCTAATGCAGGCCACACATATAAAATTTGTGCTGCTCCTTCATGATCATTACTTTAATGACAACACAATGCTAAATTCATTATTTATGGCCTTATTGCATCACCATGGGGCCCAATTTCATAAGTGGCTGGCATGAATTCCAGCCAGATAGTTATTGTAGATTAAAGGCAGCCTGCACCTCTTCAGGGGCAGGTGTTTTTAACTGGAACTGGCAGTGCTGCCCCATCCAGATCTGAAGAGTTCCTGGAAGCTATCAGTTAACATGATTTAGAGTGGACAGTCAGATTTTTTAATCATAGCATGACAGGCCTTGGTAGATGAGGTGGGGATGAAAGATCTCTTTGCACAGGGGACAAGGTAGCTTTTCTGGCAGTATTGGGAGAAGATATGAGCTTTGACTGTGACAGTACACATCCCCAAGGAAATCTGTATTTTGATACATGTGACAATAATAAACCAATGCCAATACCAATCATTAAGAGTGTTGCAAGAACATTACCTAAAAAGTATGGTCAGGGTCTGTGAGTACATCTTTAACTGTAATTTATCACCAGGTACAACTATAACATCATACATTCCTTAGTCAACCACATCACAGTTATTCAAAGTTCAAAGAAAATTTATTATCAAAGTACATATATGTCACTACATTCATCCCTGAGATTCATTTTCTTGCAGGCATACTCAATAAATCCATAATCGAATTAAAACCATAACAGAATCAATGGAAGACTGCACTATCTTGGGTGTTCAACTAGTGTGCAAAAGACAAACTGTACCAACAGCTGTGCAACAGCTCAAAAGGAAGGACCCGGCAAAGTGGTACAAATAAAAACATCATTGTTTGGATAGCAGATGTATGATGGGATGTGGGTGCAGGCCCGCTACATTTAAGAAAAGAGGTAAGCATTCCAAATGTGATGCCCTCAAATGATGTGCATGCAATAATGGTGTCCTGATATACTGGCCACTGATAAATCCTTGATGCCTTCTTCCCTTTGTTAAAGAAAAATGACATTAAATTTGATCTTTCATACTCTGTACAGGCTTGTCCTCTCTAATCTAGTAGTGTTCTGCAAACCATTAAATATTATAGACATGCCCGACATAACCCTGATAAAAATCCAGGTGTGTTGCATAAATTACAAGTCTACCAAACTGAACTTTGAATCCATTATCTTGTAATGTATTGCAAAAGCATCCCACATCTGGGAACAACACACACAAAATGCTGGTGGAACACAGCAGGCCAGGCAGCATCTATAAGGAGAGCGCTGTCGACGTTTCGGGCCGAGACCCTTCGTCAGGACTAACCGAAAGGAAAGATAGTAAGAGATTTGAAAGTAGTGGGGGGAGGGGGAAATGCGAAATGATAGAAGACCGGAGGGGGTGGGATGAAGCTAAGAGCTGGAAAGGTGATTGGCGAAAGTGATACAGAGCTGGAGAAGGGAAAGGATCATGGGACGGGAGGCCTCAGGAGAAAGAATGGTGGGGGGGAGCACCAGAGGGAGATGGAGAACAGGCAAACAACTAAATATGTCAGGGATGGGATAAGAAGGGGAGGAGGGGCATTAACGGAAGTATCTGGGAAAGTATTTTAAGGAGGCTTGAAGCTCACACACTATTGCTTCTTTCTGCTAAATCTGTCAACTTGGGAACTTTTTTTAAGATTTGTTTTCAGAGGGAATCTCCCATTTTTTAACCAAACACATGCACATTTCGTTAAACCTTACTGATCTACATCAAATAACATCCACAATCTCAACAAGGCATTTGAAAACTAATGCTTTTTTCCCCAGAAAAGAACATTTTATATTTTTAGCTATCCAAATCTTTCCAGAGATATTTGCTTTTTATTTTTAAAATGTATTACCTGTTAACTGGAGGGCAGAGTACCATTTTGAGATTTAGAGCTTCAGTATTTTTAGTAGCAAGATATAACATAATGTGTCAAAGCCTTTATTGAATAACTTAATTCACAAAGTTTTCAGTTAGATTGCCCTCTTATAGAGTCCATAATGGTTGAATGGCAAATATTCCCTTTTTTTTCTTGAAGCAAATCAAATATTTCTGAATTACATAGTACCTTCTGAGGTGGAAGGAAGTCCCAAAACAGAGGATGTATTACTTCTTAGGCAGTCCCTAAGGGTGAAAGACTACTTGTTTCCAACTCAGTTCTGTGGGTTTTGGGCTAATAGTTCCTCGGCAGAATCTGCAGACTTTTGATACGGGCAGGGCAGCTGGTATTTGATAGGACAGTGAGTGTGTTGTATGCAGGTCCTGTCTTCCTTCTGCTGACCAGTTGGTTTTGTTCCCAT
The DNA here is from genome assembly GCF_048418815.1 of Hemitrygon akajei. Taxonomy (NCBI): domain Eukaryota; kingdom Metazoa; phylum Chordata; class Chondrichthyes; order Myliobatiformes; family Dasyatidae; genus Hemitrygon; species Hemitrygon akajei. The sequence goes on from NC_133130.1 coordinate 22,381,930, forward strand.
CAAAGAGACTTGCATTTGGTCCATTCTCAAATGGTCCACTAAGCAATCATAAGGGAGGGCTCCCCACGAATCAAGAGGGAATATTATTTTTTTGAGGCTTTGAGGACATCCCTAAAGCATTTCTTTTGGCATCCTGGAAATCTCTGAGAGCAGAATACTTCTGACTAGTTAATACTCAAATGACATCTAGCAATATGGTGAAACCTTCTTAAATGTAACTGTCTTGAACCTAATCAATGCTCCTTTTTTTCATTGTAATTCTCAAACTAACCTACAAGCTCTACATTGGAACAAAAAAACTATTCAAATTTCATCAGATCCATTCCACAAGAAAGATATTCCCAATATTAGTTACTAGTTTTGTAATATGTAGGCAATCATGATGCGAACATAATTTGAACATAGACATTAGGACGGGCCCTACACTGACATCTGGAAGATTATCTGCTTCTAACAACCTGCTTCAACAAAACAAAGCACTGCCTCCAACAATCAAGATCCACGAGTTGACCCCAGAAAACATGGAATTCCCTCCACTTCTTGCAGCGAGCCCTCAGGAATGGAGGAATTCAAAGACGTAATTTACCATTAGATCATGTAATTCACCATTGTCTCTAGAACACCAACAAAGCTTTCAACCAACTGGGTAAACCTACTAAAGGGTTGTCTGCATTCCCAAGATACTACCTACATTGGCACATATCCTCCATATTTATTGGAAGGAATAGAGAGCTAACCATCAAGGTCCTCTTCCAAGACAACATCTTCACTCACCACAACGCTAAACTGATCATTGAATACAACGCAAACACGAGGAAATCTGCAGATGCTGGAAATTCAAACAACAACACACACAAAATGCTGGTAGAACACAGCAGGCTAGGCAGCATCTATAGGGAGAAGCGCTGTCGACGTTTCAGGCCGAGACCCTTCGTCAGGACCTATGGACTCTCTTTCCAGGACTCTACAACTCATGTTCTCAGCATTATTTACTTATTTATTAATTTATTATGACTTGTTTCTTTTTGTATTTGCCCAGTTTATGTGTAGTTTTTTTTAATTGATTCTATTGTAGTTATTTTTTCTACTTTAAATGTCTACAAGAAAATATATCTCAGTGTAGTATTTGGTGACATATATGTACTTTGATAATAAATTTACTGAGAACTTTTGAATTTCTAACTTTATCCAACATCAGGCTCTAGTCACATTTAACGAGCTGTGCAGGGCTACTTACATCACCTACAAACTAGAATCCTGAAGACTCTATCCTAAGCTCCATTATGACTAGAGATTTCCAAAAAGACATGAAAACTGTTTCAAATCCTGCTCAAAGTCGACTTGTAAAAATCCTCCTCCTTCGCTCCAAGGAGAAAAGTCCGAGTTCACTCAACCTATTCTCATAAGGCATGCTCCCCAATCCAGGCAACATCCTTGTAAATCTCCTCTGCGCCCTTTCTACGGCTTCTACATCCTTCCTGTAGTGAGGCGGCCAGAACTGAGCACAGTACTCCAAGTGGGGTCTGACCAGTCCTATGTAGCTGCAACATTACTTCTCAGCTCCTAAATTCAATTGCACGGTTGATGAAGGCCAATACACCATACGTTTTCTTAACCACAGAGTCAACCTGCGCAGCTGCTTTGAGCAACCTATGGACTCGGACCCCAAGATCCCTCTGATCCTCCACACTGCCAAGAGTCTTACCATTAATACTATATTCTGCCATCATATTTGACCTACCAAAATGAACCACTTCACACTTATCTGCATTGAACTCCATCTGCTACTTCTCAGTCCAGTTTTGCATCCTATCAATGTCCCGCTGTAACCTCTGACAGCCTCCACACAATCCACAACACCCCCAACCTTTGTGTCATCAGAAAACTTACTAACCCATCCCTCCATTTCCTCATCCAGGTCATTTATAAAAATCACAAAAAGTAAGGGTCCCAGAACAGATCCCTGAGGCACTCCACTGGTCACCGACTCCCATTCAAAATATGACCCGTCTACAACCACTCTTTGCCTTCCGTGGGCAAGCCAGTTCTGGATCCACAATGCAACGTCCCCTTGGATCCCGTGCCTCTTTACTTTCTCAATAAGCCTTGCATGGGGTACCTTATCAAATGCCTTGCTGAAATCCATATACACTACATCTACTGCTCTTCCTTCATCAATGTGTTTACTCACATCCTCAAAAAATTCAATCAGGCTTGTAAGGCATGACCTGCCTTGACAAAGCCATGCTGACTATTCCTAATCATATTATACCTCTCCAAATGTTCATAAATCCTGCCTCTCAGGATCTTCTCCATCAACTTACCAATGGTAAGACTCACTGGTCTATAACTTCCTGTGCTATCTCTACTCCCTTTCTTGAATAAAACAACAACACCCTCAACCCTCCAATCCTCCGGAACCTCTCCCATCCCCATTGATAATGCACAGATCATCGCCAGAGGCTCAGCAATCACCTCCCTCATCTCCCACAGTAGCCTGGGGTACATTTTGTCCGGTCCTGGCGACTTATCCAACATTGATGCTTTCCAAAAGCTCCAGCACATCCTCTTTCTTAATACCTGCATGCTCAAGCTTTTCAGTCCGCTGCAACTCATCACTACAATCACTAAGATCCTTTTCCACAGTGAATACTGAAGTATTCATTAAGTACCTCTGCTATTTCCTCTGGTTCCATACACACTTTTCCACTGTCATCATTTGATAGGTACTATTCTTTCTCATCTTATCCTCTTGCTCTTCACGTACTTGCAGAATGCCTTGGGGTTTTCCTTAATCCTGCCCACCAGGGCCTTCTCATGGCCCCTTCTGGCTCTCCTAATTTCCTTCTTAAGCTCCTTCCTATTAGCCTTATAATCTTCTAGATCTCTAACATTACCTAGCTCTCTGAACCTTTTGTAAGCTTTTCTTTTGTTCTCGACTAGATTTATTACAGCCTTTGTACACCATGGTTTCTGTACCCTAACTTCCCTGTCTCATTGGAATGTACCTATACAGAACTCCACACAAATATCCCCTGAATATTTGCCACATTTCTTCTGTACTTTTCCCTGAGAACATCTGTTTCCAATTTAAGCCTCCAATTTCCTGCCTGATAGCCTCATGATTCCCCTTACTCCAATTAAATGCTTTTCTAACTTGTCTGTTCCCATCTCTCTTCAATGATATTGCAAAGGAGATTGAATTATGATCACTGTCTCCAAAAAGCTCTCCCACTGAGAGATCCGACAGCTGACCAGGTTTATTTCCCAATACCAAATCAAGTACAGCCTCTTCTCTTGTAGGCTTATCTACATACTGTGTCATGAAACCTTCCTAAACACACCTAACAAACTCCACCCCATCTAAACCCTTCGCTCTAGGGAGATGCCAATCAATTTTTGGGAAATTAAAACCTCCCATCACAACAACTCTTATTATTACACCTTTCCAGGATCTGTTTCCCTATCTGCTCCTTGATATCCCTGTTACTATTGGGCAGCTTATAAAAACACCCAGTAAAGTTATTGACCCCTTCCTGTTCCTAACCTCCACCCACAGAGACTCCATAGACAATCCCTCCATGGCATCCACCTTTTCTAAAGTCGTGACACTATCTCTGATCAAGTGCTACACCCCCACCTCTTTTGTCTCCCTCCCTGTCTTTTCTGAGACATCTAAAACCCGGCACTTGAAGTAATCAGTCCTGTCCCTGAGCTATCCAAGTCTCTGTAATGGCCACAACATCATATCTCCAAGTACTGATCAATGCTCTAAGCTCATCTGCTTTGTTCACAACACTCCTTGCTTTAAAATAGACACATCTTAAGCCTTCCGTCTGAGCGCTACCCTTCTCTATCACCTGCCTATCCTCCCTCACACACTGTCTACAAGCTTTCTCTATTTGTGAGCTAACCTCCTCTTCCCCAGTCTCTTCAGTTCGGTTTCCACCCCTCCAACAATTCTAGTTTAAACTCTCCCAGTAGCCTGAGCAAACCTCCCCGCCAGGATATTGGTCCCCCTGGGATTCAAGTGCAACCTGTCCTTTTTGTACAGTTCACACCTGCCCCAAAAGAGGTCCCAATGATCCAGAAATCTGAATCCCTGCCCCCACTCCAATCCCTCAGCCACGCATTTATCCTCCACCTCATTCCATTCCTATTCTCACTGTCGCGTGGCACAGGCAGTAATCCCAAGATTACTACCTTTGCGGTCCTGCTTTTCAACTTCCTTCAAAACTCCCTGTAGTCCTTTTTCAGGACCTCTTCCCTTTCCCTACCTAAGTCATTGGTACCAATATGTACCTGACTCTTCCCCTTCCCCTCCTGACTGTGACCCACTTGTCTGTCTCCCGTGGCCCTGGTGTGACCACCTGCCTGTAACTCCTCTCTATCACCTTCTCGCTCTCCCTGACTCTAGGCGAAGGTCATCAAGCAGCATCTCCAGTTCCCTAACTCTGTCCCTTAGGAGCTGCAGCTCGACACACCTGGTGCAGGTATGGCCATCTGGGAGGCTCCCCACATCTGACACTGAGCTCAGAAAACTGGCCTCACACACATACTTCCTACCTCGCCTCGTCCCGTTACCGCCTAAGCCCATTGATCCAAAGCCCTACCGCTCTGCTGTCTCTCACTCCACTGCCCGCTGGATATGGCTGCCTTCTTTTTAAACCTTTCGCGCTCTAGTGGCTGACGTCACGCGCCTGCGCAGTCTCGCCTCTCTTTAACCCGAGTAGTAAAAAAACACTCCCTTCGATCTGAAAAATCAGCAGTTCACTCACAGCCTTCTTGCTCCGATGGGTCTGGTGGTCCTGGCGTGGATGCTACTTAGCTTCCTCCAGATGGGAGTGGGACAAACCGTCCATGAGCAGGGTGGGTGGGATCCTTTAAGATGTTACTGGCCCTTTTCCATCTTGCTGTGATAGTGAGTCGACTGATGTCAGTGATGCACTGGACGGTTTTGAATATACATTGTAGAGCCTCCCTGTCTGCCACAGCTCAGTTTCCATACCAAGCAGTGATGCAGCTGGTTCAGACTGAAGGTCTCTATTCGAGCACCAAAGGTCTTTATCGCTGGAGCACATGGTGGCTAGGTAGCAGTAAAAAATGTACCTATCCAGATACTTCATTAATTACCTCATAGAGCATTGCCTGACCTATCTGTGCCAGAGTCTACACATTCTGTATTGCACTCCAGGCCAGAAATGGATGTAAGATATCTGCAACTTGAGGCACCGCCTAAGATAAAGAAGAATCTGCATAACTTTAACACGAGGACATCTGCAGATGCTGGAAATTCAAGCAACGCATATAGAATGCTGGCAACCTGAGTGTGGCTTCATTTTCTCTACAGTCAAGATTAAGCCACGCTCAGGTTGGAGGAACAACACCTTGTATTCCGTCTAGGTAGCCTCCAACCTGATGGCATGAACATTGATTTCTCTACCTTCTGTTAATGCACCCCTCCCCTTCTTACCCCATCTCTTTTTTATTTATTATTCCCCCTTTTTCTCTTTTCTCTCTCTCTGCCCCTCTCACTATCACTCATTGCCTGCTCTCCATCTCCTTCTGGTGTTCCCCTCCTCCTTTCTTTCTCCCTAGGCCTCCCATCCCATGATCCTCTCCCTCTCCAGTGGTATATCCCTTTTGCCAATCAACTTTCCAGCTCTCAGCTTCATCCTTCCCTCTCCTATCTTCTCCTATCATTTCGGATCTCCGCCTGCCACTTTAAATCTCTTATTATCTCTTCTTTCAGTTAGTCCTGATGAAGGGTCTAGGCCCAAAACGTCGACTGTACTTCTTCCTTTAGATCCGCATAACTTTGACAAGTTGTAATATTACTGCAGTAGCAGATTGTATATAACATATGATAAGTTTCTTTTATACATAAGCTGGGTACTGGAAGAGCGACCTAAATGGACCCTTCCCCCAGGCTGTATGCAGATAATTTAACAAGTTGCCCAGTATCTCTGCTTTAATGACAGGCTTATTATTTTATATCGGCACAAGATCATCATGGCCATTCACAGAGCAAGCACATATTCTGATGTTCCATTAAAGGTATACACTAGCCCTGGGAAGTGATATGGTTCTTCCAAAGGTCCAATTATCCAATCTGTTGCTCTTAAACAAAATGCAGGAATCTTGTTTTCACATTGGCATTTTGGATAAACTATATAGTATAGAAGATGATTTAGTCCATTATGTTCAGGCTGGTTCATACTGAAGGGAATGTAACTTAGCAAACTCCTCTGTTCTCCCTCCTATTTTATCAGAACTGGCACATGAAACAAATAATAGTAATGATTGCTGTACTAACTAAAATATATACGCAAGGTATAGTGAGAAAAGTGAAAATTAAATAACCAGGTATATAGTGACTAACTCCCATGATGGGGAAGAGAGTGTACTTCAGGGAGGAAGTTCAAATCATCCTGCATTAGTTTAAAGAGTGAATCACATGTCACGAGGGGTGATTGATAAGTTCGTGGCCTAAGGTAGAAGGAGTCAATCTTAGAAAACCTAGTACATTTATTTTTCAACATAGTCCCCTCCTACATTTACACACTTAGTCCAGTGGTCATGGACAGATCTTGGACCTCCAGAAAGTGTCCACACTCATTTCCTTCTACCTTAGGCCACAAACTTATCAATCACCCCGATGTTATTAACTTCAAACTTTCTGCATAATCACTCAGAGTTGAAATGCACGTGCATGTAACGAGAGCTGTATAACTCATCTCCTTCTACCTTAGGCCACGAACTTATCAATCACCCCCGCTGTGGACAATTTCTGGAGGTCCAAGATCCATATGCTCCACGACCGCTGGACTAAGTGTGTAAATGAGACTATGTGTAAGGAGACTATGTTGAAAAAAAAATGTGCTCGGTTTTCTAAAGTTGACTCCTACTACCTTAGGCCACGAGCTTATCAATCACCCCTCATAAGAAATTGGTAATAGACCTTCTCAAAGAAAAAAATCTCTATTCAGATATAAAGACAACAAAAATAAAAAATGATTATCATAACTATCATAAAGACTATTCATGGAATTTACAAACCAACAACCTAAATGCTTTCTTTCTACTTTTTAGTTTTCATTTGGAGCCAAAGATGGCTCACTTCCAATCCAGTTTGTGGGTTGAGACCAGAAGACATAGGAGCAGAATTAGGCTATTCAGCCCATTGAGTCTGCTCCACCATTCCATCATGGTTGATCCCGGATTCCAGTCCACCCCATACACCTGCCTTCTCGCCATATCTTTTGATGCCCTAACCCATATATGTCAAACTCAAGGCCCGCGGGCCAAATCCGGCCCGTGGTGGAATTATCTTTGGCCCGCGAGATAATATCTAATTACTATTAAAGCTGGCCCCAGTAATCGAAGCGCCTATGGCGTATGATATGGCTAATGCTGAGTTTATTCAGGTACCAGGTTTTCAGGGTTTTTAGTGTTTATTCGGCAGTCTTCTTCATAAGAAACAGAATTTGTAAAGTGAAACACTTTGTAGTTATAGCAGAGACTGAGACACATGAGAGCAGGCTGAAAAAACGGAGGCAACGAAAGCTGCGTTCGCATGCGTCCGACTGATCCAGCCCGCATGAAGCTGCATTTTGCTCAATCCGGCCCGTGACCTAAAATGAGTTTGACACCCCTGCCCTAACCAATCAGGAAACTATCAACTTCTGCCTTAAATATACCCATAGATTTGACTCTGCTGCAGTCTGTGGCAGAGCATTCCACAGATTCACTACTGTGGCTAAAAAAAACTCTGTTCTAAAAGGTCACCCCTCAATTTTGAGGCTGTGCCCTCTGGTTCTGGATATCCCACCATTGAAAAATCCTCTCTCCCCCCCCGCCCCCAGGTAGTCCTTTCAACATTCCATAGATTTCAATGAGATCCCCCTGCATACTTCTAAATTCCAGTGAGTACAGGCCCAAAGCGGCCAAATGCTCCTCATATGTTAACCCCTTCATTCCCAGAATCATCCTTGTGAACCTCCTCTGGACTCTCTCCAATGACAACACTTCCTTTCTGAGATATGGGGCCTGAAACTTTTGACAATACTCTAAGACTATAAGACTAGTGTCTTATAAATCCTCAGCATTATCTCCTTGCCTTATTTTCTATTCTCCTTGAAATAAATGCAAACATTGCATTTGCCTTCTTTACCAGAGAGTCAAACTGTAAGTTAACTTCCTGTGAGTCTTGCACAAGGACTCCTAAGTCCCTCTGCACCTCTGATGTTTGAACCTTCTCCCCATTTAGATAATAGTCCGCACTGTTGTTTCTTTTACCAAAATGCATTATCATACATTTCCCAACACTGTATTCCATCTGCTACTTTTTTGCCCATTCTTTCAAATTGTCTAAGTCCTACTGCAATCGCATTGTTTCCTAAGTGTCTGATGAGGTTGATGTGGGATCTACAGAGATTGTCACAGCTGGGCATGCTTATTTGGCTTGTAGGGTAGGTGGTATAGGAGGTGATAGGCTCCTTCATTGTTTATGTTAGGCTTCTACTGTTCCTGATACAAAGAATTGAGGTTCTCAGTGACAACCTGGATTTTGTCAGCCTTTTTTGAGTAGTAATGGGGCAGAGACTACCAGGACTTGGTGGGGATGTCACCACTTCAAGAAAGTTTTGAGAACATTCTTGTGATCCTTCAGAATAGGGTGTCTAAATAGGAACCTGGCATGGGATGTAATTAATCTGGCATGAGTGTAATCAAAGACCATTGATAGAGATGTTGGTTGAGAAGAGGATATTGTCAATCAATTAAGTTTTCTGCCAATGGATTGGTCCTTCATGCTATTTTTTTAAGTTATGCAGTTTCTTCTACCCCTTCAGCTAGACTCATGGACCAATGAATACTAGTTAAATCCTATCATTACAGAGAACCCTATATGGTATTTGCCTAGTCTCAGAAATTTGAGTTAGAATTAAATGTTAAGTAAAGAAGAAACCAGTAGGTTAACCAGGGAATAATCCCAACAGCTTTCCTGGACTAGAAGGCATTTGAGAACATGCCTGAAGTTCATGCTGATCTTTGATCTATCAGAATCACATTTAATATCACAGGCATATTTCGTGAAATTTGTCTTTGTTGCCAGTTCATTAAGATACATAATAACACAGGGAAAAAATCATGAATTACAGTATACATATTAAATAGTAAAATTAAAAAGTAGGGCAAAAATAGAAAAAAGTAGTGAGGTAGTGCTTACTTTTCACCAGCTTGAGCAAGTAAAAAGTAACAATTTGAAATCTCAATCAGCAGTTATTGGCATACATATATAATAGCATTTCTGCTACAAGCACTGCTCTCAGGACGCAATGAAGCACACAGTTGGATGAGTGTCCAATTACATGGTTTTCTGTTGCTTGCTCTGCAACTTTTTGATTTTAAGATATTTAGTTCTTGCCATGCATTTTCTTAATTTGGAAAATGTATGAACATTCTTGCATCATTGCTGGGTTTAAATCCTGGAATTTTCTTTCCAATGCAACCCATTACTAGAAGAACTGCAAAGTGGTTAATCACTATCTTTTCAAGGGCAATTACGGATGGAAATAAAATGCTGGTCTTGCCAATGAAATGGGATCCCCAACAATGAATAGATAAAAGAAAGTTTACACTCAAGCAATAGCAATATTTTAGATCATGACCATGTCATAGGATCAGAATTAAGCCATTTAGCCCATCAAGTCTGATCCACCATTCTGCATTGACTATTATTCTACTATTCCCCTCAACTCCATTCTCCATTTTGATTATAAAAGATAACTCCATTTCAAACTTATTTTTAAAAAGTCGCCTCCAGTCTTTGCTCACATCAAGGTAACATTCTGGGTATAGTTTTAAATCTGATGTTAATTAGTCAGAAGCTTTCACCTTCTCCCATTAATCTTCCCTCCAGAATAAACATAAAAATTTTCCTCATAATCAATGTTTTTACCTCTGGTTATACCTATTTCTCCTCTGTACGGCCTTTGTACTGACCTGTGACCACCAGAGTGCTCAAAGTATTCCACATGAGGACGCATGAACATATATTAAAGCTTCATCATAACCACTGAGGCCACTGCTATCCAGATTCCATTTGCTCTTCATTTTGAAAGTGCTGCGACACTTGTTGCTTTAGATGCTTCTCTAAACCTTCTTGTATTAATTCTAATGCCATTATTGCACATATTCTTCCTCTCACTTGTAGGATTTAATTAGAGATTTCATTTCTTTTGTCCATCCGGAGGATTCATTTAAATTTTGTTGAACACTTTCCAGTTCACTTGGGAAGGATATTATGTGGAGCTTTGGGACTTTGGAAGTTGAGAAAGAAGCAGAAATGAACAGACACCCAACCTTTAAATTACACATGCACCCAAGACAAATAAGTGTGTCTGTACACACAGACTTTGCACATGTATATAATAATGTGTAGAATAACAGCACACTATTTGAATTATTACATGCTTCTTTTTTTCTTAAATTACCTGATTTCTTTAAGAGAAAAATGATTTTAATGTCACATGTAACCTACTACCTTCACCGATGAATGGACTAAAACGTTCCTATCTTAAACAATTAAGCTTCTGGTCAAGATTGTGCCAGTGAACAACGCTTCCTCAGGCACGACATCTTCTACATGTCAGTTGCTCTATGTCTTCCATTTATTCCTTTTAATTTTAATTTTGTTTCTGAAACTGTTGGAACTCGTGATTTACAGTCCATAGTTTGATGTAGTGAGCTAACAGTCTACTGTCCCTTAGAAAACGCCAGGAAAGAAATGCAAGCACAAGATTTCATGAGGAGGAGCTCAGAGACGAGACGAAGAGCCACGATCAACTGCAGTTCTTGCTAATTGAAGTGCTAGGGAAGCCTGAAACATAGAGGCAAATGCAGAGGAGAGTGAGTGGTTCTTGAAGAGGTTGCTGCCCTTGTGGAGGCCGCTGGTTCGAGTTGCTTCCCTCGGAGGGGTTGCTGGTTCCTGATGCTCTTGGAGATATTACCAAAATTCTGAGATTTATGGACTGGACTACAGTTCAAATTAACTGTAGTCCATATTAGTCTCTTGTTCCTGTTTGTGTTCTCTCCCATTCTTTGGGGGGGGTGGTTTGGGGTTTGATGTTGTTGCTGTTGTTTCCCCATGTGGATGATCTAGTTAGTTCTTGTGCAAGAGAGGGTTTGTAAGTTTTTATTTTTTTTTCATTTTGTGGGGGGGGGGGGTGTTACTGATGCTTTTCTTTCAACTACTTTTATGGTTTCTATATTTTATGGCGATCTGGAGAAGACAAATCTCAGAATTGCATTTTGCATACATACTTTGATAATAAAATGAAACTTTGAACCTTAATGTTACTAGCCAAAGAGGAAAACTGGCCATAGGCACTACATGTTCATTTCTAATGAATACTCTCATTGACAGACTAATAATATCAAACCAGATTTGAACTCATTTACACAATGCTAACAGGAAACAAGAAAAAGAACATGAAAACGTTATGGGTGTTCGAAGTTGAATGCTTCACCTAGACTAATGTAACCATGAAAATGCTTCCCACCAGTAATAGTGTGCCTGGAAGAACATTACAGTAAATGATAGAATCTCAAGACTGTTAGGCAATGCTGAATGAAAAATGGCTTGAATTCAAAGGTATTTTATTAGATATAGTGTGGCATCATTAAGCATACTTTTTTTTAAATACAGCCCTTCCTAAGCCTGAATAACATAAATCTGAATTCTAGGGGAATCTGACAATTAAATATCATTAGCTGCTTTAGCAATAATGATGGTGGAGTTATCCTCTTATGTAAATGATGTTCTAGTTATCAGTTTAATAATATCTCATTCATAATATGCTACTATTCTCAGAAGCTCAAATGCAGCAACTATGGTCTAACCTACTAAGATTACCTGAAGTTACTCAATTTCATCCTTGGTTATTCATGTTCTTGTGGTCCCTACATTCCTTTCCTCTATTCTGCACTTACAGCTTGTCCATTAGATTTCAATTGTCTTCCCATCATGTTATTCAACTCACTTTCTATTTCACAAACTCTTTTCAGAACCAACAGTTCCCCCCAAGTGTAGTATAATAACTAATTTATATTATAGTTCTAAAACCACGGCACTGTTGTAAATTCCAAGTAGTGGCATCATATACATTATGCAATATAGACTTAACTCTTATAACAACAGTTTAAATCCTTCAATCAATTCCTTATTATTCCTTAGATCTATATTGAGTTTCCATAGTATTACATAGTACACTTCCACAGAATCTTAGAACACTACAACACAGAAACAAGCCCTTCTGCCCATCTCATCCATGCTGAACTATTATTCTGCCTAGACTGCACCCTGGCCATGTCCCCAAACCCCTCCCATCTGTGTACATACCTAAATTTCTCTTAAATGTTGAAATCAAACCCACATCCACCACCTCCACCGGCAGCTCATTTCACACTCTCACCATTCTCTGAGTGAAGAAATTATCCCTCAGGTTCCCTTAAACAGTCACCTGTCATCCTTAACCCATAACTTCCAGTTCTAGTCTCACAGACCTCAGTGGAAAAACCCTGCTTGCATTTATCTTATCTATACCCTATATAATTTTGTATATCTCTAGCAAATCTCCCTTCTTTCTCCTGTGTTCTAGGAAATAAAGTCCAAAACTATTCAACCTTTCCCTATAACTCCGATTCTCAAGTCCTGGCAACATCCTTGTAAATTTTCCTCACACTCTTTCAATCTTATTGAAATCTTTCACGTATAAGCCCTTACTTAACAGACAGCAAACAATGACATTCAAGGCCACTTGCCCTTAAGCAAAGTTGACATCCAACAGCCTTCCCTCTGCTAGTTCTGCCACTGTGGAGAAAGTTGCTGGTGGTTGACAGAGTAATAGTGAAAGGAGTGGTGAATCACAAACAAGAGAAAATCTGCAGATGCTGGAAATCCGAGAAACACACACAAAATGCTGGAGGAACTCAGCAGGCCAGGCAGCATCTATGGAAAAGAGTAAACAGTTGAAGTCCTGATGAAGGGTCTCGGCCTGAAATGTTGACTGTACTCTTTTCCAGAGATGCTGCTTGGCCTGCTGAGTTCCTCCAATATCTTCAACATGTGTTGAAGGGAGTGGGGAAGTAGGATTGAACTGGACCTTGGGCAGAAAGGATAATGTGCAAAAAGGCAACTGTAGATCCTGAGAAGGTTGACACCATTGGCGTAGGTTGAAGGTGAATGAATCCACAGAAACCCACTTAAATCAACATCTGTCTGAAAGACAACAAAAGCCTTGAACTTTCTGTTATGATCCAGTTAAAGTCAGGCTACTGAAATTTGATGAAGTCAGGTTTAACATGCCTACTACAGCTTGTTTTGGTTGAAAAATGCTCACATCTTCTGTGGGCCTTATGAGCCCAGAGGAATCTTGCTTGTGCAAAATAGGGACACTGCATGCTAATTAACATTTCTGTATATACATATTTCCTATATAATAAATTTCCTGAAGCATGCTACCAGTGCACAAAATATGAATGTGTTCTTGGCAAAACTCAATTGCACCGGGCATAAAATGTTGCTCCATGTATTACAATTTCTGTATCTTTTTTTTGGTACTATAGGGGATATTATCTGCATCCCTGATTGTCCACTGTAATGAAAGGAATTTCTGGCAAATAACTGAAACTAAAAGATAATTAGAATCACTAAGTTTCAAAGTTTTTCAGAAAAGGTAATTTGTCTGTTCACTGACAATCTGAACTCTTTGTAGTGTTTTAGAAAAAAATGTTTTTTTGCTTTTTAATCCTCCTCACAAAACTATAGGGGAAAAATTAATAGCATGGTAAAAGATGGAGAAGAGCAGGAGATGTTTATTTTTCTGGCTGAATCCAATGCAAGATTATTTTCTCAGGTATTCGCCAGTTGAAGCCAGGCTAGTTAAATTGTGATGAAGTCGGCCGCAACGTGCCTACTACAGCTTGCTTTGTTATAAAACGCTCACATCTTTTGTGGGCCTTGTGAGCTTAGAGGAATTCTGCGAAGATGTGACAAAGATTCTGGCCTTGTTAAACTTAATGCGGGTCCCTGACTTAGTCCCAATTGCATTCAGAGTCCTTATAACTAATTGATAATGGAATGCTTTATATCTCAGAATTAACTTTGCCAGTCAAGGCAACTCGTTTACTGCTGACATGTTACTTAGATAGTTAATGCAATGCCAGAAATGTTAGAAGTGTGCAACTGCCAAGGTATTGAAATGTCAGTGAGTTGCACCGAGGGGATTTGGATTTAGATTTTTGTATCATGAATCCCTACACTGTCAAGTTCTCAAAAGTAGCTTCATGGATGTTGAATGAAAAATAAAAGTAAATTTGTACTGTGCCTTTCATGACCCTCTAAAGTTCTTCTAGGATTTTTTTTTTAATAGTAAAGCAAACATTTCTGAAATAGAATGGTCTTCCAAAGTAGGAAACATGATGATCAGGTTACACACAGTAAGCTCCACAAACGATAATGTAATCATGACCAGATATTTTCTGTTGATGAGAGGTAGGCCTTGGATCATTCTCCTGCTTTTCTTCAAACCATGGTGTGGTGAACTACATATACCTGTCTGGACACGCCCCCCCGCTGACTGCTCCTGTGGCTCCTCCCACTGACCGTGGCTTCTCCCACGGACCCCGGTATAAAGGCGATTGGAGACACAACCCCGGCCTCAGTCTCCAGGATGTAGTGTGGTGGTCACTTGCTGCTTGTTCTTCCAGCCAATAAAAGCCTATATCTCGCCTCACGTCTCCCAGAGTTATTGATGGTGCATCACATGGACTCCTTCACATCCACAAGACAGAGAAGGCAGGTCCTGTTTAACATCTTATTCAAAAGTTAAAAGCTCCACCGTCATAGCAGTTTCTGAATACTGCACTAGAGTGTAACTAATAATTTTGCACTCAATTCTCTACTTTGGGTCTTGAACAATAACCTTCCAAAAAGTGCGAGGGGGTGCTGCAATCTGAAATGATGCATGTAAAGGTCCATGATGCAGGCAAAAAGGAAAATTGAAGGAGAGTCATCATGAGCATTTTCAGGGATGACTGGCAGCAACTAAAGATTCGGTCTGGTGGCAGTCTGGAAGTACACTGCCCAATCACTCTTATCAGTGGTATAAGTTCTTCATGGAAGATATAATGTAGGTAGAATTTACCCTTGGAAGAGCTTCCAACTCATGAGTTATATTGACTCCTCAATGAAAACTCACTAATGACATGTTGAATTAACTTGTCTCTGCTGGTTCAGCAGTAAGGATGCTGCAACAATCCTGAATATCTGCATGAAGTGAGGGGACATGGAGGTGGGAAGGAGTGGTTTTCAGGGCAGAACAAAACCTTGCTCTTTCTTGGCATCCTTGCATTGCTCTTTTACAGACACCAGTGAAAAGCAAAATGCTAGATTTAAAGTGCAAAGAACAGTAAGTTGCTGTGATTGACCTTGTCTGGGAAGAGTGACACAGTAGAAATCATAGCAAAAAAAGTCACAACTGGAAAGAAAATTCAAGACTGAAAATGTTATGTATAATTTGGGCATTGCGGCTGAATGATTAAGTTGATTACTTTCAGAGTACTGCACTAATCATCCAGAGACTTAAGTTCAAAATCACATGATGGTAGCTGGGGAATATAAATTATATAAAATGTCCAAGAAAAACTATCAATATTTGTAACAAAGTAACTACTGGATTGCTGTAAAGAACATAATCAGGGAAGAAGTTTGCCAACCCAACATGATATGGCCTATATGTGACTCCAGCTCTAATTGTGTCTGAACTGTCTCCAGAGTTTAGGTTTAGAGATGGACAATAAATACCAGGATGCCATCAACAACCACAGCCTGTCAATGAATTTTTGAAAAATCTGACTGAACTTGAAAATGGTTGCCATCAATGAAGGGATACTGGACAGAGATTTTATCTTCTCAAAATATGGCCAAATATAGGACAGTTGAAAACTGAATTCATTGTGACTTTGCCAATCACAGATGGAGCCGTGATAATTTCAGTGTGTACTGTTATTGTTGGTAAAACAGGAAAAATAAACAAAAGTTTTCAAGTTGGTAAAAAAATGCGAAAGATATTATATTAATGACATCCTGTTATAACAACCACTTATTAAGACTATTTATCATGATACAATATCATATGTTGTGCTGTTCCCACATCATTACAACTCAAACTGACAGAATACAAGAGATCTTAGAATAAAAAAAACAAAAACCTCAGAACATCTGGTAATCCCATCACCCGTCCATATGCTACAAACATCATGCTGCTTTTCCCTTAAGACAGATTAGAAAAATCATCACATTTGGTTTTGTATAATTACATACCTGCAGTTTGGTTTTTTAATAGCTTCACCTGTTAATACTGCAGCAATTAGTAGGCAAAAATGTGAACAGTTGGTATTGCAAATCACCAAAAATATCTGTAAAATGCTTTATTGCCTGCGGTAGAGACAGGCAGCTTGATGCTGGCGTTATGAATTGCCACTGGCAGATAACAGGATTATTTGTACCTGGTGAGGTGCAGTTGGTGCTCGGCTTTGCTCAGTAGTTCTATCAGCTTTAGACATTCATCCTTCGTTTTTGCTGCATCCTGCTGGACACGCTCCAAATGACACTTAGTTTCATTAATTTCCAGCTCAAGTTTGTGTTGCTCCTAAGGAG
Organism: Hemitrygon akajei; assembly: GCF_048418815.1. Taxonomy (NCBI): domain Eukaryota; kingdom Metazoa; phylum Chordata; class Chondrichthyes; order Myliobatiformes; family Dasyatidae; genus Hemitrygon; species Hemitrygon akajei. The sequence goes on from NC_133130.1 coordinate 22,398,653, forward strand.
GAAACATAGTTTTAAAAAAAAACTGATTCTAAAACAACAAAAAGCATCTTGTAAAACTGTGATACTTGAAAATCTCAGTTAAGCAAACAGAACCACACTATCATGTTGGGAGCACTATATATACAAAAAACTTGTGAAAAATATCAGTGAAAATGTTTTACTTTAATTACATTAACTTTCAGTAGTGCAATGATGATCCTCTATTAATCGGCAAGCAAAATAGCAGGAACTCACAAACATGAGAATTTTTTTTGTTTTTACAAACTTTAAATATGAAATAGATGTTGCAACCAATGGGTCATTGAATACTCTCAGCTTACTTTCCAAGTGATAAGTTTTTTCATGCTATTTCTCAACAGTTCCCATTTTAACTCTTCAGTTGAACTCTGTAATCAACTAGTCTGAAGCCCTGACATTTTATTGTTTTAAAAATGTTTGTTAACTTTTACCAAAATGATGCTATAGGTAGATTGAAACAGTTGAGTTATAACTTAGCTTCAATAACAAGCTTTAACAATATTTCTTTACATTTAATTGTGATCTGTGGGATACAGTGACTTAATCATTGTGTGGATATAATTTAGATAGATAGATAGATAGATAGATACTTTATTCATCCCCATGGGGAAATTCAACATTTTTTCCAATGTCCCATACACTTGTTGTAGCAAAAACTCATTACATACAATACTTAACTCAGTAATAATATGATATGCATCTAAATCACTAACTCAAAAAGCATTAATAATAGCTTTAAAAAAAAGTTCTTAAGTCCTGGCAGTTGAATTGTAAAGCCTAATGGCATTGGGGAGTATTGACCTCTTCATCCTGTCTGAGGAGCATTGCATCGACAGTAACCTGTCGCTGAAACTGCTTCTCTGTCTCTGGATGGTGTCTGAGGAGCATTGCATCGACAGTAACCTGTCGCTGAAACTGCTTCTCTGTCTCTGGATGGTGCTATGTAGAGGATGTTCAGGGTTTTCCATAATTGACCGTAGCCTACTCAGCGCCCTTCGCTCAGCTACCGATGTTAAACTCTCCAGTACTTTGCCCACGACAGAGCCCGCCTTCCTTATCAGCTTATTAAGACGTGAGGTGTCCTTCTTCTTAATGCTTCCTCCCCAACACGCCACCACAAAGAAGAGGGCGCTCTCAACAACTGACCTATAGAACATCTTCAGCATCTCACTGCAGACATTGAATGACGCCAACCTTCTAAGGAAGTACAGTCGACTCTGTGCCTTCCTGCACAAGGCATCTGTGTTGGCAGTCCAGTCTAGCTTCTCGTCCAACTGTACTCCCAGATACTTGTAGGTCTTAACCTGCTCCACACATTCTCCATTAATGATCACTGGCTCCATATGAGGCCTAGATCTCCTAAAGTCCACCACCATCTCCTTGGTCTTGGTGACATTGAGACGCAGGTAGTTTGAGTTGCACCATGTCACAAAGTCCTGTATCAGTTTCCTATACTCCTCCACCAACACTATAGTTGATAAATAAAACTTCATTTTCATCTCTTATACAGTCTATCACTATTTGAATACAACAGAGAGTATAGTCATGTTTTAACAAATAACACCATGGTGAAAATAAGTGCCTAATCTACCATCAATGGATCTTTGATTTATACCAGAAAAAGTAGGAGAAATAAAAACTTTAAAATTCAAAAGGGAAAGTATGGAACTGTTGTAGAATAATTCAAACTCTATTAAAAGAAGTTTAAATTGATAGACTTGTTCAAACATAAAATGCTGATTATCAATTGAACTGCTGCTGAGCCAGTACATGAGTAATACAAATAATTTACTTGTAACAATTTATTTTTTTTACTGTTATTGATTTTATTTTGGTCCCAATGAACTGGGAGTTATGGCATTTTTTAACCACATTGTTGCATTTCTTGATGTCAGCATTAAATATTGCTGGGTTAAATGTAGTTGGATTTATATATCCTTGGATTAGCTGATCACATGCTAAATTCTTGCAGCAGAGATCAACATACTAACCACCATCTTCCCCCCAGTCCTACCCCATGGCCGCAAAGTACAATGTGAAAATTCCTTTTAATAAAACACATTTCATCCTGCACATTGTATTTAAAGTAACCTACTTTCTTAAAATTTTAATGTCATTGTTATTATCACATTATTTTTCTGTAAAATGTAATTACGGACTCATGCACTGACAGGTTTGGATGTTTCATGAAAAAAATCCATTCATTTTACTTACTTTAGTCAGAGGTAGTAAATCTGTGGAATTTGTTACCATGAGCAGCTGTGGAGGCCAAGTCATTGGGTGCATTTAAGGCAGAGATGGATAGGTTCTTGATTAGCCAGGGCATCAAAGGGTATGGGAAGAAGGCAGGGGAGTGGAGATGACTGGAAGAATTGGATCAACCCACGATTGAATGGCAGGGCAGACTCGATGGGTTGAATGGCCTACCTCTGCTCCAATATCTTATGGTTATCTTATGCAATATCTTATTGCAGGAAATTCACTGGAATGAGTTGCTGACTTAAAAGGGTTGCCTTATGAGGAAAGGATAAACAAAATGTGGGGTTATAAGATAACTTTTTACTGAAACATAACATCTGAAGGGGTTTAATGGAGTAGAAAGTGAGAGGCTGCTTTTCCTGATGAGGAATCTAGAACTACTGAGCATAATTTCAGAAGAAGTGGTTACCCATTTCTAAGAGAATATTTTTCCTTCAGGAAATCACAGGTCTTTGGAATTATCTGTCTCAGAAAGCTGTGAAAGGTCTCCGATTGAATAGTTCAAGACTCAGATGGATTTTTGGTCTAAAAATGGAGTCAAGTGTTATGGGAGACAGGTAGGAAAGTGGAGGCGATCCCAAAATCATACCAGTGGCCAATATCAAACATATGGCTCCTTGTGCCTACTATATCATTTAATACACAGACACAAGGGGCCATATGTTTTCCAATTTTGTCAAAAAACAGTATTTTTTTTAAAGTAGGGCTGTTCAAGGGTTTTTTAGAGAATTGTCTTGGCCAAAGTGTTTGAAAAATAGTTATCTTGTGATCTCAGCTCTACGATTTTTCCACCAAATCCAACTTCTCTGCTTTACACGTTAAACTATCAAATATACAACAAAATGAAACAACTTTAAAAAAAAATATTGATCCAAAAATTCCAGTGCCTCAAATAATTTTTCCTACTTTCTACTGCTATGATCCAAACAGTCCCAAATTATCAGCTTGCACAAAGCCTAGTCAATATGCTGCCAAATGTAACTACAGAAGGTATATTTTACAAGTCTAATCATTTCAGTGTAAAATATATGCTTTGGTAAAGTGTTTCTGCTTCACTTATTTAAATGAAATTCCAGAATGAAACATTTAATATGCCGTGGTACAAAGATTCACAATTTTTTAAAATCTACAGTTTACAGAAATTCTGATTCAAATATATTCCTGGTGTCGACGTGGATGCTTTTTTGGCAACTTAAATATTTATCAGTTTTCTATGGTACTGCATTTAAGTGAAAGAAACGATCACTGACAGTGACAGCTCTGCCGACCAATCTACTATGTGTCCTATAATTTACATGCACTACAATGTTACCAGGTCACTGGCATTGCAACTCTTTGAAATCCAATTCATAACATTGCATGGCAAGCAGTATAAATCAGCTTAAAACTACCACTTTGCAATTAATCGAAGAAGAACGTTGTATAAATTCTACCATGTAAAGCTGGTGTCAAAAGAAAAACAATGTTCTCTGTTGCATAAAACCCAAATGCAGCAGTGACTTACTGCGAACAAATATTGTTTTCAAGATGGGAAATCTATCTAACTTATAAACGTTTTGATGGGTCTGACTCTCACCTTCTCCCATACCCTTCAATATTAATTTCTCAAGAAATAGAGCTGGATTCTATACCCATAATTATCAAAGATCTTTCTCAGTAACATATTATACAAGCAAGGTGTCCTACCTGAAAAGAGAAATTCCAACCCTACATCCTGCTCAAATTCTACCTTTAATATTTAAATGCCAGTATCTTGACTTTTGCTTTTAAATGTGATAAATCAGCATTTATTTACAATTTCAAAGAATAGTTTTCTATCAGACATGTTCTTTTATGCAGTGGTAATGCCTGAAATCGCTCTCAAATCAAAATTAGGATCCTGCCAGGCTTTTTAGAAAGATGCTGGGCACTGTCCCAAACAGAAACAAGAAGTCAGTTGCACTTGCTGAATTAGGATGCTCCTGATTACAACATGGATGTGTAGCCAGAAAGATCTTGGCCTAGACATTCAGTTGCGTATCATAGTTTTTTAAGCGCTAAGCATCTGAAAATAATTTACTTTTGGAGTGCAACACAATGAAGACCATTTCTAAGTTAAACTGTGTCACTCCAGAAATTTGGCTGGACACTTCCAGAATAATCACCTTTGTATGCTCAAAATTATTTCTCTCTCAGCCTTACAGAGGACGATATTATTACTTATTCCAAGAGGCATCCTTTGTTAAGAAAGCGCAAAACAATCATGTTTTTATATACTAGAAATCAGGCCAATAAATATAATTCCTTCTCCCCAACTCTTCCACCTCTTTGCCCCCACCCAAAATTCAGGAAATCCACGTCTTGGCCAAGGTTTGTACGCAGGTCAGAGGCAAAGGACTTTCAAACTGAAATGTTAACTCAGTTTCTCTTTCACTGATACTACCTAATATTTTAACTGTTCCCAGAAGTTCCTGTTTATATTTCAAATTTCCAGCACCTTCAATTATTTTTGATTTTCATTTACTCTAGCTATTAATATAGTTTTAAAACCTGTGATCTCCATTTTGATGGTGTGTGTTGGGCCGAATGAGTGATCTGGCACTTTGCTGAGGTTTGGAGCTAAGTGTGTGGCTTGTAGGCCTGGAATCCTGGAGATGGGGTGCCAGCCCATGATCAACTCCATTGCTTATCTCTGATTGAGGCATCATGCAAGGTTGAAGTCAACGAGGATGAGAGTGGAGGACGGGCGAGTGTATGTCTCTGCCTGCATGTGACTGGTCTTCCTCACCCTCTCGCTAGCTGTTGGAGAAAGGTGCAGGAGTCTTGGGATTCACATTGCAAGGATTGATCAGCGAGGCTGTGGATTTGTTTTGGAGGACTTTGCATGTGTTGCTGGATTCTGGTTACTCTTTTATTTGCTGTTTTGAGCGGTCTGATCAGAGCGATCAAAGCGGACTGGGGAGCTGAGGCAAAGAATGGCCCTGTGGCCTGCAATGCGCTGAACTGAACTAAACTGATTACTACTGGACTTCTGGTTTGATATTCTATGTGTTGTTTGCTCATTTTTTGCCGTTTGCACAATTTGTTCTTTTTCTCATGTGTTGGGTGTTTGATGTTTTCTTGAACAGGTTCCATGGTGTTACTCTGTTTTGTGGCTGCCTGCAGAAGGACAAATCTCAGAGTTGTATTCTGTATACATACTTTAAACCTATAAAGTTCTATGAAAAAGGAAATTAATTAACTAGATTGTAAAGTTTCAGAAGTTTTAAACTTTTATTAATTAAAGGACTTCATGCCATCTTTTTCAAAGGACTGGGGAGTCATCCCAGTTATCCTGACCAATGTTTATCCTTTAAGCAATATATTAATAAGCACAAAAAAATCTGTCATTATTAAAGTTTGAACAAAATTACTCTGCAGCAATTCTACTGCTGTGTTTATTGATATAATAACACAAAGTTTAGCTCTAAAGGAGCCTTGTATCATTTTAAGGTCAGGAAAGATGTCATAAAAAACAAAACTACTATTGAACTTATAAACCAATTTAAGAATCTAGACCTCTTACTATTATTTCAGATAGCATTCTGTTCTGTGTTGCAATGGTAAAGTCAATATGCCATTGAAAACTTAACATCCATCATCCTCCACACTCCCTGTGATTATCATAGAGGAAAACTCTTCTCTGATATACTGTTTTACATTATTTTAATATTGTACACTTCACAATATTTGCCATAGAAATGCAGAAAAAGTGAGGCACAATAATAATTTTCATGCAACACAAATGGAAAACAAGAAAATTCTTCAATCTCTCCTCTTTACTTATTGAGTTAAAATGATTTTAAAGAAAAATACAAAATATCAACATGCATAAAATAAAAACAACACCCACATACACACACTTCCATCATTAAGTAACTTGCTCCTTGCACTTTAGTGATTGCTCAGGAGCTAGACCGAAAGCCATTTGACAATCTGAAGAACTGCATCCCAACTGAAGGACAAGAAAACAGCAGTGCAACACAACTTAACTAATAATCTCTTCTGCATTTGTGATCATAGCTTTCTGCAGATTCAAGATCTTTTATCTTGACAAAAACAAAATTCTGTCAAACTTATTTATAAATTTGTAATCATAGTATGATCATTCCTACCCCATATGACTCTTAGGCTTGAGTCAGAGGGATGCCTTCTGCTTGAATAATAACCCAAATAGTTATCAAAATGGTCAGAAATAAATAATTAAGCATATTTAAATAAATGTCAACTACTTTAGCAACAATTATAATTATCAAATTAATAAACCACCAAATGTTGCAAAGAAAATTAGTAGTTAAATTTGCAGAATGTACAAGCTGTATCTTTGAATAACAGCTTTTAGTTTAGGTATCTATCAATGTGCAAGGCATCAGAAACACATTACCCTATATTTGACCTCATAAATTCAAACAAGCATTTTTGCACAATATTTTAATATTGCATCCCTCGGCATAGTTAGGAAAGTCATCCAACCAGACAGCTATCTCTGTGCTGTGGACCCGAAGGATACTTATCCCACATTCCAGCACAGAAAAACAACAGGCATTTTCAGGTTTTGCGGACTAGGATATTTCATCCCTACATGCTCTACCATCTGGTCTAGCTTTAGACCATCAGGCAATTAAAGGTAGGTTTTTTTGCAGCAGCAGAGAAGCCTGTTTATGGTTTCTGGGCATCCATGATTCCACATGTACCTGGATGACTAGTTAATCAGATCTGAAGCAGACATATCGGCCTCAGAAATTAAAGTGCATGTTCCAACCTCCCCTCTTTCTTGCTTTTCGCTTCCAACAATTTCACCTCATGCTCTTGTAAAGCAGGATGCTTACGGGACCTAGATTTCCAACAGACGAAGAAGGAGATTTGCCTGAGGAGGTTAGGTGGAAGTGAATGCACAGTACAGCAAAGCCTCTTCAATCCTGTTTAATGAGTTAAAAGCAGAAGGATCTTACATCTGTTGTGCCTTAGCACAGCATTCAGTTATATTCTCTCTCACGTCTCAATAACTATATTTCATTTCTTAGTTCAACAATATTCTCCTAATCCCAAGTTTCAATTTTTTCTCTTTATTTAGGAATAAGCTCTGTTCTCATGTCCCTTTAAATACTGAAACTAAGGTATAAAATTCCTATCCTCAGTGCAATTAAAGGAACGCTTGGATTCTTGCATTCAGTTTAATTGGGTGCTGGTTTAATTGACGGCTCTTCAGTATGTCAAATGAAGATGATGATATATTAATAATTATCAGACACAGCCAAAGGATTCCACTGCCTAAAGAGGAAGGAGCACATTCCACAGCACAATAGGACGAAGCCTGTATTCTTTTGTTAAGTAGTGAATTTGGATAAACTTACAGGGGAAATTTATCTAAATTGCCTAACCCAATTCTTGCCAATTTGCAGGGTACAGAAACCATTCCCTCCTCTCCCCCATTATTGTCTAAAAGACCCGTGTCAGATAATTTAGAAATTCCAACAATCCCAGTTATATTCTTTCAGTTCATTACATTATAAATTGGTTCACTTCCCACCACCCCCAAACCCCCACCCACTGAAAGGAGTTCAAACAATTCTGAAATTTTGAATTCACCACAATGGCTGTGTTAGATTTTACACCACTTCAACAGGAGAATATCCTTTTTTTCATAAACAGCACCAAGAAAGATCTTTCATCTGATTCAGTCATTTTATTCTTGCATTCATGACTGCTGAAAAGCTCATTGTTCGGCTGTCACTGTCTGGTAGGATTTCCATATTCATAAATGCTAACTAGATGAGTTTTGCAACATGTAGCTTTGGAATTTAGTGTTCTTTTTAAACCTTCTAAATACTGTTGCATATTCGTGTATTTGATTAATAATAATACTCTTGTATCTTTTCTTGCCTAAGTGAATGTTATCATGTTGGATGAACCTATACGTGGATTTAATTAGGAATTTGCAAATACTAGTACTTCTCTATTATTTTGTTACACAATCACTGAGTATATAACTCAGCAGATGTTGATGAATGTTTCAACAGACTACTTGTAATGTTTCCAAATGGAAACCATAGCAGTATAAAGGTCATGCAAATAACTTTCTAAACTTTATCTCACAGTTATAAAATTAGCAATCTTCAGCAAAACATAACAGAAAACCATTGAGAATGGTGTTAAAATCCAAGCGTGATGAAAGGAAATCAGTTCTGACATTTGCTGAAGATGTGGTGAAATGCTTTGAGTTACTGCAGCAGCAGCAGCATATTAATCACATTTAGGTGCAAACATGTCTATTTTCTGAAGAATCCCAGGCAAGAATATCCAGTGGAAAGGTAATTATGCATGATTTAAATTTTTGAGACGATAAACTTGTCTTAAGTACATGACACACAAAAGGCTGAACTAGTATTGAGTACTGTGGAAAACATCTTGATTTACTGATACGCACGAAATAGATTACACACTTCTGAAAATAATTAACCATTTTGCAATTACATTTTCATTTTAAAATCTACTTGTGTTGGTAGCACAGTGACACAGCAGATGGGGCTGCCCCACAGCTCCAGCAGGCTAGGTTCACTTCTGCCATTCAGGGCTGTCCCTGCAGAGATTGCATGCTCTCCCAGTGACCGCTTGGGCCTCCTGAGGGTGCTCCACTTCTTCCCCACATCACAAAGACATTCTAGTTGGTAGGTTATTAGTCTACTGTGAATTAAACCAGCACAAGCGGGTGGCAGGGAAATCAGCAGGGGGTACTGATGGGCATGTGGCTATAGGTTACAGGAAAGCTAAAAGGAATAGCACTGCTGGAATTGCTCTGGATCCCATTATCGACTCAATGGACTGAAATATTAAGTTCTATATATTAGTTCAGGTAATTTGAAGAAAGGGAAGTTTAAAGCTCCCTTCTGGCCAAGCAGTAGGAGATTAAACAATCTGATTTTGATTTCAGTAAAAATAATACCAGATTCCTGTTCGATATTATCTTCTCTGTCCTTTTGCTTTATTGGTGAGTGTAGCAATATTATGTCTGTCACTCGCTTAAAGCTCAAAGTAAATTTATCATCAAGGTATATAAATATCACCATATACAACCCTGAGATTCATTTTCCTGTGGGCATACTCACTAAATCTATAGAATAATAACCATAACAGAATCAGTGAAAGTCTACCCAACTAAGACATTCAACCAGAGTGGAGAAGAAAACAAGCTATGTAAATACAAAAGAAGAAGCAATAATAATAAATAAATAAGCAATAGATATTGAGAACATGAGATGAAGAGAACATGAGTCAAGGTTATGGGAACATTTCAATGATGGGGCGAGTGAAGTTATCCCCTTTGGTTCAAGAGCATGATGGTTGAGGGGTAGTTATTGTTCCGAACCTAGTGGTGTGAGGATCCGGAGGCTCCTGTACCTTCTTCCTGATGAAGAGAGCATGTCCTGGGTGGTAAGGGTCCCTGATGATGGATGCTGCTTTCCTGGTGCAGCGTTTCACGTGGACGTGTTTTATGCTTGGGAGGTCCAACCTGTGACAGACTGGGCTGCGTCCAGTACTGTAAGTAGAACTTTCAGTTCAAGGACATTTGAGTTTCCATTCCAGGCTGTAATACAGCCAAGTCAATATACTCTCCACTACACTTCTATAGGAGCGAAGCCAAGGGTTAAAGCTTAGACTTTCTGTGCTGTGAAACTTGCTTTGATCCAATGATTTTAATAATCAGAACCCTATATTTAGCAATACTTGCCCTCTGTTTGTTTGCAGTTCCTTCACTTTCTTAGGCAAACCTCTCAGATCAAGATGATTTGCTTCCACTCTAGTTTTATAGGTTGAAGTGGTTGATCAGGTACCACAAACTCTTCCAGATTCAGAATCAGTTTATTATCACTGACAAACTGTACGTCATGAAATCTGTTGTTTTGCAGAATCAGAACAGTACAATACATAAAATGTACAATAAATTATAATAAATAATTAGTGCCAAAAGAGAGCAAAAGTAGTGAGGTAGTGTTCATGGTCCATTCAGAAATATGATGTCAGAGGAGGAGAGCTGCTGTCTATACCTCCTTTCTGATGGTATTAATGAGATGAGGGCATGTCCTGGATGGTCAGGGTCCTCATTAATGGATACAATTTCTTTTGATCCTGTGCAGTGGCCCCTCCACACCAGTGACACACACAATTAGAATGCTCTCCAAATTTCCTCTGGCCTGTGGCTGCTCAGAATACAGAAAGAGAATTCAGGATAGCATCGAGAAACTTTGGGAGCACAAAGATATAAAAGTAGAAGTAGTAGGTACAGCACCTCGTAATCTACCCACCTGTCCACCCCATCAGTTCTGTCCTTCAGCTCATCTAAATGTAATGCTATGTATTTCAGTCACAAAGTTAAACCCATCAACATGATATATAACATGAAAGGAAAGATTCTTGAATCAGTCACCCACCACCCATATCTTGGTGTTGAAATCAGCAAGGATCTTAACTGGGCATGCCACATCAATCAGATTACAGCCAAAGCAAACAAAATGCTGGGCATCCTGCAAAGAAGCCTCCACTCATGTAGTAAATCTGTCAAGGTCATGGCATACAAGACACTTGTCCGTCCAAAGCTCGAGTATTGTGCGGCCATATGGGATCCCCATCAAGCTAACAATAAGAAGTCCATCGAAAAAATTCAATGCCGTGCTGCTCGCTTTGTGCTGAACGATTACAGCAGGAAGTCCAGTGTCATCAACGTGCTCTCTAAATTTCAATGGGAACCACCTGAAAACTGACGTACTAATCTACGGTTAATCTCCATTTTCAAAGAAGTTCACAACATCACTCCATCAAACATCCAAATTTGTCACAGGGTCTGTTCAACGCGACAGCAAACTGGACCTTACATACTGGAAACCTTCTTCATTCTACAAGATTTGCTACCAGTACTCCCTCTACCCAAGATCAACAAGAGAGTGGAATCTTCTGCCGCCAGACCTGCGCAGTATTTCTGACATTAATATTTTTAAAGATAGACTCAATCAAACCAATTTAGGGGATCTTGTCAAAAAAGCTCACTTGACAATTTAACTCTCACCGTTCACACCGACTGCACATTATAACAGCCGCTCGGCAGTGCTTGCGCAGTACCAAACAGAAGCAGAAGCTATCCCATGCCCCATCTGTCGGTAAATCTACAACTCCCAGATTGCCTATGTCGGCCACATCAGAATGCACAAAACCAGAGTGCTAACAAATCATCCTACATTCTGAGGAGATGCCCAAAGAGAAGAAAACAGCTACAAACAAGAAGAGGAAAATTTCACGATTTCGAAATAATTATGTTGATTCACACAAATTGTAATAATCACACCAATTTAACAAAAGGAACTCTGATTACAAATAAAAGTGAGTAAGGTACATTAATTAAGCTGAGAAATTTTTGAAAAAAAAGTAAGAACTGAGTCTCGGCTTGAATAAGAATTTTGGGTCTTTAAAAGGAAATTCACTTAGTCAAGTACATATTGGAGAATCATAACTACACTATGACAGAGCAAAGCAATCCCAAACCCACTGGATAGATTAATATTCTATAATGCTCCCACATCCAGTTATGAATAGCAGTGGGAATTAAGCAATCAAGAGGAAAATTCATGAGCATCACTATCCTCATTGATGGCATAGGATAGTTCATTAAAAATAAATAAATCCACTTATAATTCAAAGTTCAAAGTAAATTTATTATCAAAGTACATTCACTTCACCTTATACAACCCTGAGATTCATGTTCTTTTGGGCATACTTAATAAATAAAGAATAATAACCATAATGGAATCAATGAAAGAATTTCCAACCTGGGCATTCAACCAGAGTGCAGAAAAAAACAAACTGTGCTAATACAAAAAGAAAGAAATAACGTTAACAAATAATTATGCAATAAATATCAAGAACATGAGATGAAGAGTCCTTGAACATGAGTCGAGGTTGTAGGAACATTTCAATGATGGGGCAAGTGAAGTTATCCCCTTTGGTTCAAGAGCCTGATGGTTGAGCGGTAGTGACTGATCTGAATCTGGTTGGTGTGAGTCCTGAAGCTCCTGTACCACCTTCCTGGATGGCAGCAGCGAGAAGAGAGCTTGTCCTGGGTGGTATGGATCCTTGATGATGAATGCTATTTTCCTGCAACAGCCAGAGACTCATTCCACCTAGACGTAACACTGAGCATCATAGGAAGTCATTCCTACCTGTGGCCATCAAACTTTACAACTCCTCCCTCGGAGTGTCAGACACCCTGAGCCAATAGGCTGGTCCTGGACTTATTTCTACTTGGCATGATTAACTTATTATTATTTAATTATTTATGGTTTTATATTGCTATATTTCTTCACTATTCTTGGTGCGGCTGTAACAAAACCAAATTTCCCTCGGGATCAATAAAGTATGTCTGTCTGTCTGTTTATATCATGTAGATGTGCTCCATAGTGGAGAAGGCTTTACACATGATGGACTGGGTTGTATCCATGACTTTCTGTAGGGTTTTCCATTTGAGGGTATTGGTGTTGACATACCAGGCTGTGATGCAGCCAGTCAACATACTCTCCACTATACATCTCTAGAAGTTTGTCAAAGTTTTAGATGTCATGCCAATCTCTGCAAATTATTAGGGAAGTAGAGAGCGCTGCCATGCTTACCTCGTAATTGCACATATGTGCTGGGCCCAGGACAGGTCCTCTGAAATAATAACACCAAGGAATTTAAGGTTGCTGACCCTCTTCATCTCTGATCCTCCAATGAAGACTGGCTCATGGACATCTGGTTTCCTTCTGCTGAAGTCAATAATCAGCTCCTGGGTCTTGCTGACAATGAGAAAAAGGTTCTTTTTCAATAAGAGGTTCAATCCTGCCGAAGGGTCTCAGCCTGAAACGTCGACTGTACTTTTTTCCATAGATGCCGCAGGACCTGCTGAACTCCTCCAGCATTTTGTGTGTGTTGCTGGATTTCCAGCATCTGCAGGTTTTTTCTTGTTTAAGAAAGAGGTTATTGTAATTATCTTCCTTCCAAGGACCTCATCATCACTGAAATGATCTTCATCCAATTTGATTCATTCCAACAACAGCAACAAGTGTGGCTAGGCATAGCTCAAATACCATATATAAATATGCTGATGATACAACCATTGTTGGTAGAATCTCAGATGGAGACAAGAAGGTGTTCAGGAGCAAGATACGCCAACTAGTGGAGTGGTGTCACTGCAACAACCTTGCACTCAATGTCAGTAAGATGAAAGAGCTGATTGTGGACTTCAGGAAGGGTAAGACGAACGGCACATACCAATCCACATAGAAGGACCAGAAGTGGAGAGAGTGAGCAGTTTCAAGTTCCTGGGCATCAAGATCTTTGAGGACCTGACCTGGTCCCAACATATCAATATAGATACAAAAAAGGCAAGACAGCACCTAAATTTCATTAGGAGTTTGAAGAGATTTGGTATATCAACAAACACACTCAAAATCTTCTATAGAAGTACCGTGGAGAGCATTCTGACAGGCTGCATCACTGTCTCGTATGGAGGGCTATTGCACAGGATGAAAGAAGCTGCAGAGGGTCATAAATTTAGTTGATTTCATCTTGGGTACTAGCCTACAAAGTACCCAGGACATCTTCAGGGAGCGGTGTCTCAGAAAGGCAGCGTCTATTATTAAGGACCTCCTGCACCCAGGGCATGCCGTTTTCTCATTGTTACTGTCAGGAAGGAGGTACAGAAGCCTGATGGCACACACTCAGCGATTCAGGAACAGCTTCTTTCCCTCTGCCATTCGATTCCTAAATGGACATTAATCCCGTGAACACTACCTCATTTTTAAAATAAATATTATTTCTGTTTTTTGCATGATTTTAATCTATTCATTATATGTATACTGTAATTTATTTATTTATGCATTTATTATTATTTTTTTCCTATATTATGTATTGCATTGCTGCTCAGTTAACAAATTTCACATCACATGCCGATGATAACAAATCTGAATCTGATTCTGAAGGAGCTGGGTGTTCTGAACACTATGAAGGCAATATTTCAGACAGTATCCTTGCTGTTGCCCTCAAGAATTCGCTGCAAGTGCAGCCAAACAGTTCCTCTACAACTTCCAAGATGACATCTAACAGAATTATTTGTCCAGGTTTGCTTTGTTGACAGAAGATAAGGCAAAACTGCAAATGAATCAGCGCAGGGCCTGGACTCCTGCACAAGGCAATGAAGCAGCACATGGAAGACCACGGGGTGGGGTGGGGGGGGCGGGTAGCGCAATAGCACGCTAGCACTTGGGGAAAGCTATTACAGTGCCAGCGAACCAGGTTCAATTCTGGCATCGTCTGCAAGGATTTTATACCTTCTCCCCATGACTGCGTGGGTTTTCTCCAGGTGCTCCGCTTTTCTCCCACATTCCAAAGGCATACAGGTTAATAGCCTAATTGGTCATATGGGTGTAATTGGGTGACATGTGTTTGTTTGGCTAGAAGGGCCTGTTACAGTTCTGTATCACCAAATAAAATTAATAAAAGAAAGATGGATGCATTTATTCCTCTATCTACTTAAATCCCAGTCTGGACGTCAGCATTGGGAATTCCCTTATCAAAGCATGCTCTAACAGTAACAAATAGATTATTATCTGAGAATGCTTACCAATCAACTATTATCATGACTGCAAAATCAACCATCTTGTCAGCTTTTGAAACTATGTTCTTTATGTTCAGGTCAGATTACTTGCAACTGCCGATCTTTAATTTATTTCCCAATAAATCATTTTCATTATCATTATGTGTCAAGTCGTATGCATAGGTGATCATGATCCCATGACCATAATCATACTTGGCACATTTCTCTATGGAATTGGTTTGCCATTGCCTTTTTCTGGTCAGTGTCTTTAAAAAATGGGTGACCCCAGCCATTATCAATACTCTTCAGAGATTGTCTTCTTGGAATCAGTGGTCCCATAACCAGGACTTGTGATATGTAGCAGCTACTCGTACAACCAGTCACCACCTGCTCCCATGGCTTCACATCGCCCTGATTGGAGGGAGGAGGGGCAGAGCAGGTGCAACACCTTGTCCAAGGGTGACCCGCAGGTTAGCAGAGGGAAGGTGCACCTTACACTTCCTTTGATAGAGATGTATCACCACCCCACCACCCAGGTACATTATGCTGTTAGAAGTTGCATTATACTCCTTAGCCATTTGAACCTTTTTAATTATCCCATTTTTACTTCATGGGACTACATGAAAAAAATAAAATCAATTGTGCAGTAATGGAGTGGAATTCACGGCCTTTGCTGGCTCAATATCTTCACTCTGGAATACTGGGTGCCATTATTTTTTGGTCAGATTTGATACTGTAGATGAAATGTATTTTTCACTCACAGTGAAATTATAACAATATTACAAAACATTCCCACTTATTTTTTTGTTTATTCAACTTGCCAATTTAACATTGCTTGCTCTGAACAATAATGTAGTTACCCCTACTTTTGGATAATGGAAGGAAAAATGCAGCTCGGCAAACACGAAAATTCCAGACTGCAGTTCAGTGAAACTGACAGATGTTTCAGCATATTTGGCACTGACATCTGAACAGCAATACTGATAAACAGAAGTAGCATTGGAGTGATATATTGGGACCTCTCCCAACCCATAGCAGCTCACAACACTTTTGAGAAAAAATCTTTAGCAGCCTTGTTTGGCAGTGATTTGCAGTCCACAATCTGACAAATTTGCTGCCTAAGCCCAACAGACTCACATACATATGGATGACATACATGATTCAATCATCACATTACTTACTGCTCTAAAAAAAAACTGACAACAGATTTTACCTTTACAATATTTTTGTGGTCTCAAAACATTACTTAAGTAACATATTCAGTCTCTTACTGAGACAGTTGGATTCACCCTCTAGAGTACATAAATTTTCAACCCAGTTTCCAAATGCCAGACACTGAACTGAGAAGTAATTGAAAGAGGTTAGCTCCAGGATATTAATATATCTATTTCTGAAGAGTCACATTTTCAGTTTCCGTGAATTTTAAGTTATCAACTATGGTAACAATCGACCCATTAGTGATAATTACTGTTTAGAACTGAAACTAAATAAATGCAAGGTTACTAATAAGTAACACATATCCAATACCAATGGTATGAGTCTGAAAAAAAAAACACAGCACATATGAGGTTAGCTACAGAGGAAGGAAGTTCACATGAAAAGATCCAGGGATGATTATGTTCACAGCGTAGCAGGCAGGCCTCAGAAAAAATGGTTCAGCCTTTGAATGCGATCTCATCACAAAGGTAAAGCTACAAGGACAGAAGATAGATTCTAGACTCATACTAATAACTACACAAAACTAAGATAGATTTATGCTGGCCAGTTGTGTAGTGGTATCAGCACCTGACTCGGAGGCAAGTGGTCCTGGGTTCGAATCCAGCCGGCTCCTTGCATGCTTTTCCATCCGTGCTGAGTTGAGCAACAAACTAGCAACTTGGCCTCGTAAAAAAAAAACCAAGGCGCTGAGAGGAGTAACAATAATAACAAGATAGATTTGTATTAGCTTCTGCTGTGCACCTACTTGTACCAAACAACGATGTCTTTATCACAAAAAAACAGCCTCCCCTCCATTGACTCTGTCAACACTTCCCGCTGCCTTGGTAAAGCAGCCAACGTCGCAAGAGATCCCTACCACATGGACATTCTCTCTTCTCCCCCTTCATTTCAGTAGTGGATGTAAAAGCTTAAAAACTTGTAACATCAGGCTCAAGGACAGTTCCTATTCTACTGTTATAAAGAATCTTGAACAGACTTCTGTATGTTACGGATGAACTCTGAATCTCACAACCTACCTCATCATGACCCTTGCACCTTATCTACCTGCTGGCCTCTCTCTGCAGCGAAAATACTACATTCTGCATTTTGCTATTAGTTCTCAGTTTGCACTATTTCAATATATTCGCGAGTGGAATAATCTGTCTGGATGGCATACAAATCAAAGTTTTTCACTATATCTCCGTGCATGTGACAGTAATAAACCAATTACTAATGAATGAGCCATGTAACCAAGATGGGAAATCAGAGATATCCTTATTGTTTAAATGTTAAACTTCCTCATAAGCACAAAAAATTGGTACACAACATCAATAGGGTAGAAACTCCTATCTGTGGTGTTATCTTAGATGTGAATGTAATAGTGGGAGAGCTACCATAATTTACATCATGTTTCAACAAAAATAGATTAACTAAATGCATCCTCCCTCTAGTTATTGACACCTGTTCAATACCATGCAATGACTGTCATGACTATACTAACAGCTGGTCTGGCTTCTTGGTCAATGAGAAAACAAAACGTTGCTTACAGAAACAGTCTGTGACCTACTATGGTATGATAACCATATGGATCGTAACTGTGTGAATAGATATGCCGAGAAAGATGTTCAATCCTATTTTAAGTTCAATACTTATATGTGGATTTAGTGGGCTTATCTCACTCAATCTAATACACCTTTCTCATGAGTTTTGCATATTTAATGTACTTAACTTCAATTTATAAAAAGGGTGCTGCCCAAGCAGAGCAAATCATGAAATTTTGAATCATTAATTACTTTAATTGTGCAATATCTCAGTCTGGAATCCTGATCCTAAACAGTGCAAGAGGTATTTTCTTAATTTATGCCGTGAATATGTATTGGGATTTTTAAATCATCTGAGTACTACTTCTCATACCCAAATGATGATTTTAGCCACTGGATAGACAATTTTTTTCTCAAGTTGTGGTGCCAATCTTTCTTCTGCATAAAGTGGAAATGGAAACATCTGATAAGTGCTAAATTTTCAGTTCTATTTAAAATATTCTGTGTTAACATACATTGAGATTTGGATTATATTCAGCCACGAGCTGTCTGATAGGAGATAACATCTGTGCAATTTAGGTGCCAGACAATGACCATTTCTCTTCTCATTTGACCTGAAGATCAGCTTCACTCCAGCAAAACGCATCTTGGAGGTGAGCTGTAGCAACGTACTGAGAATGTTCTAAAAAAATGCTGAAGCAATTTTGCAGCCGTGCCAAATCCAGTCTGCACTGAGACTGAGACATGCTGGTTAAGATCCTGACTTGTATGCTTATAGTGGAGCAGATGCAGGGCAGAATTGAATTTTTGAAAACAGTTTGAATTGAGAAAGATGCTCCACAGTCCCTTTTGATTGGCAATTAATATTTTTGAGTCAAAAAATGCCATGTTTTTATTTTCTGGCTTGGGGTTGAAATTTAAGAAGACCATGTCCATTCTGCCTCTCAATGGCTGAAATCCATATCGGACAGCAGTCCTTTGGCCACCAAGAGGGCACTGAGGAAGTCCTTGGCAGGGACTTCCCTGTAGCAGTCCATAAGACCATAAGACATAGTTTCAGAATTAGGCCATCTACAGGGACCCACTTTGGTTATCACAATATGGTCTATCTCCTTTCTTGTAGATGTTCAAGAGTGTTGGTGTGTGGCCAAGTGGTTAAGGCGTTCGTCCAGTGATCTGAAGGTCACTAGTTCGAGCCTTGGCTGAGGCTGCGTGTGTGTCCTTGAGCAAGGCACGTAACCACACACTGCTCTGCGACGACACTGGTGCCAAGCTGTATGGGTCCTAATGCCCTTCCCTTGGACAACATTGGTGGCGTGGAGAGGGGTGACTTGCAGCTTGGGCAACTGCCGGTCTTCCATTAAAAAATCCCTGCCCAGGCTTGCGCCCTGGAAACTTTCCAAGGCGCAAATCCATGGTCTATCGAGACTAATGGAGGCCTACAAATGTTCAAGATTACAGCATGTCTATGGCACCCATCACAGCCTGTAAATTTGTAACTTATTGTGCCAGGTTTTTTAAGTTCTCCTAATCATGAGCTCTTTATTGTTTCCAGTTGGCATTTGGCCAATTTTGACTTATTACATGCTGGGTGTGGTGAAGAGGTTGGACTAAATAGATTGCCGTGGACTGTTGTCACAATGTGTGTCATGGAAAGGCTCAATGTTCTCTGAAGTGCTCCTTCTAGCAGGTGCTACTTCTTTCTGTCCTTGTTAACCTTTTCTCAATTCCTGACTCACAGCAATGTAGAGCTTTCAGTGTCTGGATTTTTGATGATTTTGACAGCAATGAAGATCTTAAAAAGCATGAGGTAGAGTGGGTCAAGTCTGCTTCACCATTCAATCCAACACACACAAGATGCCGGAGGAACTCAGCAGATCAGACACCAATCAATCTTGGGTTTCAACAATGCTTTCTGGATTTTATCCATACCCCTTCACATCTCAGGTAGTTGAAATGTACAATAAACTGTGCCTTAAAAATATTCCATGACTCCACCTCCACAGATCTCTGGGATAGAGAACTCGATAGCTTCGTGTTCCAGTGAGAGAAGAAATGCAACTACATCTTGGTGTGAAATGTGCATGTTATGGTCACTTTTTTTTTGGTGGAGTTAGACACTTCCCTTAAGCTATCGTAAATTTTCCAAACAAGAAGATCATAGCAAGGTATAGAAGATATGGAAGAAGGCGGGGTGAAGTTAAGGTGGCTCTAAATGGTGACTCCTTTGCTTGCATCTTTGAAAAGAGCTTTATTTCTATATCTGATATCTCTTTTTTTCTTTTCAGGGTGTGGGGGTTCTTTTAAGATCCTGACCCGGAGCTACACTCTGACTTTGGTTCTTTGCGGGAATGGGCCTCATGACCAGCCGCTTTTTGATATCCCAAGGATGCAGCCTGGAAGGTGAGCATGCCTTCAGGGTTCTGGGATTTCATGGCTGTGGAGATGTGCTAATTCTAGGCTGGTGTCCTTGACTGAAGCAGCATGGGAGAACAAGGAACATGGGAGCAGCGGGTTAGCTGCTGGGGGTTGTGTGCCTGGAGAACTGCGCCCTTTTGCTGCCGACTCTGTGGGTGCAGAGCTCGGAAAAAGCGATGCAACAGCGAGTTGTTTGTAATGTCTCCCCTCTCACTCTGAAAAGTGGACACCTCTTTTTCCTTTATTGGGGAGAGAGAGAGCCTGTGGTACGTCTACTTATCGGATGAATGAGTTGTTCGGGGGTACTGCAAGTCTGTGTCTTTATTGATGCTTTGCTGCACACTTGAGTGCTCGGTGGAGGGTGCTGATGCTTTTTTGCTGGTGGGTGTGGGGGGTGGTCGTTGCCTTACTGCTGCTTGTGCGTGGGAGGGGGAGTTGGAGGGGGCTTTGGGGTTCTAACTTTAACTGTCATTCATTCTTTGAGGCACTCCTCTGTTTTTGTGGACATCTGCGAAGAAAAAGAATTTCAGAATGTACAGTATATTGTATACATTCCTCTGACATTAAATGCACCTATTGAACCTATTTAAGCAGATTTCCAGGTCTTTCTTCTGTGCAGATACTGCTGCTGCCCAGGTTGGGACCCGGCCGGATTTGAACTCAGGACCTCAGGATCCAATGCTAATACCACTACACCACCAGCTGGCCCAATGACATATACCTATATGACATCACATCACAATGTGTACAGACACCACTAGGCAAAGGCCTTTTACCATGCTGCCCTATTCTATGCACCACTTCTGCTGTGACTCTGTGATATTGGCCATTTTTGTCTCTCCATTCGTACTTCATGATATTTATATTTCTTTATGTTCACACTCTTTAATTATCACACTTCATAGCTTTTGTCCTGTTTCTCTCTCCCTAACTTCCTCCGTTTTGCCACTGCTTGGAAGACTTCTACTACTCAGCTGATTGGCAAGCCTAGCCTCACAGTATCAGTGGTATTGACTTTGTCCAATCCATTGCTAGTCCACTCTTTCTGCAATTTGAACCAACTTGTTTTCTCTCAGACAATGGGTTTTCAACCTGAAAGATTAACACGCTGTTTCTTGTTTCAAGGATGTTGAGTATTCTTGGTATTTTCTTATTTCACGATTATTTTAAGATCAGTATAGTTCCTAAACTACAGCTTTCAGGGTTGGGACATACACTCCTGTACCTAATAAAGTAGCCTCTGAGTGTCTGCTCATGGTCTTCTGCTGCTGTAACCCGTCCACTTCAAAGTTTGATGTGTTGTGAATTCAGAGATGCTTTTCTGCATGTAATGCGTGGTTATTGAAGTTATTGTTGCCTTCCTGCTAGCTTGAACCAGTGTGGCCAATTTCCTTGAACCTCTCTCATTAAGAAGGCATTTTCACCCCAACAAACGCTAGTCAATGGATATTTTCTGTTTATTGCACATTTCTCTGTAAACTCTAGAGGCTGCTGTGCGTGAAAATCCTTGGAGATCAGCAGTTTCTGAGATACTCAAACCACCACATCTGGCACCAACAATTATTCTATGGTCAAATTCACTTAGATCGCATTTCTTCACCATTTTGATTTTTGGTCTGAACAACAACTGAAGCTCAAGACCATGTCTGCATGCTTTTATGCATTGGGTTGTTGCCACATGATTAACTGATTGGTTATTTGCATTAACAAGGTGCACACATGTACCTAATAAAGTGGCCACAGAGTGTAGGGTATTAATGACTACAGTCTGCTAGGTCTGTCTTAGAAGGAAGCAGAGTGCAGTGACACATTCTGTTACCTACAAGGGGAGCTAGGATGCCAGACTTTGAAGGCAAAATCTATTTCAGGAAGATGGTGTTGCTCATCAGCTTTTCCCTTTTGTTGGAATTGGCCATTGCCTGCCTGTCATGTTTCAGTAAGGATGGCAATATCAGTGTCAAAGTGTCTGAGATCCCAGGCTACAATAGCAGGGGCTATTCAGTTAGGTGGATTCAGCTCCAAACATATTCTTATGGCACTTGAAAGCACTAGTTGGTTAATCCCAACTATCAACATCTTGGGAGTTCACTTGTGATCTGAAGATTAGCTGGTGCATAATCATAAATACCATGGATACATGAGCAGAGAGGCTAGCAGGTATTCTCCATTATTCTTCATGACAACAAAAACCTGTTCCACCATTTACAACATCAGTTATGTAGAAGTACTTTCCACTTGCTTAGACTGGTGCAGTTCCGACGTTGAAATGTATTTCCTACTGGCTGAACTATTAGGTTAATCTAATTTATAATATAAGACCATTAGACCATAAGACACAGGAGCAAAATTAGGCCATTCTGCCCATCCAGTCTGCTCCACCATTCCATCATGGCTAACCCCGGATCCCACAACCCCATACACCTGCCTTCTCGCCATATCCTTTGATGCCCTGATTGATCAGGAAATGATCAACTTCCTCCTTAAATCTACCCACGGACTTGGCCTCCACCACAGTTTGTGGCAAGAGCATTCCACAGATATACTACCCCTGGCTAAAAAAAAAATCCTCCTTACCTATGTTCTAAAAGGTTGCCTCTCAATTTTGAGGCTGTGCCCTCTAGTTCTGGATATCTGCACCATAGGAAACATCCTCTCCACATCCACCCTATCTAGTCCTTTGGTAGGATTCAATGAGATCCCCCTGCATAATTCTAAATTCTAGTGAGTACAGGCCCAAAGCTGCCAAATGTTCCTCATATGTTAACCACTTCATTCCCAGAATCATCCTCATGAACCTCCTCTGGACTCTCTCCAGTGAGAGCACATCCTTTCTGAGACATGGGGCCCAACACTGTTGACAATACTCTTAGTGTGGCCTAACAAGTGTCTTATAAAGGCTCAGCATTATCTCCTTGCTTTTATATTCTATTCCCTTTGAAATAAATGTCAATAGCATTTGCCTTCTTTATCACAGACTCCACCTGTAAATTTACCTTCTGGGAGTCTTGCACGAGGACTCCTAAATCTCTCTGCACCTCTAGTATTTGAACCTTCTCCCCATTTAGATAATAGTCTGCACTATTGTTCCTTTTACCAAAATGCATTATCATACATTTCCCAACACTGTATTCCATCTGCCACTTTTTTGCTCATTCTTCCAATTTGTCTAAGTCCTGCTACAATCACATTGCTTCCTCAGTACTACCTACCCCTCCACCCACCTTCATATCATCCACAAACTTTATCACAAAGTCATCAATTCCATTAACCAAATCATTGACAAACAATGTGAAAAGCAACGGTCCTAATACTGAACCCTGAGGAACACCACTAGTCACCGGCAACCAACCAGAAAAAGCTCCATTTATTCCCACTCGCTGCCTCCTGCCTGTCAGCCATTCTGCTATCCATGTCAGTACCTTTCCTGTAAAGCCATAAAATTTTATCATGTTAAGCAGCCTCATGTGTGGCACCTTCTGAACCATCACACGCCTTCTGAAAATCTAAGTAAATGACATCCACTGCCTCTCCTTTGTCCACCCTGCTTGCTACTTCCTCAAAGAATTCTAACAGATTTGTCAGGCAAAATTTCCCTTTACAGAAACCATGCTGACTATGACTTATTTTATCATTAGACTCCAAGTACCTTAAAACCTCATCCTTAATAATGGACTCCAACACTTTCCCAACCACTGAGGTTAGGCTAACTGGCCTATAATTCCTTTCTTTTGGCTTCCTCCCTTCTTAAAGAGTGGAGTGAGATTTCTGCTGCCTTCTGTACAGTTTACAATCTTGTCTCTTTTTGTGTCATCACAAGTCTAAATATGTGGTTTTCTATCTTTTTCTCCAAGATGCTGATAAATATGGTGAAGGGTTAGGGTCCAGACATTGATTATTGTAGGGCATCACAAACAGCATCCAGCCAATTAGTGTACCTGTTATTATCTCTACTCTCTACTTCCTGCCATTTAGCCAATTCAAGTTTAAATTTAGTTGGCAGTTTCTCATACAAGGCCATATCAAATCATTCCAAACCATACAACTTCCACACAAGCACATAATGATAACGTAAATGCTGACTCCGGAATTATGCATTGAGATGGGGGTGGGGGGGGGGAGGCCATTGAAATCAAATCTTCAATGAATCAACTTGACCTTTGCTGTGCAATTGCCGCCACCAAGATCATTAGGTTTACATAATAATACTGTCTTTCTTTTCCACCAAAGAACATAGATTTAATATTGTTTTCTTATTTTTTCCCCACAGATATTATTTTCTTAAGACTATATAGAGGTTCACTGTGAAAATCTCTAATGCCAGGTCAGACTGTCAC
The DNA here is from genome assembly GCF_048418815.1 of Hemitrygon akajei. Taxonomy (NCBI): domain Eukaryota; kingdom Metazoa; phylum Chordata; class Chondrichthyes; order Myliobatiformes; family Dasyatidae; genus Hemitrygon; species Hemitrygon akajei. The sequence continues at coordinate 22,423,057 of NC_133130.1, forward strand.
AGACCTTCCCACCTGCTATCTTTGCCTGCACTTATTTTCCCTGTACAGAGGGTCAAATGAGCTGGCCCTCTGAACAGTACAGGCACGAGGCTAGGTGAAGAGGGGTCTAAATGACAAGTGGGTCACAGAAAATGGCTGCCCAAGGCTTTATAAATAGTTATAAAATGTCTCATAGCAAATGACTAAAAACCATCCAAAACAGATATAATTAATTAATTTATTCATCAAAATATCAGCGCATTACTAAAACACTAAAATAAAATTTTAAAATGTTACCAGCATTTAACTTTTTGCACAAGTTTCGTGAACCCATTCAAATGAATTACACTGCTTTTCATAAGGCTCAATGTTGAGACCAGCAGTAAAGCAGAGTCAGATCCTCCAGCATCTGACCTACAGCTTGTCTTAAACCTCCACCTTATACCTATCGTCTTTCACCTTTTACTGCAGAAGTCTGAGACATGCTGATCTATGAATGGCTAATTGCCGGTGGTTGCCTTCAGAACTACTGGCTATCAGCCAGCACCATCGAGCCAATTATCCTATCTATGCAAAATGCTTTGAATAATTGTTGCTTGCACAGCATCTCCTGTTGTGATGTTTCATTAATAGCTACATCAACAACAACTCTCCTACTAAATATTCTTCCTTTGTTTCGGAATGATAAAATGTTCTCCAAATTCTAGAACCATTTGCTGATTAATGTTAAAGGGTTTACTTTCTAGCTGCTAAAATATTTTACAAACCTAAAGGAATTCATTTGCAATGACATTTTCATATGTACCTGGACTTTTTAATAAAAAAAAGTCCATAGTCCCAAGAGACTATATGAGAAAAATACACTACCACAGATTGCACTCCCCACAAAAAAGTGAAAACATACAACTTAATCATACACCTCCCATTAGAATGATTAGTAGATTTGCAGTACATGCTAATCCATTAGAATTCTTGTTTCCTTTTGCAAAATTTTACTTTTAATGATTTCAATCATCTTCACTGACAGAGCCCCAAAGCAAACTTTGCCCAAGTACTCAGACAATGCCAGCTGGCTCATTTTTAATGTATTAATGTGACAAGTCAGCCAGTAAGGGGATGTTACAGCTTCAGTTCTGGAAAAGGTGGAAGAGTGAGAATTAAAACTGTAACAAACCTTCATCGCATCTTTAGGAGCCTAGTTTAGCTACAAAATTCTTCACTTTTCCTTGGTTACAGTTATGTCTTGTTACATATACCTTTTCTTTTTTGAATTCTCTTTGTTTGCAACTGTTCCGTCTCTTCAATCAGGCATCGTATAGAAGTTCAAAATGCCAAAGTGACTTTTGAAGTTTCAGGGGAAAGCAAGAATGTTAAACATAATTCCTTCAAAATATTGAAATGTTAATTTCTCTCAACAGAATAATTAAACTCAAATGTTATGAACTGTACAGAATTTCTGACCTTACTTCCTGAGGAGATTGAGTTAAGCGCGGCACCCCCCCCCCCCACCTTAACCAATTTTTACAGGAGCACCGTTGTGAGTGTCCTAACAGCATTGGCGTCTAGTATGAGAATTACAAGGCATCTAACCACAAAGCCCTTACAAAGGATTACGAGGATTGCTGATAAGGTTCATTGGGATCTCTTTCCACCCATTGGAGATGTTTATCAGGAGCACTGCATACACAGGCCCCTTGGCATTGACAATGATTCCTCCCATCCATCCAACAATCTCTTTGAACCTCTACCATCAGGCAGGAGGTACTGTAGCATTAGGATAAAAACTGTTAAGATGGGAAACAGCTTCTTCCCTCAGGGAATAAGATTACTGAACTCTCTGCCATAAAACTATAAGACAAAGGAGCAGAATTAGACCATGCAGCCCATTGAGACTGCTCCGCCATTCCATCATGGCCGATCCCGGATCCCACTCAACCCCATACCCCTGCCTTCTCGCCATATCCTTTGATGCTCTGACTGGTCAGGAAACTATCAACTTTCATCTTAAATATACCCACGGACTTGACCTCCACTGCAATCTGTGGCAGAGCATTCCACAGATTCACTACTCTCTGGCTAAAAAATCTGTTATAAAGATATCTGTTATATATAACCTCCTTATCTCTGGTCTAAGAGGTTGCCCCTCAAATTTGAGGCTCTATCCTCTAGTTCTGGATACCCCCACCATAGGAAATATTTTCTCCACATCCACTCTATCTAGTCCTTTTAATATTCGGCAGATTTCAATGAGATCCCCCACTACATTCTTATAAATTCCAGTGAATACAGGCCCAAAGCTGCCAAACATTCCTCATATGTTAACCCCTTCATTCTTGGAACCATCCTCGTGAATCTCCTCTGGACTCTCTCCAATGGCAACTCATTCTTTCTAAGATATGGGGCCCAAAACTGTTGACAATACTCCAAGTGTGGCCTGACCAGTGTCTTATAAATGCTCAGCATTGTCTCCTTGCTTCTATATTCTATTCCCCTATTCAACCAGGTCTCATCACATATGAAGTGCTAGAAACATTATTTATACCAGCTACTTTTTAACTTGTGTCATAAATGCACCTTATTATTTCCAAGGTTCAAAGGTTCAATTTAACGTCAGAGAAATGTACGCAATATACATCCTGAAATGCTTTTTCTTCGCAAAACATCCACGAATACAGAGAAGTGCCCCAAAGAATGAATGACAGTTAAACGTGAGAACCCCAAAGTCCCCCCAGCTCCCCCCTCCTGCGTGTAAGCGGCAGCGAGCACCAATCCCCCCCTCCACCAACAAAACAAGAATTATTTGTTAATTTATTTGCAGTAACATTATTTCACGTGTTGTGAGTATGAGATATATGAGTTATGTTGGTCCAGAGGAATGTTGTTTCATTTAGAAAAGGTTCAATAACATCTTCCTGCTGACATTTTATTTTTATGCAATGCATGCATTTTTTCTTTGACTCTGCATTCAACAGTATCACGAAGAATACAAGCATTCTATTCATTGCAGGAATCAACAACTTTGTTTCTTTGATATCCTGTTTCTATCAATAGTTTAACTGATTTGTCCAGACAAAAGTTTCCAGAAACAGCAATTTTTCATCTCAATGACTCATACTAGAAAACATTATTTGTCGAGGCGCTGGGTAATAGATCATGTTTAACAATGAACACATGATACTCAAGTAGGAATAGATCCTTTGGTCAATTGAAACTGATCTGCCTTTCAGCAGAATCATGGAAACCAACCTCTGCTTTTCCATCATATTTCATATCAGAATCAGAATCTGGTTTCATATCGCTAGCATGTCGTGAAATTTGTTGTTATGTGGCAGCAGTATATAATAATAAAAACATAACTATTGTGGTAAATTACAGTAAGTGTGTATATTAGTTAAATTATACAAATTGTGCAAAAAGAGAGAAAAAAAAGTAGTGAGGTAGTGTTCATTGGTTCAATGTCCATTCATACCGAATCTCCTCAAACTCCAAAATAAATTTAACTGCTGCTGTGCCTCTGTAGCTGCATCAATATTTTGGGCCCACGATAGATCCTAAGAGATGTTGACACCCAGGAACTTGAAACTGCTCATCTTCAAAGTCCAAAATTCTATTGATTTAAGTCTTGAATACAAGCAAAAACATTTCATCTATAGCACTCTGGAGATTATTCCAAGGATACAACCATCTAAAAAAAGGGATTTTATCCTCATCTCAATTCTAAATACTAGACTTTCTTATGGTCAAATATTTCTTCCTTTCTCTACTTTCATTTTGTTGCATGTCATGCCAAAGCACCATGGCAAATTCCCAATACACACCAATGCAAATGACGAATCAAATTGATTCTTGATCTTTGTAGTCCTTTGGTTAGAAGAAGCAGTCGTCTTTCAGCAATGAGGTGAGTTTGAATTACAGTCTCAATAAAATCATTTTTTTATTTTCTTCATTCCAGACAAATAGCCTCATTGTATTCAATCTCCACTTATTGGATAACCCTTCTAATCCTAGGAAGAAAACTATGTCATCATGCTCCAATCAAAGGTAAGAATATCCTTTCTGAGGAAGACCAACATGACATGTTCCTCCAAGTCTCAACTAAGTCCCATATAACTGTAACAGAATTTCCCATCTCTTGCCTTGTTTGTAATAAATGCTAACATATCATTTGCATTTTAATTGCCTGTCACCCCAACGTTAATTTTAAGTGATTTGTGTGCAAATTCCTCTGCACAACAGTCTCACTTCTTAAAATGCTCTTTTTTGCTGTTCTACAACAAAAGAAGATAACTTTATAACACGGCACTCCCCTGGTGACAATCTGAATATAGAAAAATTACTTATTTTCTTCTTATTCATCTATTCTAATAGTTACGTCCTGCTAAAAAGAAAAGTCTTAAAGATTTCACTCTGTTCCTTGAAGTATTGAGAATATTTCAGCATTCACGGAAGTCAGCAAGGATCAGGAGAGAGAAGAAAATTTTTAAAAATGCATGATTTAAAGCCAGTTAAATTATGTCTAAATAATGAGATAGAAAACTAGAAATGTTCAGAAGATGAAGCAAAATCTGCGGAGTAGAATTAACTTTAAATTATATTTATTTATTTAAGTGATCGCGCTGTGCTGCTAGCAACCCCGGATTTAACCCTAGACTAATCACGGGACAATTTACGATGACCAATTAACCTACTAACCAATATGCCTTTGGAATGTGGGAGGAAACTGTAGCACCTGGAGGAAACCCACACATTTCATGGAGAGGATGTACAAACTCCTTACCTCCTCACTGGGATTTTAACTCTACAACATTTCATTGGAATTCAATACTATTAGACCAGTCACCATCAAATATCCACTTTAAAAAAAATACTGCTCTTTCCAAGCACTTGAAAAACATTTCTCCTTCACAAATTGAATTTTCTCTTAAACATTAAGAAATACGTTATTCAAAATCCAGAATACATCAGCCAGTATATTAGAATAATATTTTCATGTTTAATTTATGCAACAGCATGGATTCAGTGTGAAACACTTGGTATCGAGCACCGGAACTGCATTCTCATTTGGCTGGCCTGGCTCCACTGAAACACATAAATAGGTGGCTTGATGCAGGAGCAGCAGTATATGCCAACTCCATGATAGGATCTGGAGCTGGCACAGCCCTTCAGAAACCAATGTGCGATGTGAAAGTGAAATTCTCCCATTTAATTGCTAGTGCAAAGCAACTGATCAATAGGTGTACACGGGCAGTTGAAGTGGGTGCACAGGCAGGATGCTCTCATCTCCTCCAAAACTTGGGAGGAGCAGTAAGCACAGGTACTTGCTTGCACCATTCTGAGGAGTGTGAAATGCCTGCATATAAAAATTACTGCTTCAGACTTTAAAAGGAACCACAGCGCTATTGACAAACCCAACTGGAGGTACTGAAATGATTTTGCTTAATGTGCCTTACTCATGCTGGCTTCTTTAATATAACAGGGATTAATAATCACAGACTTTACACGAGTTAAATGAGGGTGGGGTGGGGGGTTGGGGGGTGGAGAGAGAACATCTGATCCCAGTTGGACCAGGGTGTTGCATCTTCCTCCACATTTCTTTATTCTCCTATTGACTGCTGGCTTATGCCCCATCCCGCAATGCGTCTCACTAACTAACAGCTCATGTTCCATCTGGTGCTGTCTGTCTTTGTTTACTGCATTTATAAGCTGCTTGACTGCGCTAAAACAAATATTAAAAATAATCAAAAATCTATCAGCTAAAGCATCACACGATTTATTTTTTTATCTATGCAAGAACATTGAAGTTACAACATTTTTGAAAAAGCATTCAGTCATTATTGAAGTATTTCTCGTGTTTCGTGTTTCTTCATCTGGACATATATTTTCGACACATTGCATCTATGTACATATGACAAAAGAGGCTCCAGGGTCAGGTTACCATGTCAGGAAAAAATGCACAGCTTTGTGAATTGATCAATATGGAATCAAATTAAAATATCAGCTATAAGTCTTCATTGATGGGAGAACATGACATTACAAAATAGGATGCAGGAGAGGCACGTCTTCCAAAATTGGCTTGTCCTCCAAAATATTTAAGTTTGAAATGTGTCCCCTTTCCTGACACCACAATGAAATTCAACTGGACCCTTGGTATATCAGATATCATGGCCCAACAGGATGAAATACTAGTCAGGATTTATCATTGGCCAGCTGCCAGTATAATGACTCAGGAACAATTAACTTTCCAACCCACAACAATACCATTAAAGCATTAACAGTAGATTGGAACACTGAAACATTGAATACATTTCCCTCTCTCAGATCCAGAATGACCTGAACAATATTTATGCCAGAGTTTAGACCAAGAATGGTCCTGACTGCTAACTGGAAGAAGATTTGGTTTATGGGGAAAATATTTAAATTCCTTAGCATAACAAAATTTGCCTTTAATTTGATTCTATTCCAACACCATCATGTTATCTATTGCTGCCACTTCAGATGCGCACAGCAAAAGATAAAGTCATCACAACATCTCTTGAAGAAATCGGAATTCACACTTCAGTTTTGGGCATCTGGCAAGAAGGATTCCTGATACATTGTCACGACTATTACTCTCTTATTGTGGCCATTCTGTTTGCTCAAGGCATTCCTGTACAGTCCTCTTTTTATTTTCAAGTCAAGATGGTGTTGAGAGGGCAAATCAGAAGATCTGCTTGGGATCCATACAGTCCTCCAGCCGCTTGCCTTCTGTTGCTTAATGCTAGGCAAATGGCTGAAATAATGTCACTCCATTTGTTTTTATGTTCTAGTTGGAATACGCTGACACTTACCATTAGATCATTTTAGTGCCTACAACAAAAATGTTAAGTAGAAAGAAGAATACTTAAAGATGTTGAGGAACATGACGGTTTGCCATGGGGGAAAACTCATTGATGTGGAATGTAATTTTCCCACAAGCCAGGTATTTTCAGACACTGGCAGAGCAATTGTCAATTTGGAATTATATAAACATTTGAGTTATCAGTATTCTTTTACAGCCTGGTCTTATTTATAATTTTGACAACCACACTTACTAATTCTTCCAAATGCAATAAGGTATTTTTCCTTACTATTATCTTACATACTTCTCTTTTGTGATAAACTGATGCAGATTCATTTCAACAAGATTACCTTTTGGGGCATGCATGTAATAAGATGAAAATATTGCCAATATATAAACATCAATCATAGCATTATTATGTAAACTAACAGTTTGTAAAATACCAAATTTATGAATTGTAAAAATTTTGTTAAAATTTATTAATTTCTAAATCTTTTAATTTAGAAGAGTTTTAGGAATTCTTCTATGATTTTACCCAATAATTAGCTAAGCACTGAGTTAGTAGATTTTATATAGGCTTGTGACAAAGTTGTTACAATTGCACTGTCTGTCCTTGAACACCCAAAACAAAAAAAGTGATCAGGTTCTAAAAAGGAAAGGGGGGGAAGATACTAGTCATTGTTCACACTACACTCTGACCTTTGACCACTTTTTCAAATCTGTTCACTTAAATTAGTTGGATTTCATCCTGACTGCTTTGTACAGGTAGCTGAAAGTAACAAGAAATATTTTTAAAGATAATTCTTAATTATCTATACGCAATTCTATATAGACTGGGTGAACTTGAATAGCCTTTTACATTAAACTGACATAATTGAAATGTTTAATTTTTATAATAAAAACAAAAAATAAAATTAAGGAACAAATTGAAACTTTTTAAAAAATCAAAATAGAAAGGCTATTTCAGGCTCGATGGATCAGACACAGAAAGTAGTCTAGGAAACATTAATATCTGGTTGCCTTCAGAAATTCCTGGAACATACCCTGCACCCAAAACTAAACCATTTAGCAAGCAGTGTCTGTAAATTTATCCTATCAGGTAGTGCATAGACTTGGGTTTGCTAAAGTTATTGATCACGTGGCATCAAGTTCAAGTTTTTAATGATCCTTTAGGGTTTTAAGAGTTCTGTTCTACAGTACATTGTTCAATAAGTAAAATTTGCTTTAATTTCTGGTTCTGATGAAGACTTGCAGAGTTAAAGATTTTTCATTTTACTCAAAAGGCTGAAGGCTTTTAGAGCATTCTGGTTTGGCTTCAGGTTTCTAATACATAAGACAGTGATAATAAACCTGATTTTGATTCTTTTTTGTTAAACATAACTTAACATATTAATTTCTCTTTTTATTCAGAGGCATGATGCAATTAATACATGTTATAGATTTTTGTTCAATTGTTGAAGAATATTCAAATATTCAAGATTGTTTAGTGTCATTTCCAGTATACGAGTATAAAGGAGAATGAAATAATTGTTACTCTGGATCCTGCACAAAAAAACCCACAATAAGATAATGTATTTAAAAATATTTTTGCTGTTGTTCTTACATTTCCCTATTTTGTTCATCCACCAAAATTAATCACCTTCTTCGAAACTTGCATTGGAAGGAGGAAGATCAAAAAGCTGTGAGCCAGCAGGTGCAAATCACTGCCTGTGAACCAGCAACAAGAGGGAAAACAGGAAGCGCATTGAACTGGGGCAGGAGTACTCCAGCGAGGGTCTGCAAGAAGGGACAGAGAAGTCCTTTGACAGCAACGGATTGATAATTACTAAATTACCAATTAGTGACAACTAAATAGAAATTAAAACTTAAAGTATAAAATACAGCAGTATTTTCTTCCTTTTTTCATTTCTTGAGATGTGATGAATCTGGCAAAGCCATAGTTGAGATCTTGGATATAAGTTGGTATTTCCAAAATAATCATTGTGTATGTCTAATTCTAAAGAGTACTGAGATAAATTGGCCAAATTAGAGAAAAGAAAATTCAGGAGAATTGCCTTCTTTATGGATTTCTAAAATACACTTGGTATCTTTGTAGTAAAAGTCATAATCCACTGACTGAAAAATACAGCTACAAAAGGAAATGATAACAAAATAAGAATACAAAAAATAAAAGTAGAGGTGGGCATTTACTGCTTATGCCTGCTTGTTTTTCAACACATCATAGATGATCTTTTATCCCAGTATCACTATTCTATCATATCCGACTGTGGTAACATTTTAAAAAAAAACTAAAAGACTTAACTTGCTTTCTTTTTATAGATCCACCTTGATTTGTTGAATGTTTTTAATTTCTAAATGTCCTGCTACTAATTCCTTAAATACAGATTTCATCATTTCCATTGCTACTGACATCAGGATAGCTGATCTTTTGGTTCTTCTTTTCTCTCTCCCACTTTATTAAATTTACTGCCTTCCAATCCCCTGGACCTGTTTTTGGAAATTAATACCACCTCCAAATCCACTGTTTTTGCTCCTCTTAAATTGCCCATACATTTTTTAATCAATATTAATTTCTTTCAACATGCCATCAAATCTAAAGGTTCTTCCTGGAAATTTAATTCACCTCTCCCTCTGCATGATATTTCAAAGAATGACACAGAAAAATGAATTCCTTTGTTTTTTTTAAATTCTCTGATATAATTTCTCCCATTTCAATCTGTGAGGGGCCCACTTTAACCACTGCTAATTAATTCTTATTTAAAGAAACTTTTGAAGTCTACTGTTATGTTTCTTGTCAGCCTACCAGTTTATTCAACTCTCTCTTCCTTATCAATTATTTTGTCCTCTTTTGCTGAATTCTGATTTCCCCCCCAATCATCAGGCTTACTGTTCAAGGCCTTTCTTTAGATCTATATTATCTTTAGCTTCTTATTTGGCTAAAGAAGTGTGAGCAAAATATAAGGGTAGTTTCTTAAAATTGAAGGGCAATTATATGCTAATCCATAATCCCTGCTGATGTAGTCATTGATATTTAGTAATTACATATGATTTGGAATCAAGAAACAAGTAACTTACATCAAATCATGTTTATACGAGTAATTCTGTGGTAAAGCAAATTAAAAGAAAGAAATAATGGGAAAAGGAAATACAGCTAAACGATAAGAATTTAGAGGAATAAAGAGACCTTATACTACAAATGTTCAGATAATTAAAGGTGTCTATCCAAATAGAAAAGGTCATAAAAACTGCAAACTCAAAACCTGCCCTTTTAATTAAATGACATAACACAAAATCAAGCAGCTAATCTTGACTTGATACAAAACCTTGGTTAAGCGGCAGTTTCAGTACAGGAAATGTGTACGTTTTTGGGAATCTGCTTATAGGAAAGATACAAAGGCAGAGGGAAAAATGCTATGTATATTTATTAGGATATGGGGAAGGGGAGATGAAAGAAAAGAATTGAGAAGTTACGACATTTATCACTAGAATAGTGATGTGTCAAGAAGAAACTAAAAGACATTATGCTGGATTTTGATAAGGTAAATAACATTGAGGTTATTTTCATTAGCAAGAAAGGTAGCAACAGAGGCATACTAATGTTCAACCAGCATAAAAAAATTAAAGTAGAGAGTATAAAGCATTCAGTTCCACAATGTGCAGTTAGGTTATACAATTGTTGGCCACCAACCAATCTTCATGGAAGTAGTACACCAGAGCTAAATAGTGTAATATTCATAAAATGCTTTTTAGAGATAACATTTAATTAGCTCTGGTTCTGTTGCACATTGTCAAAAATGTGGCACAGGGAACCTGAAAATGTTGTTCCAAAGAAAGATAACTCTGCCCACTTGCCTAAATTATCAAACTACACATCCAAAGTTAAGCTCTATTGAAGATGTTTAGTATTTTTATGTCATTTAATTATTGACTTAAATTATCATTGTTTAAAAGACTGATTTAGTATTAATAACTTGAATTTGCACAAATATCTTCACCAGACTTATTTTTATTCTCTCCGTGGTTGCTTTACCAATTTTCCCACATTTTAACACTTTATCTTGGCTGCTAATCCTGTTTCCCATTTCTAACCACTTTGAAAATCTTAAATCTTGACATTATATTCTTTATATAATTTGTAATTTTTCTTGTTTACACTTACACCTTTCGCTGATGATGGTTCACATTTAGGTCGCAATTACCTGATATTGGCAGCTGAAAGGAAAACAGCCCAAATATGCGTTGAGTGTAATGGCAGGTCCTTATGCTGACAGAATGCAAAATAATGCAGTAGCAGGTGAGAACATTTGAGAACAGCTTCCTTAACAGAAAGCTATCACTAAGTGTGAAATACTTCATGTTCTCCCAGATGCATGAGTTTAAAGGGGTCACAATTCGGAATACACTGGATAGTGATGATTGCAAATATTGGAGGCAATATACACTCAGAGTCCACTTTAATATGTACATCTGCTGTTAATGCAAACATCCAATCAGCGGATCATGAGGCAGCAACTTAAAGCATAAAAGCATGTAGACGTGGTCAAGCAGTTCAGTTGTTGTTCAGACCAAACATCAGAATGGTGAAGAAATATGATCTAAGTGACTTTGATTGTGGATTGATTGTTGGTGCTAGATGGGGTGGTTTGAGTATCTCAGAAACTGCTGATCTCCTGTGATTTTCACACACAACAGTTTCTAGAGTTTACAGAGAATAGTGAAAAAAAACAAAAAAAAAAAATCCTGTGTGTGGCAGTCATGTGGGTGAAAATGCCTTGTCAATGAAAGAGGTCAGAGGAGAATAGTCAAACTGGTTCAAGCTGACAGGAAGGCAACAGTACCTCAGATAACCTCATGTTACAACAGTGGTGTGCAGAAGACCATCTCTGAATGCACAGCACATCCAGCTACAGCAGCAGATCATGAACATACATTCAGTGGACATTTTATTAGGTACAGGAGTTACCTAATAAAGTGGCCACTGAGTGTATATTTTCATAATTACTGCATCTTATAATTGTACATATTCATGAAAGTGTACAATGAATTCTTTATCGATGATGATATTTAGAAGTCAACATAACCAGGCAATTGTTATGGATTTGTTATCTTGAAATACATGACATTTAAGCCAAATTTATCTCCTTACTGCAGACTGATTTGTGCTTATAGCATTTGAATTATTACAGTGTACACCATATTATTCTGAAAAGACAGCTGAATGTAGTCTTAAAAGCTGCCAGCCAAGAAGCACATACACATCTTAAGTCTGTTGAAGGCCATATGCTGTCCTTTTGCTTGCTTCTAACAAGTAAGTGCAAGTTCAGAAACAGCATGACAGAACGGCATCATACACCATTTGGGTCATCAAGTCGCACATTAATTCTGCTTAATTTTTCACTTAATCAACTGGAGAACTATTATGGTCTTGAAGAACACACATTTAAGCTTACACAACTAAAAGAATATGTAGGCAACACCATAAGGAACCAATTATTAAACATATGAGCTTTATAGGTTAGAGCTATTTTTAGAATAAAGAATAGCCAGTAATTTATATCCACCTGCTATGACTACAATATCAAAAGGGATAATCTATTTATAAGACCATCATTTTTAGAATGCTGTAAGGAGATTGTAAAGTTGCTATGAGAATGGCTCACAGTCCAAGCTTCTTGAAAATCAGAAGAAAATAGGATATTAGATTAGTTCTTAGAAATTCAAATACCTCTTAATGAGTACAGCAGTCCAAACAGCTGTTTCAGGCAATCATGGTGTCAGGAACCTAAAAGGAGGGCAGGGTGTGGATGGATAAGCAGTGCAAGAGTAAGAAAATGCAATCCCCCTCTTCCACTGTTCCTTATTATGTAGAGGATCTTTTTGGGTGTTAGTGTGAATTTATTTACACTTCTTTCAATTTGATTTATTGCATTCAGTGCAATCCTCTCCACATTGGGGAGACTAAAAGCTTGTTTATTGACTGGTTTGTATTAACACCTCTACACAGTCATCAAGTGCAACCTAGCTTCCCATCCTCAGTCATTTTAATTCTCTGCCCACTCAGACTCTGACTTTCCTCTATTAGTCTTCTACACTATTCTCACAAAGCTCACTGTAAGCTGAAGAAAGAGCACATCTTCTTGCCTCAGCAAATTCCAACTTACCAGATTTAACACTCATTTCCAAAAAGTAAAATCCTTGTATTTTAACTCCTCTAGGCCATATTTTCGTTCTTGATATGTTTCATTAGTACCCAGCTTACCTTTTCAAACATATTCATTTCAAATCAGAAGGAAACAATTTGGTCCATGATGGCTCCTAACAGACCAACCATACCAGTTAGTTTCCTAACTGGTCTTATTTATCAAAGGCATTCCATTTATTTTCTCACCTACACCACCCACCCCCACCATTGGTCTGCACCTTAAAACTTACTTCTATTATTTTTAGTTCTGATATACCCGGTATGTATTTTGCCTGAAGTATATCCTTTTTCTCTTCTTGAATGTTGCCCTACTTAATGAATGCTTCTCTAATTTTCTGCTTTTATTTCAGAACACAAGCACCTGTGCAACTTTCCTTTTGCAATCTGATATATGTTGAGAAAATAACAAAATATGAATTACAATGTGGTCGTCCATCGTATCCACCAATGACAGGAAACCTGTGCAGATGGGTTTTTAAAGTGGAAAAGCTGGTTCACTGGGGAAGTTCTACTCCCTCAACCTCAGAAGTCCAGGTCCAGTGGTACAAACAAGCACCACAAGCTTGGGTCTTCCTTGGTTGCAGTGGAGAACCATGATGTCTTCTGTGCATTGTCATGTCCTTTGCTCTCCATGGACCATTGCAGAACTGCCTTCCTAACCATTGGTTCTCACTGTAGGTCTCACCTGCCTGGTCTGCCAGAGCTGACTTCACATGCTAGGACAGACCTGTCCCTATCTCACCTGGGTACACCCAGCTCTCACCTGTGGCAATGAGCCAATTCTCATCAAAGGATCAGAGGTGGAGAGGGTCAGCAGCTTCAAAGTCCTCAGTGTTATCATTTCAGAGGATACAGTTTGAAACTAGATACTAGATCTAGATCTAGGATACAGGAACTAGAAAGTTTGCGAACTCTGTAGAATTTCCTCTATTTGTGCATAAATACGAACTAAAATATGATCAGATCTTCACACACGTCCTAAAAATAGATAAAGAGAGCCCAATTAAATAAATAACGCAAAAACAGTATACTTGTTCATTTATTTATTGAGGAAAAATTATCAAATATTACATGCATTTGTTGGAGGAAGTATGTGAACCTCTGGGGTAAAGCCTTCTACAAAGCTGTTTGGAGTCAGGTGTTCCAATCAATGAGATGAGATTGGAGGTATGGAAAGACACACAGTGTCAAGTTACTGACAGAACCTGCTCTTTTCAAGAAAGATCTGTTTATGTGCACCATTCCTCATTCAAAACAACTTTCAGAGGACCTTAGAAGGAAAATTGTAGAGATGCACTAAGCTGTAAAAGAACGTAAGAACATAAGAAATAGGCGCAGGAGTAGGCCATCTGGCCTATCAAGCCTTCTCCACCATTCAGTAAGATCATAGCTGATATACCCATGGACTCATGTCCACCTACCTGCCTTTTTCTCATAACCCTTAATTCCACAACTATGCAAAAAAAAAACACTACAAAAGCATTTCAAAAGACCCAAGTACTCATCAGTCCACAGTAAGAGAAATTGTCTACAAATAGAGGAAACTCAGTACTGTTGCTACTCTCCATAGAGAGAGGGATCCTACAAAGATCACACTAAGAGCACTATGTGCAATGCTGAAAGAGGTGTAAAAGAACCCAAGGGTAACAACAAACAACCTACAGAAATCTCTAGAACTTAATGTGTCCACTATAAGATAAACACTGACCAAGAATGGTACTCATGGAAGGATACCACGGAGGAAACCACTGCTTTCTGAAAAAAAACATTGCTGCACATCTCAAATTTGCAAAAGACCACCTGGACGTTCCAAAGTACTTCTGGGTCAATGCTTTGTGGACAGATGAGATTAAAGTTGAACTTTTTGGCAGAAATGCACTTTGCTATGTTTGGAGGAAAAAGGGCACTGCACACCAACATCAAAACATCATCCCAACTGTGAAGCATGAAACATGGTGAAGGAGCATTATGGTTTGGGGCAGCTTTCCTGCCGCAGGGCCTGCACAGCTTGCAATCGTTGAGGGATTGCAACATACATATGTATTGTTGTATTAAAACATTTTACAGGAAAATGCCATATCAGCAGTCCGTCACCTGAAGCTTAATAGAAGTTGGACAATGCAACAAGACAATGATCCGAAAGCCAAGAGTTTATCAACAGCAGAAAATGGCCAAGTTAACGCCTCAGCCTTAATCCTATCGAAATGTTGTGGAAGGAGCTGAAGCAAGCAGTTCATGCAAGGAAGCCCAAAAACATCCCAGAATTGAAGCAGTTTTGCCTAAAATTCCTCCAAGCTGATGTGCAGCACTGATGAACAGTTACAGGAAACGTTTGGTTGAAGTTATTGCTGTACAAGGGGGTCACATCAGTTACTGAAAGCAAAGGCTCACATTCTTTTTCCAACATATATGTAATATTGGATCATTTTTCTCAATAATTAAATGAACAACAATAATTTTTTTGTGTTATTTATTTAACTGGGTTCTCTTTATCTAGTTTTAGGACATGTGAAAATCTGATCACATTTTAGGTCATATTATGCCTAAAAAGAGAAAATTCTACTGGGTTCACAAACTTTCTAGCACCACTGTATGTCCTGGGTCCAGCATTGATCCTACTGTGTTCCTTTGTATTTACTGTGAATGCCTGCAATAAAATGAATCTCAAGGAAGTATATGATGACATAAGTGTACTTTGACAAAACCTTGCACTTTGATATATCATGACCATTCCCTTATAGATTATAGAATGCTGAGCCTATAGGTGAATAATTACAGATCAGCTTTGAGAGAAATTTGATGACTTAAAAATGTTTTGCTTATTGTTGATAACAGTGACAGATGGCAGTGTAAAGCCGAATACGGAGATCATTTTTGCGCCTGGAGGTACAGTTTCCTCCCAGCAATATTAGTTAATTCAAGCTACTAATAAAAAGGGAAAACATTATAAAAATTCAAATATAAGAAAACCTATGAATTAGTGCAAAAAGTAAGAAAAATAATTTCAAATTGTTTTCAAATTATTTTACCCAAATTACAATTTCTCTATTTCACCAATTAAAATAACCTTGATATAGATTGATAAATGTGCATCTACTTGCAACAGATGCCCTGACAATCAATGAAATCCTAACCAGAAGACCACACTCTGTGCAGATTGGTGATAACATCTCCTCCTTACTGACATCTCAGGGGTGTGGGCTTAGCTTACTGCTCTACTCTCTATATACCCATGACTGTGTGGCTAGGCATAGCTCAAGTACCATCTATACATTTGATGACGATACAACCATTGTTGGTAAAACCTCAGGTGGTGATAAGAGGGCGTACAGGACTGAGATATGCCAACTAGGGGAGTAGTGTCATAGCAACAACCTCGCACTCAACATCAGTAAGACAAAAGAGCTGATTGTGGACTTCCGGCAGGGTAAGACGAAGGAACATAGAGGAATCAGAAGTGGAGAGAGCGAGCAGTTTTAAGTTCCTGGGTGTCAAGATCTCTGAGGATCTTACCTGGTCCCAACATACTGATGTTGTTAGAAAGAAGGCAAGAAACAACTATACTTCATTAGGAGTTTGAAGAGATTTGGTATGTCAACTAATACACTCAAAAACTTCTATAGATATACCATGGAGAGCATCCTGACAGGCTGTATCACTGTCTGGTATTGGGGGGGCTACTGCACAAGACCGAAAGAAGTTGCAAAGGGTTGTAAATTTAGTCGGCTCCATCTTGGGTACTAGCCTACAAAGTACCCAGGACATCTTCAAGGAGCGGTGTCTTGGAAAGGCAGCGTCCATTATTAAGGACCACCAGCACCCAGGGCATGCCTTTTTCTCACTGTTACCATCAGGTAGGAGGTACAGAAGCCTGAAGGCACACAGTCAGTGATTCAGGAAAAGCTTCTTCCCCTCTGCCATCCGATTCCTAAATGGACATTGAACACTACCTCACTTTTTAAAATATATAGTATTTCTGTTTTTTTGCATGATTTTAATGTATTCAATATATGTACAGTATACTGTAATTGATTTACTTACTTATTATTATGTATTTTTATTTTATTTACTATTTTTTCTCTTCTTTGTTATATATTGCATTGAACTGCTGCTGTTAAATTAAAAAAATCCACGTTACATGCCAGTGATAATAAACCTGATTCTGATTCTGATTTTTCTCTATCTTTGGTAATATATCTGGCCAAGTGGTTAAGGCGTTGGACTAACGATGTGAAGGTCACGAGTTCGAGCCCCAGCTGAGCCAGTGTGTCGTGTCCTTGAACAAAACACTTAACCACAATTGCTCCAGTCCACTCTGCTGAAAATGCGTACTGCCAAAATGCTGGGCGTTAACCTCGCGATAGACTGGCGTCCTATCCGTGGGGGAGTCTCGTACTCTCAGTCGCTTCACGCCACGGAAACCGGCATAAGCACCGGCCTGATGAGCCAATAAGGCTCGGGACAGACTTTTTGATAATATATGATGTAGAATAATGATAATTTTGCACTAAAAAATATCCAACGATATGAACAACTGATTTAGTTCTCTGCTAAGAATATATATAAAAGTTCAATTACTTATGTTTTGATTGTTTGCTAAACAATACAACAGCATTGAGAAAAGAAATAATTTACTATTTTGGGTGCCCAGTACTTTTATTAATCACTCCTAGTTATAGCACAGTTAGACTAATCCAATGAAAGGAATACATATGGACTAGAATGAATTTAGTTCAATAGCAAATACAGTTAAAGTACTGACTGCCCTCATCATTCCTTAGGTCAGAGTCAGCATCAGATTCATTATCACTGACATAGGTCTTGAAATTTGCACTGTTTAGCAGTACAGTGCAAAACATAAAAATACTATAACTTATAATAAAAACAGAGTGTGCAAAAGAGGAATGGTAAGGTAGTCTTAACAGGTTGAGGGGAGGGAGGCTTGTGCTCATAATGGAGCTGGCTGAGCCTACAACCCTCTACGGCTTTGTCTGATCCTATGCTTTGGAGACTCCCTATCAGGTGGTCATGCAACCAGACTGTCCCTTGTAATATTATGGAGTTGTAAGGTTGCAGCCTGGGAAAGAAGAGAGCAGCCCAGACTGGTGATGAGCTGCTTTGTTGAAAATGCAACTCACCCTCTTGAGAGATGTCTGTTAGGGAGAAAGTTCCAGGATTTGAGCCAGTAATGGTGAAGGGATGGCCATATATTTTCTAAATCAGAATAGTAGTGCCTTGTGTGACAACTTCCAGGTGGTGTGCACCCTTACTTTTGTTGCACTTTTCTTTCGAGCTGTTTTCTTAATTCATAGAAAGTTGCTGCAGTGCACCTGCTAAATCAGGAGTTCCCAACCTTTTAGAGCAGGTGGTGAAGTGAGTGATGGTTGAGAATGGGGTGCCTATCAACCTGGGGTCTACAGACCCCTCAGTTAATGATAGGGGGTTCGTGACATAAAAAGGTTGGGAACCGCTGCTCTAAATGGCATAAACTGCTGCTATTGTACGCTGGTGAAACGAATGAATGGTTGTGGATGGGGTACCTATCAAAAGGGATGGATGCTATGTAAGAATATTGTGAACAGTTTTTGGGCCCCATATCTATGAAAGGATGTGCTAGCACTGATACAGTCCAGAGGAGGTTTACAAGAATTATCTTCGGAATGAAAGGGTTAGCACATGAGGAGCGTTTGATGGATCTCAACCTGTACTCACTGGAGTTTAGAAGAATGAGGGGGGATCTCAATGAAATCTATTGAATATGGAAAGGTCTGGATATAGTGGATGTGGAGAGGATGTTTCCTATGGCGGGAGAGTCTAGGTCCAGAGTGCATAGCCTCAGAATAGAAGGACACCCCATTAGAACAGAGATGAAGATGTATTTCTTTAACCAAACGTTGGTGAATCGGTGGATTTTATTGCCACAATCAGCTGTGAAGGCTAAGTCATTAACTATATTTCAAGCAGAAGTTGATAGATTCTTGATTTGTGAAAGTCTAAAAAGTTACAGAGAGAAGGCAGGAGAATGAGGTTGAGTATGAAATTATATCAGTCATGATAGAATGGCAGAGCAGGCTCAATGAGTTGAATGGCCTAATTCTTCTTCTATGCTAATGCCTGTGTGGCATTGAGCTTATTGAGTGTTGTTGGAGCTGCACTTATTCAGGCAAGAGGAAAGCATTCCATCCTGACTTGAGCCTTGTGGATGATGGACAAACTTTGGGAAGTTAAGAGGCAAGTTACTTGCTTCATGATTCCCATGTTCTGACCTGCTCTTGCAGCCACATTCTGTATCCGGCAGCTCCACTTCAGTTTCTGCTCAATGGTAACCCACAGGATATTACACCATAAGACACCAGAGCAAAATTAGACTATTTGGCCCATTGAATTTGCTCCACCATTCCACCATGGCTGATTTATTATCCCACTCAACCCCATTCTCCTGCCTTTTCCCTGTAACCTTTGACACCCAAATTAGTCAAGAATCTATCAACCTCTGCCTTAAATAAACCCAATGACTTGGCCTGTTTCAATGAATTCCACAGATTCACCATCCTCTGGCTAAAGAAATTTTTCTTCGTCTATGTTCTGAATGGATGTCCCGCTGTTCCGAGTCTGTGCCCTCTGGTGCAAGACTCCTGCAGTACAGGTAATACCCTCTTGACACCCGCTCTATCTAGGCCTTTCAATTTTGATAGGCTTTCAATTAGATCTCCCTTCATTCTTCTAAACTCCAGCTTCTTTAAACCTCAGATATTGATTGTCCATCAGATAAGAATAGTAGACATCCAGAGTGTAATAGAAATTTAGAGCTCTCTTCTGAAAATGACACTTGAAGTTAAGAACAGCAGCAAAGGTGGTTAGTCCGGGACACAAACGTGACTATCACTTTGACTACTTTCAGCTACACTTTTAGCAGTATTGAGCATGGAGTACTTCAACAATCATTGTTCTATAATTGTGGTGAGGGGGAGAGACAAATATTTGAAAGTAAACAAAAATATGTACATCAATTGCTGCATGCATGTATTCATGGGTGGAGGAGAGGATGATGAAGAGAAGAGAACAGAAATATTTCAGGCAGTAAGATTATCAGCATACCTACCTCAATACATTGGGTCAATGTCAGCTCCCAACAGAGCAATCTTTGGACCCACTTCCTCCTCCTCATTTCCCTGAAGCCTTGCAGCTTATTTTACCTTGCACATAAAGGGATCTAGCTCAGAAACAAACCCTTCAGCCCAAACAGTCCATGCCACGATTCTCATCTAAGCTAGTCTCATTTGCCTGCGTTTAGCCCTTGAATCTCTTTCATCCATGTACCTTTTAAGGTGTACATGCCCATCAACTTACTCTTGAATCCTTTTGGCACTTGCTTATAGTAAGGGACAATTTACTTTAGTCTTCTAGCAAGTCTTTGGCAGCATACAGTAGACTTTTGTTTTTACCTTTTTGAACTGGGAAAATACCAGAGAGTGTAAGTAGGGCAGGTTTAAATAGAAGAGCCTTAACAGCTGGAAGGTAGTGCTACAAGTACTCAGCACTGTTTTTAAAATGCTCCTCTGTAATTCAAATTGGGTACTGGAAACAAATCTATTTACGGAAGACCATCTAGGACAGTGAGCATTGTGATTAGCAGGGAATGAAGATAAAGATCATTAACAGAGACCATTGCAAGTACTAACTGTGATGTCTTGGAACTAATTAGACACTGTAAGTTCTCTTCCTGCTGCTCCTGCATAAATATCATCCTACAGATAGATAACTGGACATCTATCTTAGATAATGTCATTGGCCTTTACATAAAATTGTTCAGAACAGATGGTCAGGGTGTTCCAACAGATAGCTGATGTATGTATCTCTCAAAATGCAAACATGAACATCAGAGACATAACTCCTAGAAAAAAAATGGTTTATTTTACTGTGTGCAATGTTAGGAATTGCCAAATTATCTGTGGAATTATTATTTAAGGTGAATTATTATTTATGAGGTGATGTACTGACATGATTTCAAAAAATACAAAATGGTACTTCAACATACAAATTTGGAGGAACAATTAAAATAAAAAGAAGAATAAAGCACAACAATGAACAGTATTTTAAGCTGCGTATTCGATAATTTTAAATATTAAAAGATACATTGCACAATATATAATTTCACAAATACTTGCTAAATATATTTACTAAATGAATCTCAGTTGGGTCATTTTGTTTTGAATTAGGTTATCTTCAATAGTTCCAATCCACACAGACTCTCAGTTTGCTTTCTGGTCATTGTTTAAAATAGTTGAACTCAGCAGTTTGATTTTATCATTGGTGTCTGAAGCAGGAAAATTTTAGCTATTATTTCTAGTCCTTAGTCGTCTTACTGTCTATGGTCATACTCTGTAACAATATTGTTCAGCCAAACTTTGGTTGGGTTCACAAATGGCTTCTTGGAATCTAATGCTATGTGACTCAAGTAAGACGCTTCTGTAAATAAAATTTTCATGGTAGCCATACACATTGTAGAAGACACTAGCATATACCAGAAGTTGAAGAGTGTGAGGGGACAGAATTGAGTGGAGAAGGTACTTGGGATGCTGAAAGGTCTGAAGGTAAAAAAAGTGATCTGGCCCAGATGGACTACACCCCAGGGTTATGAAAGAGGTATCTGAAGAGATTATGGAGGCATTAATAGTTATCTTTCAAGAATTACTAGATTCTAGCATGATTCCAGAGGACTCGGAAATTGCAAATGTCACTCCACTCTTCAAGGCAGGCATGCATTAGAAAGGAAATTATAGGCTAGATAGCTTGTCCTCAGTGGTTGGGAAGATGTTGTAGTCAATTGTTAAAGATGAGGTCTCAAGGTATTTGGAAGATACATGATAAAGTAGGCCTTAGTCAGCATGGTTTCTTTAAAGGAAATCTTGCCTGACAAATCTGTTGGAATTCTTTGAGGAAATAACAAGCTGGATAGAAAAAGGTGAATCAGTTTGATGGTGTATACTTGGATTTTCAGAAGGCATTTGACAAGGTGCTTCACATGAGGCTGCTTGACCGATAAAAGCCCACAGTATTACAGGAAAGATACGAGCATGGATAGAGGATTGACTGATTGGCAGGAAGCAAAGAATGGAAATAAAGGGAGCCTTTTCTGGCTGGCTGCTGGTGACTAGTGGTATTCCACAGGGGTTGGTGTTGGGACTGCTTCTTTTTACATTATACATCAATTATTTGGATGACAGATTTGTTGGCTTTGTGGCCATGCTTGCAGATGATACAAAGTTAGGTGGAGGGCAGGTAGTGTTGAGGAAGCAGGGAGACTGCAGAAGGATTTAGACAGATTAGGAGAATGGGCACAGAGGTGGCAGATGGAATACAATGTCAGGAAGTGTACGGCCATGCACTTTGGTAGAAGGAATAAAAGTGTAGACTGTTTTCTAAATGGAAAGAAAATTCAAAAATCTGAGGTGCAAAGAGATGTGAGTCCTTGTGCAGGATTCACTAAAGGTTAATTTGCAGGTTGAATTGGTGGTGAGAGGAAGGCAAATGCAATATATATTTTCTTTTTGAAAGGACCAGAATATAAAAGCAAAGATGTAATGCTAAAGGCTTTTTAAGAATCTGTTGAGGCCTCACTTGGAGTATTGTGAGCAGTTTTAGGTCCCTTATCTAAAAAAGGATGTGCTGACATTGGAGAGGGTTCAGAGGAGGTTCACAAGAATGATTCCGGGAATGAAAGGGTTATTAAATGAGGAGTGTTTGATGGGTCTGGGCCTGTAACCACTGGAATTTGGTAGAATAATGGGGGGATTTGTTTGAAACCAATTGAATGCTGATAGGCCTAGTTAGAATGGATATGGAAAGGCTGTTTCCTATAGTGGGGGACTCAAAGACCAGAGGACACAGCTTCAGAATAGAGGGATGACTATTTAGAATGGAGATGAGGAGGAACTTCTCAAGCCAGGAAGTAGTGAATATATAGAATTTGCTGCCACAGGCAGCCGTGGAGGCCTGGCCATTGGGTGTATTTAAGTTTAACAGGTTCTTGATTAGTCAGGACATGAAAGGTTACGGGGAGAAGGCAGGAGAATGGGGTTGAGAGGGATAATGGATCAGCCATGATGAAATGGCTGCACAGACTCAATGGGCCAAATGACTTAATTCTGCTCCGATGGCCGTATGTACTTTTGCTTATGACAATAAACTCATCCTTGTTTTTGACCTTATTTGGTTTAGGACAGAGGAAGCAAATATCAATGAAATTGTAGACTTGTTCCTTTGGAAGGGAAAGATAAGCAGATAATTAATAAAAAGAGTAATTCTTCACCTAGTATTGCTATTGAAAAGATTTATCAGATGATTAATTTAATATAATGTGCATTGAATAAAAGTTACTGTCAATTGGTTAATGGCTCGGGTTACAGTAAGCACAACACTTTGCCCTTCTGTCCTATCGAACTACCAGCCCATATCCTTGCCTAAGACCTTCCAGTCAGTGTTCTGCTCCTAACACAGCAGATTACAGTCTTTATCAAAGTCAATTATGGCAGCAATTTGAGTGTTGCCATAGGACACTAATCCTCCTCAGAGGTCTTAGCCAGTCTGTAGCATGTGGCTAAGAGAAAGTTCTAAATGGTGGCAATAATTATTGAAAGAATAAGGATGCCTTGTTATCTTCTTCACTCACTATTCATACAATGCAACAGCATTAAGATTAAACTGTGATTTAAAAGCTTTCCATTCAGAAAGGAAAGAATTATGAATTGACACACGGGAATAGCAGAATACCTTCATAAAATTGCATTTGAAAGACTACTACACAAGGTACATTTGTGTAGTACAGATACAAGATACAGGATGCATTTTACTTACATCCAAAATGCATATTAAAGTTGGGCATAAATGAAATATTTTAATATAGACTATAATTTATTTATATGAAAAACATACCTTATCTGCCAAAGACCAAAAACAAGAATTACAGATGACATTTGTAACATAATGATTTGTTATTTTAAAAAATCAGATTTTTCAAAAATCTATAAATTTTAGGAACATTCTTAAACAGCCTCTTTCATGTAAAAGGTCTAAGTGTTAATTTTAAACAACTTCTGATACCTATCTCCTTAGTGTTCTAATTGAAATTATTTGAACAGCTCACAAAATCTCTGTTACAAAGCTTATTAAAATATCGTTGGTGGCCAAAATCATCTGGGCATCAACATTTACGAAAATCCTTGATGTAACAGCTGTACTTAATCTTTTTTAAATGAACTTCACAGCAAAATTTATTAAGCCACTGGAGTGGCATTGTGGAAAAGCAAAAATTGGCACAGTGTTGGAATTCATTTTAAACAAATAAAATTTAATAGGTTCAAGACCCTGGATATTGCCGCTGTGACAAGTTATAGGATTCCACTGATACCATTCAGATTTTTAAATATTTCATGATAATGTTGTACTCTGAATCAATATCATTAGCTATTTCCCTTTATTTTATCTATCCAATGTTTGGGTTTATGACAGTGTGATCAGAGATCAAAGAACAATTGAAAATAAAAGCCAGATAAAACATTGCATCTCATGCTGCTGTATGATTCTACTCAATATTGATAACTAAGAACTCCTTGGCCAAGACTGGATAAGCAAGATTGGAACAGACGTGCTAAAGAATAGGAAAGCACTGTTGAAGTCCGTTAGTTCCTTTATACTTGTGTTTAGAAGCAAGAGTGGTGGAGACAAGGATTGAAAATATTTCAATGAGAATCTTTGCAGATAGGATGTTGACTTAAAACAATTCTATATAAATCAGTGCAATAGAAAGATAATTATCCATTATAACAGGACATAGAGGACAGACTTACAATAGGTTCAAATTACTTACTTAAATAAGGTTTTGAATACACAAGATACAAAATGACTGGGGATGCAGCCAAACAATACATAATGTGGCAAGGTGCCTTAGTACTTGGTCTGCATATGAGTTTCAATGAACCTTTGGGTGGATTGGGTTTGTCAAGTATTTAAATTCTGATTTTAAATCAACACATACATTTCAATCACAATGGTATCTTGCTTCCTGAACAGCACAACTAAACTCAAGGGATCAGAAGTGTGTTCACTCTACCTACAACAAATTCTAAAACAAATTTTCTTTTTACCACTTTTACAGAGCTAAACAAAAACAGATTCTCACAGTTGGATGCATACTGACTGCAGATCCCTTTCTGAACTAACTTACCTCCAAGAGATTCATTCAAAATGTTCTGAAGGTACATTGAACAATATCTATTCATAAATTGTTCTTCTCACTAAATGTCTCGACATTCCTGGATAATGGCTCCAGCTAATAAATTGATGATAACTGGAACTCAACATATAATCCAAATAGCAATCATGAGTTCTATGGAATAAGTACATACCAAAAACCTTAAGTTCGTTGAACATAGAACAGCACAGAAACAGATCCCTTGACTCACGATGTTTGTATCAACAATTTATGATCAGAGTACATACATGTCATGATAAAGAACCCTGAGATACATACTTTTTACAGGCATTCACATTAGAAGAAAGAAATACAATAGAATCAATGAAAAACTACACAAACCGACACTGACAAACAACCAATTTCTAACAGAGGTAAATCTGTGCAAATACAAAAGGTAAATAAATAAATAATAGAGTACATGAGTTACAGAGTTCTTGAAAGTGAACCCATAGTCAGTGAGCAAACATGAGGAAATCTGCAGATGCTGGAAATTCAAACAACAACACACACAAAATGCTGGTGGAACACAGCAGGCCAGGCAGCATCTATAGGGAGAAGAGCTGTCGACGTTTCAGGCCGACACCCTTCGTCAGGACTAACCGAAAGGAAAGATAGTAAGAGGTCAGTGAAATCAGTTCAGAAATGAAGTGAGTGAAGTTATTCATGTTAGTTCAGGAACCTGATGGAATTTGTTGCCACAGGCAGCTGTAGAAGCCAAGTTCTTATGTACATTTAAGGCAGTGCTTGATAGATTCTTGCTTGGTCAGGGCATAAAGGGATACAGGAGAAGGCAGGAGATTGGGGCAGAGAGGAAAAATGGATCAGCCACGATGAAATGGCGGAGCAGACTCAATGGGCCAAATAGCTTAATTCAGCTCCTATGTCTTATGGTTCGATGGTTGAAGAGTAATAACTGTTCCTGAACCTGACGGAACCTATGTACCACCTTTTTCATGGCAGCAGCGAGAAGAGAGCATGGCTTGAATTGTTGATGATGAATGTGCCTTTCTTGTGGCAGCACTCTTTGGAAATGTACTCAGTAGTGGTGGGGCTTTGCCTGTGATGGATTGGGCAGTGTCCACCACTTTTTGTCGGCTTTTCGATTCAAGGGCATTGGTATTTCTATACAAGTCATGATGTAACCGGGATACTCTCCACTGTGCACCTACAGAAGTTTATCAAAGTTTTAGATGATGTGCCAGATCTGCATTATCTTCTAAGACTGTAGAGATATTGTGGTGCCTTCTTTGTGATGGCACCTAAGTCCTGATCCCAAGACAGATCATCTGATATGATAGTGCCAAAGAATTTAAAGTTACTAACCCTCTCCATCTCCAATCCCCTGATGAGGACTGGCTCAGGGAACTCTGGATTCCTCCTCATGTTGTTGATAATGAGCTCTCTGGTTTTGTTGACGTTGAGTGAGAGGTTGTTGTTGTGGAATCATTCGATCAGATTTTCAATCTCCCTCCTATGTGCCGATTCATCACCACCTTTGATTTGGAAATCTGTCTGCACCTCATCTATATCCCTCTAACCCTCCCTCCCTCCCTCTTTGTTTGCACATCTGTCTAAATGTTGCTATCTTTTATGTTGGCAGAGCATTCCATGCACCTCCCAATCTATATTTTGCCTTGTAGATCTCCTTTAAAGCTTTGCCTTGAAAAGCTTCCCCCCCCCACCTTAAAGCTATGCTTTCATTTCACCCCAGAATTTTTTTTTGACATTTTGTGGGAAAGTTATTGGAAGGTATTCTAAAGGACTGGATATATGAATGTTTGGATAGACAAGGACTGATTAAGGATAGTCAGCATGGCTTCATGAGTGGTAGGTCAGGTCTACATGGACTTCAGCAAGGTACTTGACAATGTCCTGCGAGGGAAGCAAGTCAAGGAGGTTCAACTGCTTGGCATTCAAGATGAGGTAGTAAATTGGATTAGACATTGGCTTTCTGGGAGAAGCCAGAGAACGGTAGATGGACGCCTCTCTGACTGGCCTGTGAATAGTGGAGAGCTGCAGGGATCATTGCTGGGTCCATTCTTGCTTGTCATCGATATCTATGACCTGGATAATAATGTGGTTAACTGGATCAGCAAAGTTACGATGACACCAAGATTGGGGGTGTAGTCGACATCGAGGAAAGGCTATCATGGCTTGCAGAGAAATCTGGATTAGCTGGAAAAATAGGCAGAAGAAAGGCAAATGGAATTTAATGCAGACAAGTGCAAGGTATAACATTTCAGTAGGACCAACCAGGGTAAGTCTTGCACAGTGAATGACAGGCACTGAGGAGCAAGGTAGAACAAAGGGATCTGGGAATAGAGGCCCATAATTTATTGAAAGTGACGCCACAGGTAGATAGGATCGAAAAGAAAACTTTTGGCACATTGACCTTCATAAATCAAAGTATTAAGTACAGGAGAAGGGATGTTATGTGGAGGTTGTATACGATGCTGATGATGCATCAATATACTTATATATACTTCTATCAGATTGCTTATACAATTCATATTTAAAAGAAAACATGATTCACAGCAATCAGCTTTCAGCCGCCTACAGAAGCCAGAATTTATCCTGGATGTGAAATTGTGTATGAAAAGGAATTCAAATCTAAACCCATGGCTGTATCAGTATATGTTTTTACCACAATGCAACAGAGTTAAAGATTAACATATTGCCACAATGCAAGTTGAAACAGCTTAAAAATATATTGAAAAGTAATAAATGGAATTAAAACCTGGCACACAAATGTATTCTCAGCATTCGATCCAAATCTTCACTGACAGGGCATCTGGCCCTACATTTGTTTGAAAATACCCTCTGGTATTTGTATTGGTAATGGTTTATTATTGTCACTTGTACCAAGATCCAGTGAAAAGCTTGTCTTGGGTATTATATAAACAGATCAAATCACTGCCTAGTGCACTGAGGTAAAATAAAATAAAACAATAGCAATGCAGAATAATGTATAAAAGCTAGAGTCTTTGATTAAGTCAGCTGCTTTACTGAGGCAGCAATAAGTACAGACGTAGTCCATAGAAGGGACTATGGTATGGTGAGCTGTGTCCAAACACTCTGAAGTTTCTTGTGCTCATGTGCAGAGCAGTTGACATACCAAGTTGTTATGCATCCAGACAGAATGGTGCATCAATAAAAATTGGTAAAGGGATGATAGGGACATGCAAATTTTCTTTAGTGTCCTAAGAAATCACTTAAAGTGAGGTCTTGTGTGTTTAAGTACTAAAGCTGACCACAAATCAAGGGCAAAAGTGGAGCCAGTATGGTAGATGCAGGACTGGAAAAGTGTATACATCCTGATGTCATGCTGATGAGACAAACCCTGGCGAAAAGAGAGAAAGACAACGAGAGAGAAAAAAAACTGAAGAGAACATGGATATTGACACCCATCATTCACTTTATACAATGCATTTGTCTGATGAGTGCTGTTCAAAGAACCTTGTATTGAGAAAAATTAGCCTAAAGAAGAACTGCCAAATCTGGTAATGGAAGATCATCAGACAGTAAGCACGTAGTGGATCATGGCTCTTTCCAGTCTGCTGTAGCCGCAGCACAATAAGACTGAAGGCGGTGTATTTTTCTGGGGGCAGAGGCAAAGGTGAATGTCAAGGTTCCGGGAAAGAAAATAATGAACTACAGCAAAGGGAAGGAAATAAATACGCTTTAGGAGAAGGGAAGTCAGGTTGCAAGGTGGGGTGATTCCAAAGATACAGAATACTTGGAAACAACTGAAGCAGAGGATTATGCATTCCCTACACACTCACAACTATGGCCAGATTCCATTGCATTCCAGCTGAAAGCTTGCAGATGAAACCCCCACAGAAGGCTGAATCTCAAATAACGACGAGTCCTATTTGAAAGAGATAGACTTGAGGCATGATGCCATGACAAAAACTTATCAATCAATGCCAGAAAAATAGAAGAGTTGGTCATTGACTTCTGGAAGGGGACGGTGCACGTACCCAATGTTTACATCAATGGTGCTGAGGTAAAGAGGGTTAAGAGCTTCCAGTTCCTAGGTTTGAATATCACTACCCGGCTGCTGTCATCAAACCATGTTGATACCAAGGCTGAGAAAGCACACTATATCCTCAGGAGGCTGAAGATATTTGGCGTGTCCCCTTTGACCCTCATTAATTTTTATTGATGCACCATATAAAGCATCCTATCTGGAGGCATGACAGCTTGGTGTGGTAATTGCTCTGCCTGGAGCTGCGGATAAGGTTCAGCACATCACAGAAATCAACCTCTCCTTCATGTACTCTGCATATACTTCTTGCTACCTTGACAAAACAGCCAACATAATCTAAGATCCCACCAATCTCAGGCATTTCCTCTTCTTTCCCCTCGAATCAGGCAGAAGATACAAAATCCTGAAAACACATACCACCAGGCTCAAGGACAGCTTTTACTCCACTGTTAAAAGGCCACTGAACAGACCCCTACAACAATAAGCAGTTCTTAACATAGAAACATAGAAAACTTACAGCATAATACAGGCCCTTCAGCCCACAACGCTACGCTGGACATGTACTTCCTTTAGAAATTACCTAAGGTTACCCATAGCCCTTTATTTTTCTAAGCTCCACATACCTATCCAGGAGTCTCTTAAAAGACCCTATTGTATCCGCCTCCACCATCATTGCCGGCAGCCCATTCTACGCACTCACCACTCTCTGTGTAAAATAACTTACCCCTGACAAAACTTTTGTACCTACTTCCAAGACCGTAAAACTGCACCCTTTTGTGTTAGCCATTTCAGCCCTGAGAAAAAGCCTCTGACAATCCACACTATCAATGCCTCTCAGTATCTTATACACCTCTATCAGGTAACCTCTCATCTTCTGTCTCTCCAAGGAGAAAATGCCAAGTTCCCTCAACCTATTTTCATAAGGCATGCTCCCCAATCCAGGCAACATCCTTGTAAGTCTTCTCTGCACCCTTTCTATAGTTTCCACATCTTTCTGTAGTGAGGTGACCAGAACCGAGCACAGAACTCCAAGTGGAGTCTGACCAGGGTCCTATATAGCTTGACTTTTGAACTCAATCCCACGGTTAATGAAGGCCAACGCCTTCTTAACCACAGAGTCAACCTGCGCAGCAGCTTTGAGTGTCCTTTGGACTCGGACCCCAAGATCCCTCTGATCCTCCACACTGCCAAGAGTCTTACAATTAATACTCTATTCTGCCATCATATTTCACCTACCAAAATGAACCACTTCACACTTATCTGATTTGAACTCCATCTGCCACTTCTCAGCCCAGTTTTGCATCCTATCGATGTCCCGCTGTAACCTCTGACAGCCCTCCACACTATCCACAACACCCACAACCTTTGTGTCATTAGCAAATTTACTAACCTATTCCTCCACTTCCTCATCCAGGTCATTTATAAAAATCACAAAGAGAAGACGTCCCAGAACAGATGCTGAGACACACCACTGGTCACCGACCTCCATGTAGAGTATGACCTGTCTACAACCACTCTTTGCCTTCTGTGTGCAAGCCAATTCTGCATCCACAAAACAAGAACCCCATGGATCCCATGTCTTCTTACTTTCTCAATAAGCCTTGTATGGGGTACCTTATCAAATGCCTTGCTGAAGTCCATATACACTACTTCTACTGCTCTAACTTCATCAATGTGTTTAGTTACATCCTCAAAAAATTCAATCAGGCTCATAAGGCAAGACCTGCCTTTGACAAAGCCATGCTGACTATTCCTAATCATATTATGCCTCTCTAAATGTTCATAAATCCTGCTTCTCAGGAGCTTTTCCATCAACTTACCAACAACTGAAGTAAGACTCACTGGTCTATAATTTCCTGGGCTATCTCTACTTCCTTTCTTGAATAAGGGAACAACATCTGCAACCCTCCAATCCTCCAGAACCTCTCCCATCCCCATTGATGATGCAAAGATCATTGCCAGAGGCTCAGCAATCTCCTCCCTCACCTCCCACAGTAGCCTGGGGTACATCGCATCTGGTCCCGAAGACTTATCCAACTTGTTGCTTTCCAAAAGCTCCAGCACATCCTCTTTCTTAATGTCTATACGCTCAAGCTTTTCAATTCACTGTAAGTCATCCCTACAATTGCCAAGATCCTTTTCTGTAGTGAATACTGAAGCAAAGTATTCATTAAGTACCTCTGCTATCTCCTCTGGTTCCATACACACTTTCTCACTGTCACACCTATTGGTCCTACTCTCTCATGTCTTATCCTCTTGCTCTTCACATACTTGTAGAATGCCTTGGGGTTTTCCTTAATCCTGCCTGCCAAGGCCTTCTCATGGCCCCTTCTGGCTCTCCTAATTTCATTTTTAAGTTCCTTCCTGCTAGCCTTATAATCTTCTAGATCTCTATCACTACCTAGTTTTTGAACCTTTCGTAAGCTTCTTTTGATCTCACAATTTACTTCATTATAGTCTTTCATCTTATTCTCTTCCTGTACTGCACATTCTCTGTAACAATAACATGTTACATTTATGACTATGTAAATATTGAATGAAATGCATAACTTTATTTTATTTGTGCAAATCATGTAACTGGTTGCATAGACTTATTCTCTTTTCAAAAGGGAAGTAATGCTGTGCATATTTATATGTAGAGTGCCTTTCAAGAACTAGAGTCATGCAGTCATAGAAAAGAACAGGACAGAAATACTCTCTTCTGCCCATCTAGTCCATGTCAAATCATTTAAACTGTCTACGCCCATGGACCTGGGACCATAGCCCTCCATACCCTTACCTTCCATGTACCTATCCAAACTGCTCTTAAACGTTGATATTGAGCTTGCATGCACCACTTATGCTGGCAGCTCATTCCACACTCTCACATGAAGTTCCCCATGTTCCCCTGA
Organism: Hemitrygon akajei; assembly: GCF_048418815.1. NCBI lineage: Eukaryota > Metazoa > Chordata > Chondrichthyes > Myliobatiformes > Dasyatidae > Hemitrygon > Hemitrygon akajei. The sequence goes on from NC_133130.1 coordinate 22,455,190, forward strand.
AATATTCACCCTTGTTGTAGTCCCACCCAACCTCAGTGGAAAAGGCCTGCTTGCATTTACCCTGTTTATACCTTTCATAATTTTGTATACCTCTATTAAATCTCCTCTCAATCTTCCACATTCCAAGGAATAAAGTCCTAAAGGAATAAACTGGTTTATATCACAATGTGACTTTTTAACTTTGCTGTTTACTTCAGAATTTCTATGTCTTTTTAATTTCTATTGTTAGAAACAATAAAAAGAAACCTATAGGCAGTACACTAAAGTCTTAACAGATGTGGCTATAGAAGTAGTGGATTATTGGAAATGATTTTTCATAGTTTCCTTGACTTTGTAAAAGTGCTAGCAATCGGAAATTCTTAAATGTAGTACAGGTTGAGTACCCCTTATCTGAAATACCGAAATTCAAATTCTTTTGAGCACTGACATTATGTCAGAAGTGGAAGATTCCACAAGATGCTGGGAAGGTTCCCAGGCAATGTGCAGGTCTTTGCACACCACAGGTAGTTCTGAGAAGTGACCACACATACATAATGAACAGAAGTTAATGAAAAATAGAAAACCAGTGCATAATGCAAAAAATGAAGATCTTGATCATGTATTGTCAGCGTCAAAGTGAACATATGCTGCTTAACGGTGTGCTGATCATGAAATAAGCAAAGATCTATCACAATGAACTGAAATTTGAAGGTAATCGTGAATATTCAGAGGCTGGCTGCAGAAATTTAAGAAAAGGGACAGCATTAAAAGCGTCTGCTGATCATGAAAATCTAGCACCAGAACAAGTCTGCAATGCTAATGGTTTTTATACCTTACATAATGGCATTACATTTTCAAAGCTTTGCTGATGAAAATCTAACACAAGAACAGGTCTACAATGCTGGTTGCTTTTATATCTTACATAAAACCTAAATAAACTAAAATGCAAATACAGATTAATCAAAACACAACATAGTAGGTCGAGACTGAAAGCCTGCTGGTGTTTGTTGTTGTTGAACAGCTGATTCAGGTTTTCTCCCGGTGCTGTTGTGCAGCTTTTGTTACCCTGCACACATTATATTTTCATTAAATTAATGGTATGTAACAATTTTTACTGTTAAGAACATTTGTGTGATGAACAAGTGTAAGACAAAGACCACCTACCAGAAGCACGTAAATTCAGTCAGAAATGATGACGATCCCAAGCCATCTCATCATACATTCCAAAATCTAAAACACTTTCCACCCAAGCATTTTGGTAAGTGGTACTCACCCTGTAACTTTTTTTTAAGAATAAGGACAGAATGGGAGACAAAGAGCAATTTCAAGAAACTATATTCCAGTGAGCCTAACATCTGTCATTTGGAAATGCTGGAATCTGTGCTGATGATGCAGGGAGCTCCGAAAGCACAGTAACTGGGCATTTAGAAACTAATACAATCAAGCAGAGTCAAAACAACATCTATTCCACACATTTATTGAAGTTCCTTTATCCTTTATCTGGGGAAAGAGAAACAGAGTTAATCTTTCAGATCGGATACCCTTTGACAGTTCCTCCCGATCTGATAAAGGTAGCCAACCTGAAAGAAAATCTCTCTTTCTCTTTCCAGTGACCTGGTTCAATTCCATCACTGTCTGCAAGGAGTTTATAAATTCTCCCCGTGACCATGTGGGTTTCCTCTTATGTACCAGAAGACCTATGAGTTAGTATGTTAATTGGTCAGATGGGTGTAAATGGGCAGCACAGATTCGTTGGGCCCAACAAATGGTGCAAATGATTGTCTTGGACATTTTTCTTGTGACAGCAAGACCCTGTTGGACATTGGTAATGTAGAATACTACAAGTTCAGTTCATTGGTTCATTAGCCAGGTCGATGGCGGGGGAGCTGCATGGCCTCAGTTGTTAAGCAGATCAGGCCTTCACGTGGGTTGCCTGTTGCAGCTGCCCAGGAGAGGAGACATCAGAGGTGGTGTGATGTGGCTGGATTGGGTGCTGCCCTCTAGTGTTTGCATGGTGGAAGACAAGCTGGATTGCAATTGTCTGCAGCTGCACTAGAGCATGATGAACTGCTACCTACTTGTTATTGCAGAAACATGGCTCCAAGCCAACATCCCATGCACCATCAATCTACAGGCAATGACACTCATTGTAATTATATGTGCTAAATGTGACTGCTGGTTTTGTGGTTTGCTCCTTGGACCCATTGGAATGCTATTTCGTTTGGCTCTATTCATGTGTATGGTTGAACTTGAACTTGAACCAGTGAACCCAAATTCTGTGTTAGATGGGTTACTGAAGGGTTTTCTGAGGGAACAAGATTTACAAGAATATGAAAAGACAGAGGTTGATTTGGGGCAGTCAGCACAGTTTTATGCTTCAGAGATCACGGTTTATAAACTTAATTTCTTAAAAGATGTAATCAAGAAGGTCAATAAAGGCAGGGTGGTAAACATTGTCAATTGCCCTGCCCAAGGCCTTTAACAAGGTTTTGCATGGGAGGCTGCTATGGGAAGTTTGATCACATGGGATCCAGGGCGAACTTGCTAATTGGAAACAGCATTAGCTTGATATAGGATGCAGAGAATGTTAGTGAAAGGTTATTTTTAAGATTGGAGACCCATGACCAGTTGCATGCCTCAAAGTCTGTGCTAACCCCATTACTATTGTCATATTGTCATATCAACAATATGGATGAGAATGTACAAAACATGGCTAGTAAGTTTGCAAGTGTCACAAAAAATAGGCAAATGAGATGACAGGAATAAAAATAAAGATGGTTATTCAGAATTACAGGTGGATCTTTATCAGCTAGGTAAGTGGGCTGAAGAATGTAGATAAGTGTGAGATGTTGTGTTTTGGGAAGATGTCAGAATAACATTTTCCTGTAAATGTCCAGCCCCTGGGGAGTGTTGTGCAACAGCGGTACCTTGGAGTACAAGTACATAGCGTCACAGGTAGACAGGGTGATGAAGGAGATTTTGCACACTTGCCAACATCGGTTAGGGAATTGATTATAAATGTTGAGATGTTATGGCGCAGTGGTGGAATACATTTGGTGAGGCTACATTTGAAATATTTAATAGAAATCCAAGGGACGCCTTTTTCACCCAGATGGAATAAGCTGCCAGTGGAAGGGATTTAGGTAGGTACACTATCATTTAAAAGACACACGAATAGGTGGGTAGATGGGAAAAGTTCAGAGTGATATGTGCCAAACATGGGCAAATAGGTTTTTTTGATCGGCGTAGACCAGTTGGGCCAAAGGGACTCATCCTATGTTGTATTGTTCTACAAGATATATGACTTTCCACGGCAAGACTTGCTGACTCTCCCATCTAGAATACTCTCTCCATAGAGGTCAAGGTCCAGTTGACTTTCACCAGGCAGCTGCAGCATCCTCTGCAGTAACTGCACCACTATTGCATTATAGGTGGCGTGATAGCATAATGGTTAGCGTAGCACTATTACAGCACTTGCGACCCAGGTTCAAATTCACCACTGTCTGTAAGGAATTTGTACGTTCTTCCCTTGAGCACCTGGATTTCCTCCCATGTTCCAAAGGAATGCAGGATTGGGTTAGTAAGCTGTGGCCATGCTGTGTTGGCATCAGAAGCATGGCTGCACTTGTGTGCACATCCTTGAACTGCACTGGTCGTTGATGCAAATGGCACATTTCACTCTATATTTCAATGTTTTCAAGCACATATGACAAATAAAGCTAATCTTTCTTTCATGTGGTAACGGCATGACGCAGCGAACAGACCAAATTATAGTGGAGACAGCCCTTTCAATAGAAACCAATTTGTTCATGTGTGGTCTGTGCTGTCTTTATTCTTTCCCTTAGGAGTAGGACATCTGAACAGAATTTTATTCACAGTGAATTAGGCCACGTGACTAGCTCCTGCACAAGGAAGATGACTTTTGTCATGCCATATCCATTCTTCTCTCGGTGAGCAACCTGCCCGTGTTTGACATCATCTAACTCATGCAGAACAACAACCTGCTGATGTACAGCATCTCTTTGATGATGTGAACTGCTTGCTGATTGCGTGGTGAATGTCTTTGCTCTGATAGAACTGCATGCTTACATCCCAGTCTCCATTCAGATGAACAATCCAATCCCAAAGGCATTTCTTTCTCAGTGAAGATATCAGGTTGTTACTGATAGGTATAGGTATAGAAGAGATGTCAGGGGTAAGTTTTTTAAGCAGAGAGTGGTGAGTGCGTGGAATGGGCTGCCAGCGACGGTGGTAGAGGCGGATACAATAGGGTCTTTTAAGAGATTCCTGGCTAGGTATATGGAGCTTACAAAAATAGAGGACTATGGGTAACCTTAGGTAATTTCTAAATAAGTACATGTTCGGCACAGCATCATGGGCTGAAGGGCCTGTATTGTGTTGTAGGTTTTCTATGTTTCTATGTTCTTGGTGGTATATTGATTCATTGGAGATTCATGCTGCTCCCACATGGCAAAGACCAGATTTCTGGCTGGTTCAAGGCAAGTCAACATTGAAGGAAAAGTAGATAGACTTCTGATGATCTCCATCTGTATGTTCCTACCAGGTATCACCTACAGCGGTAGGCACTGTGTGACAGACAATAACCAAGGCTTTATTAAAAAAACTGTATGGGTGCCTCCATTTCTTTCCATAAGTTTTTTTCCTGTGTGTAAACTAACCTAAAATTTTGTTTGTTTTTTGAGGAAGACCTAATTTGGAGTTAACATATCATTTCAATACACCAGAAGTAAAATCCAAATTCTAGGTGGATGAAGGTAGTCCCCATTAAGAACTGGAGACAGTTTTCTCCTTTTGCTTGTTCTTTCTTTCCTCTCTTTTTTATAAATGTATACCTCAGATAAATATTATGTGGAGATTTGTGGCAAATATGACCATATGATATATATGTACAATATCTGAAATACATCATATGGAAATGTTTGTTTAATGATGAACTTCAATAAAAAATAAATTACGAAAAAAAGAACTGGAGATAAGATATGGAATAATGGTATAACTGACAATGTAAAAAACTAGAGATAAATTACACTATTATTTAATGCAATATTAACTGCATAAAACTGAGCATCTGCCTGTCTATTCTAGTTGCTCCGGTGCATGTTGAAAATTCCACCAACTACCCTAGACTCTGTAGTTTCCACCAAAAAATATCAGAATTATTTCTCAGAATTGTTTAGTGCCATGTTAATCCGCCTAGCGTATAGTGTGCAAAAGTGCACAAGAATGTCCAGGCCTGCATACAAAGAATTCATGAATGGTATAATTACTATGAATGCATCAGTATCAGTCCATTTCCTACCCTTAAATAATTTGAGCTACCATGCAAGGAAGTGAAAACTTGGTAGAAAATACCTTATTGTATATCTTTAACTCCTTCATTACAATCACTTGAAGAAGCTAGAGTCTTTATATTTGTGTATAAATTGAGTTTATTGAAGAGCAAACCAGGAATATTGACAAGGGTAGGACAGCAAACCTCATCAATGACCTTCCTAAATTTTATGACAATTTTAAGGTGCCTGTTAACAAGGTGTCATTTCACATCGGATCCAGGATGAGTTAGCCAAATGTATACGGAATTGTTGTGGTGGTAGAAGGCACAAAGCACAATGCTAGAAACCTTCTGGGCTCTCTTGCTTTGCATTTATATCCGTGATTAGGATGGGAATGTACGTGGGATGATTAGGAAGTTGCAGATGACACCAAAACTGCAGTTATAGTGGATAGTGAAGAAAGTTCTCGAAGATTACAACAGGTAACAGGATCAAATGGGGAAATGTGAGTAAAGGAACGACAGTTGAGATTTTTTTTGAGGACAAATGCAAAGCCATGTATTTTGGGAAAGTAAATTAGAGCAGGGCATACACAGTGAATAACATGGCTCTAGGGAGTATTTCTAACAGAGAGATCTAGGCTTATAATTACAGTGTCTCTGAAAGTGGCAAGACAGGTAGACATTATGAGAAAGAAGGCATTTGGCATGCTTTTCTTCAATACAAGAGTTGGGATGTCATGTTACAAGTGTATAAAACATTAAGCTGCACTTGGGAATATTGTATGGAGTTCTGGCCATTACATTACAGGAAAGATGTGATTAAGCTGGAGAGGATGCAGAAAATATTCTGAAGGATGTTTTCTGGATTGGAGGGCTTCAATCACAAGAAGAGATGTGATATACTGGGTCAGTTTTCCCTGCTGTGAGGGAAAAGACCCAGTATTTATAATTATGAGGCATAGGTTACATAGATAGCCAGAGCCTGTTTCCCATGTTAAACATGTCTAAAACTAGACAGTACAGATTTAAAGTGAGAGAATGAGGTTTAAAGAGGTTTGAGGGGTATCTGGCATGAGCAGTATGAGGAGGTGATGGAGCCAGGGATAGTAACAACATTTTAGAGACATCTGAATGAGCAAGGTATAGAGGGATATAAAATTAATGCAGGCAAATGGGATTAGTTTTTGATAATTATTATGGTTGGCAAAGTCCAGATGGGCTGAAGGGTCTGTGTCTATGCTGTAAACTTCTATGACTCTAAGGTTAAGAGCACCATATAGATTGGCTTCAAAATGCAATAATCCTACAGGTGCAAATTCTAACTTACAGCTCACACAGAAAAAAAATCCCACTGTCAAATTGTACTGATGAGATAAATTACAAATTATGGACAAACTGGTTACTGCATTTGTACAATGATTAACACGATAGTCCTCTGATAAAAGATCATTGCCCTGAAACAAACACACTGCTATGCTATGATCAGGAATGCCTACTGCTCCATGCCTAGACCACATTTTGGGAAATCTGATCACTTGCCTGTCCTTCTCCTACCTGCATACAGGCAGAGGCTCAAGAGCAGGGCCCCAGAAATAAGGACAACAAAGAGGTGGTCATGGGAGGTGGAGGGGTAGCAAGGGGATTACTTTGAGTCAGTGGACTGGGCCATGTTCAAGGACTCATCTGTGGACCTGAATGAATACACCATGGTTGTCATGGAGTTTATAAAAACAGTCATAGATGAGTGTGGCCTCACTAAAGGATTCAGAGTCTTCCACAAACAGAAGCCCAGGGTGAACCAGGAGATTACCAGACTGCTGAGGCTCTAATCAGAGGCATTCAGGTCTGGCGACCAAGAAAGATACAAGAGTTTCGGGTATGATCTTCAGAAAGCCACCTCATGCACTAAGTGGTAATTCTGAACCAAACATGAATCATTGAAAAAAAAAGAGCTTTGACTAGCAGTCAATCCAGACATTGGAAGTTTTGAGAGGAGGGAACTTCAATCAGGTCCACTGCCCAAGTACAAAATGCAGTAGCGGGATGCTACAGCATTGGAGAGCTTTGACCAGCAGTCAATCCAGACATTGGAAATTTTGACAGGAGGGTCTTCGATCAGGTCCATATGTACAAAAGGAAGCAGTGGGTTGCTGCAGCGATACAGAGCTTTAGCCAGTGATCAATTGGCATTTGCGAATGAATAGCAAGAGCAAATTAAAGGAAGGCACAGGCAAGCCCAGCTTCCATCGTTGCAGCAGCTGCCGTCTGTGTGGACAGAGTCAGTGTGGTGATCTTGAGGCTTTAGCTCTTCGAGGTTTCCGCTAAGAAAGGCTTCAGTCAGAGAAGGCAAAGAAAATAAAAGCTCTAGGTTAAGTTCTTTTCTCCCTCCCTTCTTTATACCTGCTCAGCTAGGTCAGTAGAGATGCCAGGCAGGATGGATGTGGGAAGGGGGCGACCTCCAGCATCACTGATGATTACAACTGTGAGAGGCATATTCAGCTGCAGCTTCTAACAATCCACATTAAGAAGTTGGAACCAAACTGGAGGAACTCCAGATCATTCAGGAGGCTGAGGAGGTGATTGAAAGGACATTTAGAGAGGTGGTTACACCCAAAGTGTAGGGTACAGGAAACTGAGTAACAGTCAGGAAGAGGAAAGGGGTTAAGAAGCCACTGCAGAAAAGCCTTGTGGCCATCCCCCTCAATGATAGGTATACCACTTCAGGTACTGTCGGGGAAGGGGTGGACGATCTAACAGAGGAAAGTCACAGTGGTCGGTTTCTGGCACTGAGTCTGCCACTGACTCAGAAGGGAAGGGAAGAGAAGAGGCACACTGTGGTGATAAGAAAAAGGGACAACTTGCACCTGAACTGGAGGAGGACTAATTTCCTAGCGGGAAGATTTGCTTATGTTGCATGGTGGGGTTTAAACTAGAGTTGCAGAGGAATGGGAATCATAGTGCAAGAACAGTTAGTGGAAAGGTTGTGGAGACAGATGGTGGGAAGACCTCAGACAAAGTTAGGAATCAAAGGGTTGAGCATTGTGTGACTAGTGTCCTGAGCTGCGTATATTTCAATGCAAGAAGTATCATAGGAAAGGTGGATAATAGTGCTGAAGATGGTTTACAGACGCAATGTGTCAGTAAGGAGAGGCTGTTGATAGAGCAAAACTGCAGTCAACAGGATGAGTTGCAACGTTAAAGGCCAATAAAATCGAAAAGGCTGAATACAGGACTTAAGGTATTGTATTTGAATGCGCACAACAAATGGAATAAGGTAGATGAACTTGCAGTACAGTTGCAGATCGGCAGGTATGATATTGTAGGCATCACTGAGTCATGGCTGAAAGAAGATTATAGCTGCATGCTCAATGTCCGAGGATACACATTACACTGAAAGGACAGGCAGGAAGGCAGAGGGGGCAGAGTTGCTCTATTGGCTAAAAATGAAATCAAATCATTAGAAAGAGGTGACATTGGTGTTGGATCATTGTGTATAGAGCTAAGGAACTGTAAGGGTAAAAAGATCCTGATGGGAGTAATACACAGACCCCGAAACAGTAGTAAGGATGTGGTCTACAAGTTACAATGGGAGATAGAAAACACATGCCGAAAGGGCAATGTTACAATAGCCATGGGAGACTTCAATATGCTGGCAGATTGGGAAAATCAGGTTGGTGCTGGATCCCAGGAGGTGGAATTTCTGGAGTGCCTACGAGATGGCTTTTTAGAGCAGCACATGGCTGAGCCCACTAGAGGATCAGTTATTCTGGGACTGATGTTGTGCAATGTATCCTTAGGGGAAAATTATCATAAATGATCAAATGTATCCTGAAATTTGAGAAGGAGAAGCTAAGGTCATGCCATGTAATTGGTTCCTCACTCAACTCTGGAGCATCTGCCTGGACTACAAAGATGCATACATTGGGATGCTTTTATCAGCTTCAATTGGCATTCAATACTACCATTCCCTCAAAGCTAATCAATAAGCTTCAACACCTCGGCCTCAGAATCTTCTTATGCAATTGGATCCTTGATTTCCTCAGTGGCAGACCCCAATCAGTTCAGAATGGCAAAAACATTTCCTCCACAATCTCCATCTGCACAGGTACACCATAAAGCTCTGTTCTTAGCCCACTGCTCTACTCACTTCAAACTTATGTCTGTGAGGCTAAGCATAGCTTCAATGCCATATTTGTTTGCTGACGACGCCACTGTCTTTGGCTGAATCAAAAGTCAAATCAGCATTATTGTTATTTTTTTTTCTCAGCTCAAGTTGGTAAAACAATAGGTATCGGCACACTCATTTCACAATTTGATTGAAGTTTACACAGTTCTTTTTAAGACATGGTGTTTAGAAGAAAGTTGTTCTGAATAGTAAAAGGACTTGGATCATATACTTTAAATTTTGGATATTAAATGTAAAGGGTTAGTCAAAAAAAAGCAAAAAAAGAAAAGGGCCCATTTTAATGAAAAAGTCTAATGTGCACAAATTGGAGCTCATGGTTTCTCCTTCGCCGATCCTCCTTCGATCTCCCTGGGCTTAGTTGAATCATGGCCCCGCTCCGGGTTGAGTCCTACGTCTTCTCTCTGGTGTCTTCTATCTTCATCTCCTGTTGAACTAAAGATCCAGCTCACATCGGTGTCAGGCACACAGCATGAAAAACACACTTCCTTCATTGGATGGCTCACATTCCAAAGCACCCGTAACCATAATCCAAACACTGCTTTTACAGAAAGACCATTACGTTAGCAATGAAACCTTTCCTAGTGTGTTACATTGTCTCTTGCATATGATTGTACTTCTTTACATGCATGTTGCCTTACTTGCTAAGAATTTATACTATTTTCTTTATTGATAAAAACATCAGTGGAGTATTTTTGGCTCACTTTCCATAAGAATGCGTGAGGAAAATAATAATGTTTCTCTAGCACAGAAACCATTCAGTACATTGAGCTTATACCATTTCTTAGTCAAGCAATTCTATTTCCCACTGTTTCTGTAGACCCCTGCAAACTAATCTCTCTTATTCCTTTCATGTTCTCTTGTGAAAGTACTGGTTGTTAATATTTCCATTACACTTATAGAGAGCGAGTTCCAAATAAAAATGCTTTTTCTTGCTTTCCCTTACATTTAATACCCCAAATTTTAGGTATATGATCCGAGTCCTTTTACTATTCAGAACAGCTTTCTTCTAAACACCATATCTTAAAAAGAACTGTATAAACTTCAATCAAATTTCCTTTAACCTTCAAGAACAATCATTGCGAGTAAATGATTTGTTTAACCAGTGGTCTTGCTATTCATCAGATCCAACTGACCCCAGGTGTTTTTCCAAAGATGTTCAAGATATTGCAACTTTGGAAATTCCAAGGTTTCTACTTCAGTCATTGATGGTTTTCAATGATTCAGAATCAGAATCAGAACCAGTTTTACTATCGCTGACATAGGTTGTGAAATTTGTTGCTTTGTGGTACAGTGCAGTACAGTGCAAGACATAAAATTAAGTTATAATAAAATAATTTGTGCAGAAGAGGAATAGGGAGATAGTGCTCATGGGTTAATGAGCTGTTCAGAAATCTGATGCCAGAGTTGTTCCTAAGATGTTGAATGTGGATGTTCAGGCTCCAGTACCTCCTCCTTGATGGTAATAATGAGAAGGAGTCATGTCCTTAATGATGGCCCTCTGTAGAAGCATTGGAGCCTCCATACCTGGCGGTGATGAAACCAGTCAGAATGCTCCCCACAGTGCATCTGTAGACACTTGCTGGAATCTTCGGTGACATACCAAATCTCCTCAAACTCCTAATGAAATATAACTTCTGGTGTGCCATCTTCACGATTACATCAGTAAGTTGGTCCTCAGTTAGATCCTCTGAGACGTTGATGCCCAGGATCTTGAAGCTGCTCACCCTTCCACTGCTGACCCCTCAATGAGGACTGGTGTATGTTCTTCCAACATCTCCTTCCTAAAGTCTACAGTCAATTCCTTGATCTGCTGATTCTGAGTGCAAGGTTGGTGCAACATTACTCAACACCATCTCACTCCTGTTCACCTCCTTGATACCTGAGCTACTGCCAACAGTGGTGTTATCAGCAGATTCACAGACGGTTTTGAGCTGTACCTATTGATGGTTTGTTTGATGGTGTTTGAGTGTAGAGAGAGAAAAGCAGAGTGCTTAGCACATATCGTTGAGTTGCAGCTGTATTGACGGTCAGTGAGGAGATGTTCTCACTGACCTGCACTGAAAGTGCTCTCCTGATGAGGGAGTCAAGGATCAAATAATGTACAAAAAACTCTGTACATATAAATATTACTGGCAGCATCATCCAAACATATCTCTTCCGCAATGCAGAAGCATAAGGATAGCAGACATTCTATGACATCACCACAGGGAGCTGACCTTCAAAGTCATATATCATCATGCCTTCATCATTTCTTGATTGTCACTTTATTATCCTAGAAGTTCCTGCGTAACAATGCTACTAAAGATGAATAATTCCAGAGACTTTGGTGCAAAATGCATACACCAGTTTCACATTTTTTTCTGAGCCTGAAAGCGACGGGAATCACTAGCCAGGAGGATCCTGTCATTCTGAATGGGGATCTCTTGATACTTTTCTCAGAGGCTTCATTAACATCTTGTGTATAATAAGATTTAGTGTGTGTGCGTAAAACAGCATACATTACTGCAATCAACATCCTGCATATCTACCGTCTGTAGCAATTATCTCTGCTGTCAAATTACCAAAATGGAACCATTTACCAAGTAAAGACTTTGGAACACATTGACTACTCTAGTCCCTGCTCTGTCACTCCTTTACCCTTACCAATATCCACTGTCTTTACTGCCACTAGCACAGCAACTCCCTGTTCCTTGCTTTCTCTGCACTAAATGTCCTTGTCAACACCATTCTGACATGGTGCCACAGAAACAAACTATTGCAGGTGTTGTGATTAATGTGATTGTTCCCAAATGAGCCTTCTGTCTGCCTCAATAATACTTTTCTTATAGTGTGAATGCAATGTTTTTAATTTGTCACCAGGATGTATGGTGAAACAATTCCAGACAGCAGATGTTGCTTTGAAAATTGGCGAAAGACCCATGTTCCCAGTGAAGAATTACATGATGCTGGTTTGAATTGCGTTAACAGCTGGGGATGTGATTTCTGTGGCAATACCAAGGCAACAATGATGAAAATGGTGGGAACCATAATGAAATCAACAGCAGAAGACTTTTCTCGAGTCGTTTGTTGTCAGTAACATTCAGAAGTAGCAACAGAATTTTAAGAGAGTTCAAAAAAAAGTACTGAAAGAGTTTCAGTGAAGTGATATTGAGACTATGATTAGATTTCAAGACTTTATCTGCATATAAAGAACATAAACTTGGGCATAAACAGACACATGTAAATCCCTACACAGATGCAATAATGAAATTTGCCCTGTAGAGCTTCACAGTCTGAGAACAAAAGTTGAACTGGTTCCACCCTTACTACACAAGCACCACCACCCCCCCCCCCCCAAACACACACCTCCTGCTTAGTTCTGACAATGAGGAACTCCTGAGGGTGAGATAAGTGAGATGGGCTCATTGCCTGGTAAATTCTGGCAACTCTACAGATTGAGTGCAATCATCAGGTATGTGAAGAAATAGATCAATGCATCTTTAGTTGAATTATTCTCGAGTGTTTTTGAGCATGCTATCCTCTAAACACTTTATAGACTTTAAAGTGCAAGAGCGGATTTAATTTTTGTTAAAAGAATATTGATTTAATTTAGATTTATAGTTAAGTTTTGTAATGTGTACATTTAAACAGCAATGAGAAACAAGTGTTAATTAAATAGTTTTCATTTCCTAAGTAAATGGGAGACAATCTTAAACCATTTGCTTGAAGGCAGGTGACAAAAAGGTCTTTATACCTAGGAATGTAAATTTGAGCGTCCCCAGCTGAAACACAGTATGTTTCTGGCACAGTATAGAGCACAAAGAATTTGGCAAGGTTGGAACAACGGTGACAGAATTTTAAAAATTTGATTAACTTGGAAGAATATTTTAAGACAGATATAGCAGGGCAAGAGAAGTTTTGCAACCGTAGTATATGACAGCTGATGGAAACATGGTGACTATGTTTGCAGGATAGGTCTGCAGCTCAAGGAACCACAACAGAGTTGATGAGCTGGAGCCTGAAATTCATAGAACAGTTCTGCAAAGAGTTAAGTCCTTTGGCCGATGGTGGCTAAGGGAAAGTTACCTTGTCATAACCTTGAGATTAAAAAGTATAGAACTGGTCAGACAAGACAGGCAGATGTTTCCAACAAATGGACAGTCGCAAGGCTGCAGGACTTGACAGCATCCTAGGGCGAGTACTTAGGATGTGCGCAGCATAACTGACAGGTGTGTTTACTGCCATTTTTAATCTCTCCCTCTCCCAGTGTAGAGTGCCCTCCTGCTTCAAATTATCCACTATTGTCCCTGTACCAGATAAGACCAAGGTAACATGCCTGAATGACTGGTGTACTGTCGTACTCACCTCAATAATAAGCAAATGCTTTGAGAGGCTGGTCAGGGATTACATCTGCAAGCTTGCTACCACCTAAACTGGACTCCCTACAATTCGCTTACCAACACAACCGATCGACAGATGACGCAATAGCCACTGCTCTACATACTGTCCTTACACATTTGGAGAAGAAGGATGCTTATGTGAGAATGCTGTTCTTGGACTACAGTTCAGCATTCAACACCATAGTTCCATCCAGGCTCGACAAGAAGCTCAGAGACCTCGGCCTTGACCCTGCCTTGTGCAGCTGGATCCTGGCCTTCCTGTCAGATTGCAAGCAGGTTATAAGAGTGGGCTCCCTCACCTACAACCCTCTGATTCTCAATACAGGAGCCCCTCAGGGCTGTGTACTGAGTCCCCTCCTTTACTCCTTGTATACCCATGACTGTATTGCCACCCAAAGCTCCAATCTGCTAATTAAATTTGCTAACGACACTACACTGATTGGCCTAATCTCAAACAATAACGAGGTGGAAAAAGTCACCTCTCCGACACAGCGGTGTCAAGAAAACAACCTCAATGTCACAAAAACAAAGGAGCTGGTTTGGATTACAGGAGGAATAGAGACAGGCTAACCCCTATTAACATCAACGGATCTGGGGTTGAGAGGGTGAACAGCTTTAAGTTCCTCGGCATCCACATCACCGAGGACCTCTCTTGGTCTGTACGCACCAGCTGTGAGGTGAAAAAGGCACAACAGTGTCACTTTCACCTCGGATGGTTGAGGAAGTTTGGTATGGGCCCCCAAATCCAAAGAACCTTCTATAGGGGCAAAATTAAGAGCATCCTGACTGGTTGCATCACTGCCTGGTACGGGAACTGTATCTCCCTTAATTGCAGGACTCTGCAGAGAGGGGTGCAGACAGCACAGCACATCTGTAGCTGTGAATTTCCCATGATTCAGGACATTTACAAGGACAGGTGTGTAAAAAGGGCCCAAGCCATCCAAACCACAATCTATTCCAGCTGCTACCATTGGGGAAGTGGTACCACAGCATAAAAGCCAGGACCAACAGGGTCTGGGACAGCTTCTTCCACCAGGCCATCAGACTGATGAGTTCATGCTGATTTGAGTGTACTCTATATTACATTGACTGCTCTATTTATTGTAAATTATTATAAATTACTATGATTGCACTTTGCATATTTAGAGTAGTGACGTAAAGATTTTTACTCCTCATGTATGTGAAGGATGTAAGAAATAAAGTCATTTCAGTTCAATTCAGTGTGACTAATAGTGAAGTTGGTAAAGGAATTCAGAAGGTAGAGTTGTTGTAATCTCAGCTCTTGTACATTAAAATAAGTATGAGGTACTTATAGCAGGAGGGGATGAGAAAAGAGACTGCAGAGTGGGTGAACAAACTGACCACAGCACAGTGGTGTTCAGGATCGTTCAAGTTAGGGGAGATGGAAGAGGACTTAAGATGGTGCTAAACAGCGACTCCTTTGCTTGCATCATCAGAAACAGCTCTATTTCCATCTTTAATATCTCTATTTTTCCCTTTCAGGGTTCCTTTGAAAACCCTGACCTAGAGTTAAACACTGACTTCAGTTCTTTGTGGGAATGGGACCCGTTCTCAGGGTTTCAGGACTGGCCGTTGTTCGGCACGCCAAGGGTTCAGCCCGAGAGCCCGGCTCGTATTTAGAAGCCTAGGATCTCGGGGCTCTGGAGACGGGCGGATCGAGGGTCGGTGTCATGGCAGGAGAGCTGTGTGTCGTCAAGGGAGCCGGAAAATCTACTGCTGCTGTGTGCCCAAAGACCCAGGATCTTTACAATCTTCAGGCACAGAGCTCGAAAAAAGCGACGTAATGGATTTTTTAGCATCTTAAACCAGTGAGTTGTTTGTTATGTCTCCCCGCTCACTGTGAAAATGGAGACACCGCCCTCGCCCTCATTAGATACGTCGAATGCTGGATGAAACGCGAAGTCTTTGGGGTAACTGCAAGTCTGTGTCTTTGCTGTTGCTTTGCTCATGCTTGGGTGCTCAGAGGCGGTGCCGATGCTTGCTTTTTTTTGCCAGTGGGGGTAAGGGGGAGATTGTTGTTCACTGCTGCTTACGCGCAGGAGGGGAGAGCTGGGGGACACTTTGGGGTTCTAACACTCGTTCACTCTTTGGGGTATGTACTTCTCTGCTTTGTGGATGTTTGCGAAGAAAAAGCATTTCTGGATGTATATTGCATACATTGCTCTGACATTAAATTGAACCTTTGAAAAGGAATATAGTAGAAAGAGGACAGTAAGATAGATACTGTTTTCTGTACTCACAACCATGAGTCCCAAAGATTGTGTCACCTCTACAGGATGCTGATGAGACCACACCTGGAACAGTACATACAGTTCTGATCACCAGACAATAGGAAGATATGATTAACTAGAGGGAGTGTAGAAAAAGATTCTCAAGGGCTTTGCTGAGACAGCTGGACTGATCTCTTTATGAGGAGGGCTTGTTTTGTCTAGAATGGGGGAGGCTGAAGGGTGACTGTATAGAGGTTTATAAAATCATGAGGGGCATAGATAAGGTGGATGATCATAGACATTTTCCCAGGGTGGAGGAGTCTAAAACTAGAAGGCATGGAGAGAGCAGAACCATATATTTTGGATGTATACCTCAAGAATGGTTGAAAAGAGATAAATATTTAATGAATATCCTGTTGGTGGCTGGTAAAAAGTCTCTTACTAGGAAATGGTTATCACAGGAGAACCCAACTTTAAATACATGGATGGAAATTACAATGAACATTTACAAAATGGAGAAGATAACAGCATCTGTTAATCATAAGCTGGAACAATTTGATTCATACTGGGAAAAATGGTTTAACTACATAATGCCTCATAGGCCTGATTTCATTCTCACAAATCAATGAATCTGTTGTAAAAAAAAAGAGATCACTCCCTACTTGTACATAGTTCTTTCCTTTTGCTTGTTTTTTTCTTTCCGATCTTTTCTATAGGTGTATACCCCAGATAAATACTTTGTGGAGATTTGTGATATATATGATTATATGATATATATGTACAATGTCTGAAATACATCTTATGGAAATGTTTGTTTGATGAACTTCAATAAAAAAATAAATTACAAAAAAAAAGAAAAGGGCTCTGAAGGGCATGTTCTGCCGCAGAGGGTAGTGGGTAAATAGAGCAAGGTAGTGGTAGAGGTCGCCACAATTACATTTAATGGCTATTTGGATAGGTTCATGGATAACAGAGATATAAAGGGATAAGCACCAAGCACAGGCAAAGTGCCTAGCTCAGGAAAGCACCTTGGTCAGCATAGATGTTGTTCTGCTGTATGAATATCAGGATTTAATTTAAAAATAAGAACTACAAAGGTGACTATGTTTGGATCACTACATTTGTACGAATTGGCAACATAGGGTACCCATGATCAGAGAATTAAAGGCAAGTTCCAAATGGGAGAAAAGGGTTTAATCATAGGCCACTGACATCAGAATGGGATGGTTGGGGGAGGGGGCAGGGAAGTGAGCTGCTCCATTAGGATGTGCTTCACTTGAATCAGGCTGGAACCAAAGTTCAAGTGAATTAAATAGCTAGAGCTATACATGAGAACTTTAAACTAAACATTCTAGATGGGAGTGGTGAAGCAGGAGATTCTGCTGAGTTTAGGAAGTTTAAGTAAAAGAAAACAAAGCAGGGAAGCAAAATGGATATAAATAACCAACATCTGACAGGAAGGGATAGTGTGTGCAAATATAAAAGTATATCTTCATTAAGTCAAAGCAAGGAAATGTGATACAAGGACAAAATGTAAGGGTCTTTACTTGAACACTAGTAATGTTTATAACAATGTGCACACAATAGAAATAAATATATATGACTAAATAGCCATTGTAGATAAGTGATTTCAAAGTGTATATACAAGGTTGGAAATTGAAATTCTGGGAAACTTAAATTTTGGAAGAACCACACAAATATAGAGAAGGAATTGGGGCTGTCATGATTTTAAAGAATGCGATCAAGATAGCAGAGTGGAAATAAAGAAGTGTTCTTTGGGAGGAGGTAAGAAATATCAATGGGTGGAAGACAATGCCATTCAGCCCATCAAGTCTGCTCTGCCATTTCATCATGGCTGATCCTGGATCCCACTCAACCCCATATCCTTTGATGTCTTGACTGATCAGTAAACAATCAACTTCCACCTTAAATATATACATGGATTTGGCCTCTACTGCAGACAGTGGCAGAGCATTCCAGAGATTTACTACTCTCTGGCTTAAAGTTCATTGCTCAATCTTGAGGCTGTGTTCTCTAGTTCTGGATAGCTCCACCATAGGAAACATCCTCTCCACATCCAATCTATCTAGTCCTTTCAACATTCAGTAGGGTTCAATGAGATCCCCTCCGCATTCTTCTAAATTCCAGTGAGTACAGGCCCAAAGCTGCCAAATGCTTCTCATATGTTAACCCCTTCATTGACAAAATCATTCTCATGAACCTCCTCTGGACTCTCTCCAATGACAACACATCCTTTCTAAGATATGGGGCCCAAAATTATTTACAATAATCCAAGTACAGCCTGATCAGTGTCTTATAAAGCCTTAGCGTTATCTCCCTGCTTTTATATTCTATTCCCATTGAAATAAATGGCAACATTGCATTTACCTTTTCTACCACATACTCAACCTGTAAATTAACCTTCTCATGTTGGAAACTTTTCCCCATTTAGATAATAGACTGCATATTGTTCTGTTTACCAAAATGCATTATCATACATTTGCCACTTTTTTGTATTCCATCTGACACTTTTTTACCCATTTATTTCCCAATAAACAACATTATAGGGCATGGTATTTAAATAAGTATAGAGGCTCAGGGCTCAAGTTTCCTGAAGGTGGCAACACGAGGTGATGATTTTTTTGTATTTGCACAGGTTATTGTCTTTTGAACATTGGCTGCTTGTCTGTCCTGTTGGGTGCAGTCTTTCATTGGTTCTATTGTGTTTCTTGGATTTACAATGTATATGAGCAGGAAAATGAAGCTCTGGGTTGTTGATGATGATATATCTGTACTTTGATAATAAATTTACCTTGAACTTTGAAAAGGTATATGGTATGCATGGATCCATAGTTCAGGGCAAAGAGTATAAGAGCTGGTGAGTTATGTTGCAATTTTAGGCTACACTTGGAGTATTGTGTGCAATTCTAGTCACCACACAAGAGGAAGGATGTGATTATCCTGGAGAAAATCCAGAGGAAATTCAACAAGATGTTATCTGGACTGGAGATTTTATTTGTGGGAAGAGATTGGATTGGCTGTGCTTGATTTCTCCAGAGTGAAAGAGTCTACGAAATAACCTGATATAAGCATACAAGATTACGGTAGTTAGATATGGTAGATAGTTAAAATCTTTTTCTCATAGTAGAAATATCAAAAACAAGAAAGTGAAAATTTAAGGTAAGAGGAATGAGTTATAAAGAGGTTCTGTGGAGTAAGTTTTGTTTACACAGTGAGTAGAGGATATAGTGGGCAGTAGAATCAGATATAATCACTACATTCAAGAAGCTAAATGTAGTGACAGGAAAGATGATAGAATACATTCTTAATTAAGGCAAATGGCATTAGCTTAGATGGGCAAAAAGGTTGGTGGAGTAAAGGATCCATTTTGTGCTGTACAACTTAACATTAGAGATAAAAATAATATGGCCCCTTTAATTGAACCAAGCTAGCAGTAAAAGTAAGGAGCATCTAGTAAAAGTGTGTATAAAAAAATGGGCTCTCTGGATCAGTGTGTTGAGCAACAGATAACTTGCTGGGACCCCCAACACACAAGACATGCTCTCTTCTCCCTGCTGCCATCAGGAAGAAGGAATGGGAGCCTTAGAACTCACATCACCAGGTTCAGGAACAGGTATTACTTCACAACCATCAGGCTGTTGAATAAAAGGGGATAACTTTACTCAACTTCACTTGCCTCATCATTTGAAATGTTCCCACAACCTACAGACTCACTTTCAACGACTCTTCATCTCATGTTCTTGATATTTATTATTTATTTATTATTATTATTATCATCATTATTTCTTCTTTTGTACTTGCAGTTTGTTGTCTTCTGCATTCTGATTGAATACCCTAGTTGGGAAGTCAGAAATAGAGGACCAAGTCACAGATAAAATTGAAAGATTATGTGACACACACAAGATGCTGGAGGAACATATATGGAGCATAAAGGAAGGACATATGAAGAGTAATGTGAATATATGCTTCCAAGAAATGTAGAAACAGATTGGAAGAGCTCTTCTAGATATGTGAAAAAAAGATCAACAAAACTTAATGAGAGTCCTTTCCAGAGAGTCTAGAACAATTATATTGGGAATGTGGAAATGGAATAGATATTGAGCATCCTTCTTCTATGATGACAGATAACAGCTAACCTGGAAATTGAGGAGGATTACAGGCCAAGAGTAAATGAGAAGCTGCAATAAACTGATTTTTCATACTCATTCCTAACTAACACTAGAGTGACTAAAACTGGCAAACCCTCTGCACCAGATGATCTGCACTGGAGGCTTTTAAGGGGGCTGGCTATAAAGAAGTGGATGCAAGTCTTCCAAAATTTCTGAGGTTTGAGGTCTGTACAGATTCAAAGGTAGCTAATATAATCGAGCACAGAAGAAAGAAGGCACGGAGAAGACCACAAAACCATAAGACACAGGAGCAGAATTAGATCATTCAGCCCATCGAGTCTGCTCCACCAATACATCCTAGATCCTAGATCCCACTCAATCCCATACACCCACCTTCACGCCATATCTTTTGATGCCCTGACTGATCAGGAAATGATCAACTTCCGCCTTAAATATACCCACAGACTTGGCTTCCTCTGCAGTCTGTGGCAGAGCATTCCACAGATTCACTGCTCTCTGGCTAAAAAAACCCTCCTTACCTCTGTTCTAAAAGGTTGCCCCTCAATTCTGAGGCTGTGTCCTCCAGTTCTAGATATCCTCACCATTGGAAATATCCTCTCCACATCCACCCTATCTAGCCTTTTCAACATTTGGTAGGTTTCAATGAGATCCCCACACATTCTTCCAAATTCCGGTGAGTACAGGCCCAAAGCTGCCAAACACTCCTCATGTTAACCCCTTAGTTCCCCGCATAATCCTCGTGACCTTCCCCTGGACTCTCTCCAATGATAACATATCCTTTCTGAGATATGGGGCCCAAAACTGTTGACTATACTCCAAGTGTGGCCTGACATGTGTCTTATAAAGCTTCAGCATTATTTCCTTGCTTTATATTCTATTCCACTTGAAATAAATGCCACCATTGTATTTGCCTTCTTTATCACAGACTCGAGCTGTAAATTAATCTTTTGGGAGTCTTGCGCAAGGACTCCTAAGTCCCTCTGCACCTCTAATGTTTGAATCTTCTCCCCATTGAGATAAAAGTCTGCACTATTGTTCCTTTTACCAAAATGCATTATTATACATTTTTCAACACTGAATTCCATCTGCTACATTTTTGCCCATTCTTTCAAATTGTCTGAGTCCTACTGCAACTGCATTGCTTCCTCAGCACTACCAACCCCTCCACCTGTCTTCATATCATCTGCAACTTTAACGCTACGCTATCAATTCCATTATCTAAATCACTGACAAACAATGTGAGAAGTAGCGGTCCCAATACTGATCCCTGAGGAACACTACTAGTGACTGGCAGCCAACCAGAAAAGACCCTTGTTATTTCCACTCACTGCCTCCTGCCTGTCAGACATTCCTCTATCTAGGCCAGTATCTTTTCTGTAACACCATACAACTTTATCTTGTTAAGAAGCCTCATGTATGGCACCTTATCAAATGCCTTTTGAAAATCCAAGTAAATGAAATCCACTGCCTCTTCTTTGTCCACCCTGCTTATTACTTCCTCAAAGAATTCTAACAGATTTGTCAGGCAAGATTTTCCTTTACAGAAACCATGCTGACTTTGACTTATTTTATCATTAGTCTCCAAGTATCCTGAAACTTCGTCCTTAATAACAGTTACCAACACTTTCCCAAACACTGAGGTTAGGCTAACTGGCCTAAAATTTCCTTTCTTTTGCCTTCCTCCCTTCTTAAAGAGTGGAGTGATATTTGCAATTTTCCAGTCCACTGGGACCATGCCAGGATCAAGTAATACTTGAAACATCATGACCAATACACTTGTTATCTCTTCAACAACCTCTCTCAGGACTCTGGGATGTAGTCCATCTAGCCCAGGTGATTTATCTACCTTAAGACCTTTGAGTTTGCCTAGCACTTTTTCCTTTGTAATAGCAATGGCACTCACTCCTGCTTCCCGATGCTCACAGACCTCTAGCACACTGCTGGCGTCTTCCACAGTGAAGACAGATGCAAAGTACCATTAAGTTCATCTGCCATTTCTTTGCCCCCATTACTACCTCACCAGCATCATTTTCCAGTGGTCCAATATCAACTCTCACCTCACTTTTACTCTTTATATAACTGAAAAAACCTTTTACATCCCGCTTTGTATTATTGGCAAGTTTGCCCTCATATTTCATCTTTACCCTTCTTATAGCTTCTATAGTTGCCTTTTGTTGGACTTTAAAAGCGTCCCAATCATTCAACTTCCCACTCACTTTTGCTCCCTTATAATGCCCTTTCCTTGGCTTTTATACAGCCCTTAACTTCCTTCATCAGCCACGGTTGCCTAATCCTGCCCTTTGAGAACTACTACTTCTGTGGGACATATCTATCCTGCTTTTGTGAATGCTTCTTAGAAACTTCAGCCACCTCTGCTTTGCCATCATCCCTGTCAGCATTCTCCTCCAATCCATCTGGGCAAGCTCTTCCCTCATGTCTCTGTAATTCCCTTTATTCCATTGTGATATTGATCCATGTGACTTATGCTTCTCCCACTCAAATTGCAGTATGAATTCAATCATATCATGATCACTGCCTCCTAAGAGTTCCTTTACATTAAGCTCCCTAGTAAGATCGAGCTTATTACACAACGCGCAATCTAAGATAGCCTTTCCCCTTGTAGGCTCAAACATAAGTTGCTCTAAAAAGCCATCTCATATGCCTTCAACAAATTCCTTCTTTTGCAATTTGACACCAACCTGATTTTCCCAATCCCCTTGCATATTGAAGTCCTCCATTACAATTGTGACATTACCCTTATTAAATGCCTTTTCCAGCTCCCTTTGCAATCTCAACCCCATATCCTGGCTACCATTTGGAGGTCTATATATGATTCCCATAATTTTTTTTACTTTTGCAGTTTTTTTACTCCACCCACAAAGATTCAACATTCTCTGGTCCCATGTCTGCTCTTTCTAAAGATGTAATTCCAACTCTTACCAACAGAGCCAACCACTGCCTATGCCTTCCTGCCTGTCCTTTTGATACAAAGTATGTCCTTTGGTGTTAAGCTCCTAACTATGGCCTTCTTTCAACCATGGCTAAGTGATGCCCACAACATCACACAAACTAATCTTTATTTGCGCTATGAGTTCATCCACCTTATTCTGAATGCTACGCGTATTTAAACACAGTACCTTCAGTCCTGCATTCTTTGCCCTTTTGAATTTTGCCTCTGGGTACAATTTAACTCTTTGCTCTGTCTGTATTTGTACCAAATCACTGGATTGTCGTTCCTTACGTTCATGTTACACCCATCATCTACTTGTAAACCTACTGGCTCATCCTCAGCTCTATCATACTGATTCCCATCTCCCTGCCATATTAGCTTAAATCACTCCCAACAGCTCTTGTAAACCTGCCTGCAAGAAAACAGAAAACTATAAATTAATCCCCTTGACATCAGTGGTAGGGAGGTGCTAGAATCTGTTATCAAGGAAGTTGTAACTGTGCACTTGAAGATTCGTTACAGTACTGAACAGAGCTAACATGGACTAATGAAAAAGAAATAACATCTGAAAAATCTGCTGAATTTTAAAAAATTTATAGAAAAGGTTCAAAGGTCCAATTTAATGTCAGAGAAATGTATACAGTATACATTCTGAACTGCTTTTTCTTTGCAACCATCCACGAAAAAGGTGCAAGTGAACTGGATGTAGTGTGCACTTGCTTTCAAAATACCTTTGATAAAGTGCCATTAAAGAGAATATTAATCAAAATTAAAGTGCACAGTATAAGGTAACATACTGGTAAGGATTGAGACTAGGTTAATAGAAAATAGAGGCTAAGAATAAAGATGTCAGTTTTGGTTAGGGAGGCTGTAAGTATTGAGGTACTACAGAAATCAGTAGTGGAGCCCAAGATGTTCACTACCTTTGACTGAAGGAATTGACTGTAATATATCCATGCTTCCTGAGCAGGAACATTGCAGATGGAATATATTGTACAAAAATGTGAGGTGATCAACTTTAGAAGTTAGGGTATTTTTTTTAAATGATGAGAAATTGTCCAGAGGAAGCAGTTGGCCTTGTACGTATCGCTGAAAGTTAATATCTTTACTGCAAGATGATTTGAACTCAAAAGTAGAAATGTCCTTCTCCAATTATATAGAACTTCAATGAGATTGCATCTGAAGTACTGCATACAGAAGTGGTTTCCATACCCAAGGAAAGACACAATAAGGTATGGAAAACATGACAGAGGGAATGGGAGTGCATCCAATCTTCACTCGAGTGATTCCTAGTTTTGGAAATTTGCTTAATTTGATAAAGTACAAACAAATTAGGTAGATGCTCACACTTGAATTTAGAAGAAACAGATAATGTCAGTGAAATATGCAGATGTCATTACAAGACATGGCTGGCTACATGCAAGGAAGATACTTCTTCTGCTGAGATGACCAGAACAACTTCTCTTCATGAATCCAGAAAATGAATGACCAATGAGACAGGACAAACATAATTTCATCACTTAGAAACACTGAACATTTGGAATTCATTACCCAAGATGGATATGGTGACTTTGTCACCATGCGTATTTAAGACTGAGATTGACATATTTTTAGAGAAGGGAATCAAGATATTGTGTTGGCACAGGAAAATGGTGCAGAAGCAAAAATAAATTGCAGAACAGGCATAAGGAGCATAGTGGCCTACCTATATTTTATGTATTAATACTCACTATTTCATTCCAGTATGGGCTTCCTTGAGATAAAACACATCACTACACCAGTATCAATTCTCTTATATATCTCTCGACTTAAATCTTCCCAAACTTTCCTGACCATCTTCCAAGATCCATCTCCACAGACTCCAATATGCTCAGAATTAAGTCTCTCACATCCGATTCCCAGTTTTATTCTGCCAATTTCTCAAAGAATCAGAATCAGGTTTATTATCACTGACATATGTGAAATTTGTTTTGCAGCAGCAGTACAGTGTAATACATAAAAATATAATTAGTTACATAAAAATATTTTAAAACATAAATAACTAGTGGAATAAAAAAGTGAAATGCTAAAGTAGCATTGATTGGTTCACAGCCCGTTCACAAAACTAATGGACAAGAGGAAGAAGTTGTTCCTAAAACATTGAGATTGGATCTTCAGGCTTGTCTATCTCCTTCTTGATGGAAGTAATTTGAAGAGGACATGTCCTAAATGGAAAGGGTCCTTAGTGATGGATGATGTCTTCCTGAGGCAGCACCTTTGGAACATGTCCTCAACAGTTGGGAGGCTAGTGCCCATGATGGAGCTGGCTGAGTTCACAACCCTCTGCAGTCTTTTCCCATCCTGTGCGTTTGAGCCTCCAGACCAGGTAGTGATACAACCAGTCAGTGTGCTCTTTATGGTACATCACAGCACAGTGCAAGCCCTTTGGCCCACAATGTTGTGTCGACCTTTTCAACTACTTTAAGATCAGTCTACCTGCTCCCTCCTACATAACCCTCCATTTTTCAATTATCCATGTGCCTATCTAAGAGTTTCTTAAATACCCCCTGATGTATCTGCCTCTGTAGAAATGTGCTAGTTTTTGTAGATGTACTAAATCTCTTGAACTCCAAATAAAATATAACTGCTGACATGCTTTCACAATTTCATCAATGAGTCGGTGCCAAGATAGATCCTGTAAGGTGATGGGGGTCCACCCTTTCCACCGCTGATCCCTTGATGAGGATTGGTGTGTGTTCTCCTGACTTCCCCTTCCTGAAATCCACAATCAATTCCTTGATCTCATCAATGTTGAGTTTAAGGTTCAAGAGTCAAGACAATCATTGACTTCAGTTTTCAGTGAATAATCCCTATTCATACTTTCAGATTTTAACTTTATTTTTTGAACCCATCACACAAAAAACACAAATTTTACTCTTCCTACAGCTGCACCACCAGTGGCAGAAATTTTTCCAGCCATGCCAGGTCAGAATTCCCTTCGTGAGCTATTCCAACCTTTCCTCTTACCACACCTACTCTTCTTGAAAATACCTTACATCATCTCTCTTAACTAGGGGACCAGGGGCCTTGATTCCATTTCATCTTCCACCTCTCTGAAACATCTTGGCAAGTTTCATAATGTGAAAGGATCTTTATAAGAAAAAGTTGTTGATAAGTGTTTCTAAGATGACAAATGAAGATGAGAGTGAGAGACAAAAAAAATGTGTATCCACTAGAAGTATAAATATTTAGGTGCAAAGGAAGATTAAAATTAAAATATGAAAATTAATTAGGGATCCATCACTTTACATTTATGCTCATAAATGAAAAATACTGCATTTCAAAGAAGCCTTAAATATGCTAGTTCATCAATACCACATACACGACTAAAAATTTTAGGAGAGTAATTCACACTTCCAAGTCATTAATCCAATGTTTAGTTTATTTCCTTAATTTATATTCTCTTAATAACTACAATTTTTTTGAGAAAGATTGTATTAATGTATAATGAAAAACATTATGTCAGTCAGTGTGTTCGATACCTCCGTACTAAGCACTCCAAAGTGTAAGTATGGAACACACTGCAAGTCACACATTGATACACTTATCCTCTTATTCTGCCAATGAACTATGCATGAAGTACAAAGAGATTAGTAATTTACTGAGTTGAGTGGCCAGATACACTTAGTACCTGGCACCTCAGCTTCATGTTTGCCCCATTCATAATTATTTTAATTAAGTAAATACAGACATGTGACTTGATTCCTTTTATTTTAATTAATGTGTTTAATTCATTTACATCAGTTAAATGTGCTTCAAGTTTTCTTTCTTTAAAAAGTGTTAAAATTTCATTATGTATTTATTTTCAACTGTTTGTTAATGTGTGATCATCAGAGAGATTTGGAAGCAATTTTGATTTTTCTTCGATGTTTCTATGTACATGTGACAAATAAAGCTAATCTTTATATTGCAACGGGGCCAGTATGGATTGGCCTAATGAAATTCAAAATGATGCCATGTGCGAAGTTCTTTTTACCTCTGGTCACTTTAATAATTATTAAGAACGTATCTTTACCTGAGTCTGCTATTGATGGAACATTTACTGATCAGGGTAGAAATTAGAACTGTAAAGCATTTAGAGATGAGTAAAAACCTTAAGACAAAGAAGAGGATGTTTCTGACCATACTATCAACATAAGAAAGATGATATTACAAAAGTAATGAAAGAGAAAACAAATGGTAATATTTCCTAAGGAATATACATAAAAGGAAATAACTATTAATAAGATGACAATGGAACATAGTGCCTATAGCTGTCCATAGGCAGGTATGAATAAAAACATCCAATTTCTTTTCTTCTTAAGTCTGTACAAGCTGCGTAACATTTTATTGAATACTAATGCAATTGTCACAAACTCAGCACACCAAAGCAATTTATGTTTGGTCTTCTGATGATCA
The DNA here is from genome assembly GCF_048418815.1 of Hemitrygon akajei. Lineage (NCBI taxonomy): Eukaryota > Metazoa > Chordata > Chondrichthyes > Myliobatiformes > Dasyatidae > Hemitrygon > Hemitrygon akajei. Next base: position 22,482,799 of record NC_133130.1, read on the forward strand.
TAAAAGAATTATTTAATCTTAATAATGTCCCATCTTGTTTTCTGAAGTAGTGTAGTCTTAAACTTAATTGCAATATGTTGGCATAAAGTAACTATTATTAAGCTTCGTCATAGTATACAAGCAATTAGTGAAAAGATATGCTCTGTATAAATATCAGCAAACTTGGCAGTACTAGTACATGCAATATTCTGAAGCACATTGTCCTCTTTTTGTATTTGTTGAGCTCCTCTAATTACATTTTTATTTTTCTTTCACTTCATATTTTCTTATTTTTTCATTCTTATTTCCCCCAAACTATTTATAGCTCCGCCAGCCAACACATACTTAAATTTGGGTTTGAAGTTATGAAAAAAAATATGGGGAAGCAAGCATAAGCATGAAATACTGCTTGCTGGTGGGAGCAACATCGTTTTCCACATCTTGCCACCAACACTCTTTGGATTACAGATTTAATCTATCAGCTTTGCCCAGTTACATTACTGGTAAAAATGTACTAGAAACTTTAAGCCACACTTTACTTCCTAACACTGATATTGATGGTCATCTTGTAACACTAAAATCAGTCTATAATATCAATTGGATGCTTTCTCAAGTTTACAAGACATCCAAAATGTTGATATTTACGATCTAACCATTTATGGCAACCAGACAAATCCATGTCTATACTAAACAAAAAAGGTCTTATCAATCCAATCAAATGCATGTCAGTTAAAATCAAAGAACCATAATTTCCAAACAAATCTTAAACAAACTACAACTACTAAATCATAAGCATCATATAAGTTGCTTTAGATCATTCAAATACTTTGTAATGATAAACCCGAAGGCAGAGCCCACTGTTCTGCAATGGCAAGGATGAGTTTCTGCAGATGTGCCAGCTTTTCTTGGTTGGAATGTTAGCCATCACTGGCTAAAGGCAATAAATTAACAATAACCACTCTTTAGATAGTGAGGCCTTTTCAAAATCCGTAAGAACATAAAAACAATATTCCACTTGTTGTCATTTTCATTTCCCTTTCACACCTCCCCCGCATACCCCCTGCTACCACATTCTGAATTTGTAACTTTCAGGAAAGCTTTCTCAATCCGTTTATAGAGGCTCCTACCTGTCTTTGGAGTTCTAATTCTCGATACATTTTCATTCTGTGCTCTCTGAATTCCTTCTCGGCCTCCTCTTTCTTCATTTTGACCTGATTCAATTGATATCGTAATTCACCAGATTCCTTAAGGTTAAAGAAAAATGAAAATAATTGTTCATTCGTGAGTTCCAAATTTTTCAGAAAATGTTACAAATTTTGTATTAACAAAATGGCCTCAGTGCCACCTAGAGGAATTTAAAGGAAATTACTTGAGCTTTAAATGATCAGATATCCAAACCTGTAGACATACTGGCACTTTTGCCATTAGCTCAGCAATCAAAACATTCATTTACAACTGCAAATTAGAATTTATTTGATCTATCGCTAATCTAGGTCGACAAGTGAGACATCCAACTGGAAGCCTATTCAAAGGTGCTTCTCCAACAATCCAAAACAACAGATAAAATGTAAATAAATCTGGATTATAATGCTCTCAAGTTGTAATAAGAAGGCAAGGAATCCTATGACCTCACTATAAATATTGTTATAATGGTTTGTTGATTATATTGCATATAGTTCTGGTTACTGCACTATAGGAAAGGTGTGGTAGACATAGAAAGAGTGCAGAAGAAATTCTGCAGATGATGACTATTGACTATCAATGATCATTTCAGCAGGCCTTTAGGTGTGTGTTTATTTGTGAAACAAGAAAACAAAATCTTCTGTAAAAATGCTCATCACACTGAATTAAGGGTAGTTCTTTTGTTTTAAATAAAAGTCAGATCCACTATTGAATCATAGCTCATCAACATCTATATTAAAGTAGAATCAATACTTGGTGGCTACAAATGAACATAACTGTTTAAGGCCAAGGTTCTCAACCTGGGGTCCATGGACTCCTTGATTGATGGTAGGGGTCCATGACATAAAAAAGGTTGGGAACCTCTCATTTAAAAGAATTCTCTCTCTATTTTGATGAATGGCCTGTGTCTGTGTTCATGTCTCTGTGATTCTAATTACAAGACCATGCATGAAGTATACTCCACTTGAACAAGTGAACTTAAGAAGGGGATGAACACAAGGTAGTATCTTTGTTGAGAAAATTTTCTTGGATCCTGCCAACCACAATAAAAACTTTCCTTTTGAGAGGTATGAAATTAATGGGAGAAAGCAAAAGACGAGTGAACGATATGATCAGTACAAAATAGCACTTCAGAACTTGCCTAAGGTACTTACTCCTGAAGAAGTACTCAACAACAGACTTATGTTTGGAAGCGTACTCTCAAAAATTCAAAGTAAATTTATTTAAGTATGTTCATGTCACCATATACTACTTTAATATTCATTTTCTTGCAGACATTTACAGCAGAATAAAGAAATACAAAAGAATCAACAAAAAACTACACACAAAGACTGACAAACAACTGATGTGCAAAAAAGTAAGGCATTTGATAAGGTTCCCCATGCAAGGCTCATTCTGAAAGAAAGAGGGCATGGGATCCAAGGAGTCCTTGCTTTGTGGATCCAGAATTGGCTTGCCTGCAGAAGGCAAAGGGTGGTTGTAGATGGTTTGTATTCTGCATTGAGGTTGGAGACCAGTGGAGTTCTGCAAGGATCTGTCCTGGGACCCCTCCTCTTTGTGATGAAGAAGCAGAAGTGTGGGTTAATAAGTTTGCTGGTGGCACAAAGGTTGGGGTGTTGTGGATCGTCTGGAGGGTTGGTAGAGGTTACAGAGGGACATCAATTAAGATGCAGAATTTGGAGACAGAGTTCAAAGCAGATAAATGTAAAATGGTTCATTTTGATAGGTCAAATTTGAAGACAATATCAATGGTAAGACTCTCGGCAGTGTGGAGGATCAGAAAGATCTTGGGGTTCATGTCTATAGGACACTCAAAGCTGCTGCGCAGGTTGACAGTGTTGTTAAGAAGGTGTATGGTGTGTTGGCATTTATCAACCATGGGACTGAGTTCAAAAACCATGAGGTAATGTTATAGCTTTATAAGACTTTGGTCAAACCCTACTTGGAGTACTGTGTTCAGTTCTGGTCACCTCACTGCAGGAAGGATATAGATACTATAGAAAGAGTGCAGAGGAGATTTACAAGGACGTTGCCTGGATTGGAGAGTGTGCCTTATGAAAATAGGTTGAGTGATCTTGGCCTGTTTGCCTTGGAGTGACAGAGGATGAGTGGTGACCTGAAAGAGGAGTACAAGATGATAAGAAGCATTGATCATGTAGATAGCCAGAGGCTTTTTCCCAGGGAGGAAATGGCTAACGTGACAAGGCATCGTTTTAAGGTGCTTGAAAATAGGTACAGAGGGGAAGTCAGGGGTAAGTTTTTCCACACAGAGTGGTGATGCATAGAATGCACTGTTGGCAACAGTGGTGGAGGCAGATACAATAGGATCTTTTAAGAGACTCTTAGATAGGTACATGGAGCTTAGAAAAATAGAAGACGACAATATGCTAGGGAAATTCTAGGTAGTCTCTGGAGTAGGTTACATGGTCAGCATAACATTGTGGGCTGAAGGGCCTGTAATGTGCTCTAGATTTCTATGTTTCATTTCATTTCTATGAACTGGCCAAAGTTGACTGGAAAGGGACACTAGCGGGAAGGACGGCAGAGCAGCAGTGGCTGTAGTTTATGTGATAATTGAGGAAGGTGTAAGACAGATATATTCCAAAAAAGAAGAAATTTTCGAATGGAAAAAGGATGCAACCATGGCTGACAAGAGAAGTCAAAGCCAAAGTAAAAGCAAAGGAGAGGGCATACAAAGAAGCAAAAATTAGTGGGAAGACAGAGGATTGGGAAGTTTTTAAAAGCTTACAAAAGGATACTAAGAAGGCCATTAAGAGGGAAAAGATGAACTATGAAAGGAAGCTATCAAATATCAAAGAGGATACTAAAAGCTTTTTCAAGTATATAAAGAGTAAAAGACAGGTGAGAGCAGATATAGGACTGATACAAAATGATGCTGGAGAAATTGTAATAGGAGATAAGGAGATGGCAGAGGAACTGAACAAGTATTTTGCATTAGTCTTCACTGAGGAAGACATCAGCAGTATACCGGAAACTCAAGGGTGTCAGGGAAGAGAAGTGTGTGCAGTCACAATTACGACAGAGAAAGTACTCAGAAAGATGAATAGTCTAAGGGTAGATAAATCTCCTGGACCAGATGGAATGCACCCTCATGTTCTGAAGGAAGTAGCTGTGGAGATTGTGGAGGCATTAGCAATGATCTTTCAAAAGTCAATAGATCCTGGCATGGTCCTGGAGGACTGGAAGATCGCAAATGTCACTCCGCTATTTAAGAAGGAGACAAGGAAGCAAAAAGGAAATTATAGACCTGTTAACTTAACATCGGTGGTTGGGAAGTTGTTGGAGTCGATCGTCAAGGATGAGGTTACGGAGTACCTGGAGGCATACGACAAGATAGGCAGAACTCAGCATGGTTTCCTTAAAGGAAAATCCTGCCTGACAAACCTAGTGTAATTTTTTGAGGAAATTACAAGTAGGCTAGACAAGGGAGATGCTGTGGATGTTGTGTATTTGGATTTACAGAGGGCCTTTGACAAGGTGCTCACATGGAGCCCATGGAATTATGGGAAAGTTACATATGGGGATAGAGCATTGGTTGATTGGCAGGAAATAGTGAGTGGGAATAAAGGGATCTCATTCTGGTTGGCTGCCGGTTACCAGTGGTGTTCCACAGGGGTCCGTTTTGGGGCCGCTTCTTTTTACACTGTATATCAACGATTTGGATTATGGAATAGATGGCTTTGTGGTTAAGTTTGCTGATGATACAAAGATAGGTGGAGGGGCCAGTACTGCTGAGGAAACAGAGAGTCTGCAGAGAGACTTGGATAGATTGGGAGAATGGACAAAGAAGTGGCAAATGAAAGAAAATGTTGAAAAGTGTATGGTCATGCACTTTGGTAGAAGAAATAAATGGGCAGACTATTATTTAAATGGGAGAAAATTCAAAATTCTGAGATGCAATGGGACTTGGGAGTCCTCATGCAGGAGAACCTTAAGGTTAACCTCCAGGTTGAGTCGGTGGTGAAGACGGTGAATGCAATGTTGGCATTCAATTCTAGAGGAATAGAATATAGGAGCAGGGATGTGATGTTGAGGCTCTATAAGGCACTAGTAAGACCTCACTTGGAGTAGTGTGTGCAGTTTTGGGCTCCTTATTTAAGAAAGGATGTGCTGACGTTAGAGAGGGTTCAGAGAAGATTCACTAGAATGATTCCGGGAATGAGAGGGTTAACATATGAGGAATGTTTGACCGCTCTCGGACTGTACTCCTTGGAGCTTAGAAGAATGAGGGGGGACCTCATAGAAACATTTCGAATGTTGAAAGGCATGGACAGAGTGGATGTGGCAAAGTTGTTTCCCATGGTGAGGGAGTCTGGTACGAGAGGGCATGACTTAAGGATTGCAAGGCGCCCATTCAGAACAGAGATGTGAAGAAAATTTTTTAGCCAGAGGTGGTGAATCTGTGGAATTTGTTGCCACGGGCGGCAGTGGAGCTCAAGTCATTGGATGTACTTAAGGCAGAAATTGAGAGGTATCTGAGTAGCCAGGGCATCAAAGGTTATGGTGAGAAGGCAGGGGAGTGGGACTAAATGGGAGAATGGATCAGCTCGTGATAAAATGGCGGAGCAGACTCGATGGGCTGAATGGCCGACTTCTGCTCCTTTGTCTTATGGTCTTCTATGTTCTAAAGTCATACTGTGCAAATAAAAAAAGTAAACAAATAATATTGAGAACATGAGTTGTAGAGTCCTTGAAAGTGAAATTGCATGTCATAGAATCAGTTCAGAGTTGAGGTGAGTAAAGTTATCCACACTGGTTCAAGAGCTTGATGGTTGAAGGGAGTAATTCTTCCTGAGCCTGCTGGTGCAGGACCCAAGGGTCCTGTACCTCCTTCCCAATAGTAGCAACAAGAAGAGAGTATGGCCTGGATAGTGGGGTCCTTCATGGTGGATGCTTCTTTCTTGTGGAAGCGCTCCCTGTGCTCAATGGTGGAGAGGGCTTCCATTCATGAACATTGGTGTTTCCATACCAGGCTTCATGAAACCATTCAGGATACTCTCCACTGTGCACCTATAGAAACTTGTCAAAATTTTCGATGACGCACCAAAAGACAGTAGAGGTGTTGTCATGCCTTCTTTGTGATGGCAATGACAATGGCTCTCAAGGGTGGGAGAAAGAGTACATTGAGGAAACTCAGAGTTGTCATGTGCGAGACAGCATACAAGTACAATTTATAATGATGAGTCAACAAAACAGAATGCAGATAGTGCGAGTAAGCACAAAGAATCCTCCAGAGTGGTGGAAGGAACATTAAACAAGGCTGAAGAAAACCAAAAACCCAAGGATCACCAAGGCATAAATAAAAAGCCAGAACAACTGGTGATGAGCAAGGAAAAGCAATGTTTGCCCTTATTTAGGTTTGTGCTTATGGTTTGGAATGTGTGTTACACTTTAACTATCTGACACTTCATTGAGATATCAAATATCATCTTAGATAATATAAGAGAATAGCTAAAGATCTTAAAATCCAGAAATAAGTCAAGACCATAATAAATATTTTGAATTATTTCTTCAAAAGTTGTAATAAACATACATTTGTACTAAATAATAATGAAATGAAACTTTGGAGTCAAAAAGTTTCTTTCAACATATTGTTGTCAAGGACTTTGTGTAGATGCATACAAAAGTAAAATAGTTTTGAAATTGCCAAACCTGACATACATGGGAGGAATCAAACGTTTGTTGGGGCTTACTCAATAACTGCATTGGTTTCTTACTTATCAAAAATAGTGAAATCAGCCAAACATTTAAAAAGCTGGGGCGAATTCCAAGTAGTAGTGCTGTTACGGATGCAGTTTAAGATGGCACAGAGAAGCACAGCGATGACTTGCTAGCATCAAATAAAACTACTAAGATTAGATTAGATCAGATTCAACTTTATTGTCATTGGGCTGAGTACAGATACAAAGCCAAATGAAATGCAGTTAGCACCTAACGAGAAATGCAAAGAATAGTGTTACTTACAAAATAACTGCGAATAAAAAGTAAGTGCTACAGCACACAAATATAAAAGTACTGAGACAGTACAATATGGGTGCAATACTGCTTAGCGCTGTGATGTGAGGTTCAGCAGGGTCACAGCCTCAGGGAAGAAGCTCTTCCTGTGCCTGCTGGTGCAGGAGCAGAGGCTCCTGTAGCGCCTACCGGATGGGAGGAGAGTAAAAAGTCCATGGTTAGGGTGAGATGCATCCTTGATAATGCTTTTCGCCCTGCCCAGGCAGCATTTATGGTAGATTTTCTCAATGATGGGCAATTGGGTGCTGATAATCCGCTGTACTTTATTAACCACACTTTCTCTGGAAAATGATCACTGCAATCAATAGCCTGCAACTTCCCCTTCAGAGATGAACTTTTGAAGCACCTGTATGGCATGGTACTTTTGCAGTGGGAACTGAAGACTCAAAAGTGCAGGACGGTTGTGAAGTGGTGGGTACGAGCCAAATCAAGGCAATGGGGCCTGGGCCTGAGAGCAAAGAATGAGCCAATGTTTGGCCACTGCAGGACTGGGCTTGGAACCAATTCAAAGCAGTAAATCCAAGGTAGGGCAAAGCTGAGGCGGAAGGGCTTGGACATTAAGGTGCGAGCAAGGAATAAGCTGATGTTTGACAGATTTAAGCGCCAGGCTAGATTGGTAAAGGTCAGATTTGTGTGAAATCAAGAAATGGTCCTGGATCCCAGAGTGTATCGAAGTGGCAGGGTCCAGGTCTGAGAATGAGGAAAGACTTGAGGTTTGACCTATTTAAGTGCTAGGCCAGATTTAAAAGGTCAGAGGTGAGGGACAGGCAGGTGTTCAGCTCACTGCGCGGCTAGGTTTATCTCCCTTCCAGAGACAAAAAATACAATCAGAAAGAAAAAATGTTTAGCAGGCATGCCCTTTTCTCTCCTTCTCTCCACGTTACATGCCTGGTAATATTATGTTCCACAAAGGATCACTTGTTTTGTCCAGGCTTAAGTGATATTGCTGATCCTTTCATAATCGAAGGCTTTCCACGTTGTCGCGATCCAACCGAAAGTAAATAGAACAGTCTTGTTGCTTCAAGATCCTGTCATAGGTCCTTAAAAACTAATTGGAAATGACTGGTGTTGTCAGAGAAACTTCTCAGTTTAACATTTACAACCTTGACTAGTTCAGAATCTTTGGAACTTTGTCCCTGAGAGAACCTCCAGACAATTGGATTGACACTGACAGCAGATCCAGAGAGGCTTTCGTTTGCTCCATGCTTTATTATCGTATTACTTAAAAGTGGTATCACTGGCAAAAACAACATGCATTGCCCATTTCCTAAGATGGAGGTTGAAATGTATGGACCAATTTATTTGAGAGCAATGGCTCCCCCCACCCCACCCCCAGCACTATGTATTGACCTGTTGTCTATGCATGCACATTGGTCTCTTTCTCTCTCTCTCTCTCACTGCAATGTGAATATACCAGTTAAAGCCATCTCCTATATGCATGCTTTATTTAAACAATATGTATTTGTGCACAGATACAACAAATTGGTGACAAGTATGAACCTGAATGTCAGAGAATATCACGAACTGCACTGACAGTTACGGGACAAAACAGCAACGGTTAAACAGCATGAGAAAGCCGAAGGACCTCTGAGTAACAGTGAAAGATGCGCTGAATTTAACATGAAAATAACATGCCAATGGCTTCATTTGGGAAAACTGATGAAGGCTGTGAGTTGTATATTGAGAGGGTTGAACTGTATTGTAACATGAACAAGGAGCAGCCAAAGAAAGCCTCTACACTTCTCAGCTAAAAAAACCACAAGACATAGGACCAGAATTAGGCCATTCAGCCCACTGAGTCCACTCCACCATTCCATCATTGCTGATATCAGATCCCATTCAATCCCATACGTCTGCCATTTCACTATATCCCTTGATGCCCTGACCGATCACGAATCGATCAACTTCTGCTTTAAATATACCCACAGACTTGACCTCCACTGCAGTCTGTGGCAGAGCATTCCACAGATTCACCACTCTCTAGCTAAAAAGATTCCCCCTTACCTCTGCTGAAAGATCACCCCTCAATTGTGAGGCTGTGCCCTCTAGTGCTGGATATCCCCACCAGAGGGAACATCCTCTCCACATCCACCTTTATCTAGTCCTTTCAACATTTGGTAGGTTTCAATGAAATCCCCACACATCCTTCTAAATTCCAGTGAGTATAGGCCCAAAGCTGCCAAACACGCTTCATATATTAACCCCTTCATTGCTGGAATCAGCTCTGTGTACCTTCTCTGGTCTCTCTCCCAGTGATAATATATCCTTTCTGAGATAAGACCAGTTTCTTTCCCAAGCCATCAGACTCCTCAATACCCAGAGCCTGGACTGACACCAACCTACTGCCCTCTACTGTGCCTATTGTCTTTATTGTACTGCCTGCACTGTTTTGTGCACTTTATGCAGTCCTGTGTAGGTCTGTAGTCTAGTGTAGATTTTGTGTTGTTTTATGCAGTTTCAGTGTGGTTTTTGTATTGTTTCATGTAGCACCATGGTCCTGAAAAACGTTCTCGTTTTTACTGTGTACTGTACCAGCAGTTATAGTCGAAATGACAATAAAAAGTGACTTGACTTGACTTGACATACAGTCTTTTACACAACCTAGTAACCCCTGAAAAGCCAGCAAGCAAGATGTTCGATGTAATTGTTACAATTTTACAAATTGAGACCTGAATCTGCTGGTGATAGCTCAGAGATTTAGATTTTATGAAACATAGAAAACCTACAGCACAATACAGGCCCTTTGGCCCACAATGGTGTGCCGAACACGTACTTGCTTTAGAAATTACCTAGAGTTACCCATAGCCCTCTATTTTTCTAAGCCCCATGTACCTATCCAGGAGTCTCTTAAAAGACCCTATCATATCCGCCTCCACCACCGTTGCTGGCAGCCCATTCCATGGACTCCCACTCTCTGCGTAAAAAACGTACCCGACATCTCCTCTGTACTTACTTCCAAGCACATTAAAACTGTGCCCTCTCATGTTAGCCATTTCAGCCCTGGGAAAAAGCCTCTGACTATCCACACGATCAATGCATCTCATCATCTTATATACGTCTATCAGGTCACCTCTCATCCTCCGTCACTCCAAGGAGAAAAGGCCGACTTCACTCAACCTATTCTCATAAGGCATGCTCCCCAATCCAGGCAACATCCTTGTAGATCTCCTCTGTACCCTTTATATGGATTCCACATCCTTCCTGTAGTGAGGCAACCAGAATTGAGCACAGTACTCCAAGTGGGATCTGACCAGGGTCCTTTGTAGCTGCAACATTACCTCTCGGCTCTTAAACTCAATCCCACGGTTGATGAAGGCCAATGCACCGTATGCCCTTCTTAATCAGAGTCAACCTGCGCAGCAGCTTTGAGAACCCTATGGCCTCGGACTCCAAGATCCCTCTGATCCTCCACACTGCCAAGAGTCTTACCATTAATACTATATTCTGCCATCATATTTGACCCACCAAAATGAACCACCTCACACTTATCTGGGTTGAACTTCCATCTGTCATTTCTCAGTCCAATTTTGCATCCTATTGATGTCCCACTGTAACCTCTGACAGCCCTCCACACTATCCACAACACCCCCAACCTTTGTGTCATCAGCAAATTTACTAACCCATCTCTCCACTTCCTCATCCACGTCATTTATAAAAATCACAAAGAGTAGGGGTCCCAGAACAGATCCCTGAGGCACACCACTCGTCACCGACCTCCATGCAGAATATGACCCGTCTAAAACCACTCTTTGCCTTCTGTGGGCAAGCCAGTTTTGGATCCACAAAACAATGTCCCCTTGGATCTCATGCCTCCTTATTTTCTCTATAAGCCTTGCATGGGTTACCTTATCAAATGCCTTGCTGAAATCCATATACACTACATCTACAGCTCTACCTTCATCAATGTGTTTAGTCACATCCTCAAAAAATTCAATCAGGCTTGTAAGGCAAGACGTGCCTTTGACGAAGTCATGCAGACTATTCCTAATCATATTATACCTCTCCAAATGTTCATAAATCCTGCCTCTCAGGATATTTTCCATCTTATCAACCACTAAAGTAAGACTCACTGGTCTATAATTTCCTGGGTGATCTCTACTCCCATTCTTGAATAAGGGAACAACATCTGCAACCCTTCAATCCTCTGGAACCTTTCCCGTCCCCATTGACGATGCAAAGATCCTCCTCCCTCATCTCCCACAGTAGCCTGGAGTACATCTCGTCTGGTCCCAGAGATTTATCCAATGTGATGCTTTCCAAAAGCTCCAGCATATCCTCTTTCTTAATGTCTATATTCTCAAGCTTTTCGATCTGTTGTAAGTCATCCCTACAATTGCCAAGATCTTTTTCTGTAGTGCATACTGAAGCAAAGTATTCATTAAGTACCTCTGCTGTCTCCTCCGGTTCCATACACACTTTTCCACTGTCACACTTGATTGGTCCTGTGCTCTCACATCTTATCTTCTTGCTCTTCACATACTTGTAGAATGCATTGGGGTTTTCTTTACCCCTGCTCACAGACTGACTGCTAACAGATTGAAGACTTGGCCAAAATCTGTTCAGGATGCCAAAAAGTTCAAAATGCACCCCCACAGGCACCGTTACACCTGTGGGCCATCATCACCGTGACAAAGAGTACACATTGACCTTGCTGGGCCATTCATGGATTCTAGGTTTCCGATTGCTGTGGATGTTCATTTGAATTGGCTGGAAATTATACCAATGAAGTCAACCACATCAACAAAGACTGTCCCCACTCTGAGGACCATCTTCGCCAGAAATGGCTTACCTGAACAAATTGCGAGTGACCACAGACCACAGTACACGTCAGAATTCTAACTGTTCATGAAGAAAAATGGCATCAGACATTTCAAGTTGGCTCCTCACCACCCAGCAGCAATTGGGTTAGCTGAAAGGTTTATCCAAACCTTCATGATTAAAGCGATGGACAATGAGGACATTTCTCTACAGCACAAGGTGGACAATTTCCTTTATGTGTATCAGAACTCTGTTTATGCAATAACAAATTAAACAAAAGCAATGCTGTTCATGAGCAGTAATCTGAGGTCTCACATAGACCCCCTGAAACCAGACATTTGGAAGTAAGTGCAGAAAAAACAGTACAGCCAGTTGCCAAGTGAAGCAGCAAGGAGTCCAAGTGTGTGATGAACAAGACGACAAATGGACACCTGGTAGGATAGCTACAAGAAATGGACGACTGATGTAGACAGTAGATGTTGGACAGACACATTACAGTCACCAGTACCTCTCAGTGATGATGTCACTGACAGCAACATGACACTGGAAACCGAGAACGTTGTCTTAGGCAAGACACCGACCAAACCTGATGCTACTCTACAGGTCCAGAGGCATGATGAGAACGTTATCATTGACAGGACACCTGCCAAACCTGATGCCAATCCACAGGTCCAGAGGCATTATCCTGAAAGAATCAGAGCGCCACCCAAAAGAATGCATCTTTGGAACTGTGCAGTTAGTAATGAACTGTTATTGTGAAAACATGTTTATTTGGAATACGAGTTTATGGAAGGGAAATTATTCGAGGGGTGATTGATAAGTTCGTGGCCTAAGGTAGAAGGAGTCAATTTTAGAAAACCTAGCACATTTATTTTTCCTACATTTACACACTTAGTCCAGCAGCTGTGGAGCATACAGATCCCTTCTTTGTAGAAGTGGTCCACAGCAGGGGTGATTGATATGTTCGTGGCCTAAGGTACAAGTAGAAACTTTCTGCATTTTCACTCAAAGAGTTGAACTGCACATGCATGTAATGAGAGCTGTATAACTCTACCTTAGGCCACAAACTTATCAATCACCCTGCTGTGGACCACCTGGAGATCTAAGACGCTCTCGTTACGTACACGTGCAGTTCAATTTTTTGAGTGATAATGCCGAAAGTTTTAAGTTAATAACTCATCTCCTTCTATCTTAGGCCACAAAGTTATCAATCACTCCTGCTATGGACCACGTCTACAAAGAAGGGATCCGTATGCTCCACGACCGCTGGACTAAGTGTCGAAAAATAAATGTGCTAGGTTTTCTAAAATTGACTCCTTCTACCTTAGGCCACAAACTTATCAATCACCCCTCGTATACAGTTTTATGTTGCATTAATCTAAAGGGGGAGGAAGTGCAATGCACGGATCTATTTTTTTCGAGCAATGACCCCGCCTCCCCTTAGCACTATGTATTGATCTATTGTCTGCACATGTGCTGTTGTCTATGCATGCGCATTGCTCTCTCTCTCTCTCTCTCTCTCGCTGCAATGCGAATACACCAGTTAAAGCCATCTTCTGCTTCTGTTCTTTTACTTAATTGATATGCAGTTGTGCACAGATACAACTGAGATGGTGAACCATCTTTTTAAACTACTAGATATATATATATATACACACACACACATATACACTCTCATCATTTGGCTTTGAAACAGCAATATCTGTTAGTCTTAAGTCTTGTTAAAGGTAGTAAAAATTTATTAGATACAGGAGTACTGTGCAGTTCCTTCAATGCTTATTTCCTGTGATGTCATCCTCATTGCTGCTTGAGCTGATAAGTAGCAAATAATATTTGCCCTACACAAGTAACCAATATCCCTTTATATAATTTTTTTATTAACAGTGAGACTCAACCATCAACACTCTGGAAACTACTAATAACTGATATCATTAACAAGAATCCTAAATGGACCAGACATCTAGATAATTTAATTTAAAAGAAAAGGTCAGAAACTGGATATCCTGTAGTGTGACTCAGCTACAGGGTTCCAGAGCCTTTCCGCCATCTACAGAGCATGATAAGGGTGTGATGAAATACTCTTTACATGCACACGCGTGAGTGGCTTCAGCAGTGGCCTCAACAATATCCAGAAAAAACCAGGTCACTTGACCAACACCAAACTCTCCATCCTAAATAGTCATTTCCTCTGTCACTAGTAAATCAACTGTGAGCAATTTATAAATGTACTATAGGATCCTTCAAAGCCTCAGTATTCAGTAGCCAGAACTACAAGGACAGCAAATGTATGAGATTAGTGCCACCTTCAAGTTCCATAAGGGAACACAAAGTACACTGCAGATGCTGTGGTCAAATCAACACGTACAAACAAGCTGGATGAACTCAGCAGGTCGGGCAGCATCCACCTCCTCTTCCAGCTGCCTATCACTTCTCTCATGATTCTGCCTTCTTCTACTACCCTTAGTGCTTTCCCCTTACATTCCTTCTTCACCTCTCCTGCTTATACCCTCCCTGCTTCCCCTCCCCCACCCCTTGATCTTTCCTCTGATTGGTTTTTCACCTGGCACCTTCCAACCTCCCCCCACCTTCTTTATAGGGCTCCTGCCCCCTCCTCCTTCAGTCCTGACTAAGGGTCTCGGCCCGAAACGTTGACTGCTCTTTTCAACGGATGCTGCCTGACCTGCTGAGTTCATCCAACTTGTTTGCATGTGTCCATAAGGGAACATGACCCTGTTTTGATAGCACATCCTTTCTGGGTCTAAAAACCAACTCTGCAACTCACGTTCTTAGTATCATTTATCTGTTCTATTTTTTCTTTTAGCATTTGTACATTTGTTGTTTGCCAGTCTTTCTTTGTATGTAGGTTTTCATGGATTCTATTGTATTTCTTTATTCTGTGAATGCCTGCAAGAAATTGAATCTCAAGGGTAGTATACATTATAACATATATGTACTTTGATAACAAATTTACTTTGAGGTGTAGTCTCACCAACAACTTGCTTAGCTGTAATGTGATGGCCCAAGTCTTGTACTCTTACATTCTTGACCTAGCAAATGGAAGCAAGCATGCCATACAGAATCTTCACCACTTTGTCTACCTGTGTCACCATTTTCAGGGAACCATGTACCCATACCACTAAGTTTCTCTGTTCTTCAGCACATTCCAGGGCCTTACCATTTCCTGTGGAAATGGAGAATTCTGCAAAAAAAATCCTAGTGTATTACTCACTCTATGAGTAGCAGTGTGACATTCTTGGTTCATACAACATATCATTTCTTCTTATCCCCAAACTTACTTTCAGTGTTTGATGTGCAAAGATACCAGATCCCTCCTACACATCAACATTCCCCATTTAAATCATTCTCTGTCTTTGTGTTGTCCTACTAAGATAGACAACTTCCAGTTCATGCACATTATGAGTGGTTTACAGTTGATGTAGCTAAGGTCTCCATCTCCACGATGCACTGTATGGATCAAACATATTGTATTTGCCATTTATCTGACTTCTTACTACATTTGTTTAAATCATTTTGAAGTCTCTTTATATCTCCCCTACACTCAACCTAATTTTATGTCATCAGCAAAGAGCAAAAAGTTGTATTTAATTCTGTGCTCCAAATCAATATTATATTTTGTGAATGGTTGGGATTATTAGAACTGATCATTAAATTAGCTCTCTCATTACTGCCTGCCATCTCTGAAAAAGACCCATATATTCCTGCTCTGTTTCCTCTCTGCAAACTAATTTTCATTGCATGTCACCATATTATCAGTCCCATGTGACCTAATGTTCCACACTAACCCTTATTGACAAATCCATATGGATTTTGCCTAATCCCTTTGATATTTCATAAGTGTCCTTTTATCTCATACTTTATAATAGGCTACAGCATTTTCCTTGCTGCAGTGAACTTCAATGATACATTATTCACCCATTCAGAAATACAGATGGAGAGGGCGGTGAGCCTGTGGAATTCTGTAACTCAAAGGCTAAACTGGCCAAGTTACTGACTATGTTTAAGAAAGGAATAGAAAGATCTCTGGATGTAGGGAGTATGGGAAGAGAAAAGAAATACAGTACTGAGATTGAGGAAAAGCCAAAAGGGTTAGTCTAATTTTTCTATGTTCCTATAATACAAAAAAAACACCAATTTACTACTGGCATAAGGAACCTTGAGAAAATTGGCATCAAGTACCGTAGATGTCGGATTATAAGCCGCTACTTTTTTCCCACATTTTGAACAGCTTTGAACACTGCGGCCTTTACTACGGTGCGGCTAATGCATGGTTTTTTTTCATGCCGCCAAAAACATTTTGCCTCGTAACAGTAGACCAATAAAATTGATGAGTAGTTCACAGAGGTCCAATGAAATTGTACGATAAATCAAGCGCACTTTCACAATTAAATTATTGTAAATCAGTCATTTGTACTCACTCTCATCAACATGGAAAACACTCGAAGAAAAGCATTGTGCTGCCTTTATGGCAGTTATTTAGTTTATAATATTTTCGCTTAGTAATTCATTTGTTAGTAATTTCTAGTTAAAGTTAGAAGTGTTTTAACTATATTTGTTTTCTGTACTACATCGCGGGATGCTATGACGTCACACCCGGTTTCGCCGCGTCTTGTGGGGAAATACCGGTTTGCGATAAACGGGAAGGTGGGGGCGAGCGGCATTAGATCTGAGCGAACGCTGCTTTTAAGTTAAAGGCGATCAATAACTTTTCCTGGTAGGCTGCAGTATATATATTTTTTACCAGTCGTTAGGAGATATTGGAATGTTGTTCAGTAAAAAAGTATACGCAACGTAATTTGTGTGTTACCGATACGTATGTATATTTAAAAGTAGCCGCGTTACAGGCACGGTTCGAAAAAAAGTATTTGCAATATGTATTTGTTTATGTTACCATATGGATTTAATTAAAAGTTAAAAAATCCTCACATGTAATATCTTTCTGTGTAAATATCTCATATTACAACGTGGGACACCTGCGGCCGAAAATCCGGTGCGGCCTAAAATCCGGTGCGGCTTGTACAAGTACAAAATTGATTTTCTTTCTAAAATTAGAGCCAGCGGCTTTTAATCAGGTGCGCTCTGTAGTGCGAAATCTACGGTATATGGCCATGAATTAACAATAAGCTACTCAGACTAACTGCCCTCTGATAGTGCTTCTTAAAAAGGTAAGGTATGACTTGCTCCTAAACAGGAAAATTCTGCTCTAAATTCTACATTATCAGGTGTGCAGCAGCATGAAACATAACTATCAGAACATCGGAATTCTGGTAAATTGAGGTCAGGGTAAAGGAATCAATGTCCTTTTCTTTCTAATTGAAACTTTGTTGATTTAGGAGGGAGGAATGATGTTCTTTTAGTACAAACAAAAATATTCATATTTTTTGAAAAACTACTGTGGCTCTTAAGTAGTGAAAAGATGCCAATAGTTCCAGATGTTAGAATTTTACACAGGCTGCAGAAGCTGGCAACTATCCCTTTCCCAAACTGTGGCCACTGCAGTACGGACTGTGCTTTGTGATATGAGCCAACAGGGACCATCACTGGCTTAATGTTTTTCACACTTTGCCTTGCTGGGACAAGCAGATGGGTGATTATTCTTACTCTAATTTGAGCAATTCATGAATACTTGATGTGTGCATTTTTCAAGTCAGAGTGAAACCGATGGCTTCAACAAAAGAAAGTTAATGTGTAAATTCCTTGCTTTATGTGCTTAACATAAGGGAAATTGAGCTTGTCAATTAGAACACTGTTCTTAAGTTACAACTATTTCACAGCTGTGGAATTTGTATGCTACCATTTTACAGAATGAATACATATCAAAACAAAATGAATGGCTTGCTGAACTCCACAGCAAATTGCCAGCAATGTCATCTCGCAGGTCACCTTAGAACAAACTGCAACATGGAAGTCATAGATAGCATCGGGTAGAGTAGAGGTATATTGGATTTCCCACTCTAGACTCAGCAGTGTTGGGTCAGAGCATGAACTTACTAAAATGAGGGGCTGGATGCCTTCACTAAATAATGTTAAGTTCATTGTTTTTACTTTATAACTATGTCTTTTGTTGGTTTCTGTCAAGAAAATGTTCTTAACTAACTTTTCATATTTCTTTTCTTACTTTTACTTATACACTTAGACTTTACTTTATTGTCACCAAACAATTGATACCAGAGTGTACAATCATTACAGTGATATTTGATTCTTATATTTTAATAAATGCACTTTTTTAAAAATAAATACTGATATCTATTTAAATATCAGAGACTTTTCACAATAATTCAAAAGGTCTTTGATGGCCAGAGTTTGTACGTTCTGCCCATTTGTGCTTGTTTTTTCTCTAGGTGGTCCAGTTTCCTCCCATATTCCAAAGATTTACCATTAGGATTAATATATCTCATTAATGCAGAGCATGCTACGTTGGTGCGGGAAGCATAACAACATCTGCGGGTCACCCAGCACAATCATTGATTTCATTTGACACAAACGACCCATTTCACCATATGGTTCGGTGTACATGTGGCAAATAAAGCTAATCTTTAAAGATCTAAAGAAGTGTCAAGAGAGATGGTGCCAGTGAACCACAGTGATGTGCAATGGGCTGATTACAAAATTCTAAATATACCTCTTGAATTATTCTCAATGCAATCTGCAGCCTGTAATTTCCCTTTAAGCAAAGTACTTTGGTACCGTCCTAATGAACTAGCAATTTCCGGATCTACTGAAGGGCTCAGTGGATTTAACTCTCAGGCACACAGGTACGGCACCTTTAAGCAGATAAAGGTACCGGAGGATTGGAGGAGAGCCAATGTTGTTCCACTGTTTAAAAAATATCTAAACATAAACCAGGAAATTATAGGCTATTGAGCCTGACATCAGTTGTGGGAAGGTTATTGGAAGGTATACTAAGGGACAGGAAATATAAGTATTTGGATAGATATGGACTGATTAAAGATAGCCAGCAGGGCTTTGAGTGTGATAGGTAATGTCAAACCAATATTATAGCGTTCTCAAGGAAGTTACCAGACAAGTAGATGAAGTGGTAAATAAAGGCAGTGGATGTTGTCTACATAGACTTTAGCAAGGTATTTGACAACGTCCCATGTGGGAGGTTGGATAAAAGCTTAGTCACTCGGCATTCAAGAGGTAGTAAATTGGATTAGACATTGGCTTTGTGGGAGATGCCAGAGAGTGGTAGTTGATGGTTGCCTCTCTGACTGGAGGCCTGTGACTAGTGGTGTGTCGCAGAGATTAGTGCAGTGCCCGTTGTTGTTTGTCATCTACATCAATGATCTGGATGACAACGTGGTTAGCTGGATCAACAAATGTGTGGATGACACCAAGAATGAGGGCGTAGTGGACAGCGAGGAAGGCTATCATGGCTAGCAAAGGGATCTCCATCAGCTGGAAAAATGGCAGATGGAATTTCATGCAGACAAGTATGAGGTTTTGCACTTCAGTAGGAATAACCAAGGTAGGTCTTACACAGTGAACAGTAGGGCACTGAGAAGCCTGGTAGAACAAAGGGATCTGGAAATACAGGTCCATAGTTCATTGAAAGTAGCATCACAGGCAGACAGGGTCTTAAAGAAAGCTACAGGCACATTGACCTTCATAAATCAATATATTGAGTACAGGAGATGGGATGCTTTGCTGAACTTATACAAGATGTTGGTAAGGACTAATTTAGAGTATTGTGTGCAGTTTTAGTCACCTACCTACAGGAAAAATGTAAACAAGGTTGAAAGAGTACAGATAAAATTTACAAGGATGTTGCTGGGTTTGCAAGACCCGAGTTATAAGGGAAGATTAAATAGGTTAGGACTGCATTCCTTAGTTCGTAGAAGACTGAGAGGAGATATGATAGAGGTATACAAAATGATGAGGGGTATAGATAGGGTTAATGCAAACAGGCTTTTTCCACTGAGGTTGGGTGGGACTACAACCAGAGGTCATGGGTTAAGGGTGAAAGGTGAAAAGTTTAACGGCAGCAAGAGAGAAACTTCTTCACTCAGAGGGTCATGGGATCATGGAATGAGTTGCCAGCACAAGAGATACATGTGAGCTTGATTTCAACATTTAGGAGAAGTTTGAACAGGTACATGGATTGTATGACTATGGAGGGTGCAGGGCAATGGGAATAGGCAGTTTAAATGCTTTTGGCATGGACTAGATAGCCTGGAGGGCCTGTTTCTATGTTGTACATTTCTATGACTTTGAGGAACATTGCCATATCTGGAAGAGAGGGAGGAAGGCTGAAGCAAGGCTGAAATGCAGGGGATAGAAACTCCCTCTACCCCAGCATCTTGTTAGCAAACGTAGTCACTGGAGAACAAGACTGAGGTCCTAAAAGCAAGATTGTTGCATCTGAGGGAAATAAGGAATTGCTGCCTTCTGTGATTAACGGAGACTTGGCTCACTCTGAACATGCTGGATGCATTGCTAAGACCAGTAGGCTTCTTGATACACAGGATGGACCGAACTGCTGAATTAGAGAAGGAAAAAGGTGGGGATTTGTATTTCATGATAAACTCCTTGTTGTGTTTGGATGTGGTGGTTTTGTCATACTCTTGCTCCGCACCCCCCCCCCCACCCCACCGGACCTGGAACACCTAACAATTAAGTGCTGACCTTTCTACTTACCAAGAGAGTTCTCCCCCATGATCGCGACCGCGGTTTAAAAACCGTCAAATGCCGATGTAATTAGGCACTCAAGATAATGAATGCTGCCATCACCAGACAAGAAGCAGTCCATGCTGATGCATTTCAAATTATAGTTGTGGACTTCCGTCAGGTTCACTTGAAGAAATCTCTGCTGAATTATCATCAGCATATAACCTGTAGGACCAGGGTCCAAACACATTAGATCACGGATATACTACAGTTCGGAATGCCTACTGTTCCATGCATAGATCGCTTTTCCGGAATTCTGATCACTTCACCGTCCTCCTACCTGTGTACAGGCAGAGGCTCAAGGGCAAGTCTATGAAATAAAGACAACAAAGAGGTGGCTGTGGGTGGCAGGGGCATTGCTTCAAGTCGGAGGAGTGGGTTGTGTTCAGGGACTCATCAGAAGATCTGAATGAATATGCCGCAGTCATCATGGACTGTATAAAAACAGTTGTGGATGAGTGCATCCCCACAAAATTATTCAGAGACTTCCCCAACCAGTAGCCCTAGATGAACAATGAGATTCTCAATTTGCTGAGGGCCAAATCAGTGGCGTTCAGGTCTGGCAACCAAGTAAGATACAAGAAGTCTAGGTATGATCTCCGAAAAGCCATCTCATGTGTGAAGTGGCGATTCCAAGCCAAACATGAATCACTGAAGGATTTTTGACAGCTGCGGCAGGGCTTGAATGCTATCGCCTCTAACAAAATGAAACCAAGCAACATAAGTGACAACAGGGCTTTGCTTCCGGATGAGATCAATGTCTTCTATGCTTACTTTGACTGCTAAAACATATGGAGGAACCTCCACGAACCGCACAGCTCGCAATGACCCTGCGATTTCAGTCTCTGAAGCTGATGTAGAGCATCCTTCAGTAGTGAACCCACAAAATCTTCCGGTCCAAATGAGGTACCTGGCTAAGTTATAAAGGCCTGTGCTGATCAAATGGCCAGAGGGTTCACCGATATCTTTAATCTCTCACTTTGACAGTTTGAGGTACCCATCAGCTTCAAGCAGGCTTGAATTATACAGGTTCCTAAGAAAAAGGTGGTAACATGTTTCAATGACTCTTGTCTAGTAGCACTTACATCCATTGTAATGAAGTGCATTGAGAGGTTGCTGATGAAATATATTAACTCTTGCCTGAAAAGCAACTTTGATGTGCTCCAATTGTCACAACAAGTCAACAGCAGATGACATTTCACTGGCTCTTCAATCAATGCTGGACATCTGGACAGCAAAGATAAATACATACATCAGGATGGTCTTTACCGACCACAGCAAGGCATTCAATACCATCATCCCATCAAAACTAATCAATAAGCTTCAAGACCTTGGCCTCAATACCTCAGTGTGCAATTGGATGCTGAATTTCCTCATTTGTAGACCCCTGCCAGTTCAGATTGGCAACATCTCCTCCATAATCTCCATCAGCATAAGTGCACCATAAGGCTGCGTGCTTAGCTCCTGCTCCACTCGCTTTATACTTGAGGCTAAGAACAGCTCTAATGCCATATTTTAGTTTGATAACAACATCACTATAATAGGCCGAATCAAAGGTGGATAGGAAGGAGACTGAAAATCTGTTTGAGTGGTGCCATAACAATAACCTCTTACTCAGTGTCATCAAGACCAAGGAGCTGATTATTGACTTCAGGAGAAAACTGGACGTTCTGAAAGAGCCACTCCTCATCAGGGATTCAGAGGTGGAGAGACTTCGGTGTTATTATTTCAGAAGATCTTTCCTGGTCCCAACATGCAAACGCAGTTATGAAGAAAGCACGGCAGTTCCTCTACTTCCTTAGGAGCTTGTGAAGGTTCAGCATGACATTTAAAACTTCTTTAGATGTACAGTGCAAAGTATATTGACTGGTTCCAACATGGCCTGTTATGGAACACCAATGCCCTTGAATGGAAAATCATACTGAAGGTAGTGGATAAGCCCCAGTCCAGCACAGACTTTATGCCTTCTTTAAAAGTGCATGACCATACAGTACCCTACACTATATTCCAACTGTAACTCCTTTGCTCATTCTCCCAATCTGTCCAACTCCTTCTGCTGATTCACTGCTTCCTCAAACTACCTGCCCCTCCTCCCATCCTCATTTGCAAACTTGGCCAGAAAGCCATCAATTCCATCAACCAGATCATTGACATATAATGTGAAAATAGGTGGCCCAAACACCAACTGTTGCAGAACACTAGTGGTCACAAGCAAATATGAAAAGGCTCCCTTTATTCCCACTCCTTGCCTCCTGCAAATCAGCCAATGCTTTATTCATGCAATATTCTTGCAATATCATTGACTCTTAACTCGTCAAGCAGTCTCATGTGTGGCACCCTGTCAAATGCCTTCTGAAAATCTAAGTAAACATTCACTTACTCTCCTTTGTTTCTCTTGCCTGTTATTTTCTCAAATAATTCCAACAGATTTGTCAGGCAAGATTTCCCCTGCAGGGAACAGGCTCACTTTGGCCTATTTTATCATGTGCCAAGTACCCTGAACCCTCATCCTTAATAATGGAACTCCAAAAGCTTCCCACTGAAGTCAGGCTAAGTGCCCTATAATTTCCTTTCTTCTGTCTCCCTCCCTTATTAAAGAGTGGAGTGACACCTGCAATTTTCCAGTCCTCTGGAACCATTCTGGAATCCAGTGATTCTTGAATGATCATTACTCATGCCTCCACAATTTCTTTAGCTACCTCTTTCATAACCCTATGGTGTAGTCCACCTGGTCCAGCTGATTTACCTACCTTCAGACCTATCAGCTTCCCAAGCACCTTCTCCTTAGTAATAGCAACTACAGTCATTTCTGCCCCGACACTCTCAAATTTCAGGCATTGTGCTCATATCTTTTGCAGTGAAGAATGACACAAAATACTCCCCCATTGCTATCTCACCAGAATAATTTCCAGCTATACAACCTCCACACTCACCTCTCTTTTACGCTTTATATATTTGGAAAAAACTTTAGTGTCCTCTATATTATTGGCTAGCTTACCTTCATATTTCATCTTTTCTCTCCTTATGTTTTGTTTCCCTTTGTTCTTTTAAAAAAAACTTCCTCTTCTTTTACCTTACCACTAATTTTTGCTATATTATACACCCCTCTTTGGTTTTTATTTTGTCTAGTGAGCCATGGTTACCTCACCTTCCCTTTAGAAAACTTAATCTTTGGGATCTATCCTGCAACTCTGAATTGCCCCCAGAAATTCCTGTCATTGCTATTCTTCCATCATCCCCCTTCCAATCAATTTTGGCCAGCTTCTCCCTCATGCTTCTGTAATTCCCTTTACTCTACTGTAATACTGATACATAAGACTTTAGTATCTTCCTCTCAAGTTGCAGGATGAATTCTATCATATTATGATAACTGCCTCCAAAGGGTTCCTTTCCCTTAGGCTTGCTAATCAAATCTGGTTCATTACAAAATGCCCAGTCCAGAATTGCCTTTCCCTTAGTAAGGTCAACCACAAGCTGCTCTAAAAAGCCATCTCAGAGGCATTCTACTAATTCCCTCTCGTGGGATGCAGCACCAACCTGATTTTCCTAATCTACCTGGATATTGAAATCCCCCATGACTATTGTAACATTACCCATTTTACATGCCTTCCATCAGGTTCTTTTTACCCTTGAAGTTTCTAAACTCTATCCACAATGACTGTAGATCTTCTGATCCTATGTCACCTCTTTCTAAGGATTTGATGTTAATTTTTACCAACAAAGCCATCCCACCCTCTCTGCCTACCTGCCTGTCTTTTGATACAATGTGTATTCTTGGAAGTTAAACTCCCAAATAAGATCTTCTTTCAGCCACGACTCAGTGATATCTATACATCATAATCTCTAACTGCGGAACGAGATCATCTGCCTTATTCTGTATACTGTCTGCATTCAAATATAACAGCTTTAGTTCCTGTATCCATCACTCTTTTCGATTTTTGCCCCCATGTTACACTTCTACTAAACTTGATTTTGAATTGCTTATCTTTTTAAAGAAAGAAATAAAGATTAGCTTTAATTGTCACACATGTATCAAAACTACAGTGAATTGCTTTGTTTGAGTCAAACAAAACCAGCGAGGATTGTGCTGGGCAGCTCACAAGTGTCAACACGCAACATATTAGTCCTAACTGTACATCTTTGGAATGTGGGAGGAAACTGGAGCAGCCAGAGGAGACCTACAGAATCAGATGATAAATATACAAACTCCTTACAGACAGCAGTAGGAATTGAGCCCCCATTTTACAGCAATACACTAACTGTCAAGCTACTGTCCCACCCCACAATGTGTGAAGTACTTTCAAAGCTTCTGTACTTCCGGTTTCAGATGGCGCTGGTGACCCTCAGCGACTTCTAGCTGGTAGCTGATGAAACAAGGATAGCAACTAAACCACACTTTTTCTGGCAAACGGTCATCGCAAGTAATAGTCTGTAACCTCCCTTTGGACTTGGAGGCAATTCGTTGTTGTAGAACCGAGGCAAGGCGAGGTAGCTGGCCAGTCACTGAGAGTGTGCAAGAGCGTGAAAGGTTGTACGCAGGCTAAATCAAAGCCACAAGGTCAAGGCTCCAGCGTGTATCGACGTGACTGAACATGATGTTCAGACGGAGATTTACAGGACGAATCAAGGAGGCAAAGTAAAGTGTATCCAAGTGGCAGAACCTGTTGGTCAGATTTAAGCACCAAGCCTGATTGAAAAGGTCAGGGTGGCAAGGAGCAAGCCGGTTCTGATCGCTGCCCGAAGTGGCAGAACCTGATGTTCGGATGGAGAGTTGAGCACTGGCCAGTTTGAAAAGGTCAAGGTGTCAGGGCCCAAGGTGAGGTACAGGCTGATTAAAAGTGCTGCTCTGTGCTGAACTATGGATCTTGGACTCTCACACAGACTTCAGTTAAGAATGCTATTTGCTTGCAGTTACTGTTTGCATGATGTAATTTTTCTCATTGCACATTGGGTTTTTGACAGTCTTTTTTGGGTTACTGTATTTTATTCTTACATTTTCTTATAAGCATGATCTGCTTTATTATTTTTCTGTAAATTGGGTGCTAGACAGCTTTTTTTCATATATTTGGAGTCTGCTTTTGGGTTTCCTTGTTTCGTGGCTGCCTGTTAGGAGATGAATCTCAATGTTGTATAATGTATATGTACCTTGATAATAAATGTACTTTGAACTTTGAGAAGACTGATCTGCCTTTATTCCTTTTTAAAACTATTTGATTATCTTAATATCTATGATTATCTTTTTTATCTGTGTCTTTATTAAACAAAGATAACATCTGACTTTTATTCTTTGTTTAATTTCTAACTAAAGACCAACCCAGTTTTCGAACCAGTAAATTATCTAAAAGCTAACACCACAGCAATTCAAAATGCACTTTTCAAAGACTTTACAAGGCTTCATGCATATAAAGGATCATAATACCCAGGCAAAAGCTCACCAGCTTATGATGTCTGTGTCTTTGCCAATTCTTTGGAAGAGCTCTCCAATAAGGCCACATCTCTGGTCTTTCTCCAGGGCCCTGCACATTTTCCCTTTCAATTATTTATTCAAGTCTCATTTGAAAATTCCTATCAAATCCACTTCCAACAACCAGTATTCAGAATCTGCCTGAAGGTCCAGTATACTGGGAGGTTCAAGGCTTACAGCAGATTAAATGGTTGAGCACTGACAGTTCTGTTTGTAATTGCTGGCAAAGGCCAGCCAGATCCTAGTCCATGACAAGTAATAGTGAAACAACAGGTTTAGAGTGGGAAGTTAAGTGATTAAACAGTTGCATAACCTTGAAAAATTTGAACATTACATAGGCAGATTAGGTTTGAGTTTTCTCGCTTTTTACAATAATGGCTCTCAAGTCAAGATTTAGTACTAGAACAAGCTGGAGAAGGTGATGAAACTAAAAAAAAAACATTGAAAGAAAAAATTGTACAGTGAATCTCTTTGTGTAAAATAAAGACTGATCAAATTAATAAAAACACAAGTGCCTGGATGAATGACATCAAAGAGAAATAAAAAAGTAATAATGCTAACAATCAACATCGAGAAGCAGCGGAGAACGTAATAGTAAGGTCCGCCCAACAGAAATTGAAAAGCACTGTCTGCAAATAAAAAAACTCTCTTCTTCTTGTACTTTAAAAAAAACATATTGTTAATAATAATGTAATTTAATTTTTGAGTTACCAGGTTAGTTAAGTGTACTACTAATTGTGCTGAAAGTCATGACCCTGACAAAATTAAAGTTTCTGTTGTTTGAAAAGGAGAGAGTCTGTAAAAGGCAGAGAACAACGAAGAAGTTATAGATTCTCTATTTCCTCAAACTAATGTCTATTCAATGCAAGACCTTTAATTAGGTAGCTAATACAATCAACAGCTGAACTGGTAGGAAGAAACTAATCAAACTGCATCCATTCTCAATTGGATTTGACACTTATTCCATACAGTTAGTTCTAATAGTTCAAATGGATACAAGTTAAACGTTGCTTTAAAATTCACAGAACAATATAAGCATCTGGATGAGTGCAACAGGCTGTATTTTTACAGAGCAGTGCGATGTTTTTCACTTGTCTTGAATTGAGTTTTGTGATGACGCAGAAGTAAATACTTCATACTGCATCTAGCAGCAGAGTTTAAAAATAAAATCATAACACTTCTAATTGATGTGATGTGCACCAAAGTAAAAGTAAAAATCAAACTAAAGATGAAATTTTTGGGTTCACCAATGCAAGAGAACTCATCTCTATGGGATAGTTAAATGGATTGAAAGAGTTTATGAGGATACTATCTAACATAGTAAAGGAAATTTTTTTAGTTTCAGTCATCAAGCAATGTCACTACATGACCTCTCCTAATACTAAAAATTACTCATGCAGGAGGGAAAAAAAGAACTACATGCATTCGTCCATGAAGTTTCACTGTCTACAACGCATCTCAAAACAATTCATAACTGGTATTATTCTTGAAGGATGATTGAGTGCTGTGTGAAAATGTGGCAACAAATTTGTTGATTACAAAATGTTGCAAAAAATACAAAGTAAATAAACAGTTAAAATGGGTTTGGTTATGTTGATGATAGATCAGTGTTGGCCAGAGCCACAGGGGGAAAAATAAAGTTAACAAAAATATTTACATCCACTTAACCAGACAAATTAATCTAGTTTCATACAGCCCAGAAATATGCCAGATAAAATCATAACAAACCAGCAGTATCTGCAAGGATATGACAGCTTGAATCTTGTTTTAATTGGACTTTACCTCATAACTTTCTAGGAGCCAGTAATGTATCTACCAAGGCATGGCTAGAAGTAAATGCATATATACAAGCTCACAAGTGAATAATTCTCAGTTACTAGTACTGCTGGAGTCTGCCAGCTGTGGACACTGTGCCCCATGGTATCTGCTGTACATTCTGTCCAACATAATCAAATGGCTTACTAGCCTAGAAAGACAATACCTACCGGAGATTTTGTAAAGTCAATGCAGATTGTGTATAAGAAAGAAGTTACTTCAATATGAACCAAGTGATCTGGGCTTCCATTAATTTTAACTGTTAAGCTTTAAATATGGTAAAATTGGGTACACTCCATGATGTTACAGACATAGATCTTATGAAAATAGTGTCTTGCTTACATAAACTCACTCTAATTTCTCTGCACTGGAGGAGGAAGACATTGTGATTTGAGGAATGCTATTTTTTCAGTTTTCATAAGACAGATCTATCATTTTTTTCCCTCAGCAGAGAGAGTTGATTCTTTACTTTCTTTTAGAACGAGAGGCATTAGATTTTGCCAGAGTTTTTAGTAAAGAGAAATTTAAAAAATGGTATTTGTGTTTAAGCCCTTAGAAAGAAGATGAAGGTAGATGTGTCTTGGAGATTTTGCTTCTACCAGTGCCAATGTTCAATTGGAGCTTTACAAATTTATTCTGGCAAAGTGTTGAAGCAGCATGATGCACATCAATCATCCTAATTCTTTTCCTGAAAACCCAATCCACTTGCAGGTGTCTTGCTCATCCTCACAATACTGACTACAGAGAATGAGATTTCCTTAATACTTGTACAATCGTCTTTGAGTGGTGAATAATAAAGCACAAACCCCCATCACAGAGGGAAGGCTTTCAGATCACCATTTGAACCAGATTCAATTGCCAATGGACTTGTATAGCATCTGCCATAGTACTGCCCAATGTGTAGATTTACACTTTCTTCTACATGCATATGCTCACAGCAAGGGTGTGTAAGTTTTATCTATGAAGGAATCTGTCAATGAAGGCAATGCATGCAAATATAACCATCTGTCAAATGTGTCAGGACTGGAAAATGTTTAGCTAAGAGGATACATTGAATAAGCTGGGGTGGAATAGAAAAGGCTGTGGGGCGATTTAACTGAGGAATATAAAATTCCAAGAGGACTGCTTAGTGTAGAGTAAATAGAAAAGATATATTTCCCTTAGCAGGAGTTCAAATATTTGAGCCACAGATCTGAAGTAATTTGTGAAAGGATTAAGGGAAAGATGAAGACAGATGTTTTCATCCAGATGGTGGTAGGAGTCTGGAGCACCTTACTTGAAAGAGATAGAAGCAGAAGCTACATTGCATCAGAAAGACACTCTGATGTGTATTTGAGTAGCTATGATCTGCAGAGCTATGGAAGTAGGAAGGTAGCAAGAGGAGGATAGTCTCCCCCCCCCCCATGGTGGCTTGGACTCAGTGAAACAAATGGCCTCCTTCTGCATGATGAAATTCGAGTGAGTATATACAATATATTGTATGAGCAGGAATATAAAAATGTGTAGTTTCCAAATGGAAACTGAAATTGACAGATACCTCAAGAGTCCTAGAAGAGCCTATGTGCTCTGCATGCTGGGATAAACCCCGCACAACATAAATATTTTCCTTAAGATATCAGCGCGAAGCACATTAGGAATTGGGTGATATGTGCCGGAATTGATTCTGCAAAGCTAGAAAGAACACTTCTGTTCCTTTTTCTCCCCCCAGATAGAAAAGTTTAAAAAAAAATTGTGGAAAGCTGCCAGCGGTTCATTTAAGGTTAAGACACTGGAGACCCATACTCCTCTCAGTTATTCACTGATTCTGATACTCTAAAATAAAAGCAAAATAAAAACTGTAGATGCTGGAAATCTAGATCTATAAATATTCAAAAGATGATCTATACAGAGAGAAATTTTCTAGAGAATGGAGTGTGAGTATTCTTGGTGCGTTAAAATATGGCTGTGTTTAGCGCTAATGCCAAATTGCATCCCCTGCAAAATGTCACAAAACCAGTCAATTTCCAGTTTGAAATAAACTACAGCTAGAAACAAGCACTAAAAGGACGTGTGGTTCACAACTGGACTAGGCTCAGCTGAATGCACTTGCTGACACCTCGCTGCATGGCAAACAGAGAAGGGCATCAACCCTGAAAAGTCACACTCCATATGGCTGCCAGGCAGCAGCAAAAGACATTACAGTTTCCAAGAAGAAGCGGGAGTCTGCAAAGGAGAGAAAGGAGTTCCCAGATTCCATGAAAGGAATATCATTCAGGAGGGAGAAACAGTGTATGAAAAGCAGGAGACCTGATAGGGTCACAGTTAGAAAAAGCTGACATGAAGTGGCTAAAAGCAGTCAGGACTGTAAGTGTCAGCTTGAAGAAATGGTACAAAGATAAGATTTGTTATCCGACAAGATGTGTCAAAAAGAAATCTACACTACTACAAATGTCACAAAAACTAGCCTTTCCTCCATGGGCTCTGTCAATATTTCTCACTGCCCTGGAAAAGCAGCCAATATTATTGAAGAACCCTCCCACCTCAGACATTTTCTCTTCTTCTCCACCCTTTCATCAGACAGAAGATATAAAAGCTTGAGAACATGCACCACAAAGCTTAAGAACAACTTTGACCTCACTGTTAAAAGGCCCTTGAACAGACCTCTTGTTTATTGAGGATGAACTTTTAACTTCACAACCTAATTCATCGTGAACCTTTTACCTTAATGTTTACCTGTGCTGCACTTTCTCTGCAACTGTAACATTACATTCTGAATTTTGTTACTGTCTAGCAAGCCATTCAGATTAACCATTATCCGACATTCATACGCAGAAAAAATAAAAACAATTGATCACCTGTCATTGATCTAAACATAGAATTTAGACAAAAATAATCTTTGGAAAATTCACAACATTCAATAGCCAAGAGGTTACCTTGACCAGAAACTCAACTGCATATGGTACATAAATACCTTCACTGGAACTGCACAGGTCAGATACTAGTTATCCTGTTGCAACCGACTCACAAACCAACATACAAAGCTTCACAATTCAGATGTTTGATGAAATTTGCTCCGTTGTCCATAAGACCATGACATAGGAGCAGAATCAGGCTATTCAGCCCATCGAGACTGCTCTACCTGATGGCTGAGCCTGGATTCCATTCAACCCCATACAACTACCTTCTTGCCCTATCCTTTGATAGTCTGACCAATCAGGAAATTATCAATTTCCACTTTAAATATACCCACAGACCTGGCCACCACCACAGTCTGTGGTAAAGCATTCCACAGATTCACTACTCTGGCTAAAAAATTCCTCCTCACCTCTGTTCTAAGAGGTCGCCCCTCAATTTTGAGGCTGTGCCCTCTAGTTCTGGATACCCCCACCATATGAAACATCTTCTCCACATTTACCTTATCAAGACCTTTCAACATTCAGTAGGTTTCAATGAGATCCTCTCCCCCCCACATTCTTCTAAATTCCAATCAGTACAGGCCCAAAGCTGTCAAACACTCCTTGTATATTAACCCCTTCATTCCCAGAATCATTCTCATGAACTTCCTCTAGACTCTCTCCATGACAACACATCCTTTGAAATATGGGGTCCAAAATGTTGACAATACCCCAAGTGTGGCCTGATTAGTGTCTTATAAAGCCCCAACATTATCTCCTTGCTTTTACATTCTATTCCCCTTGAAATAAATGCGAACTTTGCATTTGCCTTCTTTACCAGAGAAAAGTAGCGGTCCCAATACTGACCCCAGAGGAACACCACTAGTCACTGGCAGCCAACCAGAAAAGGCCCCCTTTATTTCCACTGCCTGCCTCCTGCCTCTCAGCTGTTCCTCTATCCATGCCAGTATCTTTCCTGTAACCTTTTAAGACATTATCTTGTTAAGAAGCCTGATGTGTGGCAACTGATCAAAAATCTTTTGAAATGCCTGGAGATAGAAACATAGAAAACCTACAGCACAATACAGGCCCTTCAGCCCACAAAGTTGTACCAAACATGTCCCTACCTCAGAAATTACAAGGCTTACCTATAGCCCACTATTTTACTAAGCTCTATGTACCTATCTAAAAGCCTCTTAAAAGACTCTATCGTATCCGTCTCCACCACCGTTGCCAGCAGCCCATTCCACGCACTCACCACTCTCTGAGTAAAAAACGTACCCCTGACATCTGCTCTGTACCTACTCCCCAACACCTTAAACCTGTGTCCTTTTGTGCCCAACTTTTCAGCCCTGGGAAAAAGCCTCTGACTATCCACACGATCAATGCCTCTTATCATCTTGTATACCTCTATCAGATCATCTGTCATCCTCCTTCTCTCCAAGGAGAAAAGGCCAAGTTCACTCAACCTATTCTCATAAGGCATGCTCCCCAATCCAGGCAACATCCCTGAAAATCTCCTCTGCACCCTTTCTATGGCTTCCACATCCTTCCTGTAGTGAGGCGACCAGAAATGAGCACAGTACTCCAAGTGGGGTCTGACCAGGGTCCTATATAGCTGCAACATTACCTCTCGGCTCCCAAATTCAATTCCACGATTGATGAAGGCCAATACACCATACACCTTCTTAACAACAGTCAACCAGTGCAGCTGCTTTGAGCGTCTTATGGACTTGGACCCCAAGATCCCTCTGATCCTCTACACTGCCAAGAGTCTTACCATTAATACTATATTCTGCCATCATATTTGACCTACAAAAATGAACTACTTCACACTTATCTGGGTAAACAGTAGCTGTAGTGTGTACAACTTAAAAAATTCACAGCATGTCCAGTGCTACATTGTTGTTTGATCTAAACCTTGGAAGTCATTAGCCATCTGCACTAAGGGAGAACAACAGTAGGAGTTTAGGAAAATGACTCCTCTTACCAAGAGCAATTGCAGAATAAGCAATAAATGCCAGCCTTGACAACAGAGCATAAATCATGTGAAATTAATAAATTTAAGAAAAGAACAATAGCAGCATCTCCTCATTAGGTAGAGTGGCCTCTTTAGTCCTTCTGACACAAGAGGGAGGACAGACTCCATCTGGATGAGGCAATCCACATAAAGAATCCTCTTCCCAATCTACAAAGCTTTGGCCTTATTGAAAATATATAAGGTTATGTTCTCTTGAGAGACTAGAGCTCTTGTTGTAATATGTCATGAAGGCGGCAAAATAGGAAACATTGTTAAAGATGAATGGAGTAATCATTTATGTAGTTAACTTTTGTAAATGTGTCAGTATGTATGTGTAAGACATCAGTTAGGTCACATTTGCAAAATTGTGCAGTTCAGGTTGCTGCATTATAAGAAAGATGTGGAGGCTCTGGAAAGGGTTCAGAAGAGGTACAGCAGGATGTTGCCTGGATTGGAGTGGATGAGCTAGCAGAGGAGGTTGGACCAACTTCAGAAGTCTTGATGAAGTGTCTTGGTCCAAAACGTTGACTGTTTGTCCCTTCCCATAGATGCTGCCTGACACTGAGCTGCCCTTGCCTTTTTTGAGTGTTACACTGGATTTCCAGCATCAGCAGAATCTCAAATGTTTTGGACCAACTTTGATTGTTTTCACTGAGTTCCCCAGTGGAACTCTTGAACTCGTGGCCTCACAATCTACAGTATAACCTTGTGCCTTGCTTCCTACCTGCAATGCAGTCCCTTTGCACCTGTAACATTTCATTCTGCATTCTGTTTTTGTTTTACTTTGTACTACCTCAAAGTGCCATTGGAATAAATTGACCTGAATGAACAATCTGCAAGACACATTTTCAAGACACAATAATAAACAAATTTACCAATTTAATTGACCAAAAGTACAAAGCTAGTCAAGTATTGTGATGAAACACTTGCTCTACATTTCCACTTCTCCAGGAGCCTCCCTTTACGCAGGGGATTTAAAGTTACAAGTGAGGGAATATTCTTACAAAATTTGTATTGAGCAGGAAAGTGTGATACCCTGTGGATTAGATCAAATTGAGAGCAAGGTGAAATATACAGCTTCGTTGCAAGGATTGGAAAGCATTTGCGCCTCTGGAAAGGTGATTGGCAGGAAAGGAGCAAGGAAAGCTAACTGCAATGGAATTCTCCTCTTGATCAGATGCTTAAAACATGGTCTTGTTATAATCAACAGCATGTTTTGTCGCACAAGCTCCTACCAAAGTTCATTGCAACACTCTTGAATCAGGGACCACCTGTCCGATTGTACCAACAGCCATGTCAGTGCCGTACATTTGCTACTGACACCTCCCAGCTCCATAGACTGGGAATCAATCCAAACTTCTTGTGGTCCATACACATGCTTCCTTTCATCGGTCCCCCCAAGTGTTCTGGTTTCCTCCCAGATCTCAAAGATGTTCTGGTAGATTAAATGGCTTTTATAGACTGCTGTGAGTATGGGTTGGGTGGCAGCAGATATATGGGTGTGGGAAGTTGATGAGCATGTGAAAGAGAATAAGTCACACATGGGTAAGTGAGAGAAATGGAACTAATAGGAGGGGCTTGGAGCCAGCAGAGTTAAATAATCTTTGAATGCATTGCAGGAAGTCATAAGTAATAAGAAATACCCATACTATGACTGATGCCAGGCTGACTGACTTCTGTTAACCTGGCTCCAAATCAGCAGCATCTCCAAAAGGATTCAATGTCTCATGGAGACCACTACAAAGTGTCATCTTCACAACTTCATTTCTTTCTCAAAACGATACTGGGGCATTACTTGAACATGTGACAGGAAGTTCTGTAACATCATATTCAAGAAACATTCACAGGTAAAACACATGACTGTGAGGACCGCGAATGCATGAAAACTGAGTATGGATTATGACACGGTACTTTCCAGCTAGTATTCATTTACTTATGATTGTACTTAATAAGCGTAGCCCCTCATGTTGCAATATTCTTTAATAATAATAATAACTGAATAAATAATATGAGGAATTACTGATTGAAAAGAGTAGTGCAATCAGGCATTTCTAGCAAGATGATACGTTTGGGTAATTTACCTGACTGTATTAATAGGATACTGTCAGTGGGAATGGTAAATTGTTAACTGATATTGGAAATTAAAATGAATGTCAAGCACATTAACTCAATGAACATTAATTTTTGGGTCACAATACAACATTAGAATTTTCAGGTACATGAACAAATGATTCTAGCTGAAAGTAATGCACCTTTTGCATTCCCTCTAGTTCTTAATGCACTACTCTTAAACTGTTTTATACAAATTAAACATCAAACATTAAAATATATTTAAATTGCCTCAATGACAATTTGTTTGATTTAATAAAGAGATAATTATAATAATTCTGCAACATTTTACTGATTCATCACTTAAAATTCATAAAGTAAAAGAATGAAACCTTGTATAACAAGTGAAAATTTGCTCAACAAATAAAGACACAGGTCATTAATCACTGGCTGAAGACACAAGATCATTAATCATTTGCTAGAAATCATTATAGTGGTATTCACTGAAATATTAATATCAATGGATTTTGACATAGCTCAATATAGCTATATAACCTATATGTGAAATGACATCTTCATCTACCTTTCCATGTAATTTATTGGCAAAAAAATCTATTCTGAGGTAGTTTTCCACTCTAGAAACAAAAAGGATATCAGACAACACTTTTAGAAGAAGCTGAATTCATGTAGCTCAAATTTACATTTTATTTCTTGTTATAAACACAGTCATCCTCTAAAGTGGTTAGACTGTCAATAGACAAGACTCTAACAATTTCTTTCTAACTGGAACCAGGAGACTTCAACTATCAAACAAACTGTAGCTTGTTATTCATCCTTCAGGCTTCACAGCATGCTCAGCCACCTCAAGGCTATTGTTACTGAGACAAAGAACGACACGTCAGTCGTGACTGTGGACCAGAATACATCGAAGACAAAAGACATTGCATGGAAATCATCAGCAAGCACAAAATAAATCATCTCTGCCCATCATTTCTCAAATGGCAATTGTCAGTTCAAGAGGGAAATGTGAAGTGCATAATTATAATGTGCTAACTGCAACAGAAGAATAATGAAAATCAAATGGAATTGGGGAAAAAGTCATTTGAAGAAGAAACATTTCAGAAGTGATCCAGACTATATTAAATTAACACTAGATTTTTGAAGCACTATGACAAAATACAATTCTAATACTGAAAATAAATGCTAGATGAAGTTCGAACAGATGATTTTGAAAGCCCTTGGGCAAGATCCTGATGGACCAGACCATCAAACTGAATCACAACACAGTCTTCACATACCCTTGGGCCAGATGTGGTGGGCTACTCTTGCTAGACTATTGCATCCTTGAATCATGCAGCAATATCAAAATGACTACTAAGTCATGGAGTGGTATACTTCTGAGACTCCACTAAGAGAGCAGTCCAATATACAGTGATGGAATAATGGTGATGGAGCTTTACCTTCTGTCTGCTGAAGTCAACTCAGAGACACTTAAAAATTATTGAGATTGAAGTAAATAATTAAAATGGTAATTAAAACCTAAGAGCACCGATTAATATAAAATGTTTATTAATAGACTTCTATTTTCCAATTACTCCTAATCTGCAGACCTAGAATCCCCAATAAATTCTGAAAATCACAAGGGTCTGACTGGCACAAGATCTGACAGACAGTTCCCCAGCAAAATGCAGTAATTCCCAAATCTCTCAATAAATTCCAGATTTGCTTCAATCTAAATGACTGAATGGCAGCTGGTCCACCTGAAACTGCTAGCCTCAACCCAAGATTTTGGCCCTCAAGATAGGTGATGCAAGTTATGTGAATATACATTATGTGCAATTAAAGTGAATAAAACTATGAAAACAGATTATTATATTTTATGTCATTTAATATAAAAACTTTAAAATAATGAATTTACACTGATTAATGCCTAGGCTAGTATTTTGGGGCACCCTATCGTAGCTGCTCAATCAGTTCTGCCCTTTTGCCATAAATAACTTACCGGTACTTTCTTCCTTCTTGTCTGAATTTTATTTCTATAGAATGGGGGCACACACACAAAAGTATACCAATAATATCACAAGGAGACATGTGTTGAATAATATCAACTTGTGTATCACTTGACCACAGTGTGTGGGCAAAGGTGATTATAACAAATTTTG
The DNA here is from genome assembly GCF_048418815.1 of Hemitrygon akajei. NCBI lineage: Eukaryota > Metazoa > Chordata > Chondrichthyes > Myliobatiformes > Dasyatidae > Hemitrygon > Hemitrygon akajei. Next base: position 22,519,825 of record NC_133130.1, read on the forward strand.
AATTATTTATCAAAAAATAAACAAGATACATAATGTATCTCTGCGTGAATACTTATCAAATAGAATACAACTTGGACCTAGTACAAGGGAATCCACAAGAAATGAAATTCACTCAATTCTGATGAAAGGTCATTCATCTGAAATGTTAACTGCTCTTCTCCTCTCGATATCCTGACTTGTTAAATATTTTCAGTATCTCAGGCTGATCTTCATCAGGATCTTTTACTAATTTTCATTATTTTCCATTTTATTTCACATTTCCAACATCTGCTGGTTTATAGTTTCTCAATGTAAAACAATTCCAGTTCACTTGGTTATAATGAATAATATTCCCAAGGGTAAGTGGATGCAAGAGAGATTGACCCTACAATACCCCAGTATATATTTACTTACAAACATTCAACCAGCAAAGATTACAAGGATAGGATTATCGTGTTACCACCTCCAGATAACTTTAAACTTTATACCTTATTAACTTCCATCTCGGTTTGTTTTAGTTGCTTCCGAGTTACTTCCAATTGGCTGCATGCTGAATCCTTCTCTCTTATCAGCCTCTGTAACCGACCTTCAAGACATGCAACGTTCTCTGACAAACAGCTCACCTGTAAATAAACGGTGTAACATTAATGTTATTTATTAGCAAGTGCTGCTCACTGTTGTAATTCCAGATTTGACCAACTTTTATACAGAGAAATATACCTATTTTTAAAAATCCAGTATCACTTCTGTGGGCATAAACACCTTGGTACTGAGAAATACAAGAGGAGAATAACCAGACTGGTTCAAGCTGACAGGAAGGCAAGAATAACTCAAATAACCTCTATAGGACCCTGGTCAGACCCCACTTGGAGTACTGTGTTCATTTCTGGTTGCCTCACTACAGGAAGGATGCGGAAGCCATAGAAAAGGTGCAGAGATTTATAAGGATGTTGCCTGGATTGGGGAGCATGCTTTATAAGAATAGGTTGAGTGAACTCAGCCTTTTCTCCTTGGAGCGACTGAGGATGAGAGGTGACCTGGTAGAGGTGTACAAAATGATGAGAAGCATTGATCGTGTGGATAGTCAGAGGCTTTTTCCCAGGGCTGAAATGGTTGCTACAAGAGGACACAGGTTTAAGGTGCTGGGGATTAGGTACGGAGGAGATATCAGGGGTAAACACAAAGTATACTGCAGATGCTGTGGTCAAACCAACATATACAAACAAGCTGGATGAACTCAGCAGGTCGGGCAGCATTCATTGAAATGAGCAGTCAACGTTTCGGGCCGGTAATTCCGTAATTCCCTCCCTCTCCCTTCCTCCATCCCACTTTCACTCTGTCTCTTCTTCTAGCTGCCTATCACCTCTCTCATGATTCTGCCTGCTTCTACTACCCGGAGTGCTTTCCCCATAGATTCCTTCTTCACCTCTCCTGCCTATCCCCTCCCTGCTTCCCCTCCCCCACCCCTTGATCTTTTCTCTGATTGCTTTTCTACCTTCCCCCCACCTTCTTTATGGGGCCCGTGCCCTCTCCTTCTTTAGTCCTGACGAAGGGTCTCGGCCCGAAACGTTGACTGCTCATTTCAACAGATGTTGCCCGACCTGCCGAGTTCATCCAGCTTGTTTGCATGTCAGGGGTAAGTTTTTTTAACTCAGAGAGTGGTGAGTACGTGGAATGGGCTGCCAGCAACGGTGGTGGAGGTGGATATGATAGGGTCTTTTAAGAGGCTTTTAGTTAGATACACGGAGCTTAGTAAAATAGAGGGCTATACGTCAGCCTAGTAATTTCTAAGGTAGAGATGTGTTCAGCACAACTTTGTGGGCCGAAGGGCCTGTATTGTGCTGTAGGTTTTCTATGTTTCTAACCATGCATTACAATAGTGCTGCGCAGAAAAGCATCCCTAAATGCACAACACATCAAACCTTAAAGTGGACAGGCTACAGCAGTGGAAGAGCACCAACATACCCTCTGTCAACACTTTATTAGGTACAGGAGGTACAGCACCTAATAAAGTGGCCACTGAGTGTATATAGTCACAAGGAACATCATTGACCACAAAGAAAGAAAATTATCCTCATCTTCCATTGTTATAAAGTAAGTTTATTTTAAGTACAACAAAATCCCTACTGTGAAGTACCGAAGTACTTCGAAAACACTCACCCTGAGTCTATGCACACCCTACCTGTGGAGCCCAGGCTCCTGATCTACTGATAGAAAATACTACGGTGATATAATTACACAGCAAACATGATTTACCGTGATACATCCCCTGGGGGATTTAAAAAAAAGGGAACCAAACTAAACGTAGACTCCTGTTGTGAACTCTCCAGCAACTTGCTTGTACATCAATAGCAATCAAAAGTTGGCAAGCAGCCCTGCAAATAATTATAGCAGCACAAGTGGAACAGAGAGTAGGAAGTATGAATCTCGATTGGATAGAGTATGGCTCAATGCAAAACTGGCAAACAAATAATCTTTTGAGTGTTTTCTCACAGATTTAGAGTGGCAACCAGACTCTCACTAATTCAGCAGTCAGCTTGGATCCTCAATGAGGGCAGAAAAAAATCTCCAGAATGGGTCTGTGAGTTTAGAGATGAAGGTGACAATCTGCTTAAATCAGGCAGAGCTTAGATGGTTTGTTTTTATTTTGACAAGTTACAGTCTGTGGAAAATAAAGCTAAGGACACCATTGAGGAATGTATGGGGGGGGGGGGGGTCGTCTGGTCCACAATTTAAAAATACAAAACATACTTAAAAAAAGAATGACGTTGACAGCTCTGAGACACAAGAAAAAAGATAATTAATTATTACCAAGGCTAGGATTTTTAAAGTTAATATCCTGAACACCGGTGAAAGCATCATATGGGTAAGGAAGGCACCATGGTAGCATAGCAGTTAGCACAATGCTATTACTGCTGGGACGTTCCAGAGTTCGGAGTTCATTTCCAGTACTTTTCTGTAAGGAGTCTCTGTACATTCTCCCCGTGGAATGCATGGATTTTCTCTGTGTCTTCCAGTTTCCTCAAACAGTCCAAAGGCGTACTGGGCAGGTAAATTGGTCATTGTAAATTGTCCCGTGATTATGTTAGGGTTAATCGGATTTGTCTGGGGTGGCATGGTTCAATGTGCCGAAAGGGCCTACTCCACACTGTATCGCTAAATAAATGGCGCTACCAACCAACAGTGACATGTTGCACATAGCCCACAAAACTACAAAGATACTCTCCTTCTTTACTGCAATCGAGTGCAGCCTGTCATTTCCTTTTTAAGGATGTACTTTTGAGTGGACTAAACCAATCTGGCATTTTTGCAATCTCTCGGGGATTTGGAGAACTAGCGTCCCGAGAGTGTGGCCATTGCTAGGGTTATATGCTGCAGCAATGCCTGAAGGCATAAGTCAAACCCAGGGTCGCCTCCGATACTCCGGGCTGATTGCAGAATCGAGCAAGATTGAAATCATCGAGGATGAGAATGGATAATGAACAGGTGCTCAGCGCCATTGCCCTGCACTTGACTGGTCTCCATCTCTTCTCACTACCGCCACCACTCCACACTGACAGCTTTGACAGCAGTTGTTGTCCTGCAGCCATCAGGCTCCTGGTCAGGCTTCACCCGTCTCAGCACTAAATGGGCTCTGAAGCTGTGGATTCACTTTCGGGAACTCTGCAGTTTATGTTCCATGTGTTTTTGTTTACTTTTTTTAAGAACTATTTGCATGATTTTATCAAGGTGCTTCAGCACTGAACTGACTTGCAACCATCACAACTCGCCTCAGCGCTGAACTAGCTCAGCGGCTGTGGACTCACATTCAGGGATTCTGCAGTTAATATTCTGTGAGTTATTTATTTACTTTTTTTATTGTTTGCAAATTTGTTCTTTTTTCACACATTTGATGTTTGACAGTCTTTTTGTTTATGATAGACAGCCTGAAGCAGAACACAAATATAATTTCAGATTATTTGTATCATGTAGGAATGTGGAGAAACAAAAAATTAACTTTTATTTAATATAATGTATTTAATTGCATAAAGGTGCTAATGCTTTGCAATAGTTCACCTAAGCTAAAAATATTTAGTTTACAATTTTCATTTGTACTCAGTGTCTGAGGCTTCTCACTTAAGTGTCCATCAATAATCAGCCAGCACCGATGGATTCCAGTTGCCCTGATACAGTTTTTCCATGACTGCAATGTCCTGGTGAAACCTTTCACCGTGCTCATTACTGACAGCATCAAGATTTGCAGTGAAGAAGTCTAACTGGAATTGCAAAAAATGAATCTTTTCTGACATGTTGCACTCCATGGTTTTGTGTGCTTGAAGCATGTTGTCAACCAGCTGTACATAGCTTGGTGCTCTGCAGTTGCCAAGAAAATTTTCAACAACATCCTTGAATGCCTTCCATACAATTTGCTCCTGTCCCCTAGAAGTTCCTTCAATTGACTGTCATTGGCCTGTTTGATTTGTGGACCAACAAAAATGCCTTCAGTTATTCTGGGAAACATCTATTCAAATATCGAAATCTTTTACAGAAAGTTAAAGAGTTTCTAAAACCTATGGTGCTATGCAGCATCCGTCCTGCCTAAGCATACACAGGTATGCCTGGACAAGAAAGAAAACCTTTCAGCTTACACTGTGGGTAACATTTTAATTGACTTGAATTATGAATTGAACTTACAAATGTAAATGATTTTTTAAAAAATAGTGCTTAATAGGGTAATTTCATTGTGATTATCATGATCAGCAGCCCAAAATCCATAAGATACATCCGAAAGTATTCAGGAAACAAAATCCTTGTTGTCCAATATAATAACGTACTTTGAACTTTGTATGTGTTCAATATTCCTTCTCTATTATTGTAGTAGAAGCATTAAAGTATATATTATCCACACAGTGCAATGTCAAAGCCAAAACAGCAACAAAACTCATTTATTTTTTTGAAGGGTAATAGATAGTCATTTAATTTGAGGTAATATTTAATTTTATAATAGCTTGTAAATTGAACAAATGCTATTCTGATTATAGTACATCAATAAATATCTTATTTCTCCAGCAGATGACACCACAGTACAGTTACAACTAAATTTAGGGGGAATCAGCCAGAGTATATTCAGTGCAATAAAAATGGATGCTTGTCAACAGACGGATTTTAGAATAAGCACCTTAAAAGCTGAACAAACATTTGTAGTGTGAGAAGAAAACATATGTATTTCTTGCATCAAACTTGATCTTTCATATTAAACAATCTTTTTCCTTAAAATTTTGATTTCATTGATTCATACAAGGATTAGTAAAATGAATGATGCATTATAACCCTGTTTCTCCAGGGTTTTCAGATTGTCTTCAGCATCATATTTAAATAAAAGACAGCATTTGGATATGAGCTGATATGCTTCAAATAACACTTGTAACAAACATGCCAAATAATGACTATTTCTGTCAAAAGAGATCAGGTCTGCCATTACCAATTTGCTTAGTGTGACCATTGACCAGAAAACCAGCTGGATCAGCCACTTAAATACAGTAGCTACAAGGGCTGGGTGTCCTGCAATAAGCCACTGACCTCTGAGACCCCAGGTTTTTAGGAAGTAATTAGGAAGAGAAAGGAGAAAGGTGGAATATTTACAGAATCAGTTGGACACAGGTAGTTGATAAAAGTGAGCAGTGTGGGATACAGGAACTATAAGTTTGGTGGCAGTGGATGGGAGATCTTCAGAGTTGATGATGCGGGAGACAATGGCCTGATGGTCCTGAGTGGGGTTTATCAGCTTCCTGGAGGAAAGCAACTATTATGGAGCTTGATGCCATCCAAGACAAGGCAATCTCTTATTTTCAGACAGTGATTACCCAATTTCAGATACTCCAGAAAAGGGAAGTATCATTCGGTATCCATGTTGTCAAGTCCCTTAAATACTTTTTGTATTTAAATGAGATCACATCTCACTCTTCAACACTTAAAAGAGTGTAAAGGTCCATTCTGCTTTTTCATTCTTTCCAAAAAAAAATTACCCATCCCAGAAATAAACTTTGTCAACTCCTGTCACAAGCTGGTCCTTTTGGTAGGGAGACACAAAGTGTATGTAATACTCCAGATGTGGAGTTCTAGATCTCACTTCATTCACTTAGAGTGAGACATCTTTACTCGACTGCAAAAGCATTTCAGCACTCAGTACATACATTATATTTGCTTTTTTGGATGTATACTGCACTCCAACTTGCAGTATTTCATACCAAGGCCCCAATGACTACAGACACCTGTATACTCTCAATATTTAGAAACTTATTCTGCCTTTCTGCCAAAATGGATGACCGCACATTTTTCATATTATATTTTATCTGTCATGTCTTCACACATTTCCTTAGCCTACCTATATCCCTCTGAAACATCTCCTCACAAGGCACACTACCAGCAAACACTGTATCAACAAACCTCGATACATTAACATGGCCCTTTCATCCAAATCATCAATTTAGTCATGATGCTTGGGGTTAATAGAAACCTGGCTGCAACACATTGATCTAGTCATAAAGGAGGCAAGACAGCGGCTGTACTTTATTAGGAGTTTGAAGCGATTTGGCATGTCAACAAATACACTCAAAAACTTCTATAGTTGTACTGTGGAGAGCATTCTGACAGGCTGCATCACTGTCTGGTATGGAGGGGCTACTGCACAGGACCAAAAGAAGCTGCAGAAGGGTGTAAAACTAGTCAGCTCCATCTTGGGCACTAGCCTACAAAGTACCCAGGACACCTTTAGGGAGCGGTGTCTCAGAAAGGCAGCGTCCATTATTAAAGACCTCCAGCACCCAGGGCATGCCCTTTTCTCACTGTTACCATCAGGAAGGAGGTACAGAAGCCTGAAGGCAGACACTCAGCGATTTAGGAATAGCTTCATGAAGACCATGGAGCGGCTGATAATACAGAATCTGAGGCCACAAACCAGGCATGCCCAGGATCCTCTTCAGTTTGCGTATAAGGAGAAGGTGGGAGTGGAGGATGCTATCACGTATTTGCTGCACAAATCACTCTCTCACCTAGAGGGGGTCAGTTGTGCTGTGAGGATTACATTCCTTGACTTCTCTAGTGCCTTTAACACCATCCAGCCCAAGATCTTAAGGCACAAACTAACGGAGATGGGAGTAGACTCTCACATGGTGGATTGGATAGTGGACTACTTGACAGATAGACCTCAGTATGTGCAGTTGGGAGACTGTAGGTCTGACACGGTGGTCAGCAGCACAGGGGCGCCGCAGGGAACCGTACTCTCTCCGGTCCTGTTCACCCTGTACACATCAGACTTCCAATATAACTCGGAGTCCTGCCATGTGCAGAAGTTCGCTGATGACACGGCCATAGTGGGGTGTGTCAGGAATGGACAGGAGGAGGAGTATAGGAAACTGATACAGGACTTTGTGATATGGTGCAACTCAAACTACCTGCGTCTCAATATCACCAAGACCAAGGAGATGGTGGTGGACTTTAGGAGATCTAGGCCTCATATGGAGCCAGTGATCATTAATGGAGAATGTGTGGAGCAGGTTAAGACCTACAAGTATCTGGGAGTACAGTTAGACGAGAAGCTAGACTGGACTGCCAACACAGATGCCTTGTGCAGGAAGGCACAGAGTCGACTGTACTTCCTAAGAAGGTTGGCGTCATTCAATGTCTGTAGTGAGATGCTGAAGATGTTCTATAGGTCAGTTGTGGAGAGCGCCCTCTTCTTTGTGGTGGCGTGTTAGGGAGGAAGCATTAAGAAGAGGGACGCCTCACGTCTTAATAAGCTGGTAAGGAAGGCGGGCTCTGTCGTGGGCAAAGTACTGGAGAGTTTAACATCGGTAGCTGAGCGAAGGGCGCTGAGTAGGCTACGGTCAATTATGGATAACTCTGAACATCCTCTACATAGCACCATCCAGAGACAGAGAAGCAGTTTCAGCGACAGGTTACTATCGATGCAATGCTCCTCAGACAGGATGAAGAGGTCAATACTCCCCAGTGCCATTAGGCTTTACAATTCTACCGCCAGGACTTAAGAACTTTTTAAAAGCTATTATTAATGCTTTTTGAGATAGTGATTTAGATGCATATCATATTTTTTACTGAGTTAAGTATTGTATGTAATTAGTTTTGCTACAACAAGTGTATGGGACATTGGAAAAAAAGTTGAATTTCCCCATGGGGATGAATAAAGTATCTATCTATCTATCTATCTTCCCTCTGCCATCCAATTCCTGAATGGACTTTGAAGCTTTGAACACTACCTCACTTTTTTTAATATAGAGTATTTCTGTTTTTTGCACATTTTTAATAGTTTATTCAATATGCGTAATTGATTTACTTGTTTATTATGTTTTATTTTATTTATTATTATTACTTTCTTTCTCTCTCTGCTAGATTATGTATTGCATTGAACTGCTGCTGCTAAGTTAACAAATTTCACGTCACATGCCAGTGATAGTAAACCTGATTCTGATTCGGAATTGGATAGCCCACAGATGGAGAGTATTCTGCATGGAGGTCAGTGACTAGTAATGTTTGTAGGGATTTGGTCTGGGACTCCTGTTCTTTGTGACTTACATAAATGACTTGGATGAGGAAGCAAAGAAGGGTAGTTTAGTAAGTTTGCAGATGACTGTGTGGCTAAGTACAGCTCCAACACCATATACAAGTTTGCTAATGACACCACTGCTGTGGGCCAAACCAAAGGTGATAATGAGTCAGCATACAAGAGGGAGATTGAAAGTTCGGCTGAGTGGTTTCAAAACAACGACTTCTCAATGTTAACAAGACCGAAGAACTGATTATTGTCTTCAGAAGGTCCATGAGTCAGTACTCATTGAAAGATCGGAGAAGGAGAGGGTCAGTAACTTTAAATTCCTGGGTGTCACTATCTCAGAACACCTGTCCTGAACACATCATATAAATGTAATTGCAAAGAAAGCACGGCAGTGCCACTACTTCCTTTGGAGTCTGCAGAGATTTGGCATGACATCAGAAACCTTGACAAACTTCAATAAATGTGTGGTGGAAAGTGTGTTGATTGGCTGCATTATGGCCTGGTATGGGAACCTTTGAGCGGAAAATCCTACAAAAGGTGGTGGATTCGGTTCAGTACATCATGGGTAAAGCCCTCCCAACCACTAAGCAAATCTACATGAAATGTTGCTGTAGAAAAGCAGAATCCATCATCAAAGACCCTCACCACCCAGGACATGCTCTTTTCTCACTGCTGCCATAAGGAAGAAGGTAGAGGTGCCCCAGGACTCGCACAATCAGATTTATGATTGTGATACCCCTCAGCCGTCAGGTTCTTGAACAGAGGATAACTACATTCAATCTATTTCTGGTGTTCCCATAACCCATGATCTCACTTTAAGGACTATTTATCTCGTTATTTCATGCTTTCATTGCTATTTATTTATATTTGCATTTGCACAGTTTGTTGTTCATTGATCCTGTTTACAGTTACTGTTTGATAGATTTGCTGAGTATGTCCACAGGGGGGAAAAATCTCAGGGTTGTATGTGGTGACGAGCAAGTATTCTGATAATAAATTTTACTTTGAACTCTTTTTGATACAAAGATTGGTGGTGTTGTGGATAGTGTAGAATGTTGTAGTAGGTTACAATAGCACATACAGAAAGCATGTTCATTGCTGTGCTTCTAAGCTACAGGAGTCTGCAGCAAGAACAAAGCTTATCCCTTGATACAACACCACTTTAGATGGTGATAATATAAACTGGTGTCAATAAAATTGCTGTGAAGTAAATCCCATTCATCAGCCATCACCCCCACCTACTGGACGTAATTGAAACAGCACCTTGCAATATTATTGATTTGCATATAATTAAATTCCACATTTCCCATTATTTCACTTTCTGCTAGTGAAATAAATTTTGTTCATGGACTATAATAGCAAAACAATTTGAGTGTTTTAGTGAGGATTTCCAAAGGTAGTATAATTATGCATCTAGCTAATCATGATTTATGAATATTAAGTAGTAGCATTTGCCTTTCATACCTTTGATGCCAACTCCTCTCTCTCTTTCCTCATTTCTTCCTGTACAGCTTTCTTGGCAATTGCGATTTTTTCTTGCTGATAAGCTAGTTCCCTTTCTAGCTCCTCTTTCTGGCGCATCAACTCGCTCTTCAGCTGCTCACAGTGGACCACAGCCTAAAGAAAAAGAAAAGCAAGCTGTGGTTTGAAGCTAAACAGAACATGACAAGCTAATAGATTATCGCATAGTTCTTTGGTTGGGAATGGAGCCAGACTGCAGAGTCATGAGAGGTCCAATCTGTAAATGGTCTCGAGTTCCCAAAACACTGAACCATTAAATTTACAGCCTTGTTTCTATGTTAAAAAAAATTGTTTGTAAAGTGACGCCAGGTAGGTTGGCACGTGATGTATTTTCTGTACTCCATGGAAACAGCTTCACATATACCATAAAAAGATAATTTTACCTAGGGGAAGAAACATTTTGTCTGTCATATACGTTAGCATTTCTCAATAAGACATTGGAGAAGTCACATTGATAAATACTACCCTTGACTAATTCTGAAATATTATTTTGGGACAACTGAAGAATAGTGAGCCATTGTGATTATAGCTGTATTTTAAAAGCAGTTCAAAATGCACAAAACCACTTTCAATTTAAGAATTGTGCTGCGAAATCATACAAAACTTAACGATGAACTAAAATTGTGCTCATAATAATAAAAGGAAGCCTTAACTGTGTCAGAAGGTAGTCAAGGCAGTCCATACTCTATATAATTAATGTGGCATGAAACAGGCCATTTGGCTCATCAATCTTATTCTACCCTTTTTCTTAAGAATACGCCAGATCTACTTTCACTCCTCTCAAACCTTTTAATGTTAGCGTGGCGGTTAGCTTAATGTTATTACAGCACCAACAACCTAGGTTCAATTTCCACCACTGTCTGTGAGAAGTTTGTACATTCTCTCTGTGATCACATGGGCTTCTTCTGAGTGTTCTGGTTTCCTGCCACACTCCAAAGAAGTACAGGTTAGTGGGTTAATTGCTCAAATGGGTGTAATTGGATAGCAGACGCTCATTGGGCCAGAAGGACCTGCTACTGTTATCTGAAATTAACCAATAGCTTATTGAAGTAAGAACAATGCTAAATGCACTGAGGGAAAAATGAAGCCAAGGGTTCCTAACAGAATATTTGAATGGCTAAATGCAAATACTTTAAACCATACAATGTATGCATTTCTGTTTTTTTACATGAGCTGAAAGCTCAAAGCAAAGTCTCATGCACGTGTTCCTTACAAATGATATTCTAAATTGGTAAACAGATCATTGATCATACAAGACATTCAACAGAACCTGCATGGACACAAATGGTTAAAAAAATTCAGAGAATCTGGTATATATCAGATCATTGATATCAAAATTTGATGAATTAAGTAAATCTGGAATAAGCTTGTACAAATGGGTAGCACGGTAGCGTAGTGGCTAGCGTAATGCTATTACAGTGCCAGCGACCTGAGTTCAATTTCAATGTAAGAAGTTTGTACACTTTACCCGTGACCATGCTGGTTTCCTCAGGGTGCTTTACTTGCCTCCCACATTCCAAAGACATATGGCTTAGGAAGTTATTTGGGTATAATTGGGCAGTGTGCGCTCATTGGGCTAGAAAAGCCAGTTACCATTGTGTATCTCTAAATAAAAAAGTATTTAAAGAAAATAATGGTCGCCAAGTTTTTAATAAGTCCATCTACCTCACTAATGTTCTTTATGGGACTATATATAACCTTCTTACTTTCAAGATGCAAAAGTATGATCAATTCATAGTTGCCTTCAAAAATAACACAGCAAAACCACAGCAGAAAAATGAGAAATAAAACCATATGGACCACCTGGCAAGACCAAAGAACTGGAGAACTGGTTGTAACAAAGATATAAGCAGCTCATTTATTCCCATAAAAGTTTAACTTGTGCCGTACCTGTGTCTCACAGACATATAATGGTAAGAGTACTGAAAAAGGCCCTTCAGCCCAACATCAAGTACCTAACTATATTGATCCAATTTATCAGCATTTGGTCCTTCTGTACCTTGGTGATTCAAGCGCTCATACAGTGGGTGGTGGCTGGAGATTCCAAACATGAACTGGGTGAAAAAGTCTTTCCTCAGGTCCCCTCTAAACTTCTCACCTCTTACCTTAAACCTATGCCCAAAGCCACCTTTGTTATGGAGTAAAGATTCCTATTATCTATGTTATCTGTGTACCTCATAATTTACTATATCTCTATCGGGTTCTCCATCAGCCTCCTCTGTTTCAAGGAAAACAAACCCAACCTATGGATCTTTGGGTACTCAAGTGTGTCTAACTTCTAATGGTCCCAAGACCCAACCATTCACTGAGATTGCATAACCTCACATTTGAGGATTAAATTTCATTTGCTGTTGCTTTGTTCACTTTACCAAATGATCAAGATAACTCTTCCTCACAATCAATACTACTATCAATTTTTGTGTCATCTGCAAACTTGCTAAATTTCTGTACCTTCTGACTGATGGTAGCTGTGAAAAGTTGGCATATCCTAATTGTATACAAGAAACGGTTAGGGTCCTAGCACTGACATTGCAGGACAGGTTCTAAATCATAAAACCAACTCTCCTTCATCTTCCCCTGCTTCTTATTACCAAGCAAATTTGAAGGAAACTTGCCAACTTGCCCAGCATCTTGTAAGGTCTAACCTTTTGGACCAATCTCCCCTATGGGTGTGCTGTCAAGGGTCATACTGAAGTTCATGGAAATGACATCAACCACTCTGCCTGCCTTCATCAATGCTTTTTCTTACCACCTTGAAAAATACAATGCTGGTCAGACAAGATCTCTGCCCAGCAAAATCACATTGATCATCTGTGTGTGATTAATTGCTGTCAACTGTAGATTAATTCTGTCTCTCAGAATTTTTCCCAATAACTTCCCTAACACTGACATTACAATCCAAGACCTATACCACCAAAGGAACACCAGCAAGTACACCCAACATAGGAATTGCAGAGCTGTTCTCTCAGATTAATCTCTGACCTCCAGTACTGGAGTTTACATGTTTTCTCTGTTACTATCTGGGCTTCCTCTGGCTCCCTGCTTTCATCCCACATTCCAAAGACATGTACATTCAAAGGTTAATTGGCCAATGCCAACTGTTCCTGGTGTGTTGATGACAGGTAGAATCTGGGTGTGTTGATTAGTGCAGGGTTGGTGCAGATGCATGATAGACTGGTGGGCTGATGGGGCTGTTTCCATGCTGTGTGACTCTACAGCTGAAAAGCAACAAGCTGCAAATGCTGGATACTTGAAAAAAGAAAAGAAAATCAGAATCAGGTTTACTATCACTGACATATATTGTGAAATTAGTTGTTTTATGATAGCAATACATTAAAAACATTACTGTTGTTACAATAAATAAATAAATAGTGCAATAGAAGAAAAGTAATGTAGTGTTCATGGACCATTCAGAATTCTGATGGTGGAGGGGAAGAAAGTGTTCCTAAAACCTTGAGTGTGTGTCTTCAGGCTCATGTGCTTCCTCCCTGAATGTAGTAATGAGAAGGCAACATGCCCCAGGTAATGCGAATCCTCAATGATATATGCTGACTTCTTGAGGCACTGCCTTCTGAGGAAGTCCTTGGTGGCGAGAAGGGTTGTGCCCATGATGGAGCTGGCTGAGTCTACAACCCCTTGTAGCCTCTTTAGATGTTGCACATTAGAACCTTCATACCAAGTGTTGATGCAACCAGTCAGAATGCACTCCATGCTACCTCTGTAGAAACTTGTTAGCCTTTGGTTGACATATCAAATCTCCTCAGACTCCTAATGAAACAGAGCTGCATTGATGCAGCAGATCCAACAGTATTTGTGGCTTTTCATCAGAACAAGTTGTGTTGGGAATTGACCTGCCAGATTTTGAGCCAGCAGTGAAGGAACAAGGATGTTCTTCCAAATCAGTACAAGATGCAACTTGGAACAAACCCACAGAAGAGAGTGAAACAAGGGACTGCAAATGCTGAGATTTGGAGCAGTACACAATCTACTGGATGAATTAGCAGGCTAAGCAGGGCTTCAACCCAGAACATCAACGATTCCTATTTGATCCACTGGGTTCCTCCAGCAGATCACTTACTGTCACAGATGGCAATGTTCCCTTGTCCCTACTGCTCTCATTAATGGATTTAGAAGGTGCTCATGGGACAGCATGGGCAGGTAATTTTGTAGTCATTTCAGATGTAGTAACCGTGCACCACTGGTACAGGAATATATGTTTAGGTTGAATGGATCAACCTAATCAATAGTGCTGCAGTTCAAGAAAATAGATGGCATTTATTTATGCAAAGACAATTGGAGATAAATACTAAATGTACCAGAAACATTAACATCTGATGAATGAATAATAAGGAAATAATTTGCACAAAGCAAGGATAATAAATTGCACTGAGAAAATGTTAACATCACCTGTTGCTAGGTGACACTAGTCAAATCTGAGAATATGAGGTTCTCTATGAATGCGTATTCTCCTTTGACTGTCTCAATGAGTATTGTACACTGATTTGTCATTTGCAGAGCTACATACCTGTAAAAATTGAGGGACTAGTCACATCACTTGCATCAAGAGGCTTTAATTGACTGCAGTTTTGTTTTAAAAGCATCTCTGCACTTTGTGATTTCAAAACTGATCAGCATTTACAAATTTCCATCAAAGTAATTTGCTAGTTAACACCACCTCCTTCCAGGTATTTGAACACGATAAGACATGTTACCGAGAAAAGGTGTTTTTGCTGTTATCTGCAAGAAGTCCATCTCTATCCCTCACAGAGGAGGACAGCATGACCCAATTGGTCAACATGCTTTTATTTATTACCTGTATTTTCTCCAAATTAGCTTCTTCTGCTATCTCTGTAGACCGTTTCACCTGCTGATATGCAGAATTTTCCCTGGCCTGCATTTCAGAAAGAGAGCTTCGCATATTTGACAGCATGCACATCAGTTCATCTCTTTCCCTGTACAAAAAAAAATCAATAATTGAAGTATAATTTGCAACAAAGTATTACTGTAAGAGGCACTCAAAGTACAAAACAATTTTCTGCTTGGTTAGGAAACAAATACATCTTTGCAAATACAATACAGTCATAATTATTATTTCTGGAAATAAGGGTAGAGCTTGTCTCCATTTGACAAACTGATACTGAAATATGGGAAGTCAGATGGTTTCAGGCTTGTTTAATAGAGTTTTCACAAGGAACTTATGCAATCTCTGTATACCATGTTTAAAAACTAGATTTTCAGAAATCCTTCAATAAGTTCCAGTATGAAAAGCTTCTAAGTATCATTCAAGTGCATTCAAAGATTCTGCTGAATCAGGAAGCAGCTGGAATTCACTGGCCTGGATTTTGCCAACAGAACTCCACAGAAGTGTGATGCACATTCAGGACACATGAATAACCCTAGAATTATTTAACCTAATGGCCAAGCTGCTTTGGATTTCTGCTAAACTCTCCAATGAATGAGCAGGATTTTGATGAGCTATCCCAATGCTTATCCTGAGGTGGCTATTCCAATTCTGTGCTTTGTTAAAAGTCCTACTAATTCAATTGAAGGAAGGTAAGAATGTAAATTATATTTTATTAACCCTTTCCAGTTCACTTATCACTCAAATCAATCCACTGATGATGCTATAGCCTCTGTACTCCACAGTCCTGTCCCACCTGAAAAATGGTGCCTGATATGCCAAGATGCTGTTTATCAACCAGCTCAGCATTTACTATGACCATCCCTCAGAAGCTGCTGGATAAACTGGTTTTGTTGGGTTTTGACACCTCTCTCTAAAACTGGATCTTAGATTTCTTGATAGAAAGATTACAGTCAGTCTATGCTAGCATCAAGATCTCTAGCTCCATCACGCAGAGTACTAGTGCCCCCCCCCCACCACCTGGGCTGTGTGTGCCGCTTGATTCGGACACATGACTGCACTGCTAGGTCCAGTTCAAATCATCACCACCATTAAAAATACCTTCAATAGGGGGTGCCTGAAGATGGCATTCATCACTAAAGATATTTACCATTTGGACATGCCCTCTTCTAATTACTACCATAAGGGATGAGCTCTAGAAGCCTTAAGACCCACAGTCAATAATTTGGAAGCTGTTCTCTGTCAGATTTTGGAATGATTTATAAATCCTTGACCAATATTCAGGAATTCATTTTCTAATCTGAATAAATATTTAACCATATAACAATTACAGCACAGAAACAGGCCCTTCTAGTCCATGCCGAATGCTTACTCTCACCTAGTCCCACCGACCTGCACTCAGCCCATAACCCTCCATTCCTTTCCTGTCCGTATACCTATCCAATTTTAAAAAAAATAACTATATCAAACCTACCTCCACCACTTCTTTTTTTTAAAATATTATTTATTTATTACATTTTAGAGATTACAAAGAATAAATGTGGTGATAAAATAGTGAGAAAAATGATATTAACCCTCCCCCCTCCTCTTAACCCTCCCCCCTTTCCTTTAACCCTTATCTAAAAAAAAAGAGAAAAAAAAGAAAGAAAGAAAAGAAAGATTGCCTGGATATCAGAGGATCCCCACATGCTCCATGGAGTTCAAAATAATTTTGATATTTATTTTCACTTTCCCCAATTACTATATTTTTATCTTCAAAGGACCTATGTATCTAATCCTATCTTTTTTAAGTATGGGGACCAAATTTTCAAAAATATATCATATTCTTTTCTTAGATTATACGTAATTTTTTCAAGTGGAATACAACTATGTATTTCATTATTCCAACGATCCATAGTTAAATTTAAATCAGATTTCCAAGTAACTGCGATAACTTTTTTGGCTACTGCCAAAGCAATTTTTATAAATTTTTTCTGATACTTATTCAATTTAAATTTCGTTATTGTCCCTTCAATGTCTCCTAATAAAAATAATAATGGACTATGTGGGAGTTGTGCTCCAATAATTTGTTCCAATAAAAGTCTTAAATTAATCCAAAATGGTTGAATTTTAAAACAAGACCAAGTAGAATGTAAAAAAGTACCAATTTCTTGTTTACATTGAAAACATTGGTCAGACATATTTGAATTTAATCTATTTATTTTCTGTGGTGTTATATATAATTGATGTAAAAAATTATATTGTATTAATCTAAGTCGAACATTTATTGTATTTCTCATACTATCAGAACATAATCTTGACCAATTTTTTCCATCAATTTTAACATTCAGATCAGATTCCCATTTTTGTCTTGATTTATGAATTCCTAATTTAATTGTCTGCTTTTGAATCAAATTATACATACAAGATGTAAATTTTTTAATTTTTCCTTTCTGAATTAATATTTCTATTTCACTAGGTTTTGGCATCAACATTGTTTGTCCCAACTTTTCTCGTAAATAGGCTTTTAATTAAAAATAACAGAAAAGAGTGTTATTTGATATTTTATATTTATTTTTTAATTGATCAAACGACATAATATACCTCCTTCAAAACAGTCATCTATATATTTAATCCCCTTTTGAAACCAATTATGTAAAAGTTTATTATCCATTGTAAAAGGAATAAGCCTATTTTGAATTAAAGTCCTTTTTGCTAATAAAGATTTCTTTATCTCATCGTCCATATTTACCTTATTCCATAAATCAATCAAATGTCTTAATATAGGAGATTCTTTTTTTTTCCCGTATCCATTTGGATTCCCATTTATATATAAAATCTTCTGGTATATTTTCTCCTATCTTATCTAATTCTATTCTAATCCATGCCGGTTTTTCTTCATCAATAAAAGACGCAATAAATCTAAGTTGATTTGCTTTATAATAATTCTTAAAGTTTGGAAGTTGTAACCCTCCTAAATCAAATTTACATGTCAATTTTTCCAATGATATTCTTGACATCTTTCCTTTCCAAAGAAATTTCCTTACATATTTATTCAGTTCTTGAAAAAACTTCTGAGGTAATTGTATTGGTAAAGTTTGAAATAAATATTGCAATCTAGGAAATATATTCATTTTTACAACATTAACTCTACCTATTAATGTTATTGGTAACATCATCCATTTATCAAGATCCTCTTTTATTTTTTTTAATAATGGCAAATAATTTTGTTTATATAAATTTTTTACATCATTATTAACTCTAATACCTAAATATTTTATCCCATTTATTGACCATTGAAATTGAGTTGCTAATCGACATTGATTATAATTTCCTTTGGTAAGGGGTAAAATTTCACTTTTATCCCAATTTACTTTATAACCCGATACTTCCCCATATTCTTCCAATCTAAAAGATAATCTTTGCAAAGATTGCAATGGGTTTGTTAAGTAAATCAAAACATCATCAGCAAATAAGTTAATCTTATATTCTTCTTGATTAACTCTAAAGCCCCCAATATCTGAATCTGTTCTAATTAATTCAGCTAATGGTTCTATTGCCAATACAAATAAAGCAGGTGATAATGGGCAGCCTTGTCTAGTTGACCTCGTTAAACAAAATGGTGTTGAAATCTGACCATTTGTAACTACTTTAGCTTGAGGATTAGTATTTAAAATTTTGATCCATTGTATAAAAGATTTTCCTAATTCATATTTTTCCAATACCTTAAATAAAAAATCCCATTCCAATCTATCAAATGCTTTTTCTGCATCCAAAGCAACTGCCATACTCATTTCCTCTCTTTTTTGTGCCAAATGAATTATACTAATTAACCGGGTTACATTATCCATTGATTGTCTATTTTTAATAAAACCTGTTTGGTCCATATGTATTAATTTTGGTAAATATTTAGATATTCTATTAGATAAAATTTTTGCTATTATTTTATAATCTGTATTCAACAAAGAAATAGGCCTATATGATGCTGGTTTTAAAGGATCTCTATCTTTTTTTGGCAGTACAGTTATGATCGCTGTTAAAAAAGATTGTGGGAGTTTATGCATTCTTTCCACTTGATATATTAATTCCATAAAAGGAGGAATTAATAAATCTTTAAATTTTTTATAAGCCTCCACCACTTCTACTGGAAGCTCGTTCTACACAGCTACCACCCTCTGAGTAAAGAAGTTCCCCCTTGTGTTACCCCTAAACTTTTGCCCCCTAACTCTCAACTCATGTCCCCTTGTTTGAATCTCCCCTACTCTCAATGGAAAAAGCCTACCCACGTCAACTCTATCTATCCCCCTCATAATTTTAAATACCTCATTCAAGACCCCCCTCTGACCAGAGATACTAGGTCAGCTGGTTGAGTAGTGTTGCTGCAACAACCTTGCACTCAACATAAGTAACACAAAGGAATTGATTGTGAGATTCAGGAAGAAGTAGCTGAGGGAACACGCACCAGCCTTCATCAAGTGTTCAGCAGTGAGAAAGGTGAACTGTTTCAAATTCCTGGGTTTCAACATCTCTGAAGATTTATCCTGTCACCAACAATTACAAAGGCAGTACAACATTGGCTATATATCATTAGGAGTTTGAGGACACTTAGCATGTCACCAATGACAACAGCAAATTTCTACAGGTGTACCACAGAGAGTATTCCAACTAGTTGCATCACTGTATCATATAGAGGGGCCACTGCACAGGATCAAAAAAGATTGCAGAAAGTTGTAAACTCAGCCAGCACTATCATGGGCACCAGCCTCCCCAGCATTGAGAACATCTTCAAAAGGTGACGCCTCAAAAAGGCAGCATCCTTCATTGAAAGACGCCCATCATGCAGGACTTGCCCTCTTCTCATTGCTACCACCAAGGAGGGGGCACAGGAGCCTAAAAATGCTCAAAGTTTCAGGAACAAATTCTTGCCCTCCACCACCAGATTTCTGAATAGACGTGAACTAATGAATGCTACCTCACTATTTTTCCCACTCTTTATATATAGTGTGTATATATACACACACACACACACTTTATACATATACACATACATATATACACACACACTTCTTGTAATTTATAGATTTCATTATGTATTGTAATGTTCTGCTTCCAGAAAACAACAAATTTCACGACATATGCCGGTGATATTAAACCCTATTCTTAATCTGATATATTTGTACTAATAGCCTTCCCCACCAGGGGGAGATGTATGAAATGGGTTACTTCATTCTTAAATACAAACTGTGACACAATTACAGATAGTTACTGCGTGGAAGGAAGCAGTTCAGCCTACACAGACTGTAAGCATGAGCAATCCAACTAGTCCCACTTCCTGTTTTTCTCCCTATAGTCTTTCAAATATTTTCCTTTCATGTACTTTTACAATTACTTTTTTGACTGAATCTGCCTCCATTTCTGTTGGCAGTATGGAGTTTAACCAAGTACAACACAAAAGAGACACTTCATTTTGTCATTTAGACTATCGTTCATACCCTTTTGTTTGTGATGCTTTCACCAATAAGTTTTCCCCTTTCTGCTTTTTGTACAAAATCAAGAATGATTGACAAAATAGAAGATAGAGAGAATAATTTCCTTTTGTGTGACTACTCTAAAGCATATGACACAATTTCCCAAAATTGATTTCAGTCCCATTTGGCTTGGAACCAAATCTAGCAAAGCTTCCTTCTGCATTGTGCCTGAAGAGTACTAGTCAAGAAAACTATCTGAATGCACTTTAGAAATCCTGACTTCTCTTTACTCCTTATATTATTACTCTCAGATAGTCTATTATAACACTGTTGCATACCTTTTGCAAGTTCAGTTACTTCCCTGCAACTTACTCCTCTATGCCCCACTAGATGGCACTTAGAGAACACTCGTAATAAGATACCATCTCAACTGTTTAATTCCAACCAGATACATTTTGTTCTTGACTGCTCCAAGACATCTCCCCTTAATTAATACCACCATCCACCAGTGTCCTTTGGCTTTTCATCCTCTCCCACCTTTCCTGAATACTTTTATTGAGGTATATTTAGTACTAAATAGTGCGATCTGCTGAATTAATATAAACTCCTTGAACAAAGGATACCTGTTGTCAATCACAATGGAAATCTATTTATTTATTTAGTGATACAGCATGGAGCAGACCCTTCTGGCCCAACAAACTGTGCCACACAGCAACTCACCTATTTAATACTAGTCTAATCACAGGACAATTTACAGTGACCAATTAACCTACAATGTCTTTGGAAGGTGGGAGGAAACCAGAGCACCCCGGACAAAATCCCAGACAGTCATGGGGATAACATTAAAAACTCCTTACAGATGGTGCTAGAATTGAACTCCAAACTCTCACTTCCCAAGGCAGACAACTGAGCTACTGGTCTTAATATGTCATTATTAAATCTAAATATGAATATCCATAATTCCTCATTTTGGGGAAAATCAGTCCCCTAAATGAGGAACTTACTTTTCCCACAGTAGGCATCCTGCTATTGCATAAAGTGCTACTTGAACCAGAATAACATAGGCAATAGGTCAGACATTAAAGTCACCCCTTTGTAGCTTGAATGCACCTTAATCACAACTTTACCTGACCACCCCTATTGCAGCAGGGAATATCTGCTGAATTTTAAACAGCAGCTGAAAATGATAGCTACCAGTTTAGTTCTGATTGGACAGAAGTGTGCCAGGACAATTTTACACTAGAGTAACCAGATGTTTGTGTGAGAACAAGTATACATATGTTTGCTAGTAAAATACAATCTAAAAAGAGACTTTGTTTTTAAAGATATGCTTTTAGCTGTTCAAACAATCAAAAATACCAATGTGACTTAGGTAACATGTAGGCCAGAATATATATGCCACATCCCCATAAAACTTTGGACACAAGAGATTCTGCAGATGCTGAAAAATCTGGAGCAAAACACACAGATCTTCCCCAATGTTCTGATGAAGGGTTTTGGCCTGAAAAGCTGTCTGTTCAGATGCTGCCTGTCTTGCTCAGTTCCTCGAACATTCGATATGTGTTACCCATGGAATTTTGATTAGTTTATTTACTCAAAACTTTAGAATTTAGAATTTTTGCCATGAAAACTAATCAAAAAGCATTTATTGTGATTTAGAATAAAACTTGGTTGAGTGGAAAATGGCTGAGGAGAATAAAGAGGGGTTTTAATTATGACCAAATCTCAGAAAATGGGAAAATGCAATTGCTGAACACAGGCAGGTAGGAATCAGGCAGATCAGGTTTAATATCACTGGTATACGTTGTGAAATTTGTTGTTTAATAGCAGCAGTAAATTGCAATACATAATAATAATAAACTCTAAATTACAATCAGTTACAATTACAAAATAATATCTTTTAAAAGAATTAAATTAACTAATTAGTGCTGGAAAAAAACATTGAAGTAGTGTACAAAAGTTCATTGTCCTTACAGAAATCTGACAGTGGAGGGGAAGAAGCTGTTCCTGAAGCATTGAGTGTGTGTATTCAGGCTCTTGTACCTCTTGCTTGACTGTAACAATGAGAAGAGAGCATGTCTTGAGTGATGGCGACTCTTCGTGATGGATTCAGCCTTTTTAAGGCATCACTCTTAAGTCCTTTTTAAGGACGTCCACAATGCTGGGGAGGCTCATGCCCATGATGGAGCTGTCTGAGTTTGCAACTTTCAGCAGCTTCTGATCCCGAGCAGTCACCCCTCCATACCAGACAGTGATGCAACCAGTTAGAATGCTCTCCATGATACATCTGTAGAAATCTGCGAGAGTCTCCTCAAACTCCTGGTGGTGTAGCTGATGACATGCCCTCTTTGTAGTTGCATCAACAGGCTAGGCCCAGGATAGATCCTCAGAGAACTGACACTCGCTCACCCTTTCCACTTCTGACCCCCTCAATGAAGACAGGTGTGTGTTCCCTCAACATTCCCTTCCTGAAGTCCATAATCAATTCCTTGGTCTTACTGACATTGAGCGAAAGGTTATTGCTCTGACACCACTGAACAAGCTGATCTATCTCACTTCTGCACGCCTCCTTGTCACCATCTGAAATTCTGCCAACAATAGTTGTCATCAGCAAATCTACAGATGCTGTTTGACCTTGTTAGCCACACATTTGTGGGTGTAGAGAGAGAACAGTGGGCTAAGCGTGTATCCTTGAGGTGCACCAGTGTTGATTGTGAGCGAGGAGGGAATGTTATTTCTGATCTGCACAGACCGTGGTCTCCTGATGAAGAAGTCACGGATCCAGCAGCACAGAGGGGGACAGAGGCCCAGATTTTGGAGCTTGTTTACTAAAACTGAGGGCAAATTGTGTTGAACACCAAGCTGTAATCAATAAACAGCAGCCTGATATAGGTATTGCTGTTGTTCAGAAACCATAGAAATGGTAAATGACCTTAATTGTAAGAGAGCTTGAGAGCAGAAGTAGGTGGTCACGTTGCAGCTCCTCTGATGTATTAGGAGAGCTTGGTTAGGTTAGGCCTATGGGCACTGTTATATGTAAGAATGTTATAGAAATCCATAAAATTCTAACAGGACTAGACAGACTACACTTCTTCCCAAGGGTTGGAGAGTCAGACTCAGGATACAGGGTGTGCCATTTGGAGCTGTGATCAAGAGATTGTTTCGCCTAGAAAATCTGTGGACTTCTCTACCAGAGTAGGAAGTGGGGGGAAGGCAAGGTTAAGTCATTAAGTATATTCAAGGAGGAAGTAGATACATTTTTTGATGACGAACGGATCAAGGGACCTCAGGAGAAGGCAGGAGTGGGTTGGGGAAGTAGCTGACCAACCCTGTTTGACTGATGAGCAGCCTAAAAGAGCAAAAGTCTGCTCCTCCTCCTGTACTCCTTCTTTCTAAATAAAAGAGAAACGCAAACCATAAGGAAGGCACTGTTTGAGTACATGTTTTTGATTGCAATTATAAACCTTACAATTGGGTAGAGCTGACAATTGTAAACTCACATAATCGGATTAGAAGGAATTAAATCATCCATTTACATTTAATCCAATTCATTTAGTGACAAAATTAGGGAAGTTGAAAATGCAAAAATAGCAGCCAGCAGAGCCACGGCCTTACAGCGTAGGAGACCTAAGTTCAGTCCTGACTGCGTGTCTGTTATGTGTGGGAGTTCGTTCTCCCTGTGGTTGCATGGGTTTCCTCCAGGTGTTCCAGGTTCCACCAACATCCCAAAGGCATGTTGGTACGTTTATTGGCCGAAGTATGTAGGTGAGAGGTAGAATCTGAGAAGAGTTCATGAGAACGTGGGGACTATGACAAGAATAAATTAAGATTAGCGTAAATGCATGGCCAATGATCAGTGCGGACTCAATGGGCCAAACAGCCCGTTTCAGTGCTGTCACTCTCCATGTTGCTAATAATTCAGGCAAGCAACCTAAAAAAATTATGCTTGTATGAAGTTGCCAAGTCTTTGAACAAAGATGTTCAGATCCTGTGGGATTTCCTGTTCCACAAAATTTACTTGGAAAGGTACCTAAATTTGTGTTTAAAAATATCATTTCATGTCAGAGATAATCCGGCTAATCTAGTGAAATTTGTTGTTTTCTGGCAGCAGTACAATGCAAGACATAAAATGGCTTCAAGTTGCAAAATTAAATAAATAGTGCAAAAAATGAATGATGAGGTAATATTCATGCAATGATGAACCATTCAGAAATCTGATGTCTGAGGGAAAGAAGCTGTTTTTCAAACATTGAATGTGGGTCCTCAACTCCAGTAACAGCTCCTCAATGGAAGGAAATCAAAGACAGCAGGTCCAGTCTTATGATGGATGCTGCCCTTGATATATCGCCATTTGAAGATGCTCCCGAAGGCAAGGATGATTGTGTCTGTGATAGAACTGGCTGAGTCTACAACCCTTTGCAGTCTCTTACGATCATGTGAAATGAACCTTCCACACCAGGCTGTGATGCAACCAGTCAGAATGCTTTCCAACATATATCTGTAGAAATTTGCAAGTCTTTGGTATTAGGTCAAATATCCTCAAACACCTAATGAAGTAGAGCTGGCATGCCTTTGTGCCTGTATCAATGTATTGGGCCTAGGATAGATCTTCTGAGATGCTGAAGCCCAGGAACTTGAAGCTGCTCAGCCTTTCCACCACTGACGCCTCAGTGAGGACTGGTGTGTGTTCACCCAATTCCCCCTCGCTTGGTCCTGCTGACATTGAGAGGGAAGATGGCAATAGTTATGGAAACATGGTTTGTATGATTGCCTCTTCCTTCCATACACCTGTACTCAACCAGCAAGACAAATAAATCTAATAGTGACAGAAAGATGGCTTGATGTCAGCGTGTAACATCATTCACACCGTCATAGCCAGACTGCAAACCCAGTACCCAAGTGCCCTCATTACCATCTCGGGTGACTCCAACCACGTTACCATGGCTAGGACACTGCCCAACTTCACGCAGTACGTGAGCTGTACAACCAGAGGGGAGAGGACCCTGGACTTGATGTATGCTAACGTTAAGGGTGGATACAGCTCCTCTCCCCTCCCCCCCACTGGGAAGGTCAGATCACAACCTGGTGCATCTCAAACCCTGCTACGTGCCTCTGGTGAAGAGTAAACCTGCAACCTTGAGGTCAGTGAGGAAATGGTCATGGGAGGCTTATGAGGCACTCCAGGATTGTTTTGAGGCAACAGACTGGCAGGCCCTCTGTGAGCCACATGGAGAGGACATTGGTGGGCTCACAGAGTGCATCACTGGTTACATCAACTTCTGTGTGGACTGCAATGTTCCAGCAAGAACTGTCCTTCGTTATTCAAATAACAAGCCATGGGTAACAAAGGACATTAAGGACATCCTGAACGCTAAAAAGAGGGCATTTAGAGATGGAAATAGGGAGGAGCTGAGGACAATACAGAGGAAACTGAAAGCCAAGATCAGGGAGGCTAAAGACAGGTATAGGAGGAAGCTTGAGTGGAAACTCCAGCAGAACAACACAAGAGAGGTCTGGAGTAGGATGAGGACCATCACTGGGTTCCAGCAAACCAGCAACAGAGGAGCTGAAGACAGTGTGGACATGGGCAACGAACTTAACCTGTTCTTCAACAGATTTGACACTGTGGCCCCTGCCCATCCCCCACAGCCCCCAACCAACACATACTCCACTCTCCCCTCCTACCCCTCCTCACAGCCCCCACCCTGCTCTCGTGACTACACCCCTCCCACACTTGAAACCACCACAGTGGGCTTCACAGCTGAACAGGTGAGAAGACAGCTGAAATGTCTCCACCCAAGCAAGGCTGAAGGCCCGGATGGTGTCGGCCCCAGGGTGCTCAAAGCCTGTGCCCCCCAGCTATGTGGAGTACTTCACCATGTCTTCAACCTGAGCCTGAGTCTCCAGAGGGTTCCTGTGCTGTGGAAGACATCCTGCCTTGTTCCTGTACCAAAGATGCCGCGCCCCAGTGGCTCCAATTACTACAGACCAGTGGCATTGACCTCCCACATCATGAAGACCCTGGAGAGACTTGTTCTACAGCAGCTCCAGCCTATGTCTAGGCCACACTTAGACCCACTCCAGTTCGCCTATCAGCCCCGACTAGGAGTTGAGGATGCCATCGTCTACCTGCTGAACCGTGTCTACGCCCACCTGGACAAGCTGGCGAGCGCTGTGAGGGTCATGTTTTTTTACTTCTCCTGTGCGTTCAATGCCATCCGCCCTGCTCTGCTGGGTGAGAAGCTGACAGTGATGCAGGTGGATGCTTCCCTGGTGTCTTGGATTATTGATTACCTGACTGGCAGACCACAGTACGTGTGCTTGCAACACTGTGTGTCAGACAGAGTGGTCAGCAGCACTGGGGCTCCACAGGGGTCTGTCCTGTCTCCCTTTCTCTTCACCATCTACACCTCAGACTTCAACTACCGCACAGAGTCTTGCCATCTTCAGAAGTTTTCTGATGACTCTGCCATAGTTGGATGCATCAGCAAGGGAGATGAGGCTGAGTACAGGGCTACAGAGGGAAACTTTGTCACATGGTGCAAGCAGAATCATCTGTAGCTTGATGTGAAAAAGACTAAGGAGCTGGTGGTGGACCTGAGGAGGGCTAAGGCACCGGTGACCCCTGTTTCCATCCAAGGGGTCAGTGTGGACATGGTGGAGGATTACAAATACCTGGGGATACAAATGGACAATAAACTGGACTGGTCAAAGAACACTGAGGCTGTCTACAAGAAGGGTCAGAGCCGTCTCTATTTTCTGAGGAGACTGAGGTCCTTTAACATCTGCCAGACGACGCTGAGGATGTTCTATGAGGCTGTGGTGGCCAGTGCTATCATGTTTGCTGTTGTGTGCTGGGGCAGCAGGCTGAGGGTAGCAGACACCAATAGAATCAACAAACCTTTTTGTAAGGACAATGATGTTGTGTGGGTGGAACTTGACTCTCTGACGGTGGTGTCTGAAAAGAGGATGCTGTCCAAGTTGCATGCCATCTTGGACAATGTCTCCCATCCACTCCATAATGTACTGGTTAGGCACAGGAGTACATTCAGCCAGAGACTCATTCCACCGAGATGTAACACTGAGCGGCATTGGAAGTCATTCCTGCCTGTGGCCATCAAACTTTACAACTCCTCCCCCGGAGTGTCAGACACCCTGAGTCAATAGGCTGGTCCTGGACTTATTTCCACTTGGCATGATTAACGTTATTATTTAATTATTTATGGGTTTATATTGCTATATTTCTACACTATTCTTGGTTGGCGCGGCTGTAACGAAACCCAATTTCTCTTGGGATCAATAAAGTATGTCTGTCTGTCTATGATTGGCTTTTCCTCCCATACATCAGGATTTTCTTTTAAACAAAATATGAACCCGAAGTGCTGTAAATATTGCTAATGGTACCCGTTCCAGTTACCAACCAATCAGTAATGGTGCCAATTTCCCATGAATTCAAACCTACTTCTCCCACACCAATCCTTGAACCACACATTTAACCCTATGTCAATTTGCATGTGGCTCAGGTAGTAATCCAGAGATTACTACCTTTTTGGTTCTGATTTTTAATTTAGTCCCTAGGTGCTCAAATTCCCTTAGCAGAACCACTTTCCTCCTCCTACCCCATGGATAATGACAAATGGATCTTTCCCCTCCCACTACAAATTCCCCTGCAGGTCATATAAGATGTCCTGAACCTGGGTACCAGGCAGGCAACACAGCCTTCGGGACACTCTACCATCCTCACTCTCAGTCACTCTCTCTTGTTTCTGACTACAGACCAAATTTGAGGTAATCTAATGGATGTGACTACCCCTGAAACAGAAAATCCAGGTAACTCTCTCCCTTCCTGCTGTGCAGCAGTGTTTGAAGCTCAGATTCCAGGTCATCAAGTTTGAGCCTGAGTTCCTCGAGCAGCCAACACTTGCTGCAGATGTGGTCACCAGGAATCATAATGGGGTCTACCAGCTCCCACATCCCACATGTGCAGCTACAGCACATCACCTAATCCTGCTTCATCCCTGCTTTATTTAATTAGCTGTAATTTAGTGACTTTTTATTCAACCATACAAAAGCCATACTTGCTGCTTACCTGTGCCTCCTCACCAAAGCCTCTTGAGCCAAGGCCTCAAGTTCCCACTCCTACACTGGTCCCCTCACACAATGGCTACTCTGCTTTGACCCTGCTTTACTTTTATTTGCTCTTGCTAATGAATGGCAAATTGATTGGTCCACCGCTAATACGCTGAGCCCTGCAAAATGCTCCTTTTTTTAAACCCTTATTCCCGAAGTGTGCAAAGCTCTGCCTCTCTTAGAATCAATTAGTCCGCAGCTAATGTGTTGAGCCCTCCTTTTGTAACTCTTCTCCCAGACCTGCGCATAGCTCTTTCTCTCTTTGAATAGACTGGTCTGCTGCTAACGCGCCAAGCCCCGCAAAACACTTTTTTTAAAACTCTTCTCCTTGACCTGTGCAAAGCTCTATCTCTCTCTCTGCAAATTGATTGGTCCACCACTAGTGCGCCCAGCCCTGTGAAACGTTCCTTTTTTAAACTCTTCTCGATCTGTGCAAAGCTCCCTCTCCCTGAATCGATAGGTCTGCTGCTAATTTCCCTCCAGCGATGATTGTATATGTTGCTCTTATTTTCCAGTACATTACATTTTATTGCAAGAATAAACATTTTGCTCTTGGCAGCTGGTCCTTTAGATTCTTCTTATGAGACTCATTATTTAGTTTAAAATATTGTGAATTTTATAAACTGTGGGAACCCTGCAAAAGATTACTATCATCATAAGTTACAGATGAACTGCTGGTAGCTTAAAACATGACAATATGCTTCCAAACTTTGATAATTTATCATACAAATAAGGAAGGCTTTGACATACAGGCAACCAGCGTGCTTGGGTTACAGAAACATGCTCTTACAGAATTCACAAATAACAAATTGAGATACAAGTTAAAATTCACTCACAGAATTTAAATAAAAATAAATAGACACTATTTTTTCCCAACTTGCTTTTCTTGACACGTGTAGATGGTGCAGCTTTGCAAATTCAAATCCCTTCCCAAACCTGACCCTCACCTACACTCCCCACCTCCAGCGTATCCAGTGAATTTTTTTTGAACGTCATTGTAGAATTATCTTGAGACAGTTATCTGAAATTCAAACATTATTATTTGTGCAATAATTTGCACATTTCAGCCTACTATTTTTTGTTGTACTTTATATAAACAATGCGCCTTGTGGCGAATCAGGCAGCAACCTTGCCGTTTCTTTAGCATTTTGTCCTGTTTTTTAAAAGGCCGAGTTGCTAGCTTGATGCTCAACCCAGGATGGATGGAAAGCATACAAGGAGCTGGCTGATTTGAACCCGGGTCCACTTGCCTCAAAGTCCGGTGTGGATGCCACTACACCACCAGCCAGCTACTACAAACAATAGTGAATACTGAAAATGGAGGAGAAAGATAGAGGAGAATGTGAGGAGTTGAGTTTTGGGGAAACTTTCAGAAAGGAGAGAAGGGCGTGGTTTTGAGGAACAGAAACAATTTCAAAATACAGGGGCGAGTTGACAAGGTTGACTAGGAATTTTGGAACATACAAGGAAATCACAGAATACTTAAGGCCAACAACATGGATGGTTGATTAAGGACATCTGCTCTACACTCAAAGAGCAGCAATGTGGACATGGGACAGAAAGCATCCAGGGTGTAGGCTTCCACTCCGCACTCGAGGGCCAGTGAAGTGACTGTTGATGAAGGACATCCATCGATGCTGGGCTGACAAGCACTGTGGATAAGGATCACCGAGGATGAGAGCTGGTGGCTCACCAGGTCAGCTGTCCTTTCAGATTAGTGCGTCCCGGGATCAGACATCCATGTAAGCAGGAGGCACTAGGGCTGGCGAGTCAGAAGTTCAAGGCCTGGAATGGTGCTCCTCGGTAGCATAGTGGCTAGCGTGATGCTATTACAGCTCAGGGCGTTGGTGTTCAGAGTTCAATCCAGGTATCCTGGAATGCGTGGGTTTCCTCCAGTTTTCCTCCCACAGTTGGACAGATACATGGATGGCAGAAATATGGAAGGCTATGGTCAGACTGCAGGTCGATGGGGATAGGCAATTTAAATGGTTTGACATGGACTAGATGGGCCAAAGGGCCTTTTTAGTGCTGTTCTTTTCTATTACTCTATTCCAAAGATGTACTGGTTGGTAGATTAATAAGGTCATTGTAAGTTGCCCCGTGATTAGGTTACAGTAAAAAAATCAGGGGGTTGCTGGTGTTGTGGCTCAAAGGGATGGAAGGACCTATTCCACGCTGTGTCTCTAAACAAAATAAAAATAACTAAAAATATGTGGCCCTGTCACTGGCAAGTCCGGAGTTCAGGGTCCCATGATCAGATTGTCCTGGGGTCAGTACAGAGTATCGAAACCTGGAGGTCAGTCGAAAATCCAGAAATTGAAGCCCAGTAACTGATGCCCCGGGTCCATGAACACCAGAAAAGGCAGTCACCCATTGTCTGTCACCAAGTCCGCAAATGCATTGGAGGCTGCAGGCCTGACATGGGGCTGGAGAACGGTCTACGTGTATGAGTGGGTGTGTGGCTGGGTGGGAGTGAGAAAAGAGTTGTTCTGCAGCTGTTGTTTGGTTGTTTGTTGTGCTCTGTGCTGTTTTGCTGAACATTATGGACATGCTACGTTGGTGCCAGATTGTATGGCAACACTTGCGGCTGCCCCCAACACATCCTTAGACTGTGATGGTTGTTAATGCAAATGATGGACTTTACTGTATGTTTCAATGTACATGTGATTAACCTAGCAAACCGGAGAAAAACTGATGAATGGAGCAAGATTTGGGTGAGATTTAAATTCAAAGTAGATAATTTAAATTGGTGAATAAACAGTTAACTGAAATTATTAGGATGATGGCATTAGTATTATAGGGATATAAATCAGAAGTACCCAAAGTGCTCTGGGTTTACCCTTCCATTCAGCAGTTTATTAATGTTTAGAAAAATACTAGGAATAACAGATACATCTTGAACAGATGTTCAAGCTCCTGTCCAGTTCCTCAACTTATTACCTCAAGGGTGCTTTGAACTTCAATTTTCTCAGTGTACAACTATCCAGTAAAAATGTAACTCATTCCAACTATTCCAGCCACTGGAACCTCTTGGGGGGAGGATATACCCTATTTCTAATACCTTAATATCAAAATATGGTCTGATGTCATTCCTGAATGGGCTGACTGTAAATCTGAACACCACCCACCTATTAATGATTCTGCATATGCACTCAGTGGCTAGTCACTTTATTCGGCACTGGGTGTAGAACCTGCTGTGACCTTCTGCTGCAAAAGGTTTGGAAATGTTACGTTCTTCTGCACACCACTGTTGTTACACGTGGTTATTTAAGTTACTGTCGCCTTCTTGTCAGCTTAAACTAGTCTGACCATTTTCATTAACAAAGCATTTTCGTCCACAGAACTGCCACTCACTGGATATTTCTCAGCTTCTCGCACCATTCTATGTAAATTCTAGAAACTATTGTATTTGAAAGTACTAAGAGGTCAGCAGTCTTTGAGGTACTCAAACCACCCGATCTGGCATCACAATCATTCCACAGTCAAGTCACTTAAATCACATTTCTTCCCCATTCCAATGCTTGGTCTGAACAACAACTGAACCTCTTGACCATGTCTTCATGCTTTTATGCATTGAATTGCTGCCACATAACTGGCTGATTAGGTATATGCATTAACCAGCATGCATACAGGTATACCTAACAAAGTGGCCACTTGGTTAATTATGTATGTTAATTAATCAGGTACAAACAAGGAGAGGGCAATTCCTAAATATGGAATTATATGTAATTTGGAGCATACTTACTTTTTCAACGAGTCTATAGTCTGCATGTGTACGTCGCTATGAGTCCGGGCCATAACTGCCTCATGCTGGGCACATTTCAAACATAAGCCCCCAACACGATCTGCACTGTTTGCAGCAATCAGCAGCTCCTGGTGTTTTAATCGTTCTATGAACTCTTGACATTGCTTTTGAGATTCCAATAGGTCTTTTCTAGTATTGAACAATAAAAGAAATGTTTCAATAATTACATTCATTGTTAATTACATATAAAATAAAGGGGAAGCACAACCTAAATAAATGCAATCAAATATAAAGCTTTCATGATAGTATGGTAATGAAAATTAATTTGGGTAGCATACATAAAGCCAACATTCTGGAGTGGCACCAAAGCACCATGATTATAGTTGCTGCTAATAAAGGAGACTAATCTTATTTCACAACTACACAAGGGAGATCTTGATTGCCAGTGTCATTACCAGAGTTGTACTAAATTAGCTCCTCCAGAGGCAGAGTAGCTTCTCCTGAATCCAACATCTAGGATGCATACATTCCTTACTTTGTGTCCACACCAAGAGAAAAGCAAGGAGCAAGAACACTATCTGTGGTCTTTTCCAAAACCCTGGTCAATTGAGAGGAATTTGATCAATAAGACCAAAGAACTGATTGCGGAGTTCAGAAAGGGTAAAACGAGGGAACACATACCAGTCCAAATAGAGGGATCAGAAGTGGGGAGAGTGAGCAATTTCAAGTTCCTGGGTGTCAATACCTCTGAGGACTTAAGCTGGACCCAGCATACAGATGCAGCTATAAAGAAGACAAGATGGCAGCTATATTTCATTAGGACTTTAAGGAGATTTGGTTTGTTACAAAAAACACTCTCAAATTTCTACAGACGTACTATGGAGAACAATCTAACTGGTTGTATCACTGCCTGGTATTGTGGGTGGTGGGATGGAAGCTGCAGGGAGTTGTTCAATTAGTCAGCTCCATCATGGGCACTAGCCTTTGTAGGTACTTGGAGACTAATGATAAAATAAGTCAAAGTCAGTACGGTTTCTGTAAAGTGAAATATTGCCTGACAAATTTGAGGAGGGCTGGCACAACTAGTTAAGGAAAATGTCATGGCAGAGCTTAGTCAGGACAGACTGGAGACCTTGTCTAATGAGGTGTTATAGTTGGAACTGAAAAATAAGAAATGAATGACCAGTTAATGGGGCTATGTTACAGACCACCTAAAAGTCTGAGGGATTGAGAGGAACAAATTTGTAAAGAGATCGCAGACTGTTTCAAGAAACAGTCTGTTATAGTAGGCGATTTTAACTTTCCACATATTTACTGCGACTCCCATATTGTAAAAGGGATAGAGTTTGTCAAATATGTATGGGAAATTTTCCTTAATCAGTACGTAACAGTCCAAACGAGAATGTAAGCAATACTTGATCTGCTATTCAGGAACGAGAAGTCATGTGGTGAATACCTTGCATCTAATGATCATAATGCTTTTAGTTTCAAAGTCAATATTGAAAAGGATAGGTCTGGGCCATGGTTTGAGATTTAATTGGAGAAAGGTCAATTTTCATGGTATCAGAAAGGATATGGCAAGTGTGGATTGGGACGGGCTGTGTCCCGGGAAAGGTGTACTTGTTAGATGGGAGTACTTCAAAAGTGAAATTTTGAGAGTACAAAGCTTCTATGGGACTGTCAGAAATAAAAGTAAAGATAATAAGAGTAAGGAAAATTTGTTTTCAAGAGATATTGAGGCCCTGGTTAAGAGGGAAAAAAGGAGGTGCATAGCAGATATAGGCAAATAGGAACAAATGAGATGATTATGAAGTACATGAAATGCAAGAGAACACTTAAGAAATCAGGAAAGTTAAAAGAAGGCATGGAGTTGTTTCTAGGTGAAGGAGAATCCTAAGGGATTCTACAGGCATGTTAAGAGCAAAAGAGTTGCTAGTGACAAAATTGGTCCTTTGGAAGACCAGAATGGTAACCCATAGTTGGAGCTAAAAGAGCTGGGGGAGATCTTAAGTGCATTCTTTGCATTTGTATTTATTTGGGAGAGGGATACAGAGTCTATAGAAGCGAAGCAATGTGGCATGAATTTCACAGTCCCTGTACAGATTACAGACGAGGAGGTGTTTGCTACCCTGAGGCAATTCAGGGTAGATAAATCCCCAGGGCCACCCAAGACTTTATGGGAGAAGCCAGAGAGTGGTAGTAGTGAGTTGCCTCTCTGACTGGAGGCCTGTGACTAGTGGGGTGCTGTAGGGATCAGTCCTGGGTCTGTTTGTCATCTATATCAATGATCTAGATGATAATGTGATTAACTGAATCAGCAAATATGTAAATAACGCCAAGATTGGGGGGGGGGGGGGGGTAGTGGTTTTGGGAGGAAGATTGTCATGCCTTGCAGTGAGATCTGGACCAGCTGGAAAAATAGGCTGAAAAAATGGCAAATGGAATTTAATGCAGACAAGTGAGGTGTTGCAGTTCCGAAGGACCAGCCAGGGTTGGTCTTGAACAGTGAATGGTAGGGCACTGTGGAGTGTGGTAAAACAAAGGGATCTGGAAATGCAGGTACGTAATTCATTGAAATTGGTGTCACAGGTGGATAGGGATGTAGAGAAAGCTTTTGGTACATTGGCCTTCATAAATCAAGGTACTGAGTACAGGATGAGGGATGTTATGCTGAAGTTGTACAAGACATTAGTGAGGTCTAATTTAGAGTATTGTTTTTTTATTCTGATCACCTACCTATAGAAAAGATGTAAATAAGGTTGAAAGAGTACAGAGAAAATTTACAAAGAATTTGCAGGGTCTGTAGGACCTGACTTATAAGGAAAGATTGATTGGGTTAGGATATTTAAGAGATGTTTGAATAGGTTCATGGATGGTAGAGGTTTAGAGGGCTATGGTCCCGGTGCAAATCGATGGGAGAAGTCAGTTTAAATGGTTCAATATGGACCAGATGGGCTGAAGGGCCCGTTTTTGTGCTGTACTATTTTATGACTCTGTTTTTCAGCTTTGATCACGAATTCCCAGGATGAGACACTGGAAAATATGTACTGCTTCTCATACCTTTGGAACCACCTCTAAGCAAAGTCAAATATTGATGAAATTCACACCTCTTTCAATATTTTTTCTGATTTTAGCAAGAGTGAAAGAGTGTTTGAAGATGTGTACCATCATGGTTGTTGTGATGGGAGATTTTAAACTTTCCTAATATTGATTGGCATCTCCTTAGCACAAGGGGTTTAGATGGGGTGGAGTTTGTTAGGTGTGTTCAGGAAGGTTTCCTGATGCAATATGTAGATAAGCCAACTAGGCTGTACTTGATCTGGTATTAGGAAATGAACCTGGTTAGGTGTCAGATCTCTTGGTGGGAGAGCATTTTGGAGGTAGTGACCACAACTCTGTCTCCTTCAGCATATGCTGGAGAGGGATAGCAGCAGATAATTTGGGAAAACATTTAATTGGGGTAGGGGGAAATATGATGCTATTAGACAGGAACTTGGGAGCATAAATTGGGAGCAGATGTTCTTAGAGAAACGCACAGCAGAAATGTGGCAAGTGTTCTGCATAGTTCCACTGAGGTAGGGAAAGGATGGTAGATTTAACGAACCATGGTGTACAAAGGATGTAACAAATTTAGTTAAGAAGAAAAGCTTATGAAAGGCTCAAGAAACTAGGTACTGTTAGAGCTCTAGAAAATTACAAGGTTGCTACGAAGGAGCTTAAGAATGGAATTAAGAGAGCCAGAAGAGGCCATGAGAAGGCCTTGGTAAGCAGGATTAAGGAAAAGCCCAAGGCATTCTACAAATATGCGAAGAGCAAGAAGATGAGCCATGTGAGTATAGGACCAATCTGGTGGATCTGTGCATGGAGTCGGAGGAGGTAGTGGAGGTACTTAATGAATACTTTCCTTCAGTATTCACCAGGGAAAAAGACCTTGGCAATTGTGGGGAATGCTTACAGCAGACTGAAACGCTTGAGAATACAGACATTAAGAAAGAGCTGGAGCTTTTGAAAAGTATTAAGTTAGATAAGTCACCAGGTCAAGATGAGATATACCCCAGGCTGCTGTGGGAAGCAAGGGAGGGGATTGCTGAACCTCTTGCAATGATCTTTGCATCATCAATAGGGACAGGAGAAGTGCTGGAGGATTGGAGGGTTGCAAATATCGTTCCCTTGTTCAAGAAAGCCAGTAGAGATAACCCAGCAAAATTATAGACCAGTGAGTCTAACTTCAGTGGTAGGCAAGTCATTGCAGAAGATCCTGAGAGGCAGGACTGATGAGCATTTGGAGAGACATAATCTGATTAGGGATAGTCAGCACAGCTTTGTCACGGGCAGATCGTGCCTTACGAGCCTGATTGAATTCTTTGAGGATGTAACAATATACATTGATGAAGGTAGAACAGTGGATGTAGTGTATATAGATTTCAGTAAGGCATTTGATAAGGTTCCCCATGCAAGGCTCCTTCAGAAAGTAAGGAGACCTTGCTTTGTGGATCCAGAATTGGCTTGCCCACAGAAGGCAAAGGGTGGCTGTAGTTGGTTTGTATTCGGCATGAAGGTTGGTGACCAGCAGTGTTCCGCAGGGATCTGTTCTGGGACCCCTCCTCTTCTATAAATGACCTGGATGAAGAAGTAGAAGGGTGGGTTAGTAAGTTTGCTGATGACACAAAGGTTGGGGGTGTTGTGGATAGTCTGGAGGGTTGTCAGAGGTGACAATGGCACATCGATAGGATGCAGAACTGGGCTGAGAAGTGGCAGATGGACTTCAACCAGATATGTATGAAGTAGTTCATTTTGGTAGTGTTACGTACCCGTGACGCGTGACAGTGGTACCCTTGTCACGTGACTGGGGTTGAAGTTATACTGGACATGAGGTAATGGTGGAGTGATGTCATTTTCCCGCCAGTAGAGGTCATGTGACAGGTTTTTTCTACAGGGTATAAAAGGAAGACCCACCCTGTCGGGTGGGGCAGTTCGTGGCTGGATTTGCCAAGATGACTTCATGTTACTGTGTGATTTAATGTGATGACGCAGTTTAGTTAAAAATGAAGTTTTATATAATGCCTAAAGTTTAAAAGGTCAGAGCCAACGGTTTCTTTGCTAAGGGAGAGTGAAGAAAAGTTTGGAAAATGGAGATCGAGAGGAATCGATTTTCGATGGATTGACTTCGACCTTGTGTGATCCTCATTCGGAAGGATTTCGTTTACTATTCTCACGATAGTCTCCGCTGGAAAAAGCGGGAGATTGAGAATATTGTGGAAGGAAGGTCAGTCACTTTAAGCTGTTATATTTAATAAAATTCGACGTGGGAGTTCGACGCTGGGAATCGAAGGACATCGACGTGGAAGAGAATTTAAATCGCTTTAAAAAGTCTCTCCTTTTAAAAGTACCGTGAGCTTTTGAACTGTCGGCATATCGTTCTTTGAACTGTTTTCATTCGGCAATTCGCTTTGGAGAACTGTTTTTTTCAATACTACTTTAAAGACTGTTTGAGACTGCAAAGCTATTAAGAACTGTCTGACCAGCTGCCAGCAGCTGAGCTCGGACCATTGTTTGGGTTTGTTTACATTTGAAGGGGGTTTGTTATCAGTGTTTAATAAACGTGTTGTTCGTTATAAAACCCCTTGCCTAACTCATCTATATTATTGTTGCTGGAATACGTAACATAATTATGGGGGCTACGTTCGGGATTGAATTATTTGAGTTTAAAAAGTTTTTTGAATTTTGAGTCGGTGTTTT
Source organism: Hemitrygon akajei (assembly GCF_048418815.1). NCBI lineage: Eukaryota > Metazoa > Chordata > Chondrichthyes > Myliobatiformes > Dasyatidae > Hemitrygon > Hemitrygon akajei. The sequence goes on from NC_133130.1 coordinate 22,557,798, forward strand.
GGTAACGGGGATTGCTCGATTTTTTTTTGTTTGATTGGCTTGTGAGTGGTATTCGGCAACGATGAATATTGATGAGTTTCTGGATTCGCCAGTCGCGGATTTGTTAGTGAAGGCGAAAAAAACTGAAGTCTCTGAACTTGCAAATCGGTTGCATATTAAAGGGATTTTGCCAACTACATCAAAAGCTGTAATACAGAGAAAGATCGCATCACATTTTGTGGCTTCGGGTCATTTTGAAGAATTGATTTTAGAATCGTTTCCAATAAGTAATCTGGAGATGCAGTTGCAAATTGAACAAATGATGTTAGAGAGGTGTAAATTGGAATCTGAGCAAAAGCAAAGAGATTTTGAATATGCAATGGAGAAATTAAGGTCTGTAGAACAGTCTGCTGGTTCTAAAAAACCGTTTGTTGCTAGCCAAGAAATTAAATTGGTCCCTCCATTTAGTGAAACAGAAGTGGAGAGATATTTTCAACATTTTGAAACTATTGCTCGGATGTCAGAGTGGCCGAAAGATAAATGGTCAGTGTTATTACAGAGTGTAATCAAAGGCAAGGCACAACAGGTTTACACAGCTTTAACTGCTGCGCAAGCATTAGATTATGATATTGTGAAAGAAAATATTCTCAAATCGTATGAATTGGTCCCAGAAGCGTACAGGGAAAGATTCAGGAGTTTGAAAAAGTCTGTGGAAAAGACTTATGTGGAATTTGCCTATGATAAAGCTATGTGTTTTGAGAGATGGGTTTCTTCTAAAAATGTAAATGAGGACTATGAGACTTTGAAAGAGCTGATTTTGATGGAGGAATTTAAAAGAAGCATTCCTGTTGAAGTAAGGACCTACTTAAATGAGAGGGATACTGATAAATTGCAGGACTGTGCTAGATTAGCTGATGAGTATGTTTTAATCCATAAGAATAAATTTCCTCAGGGTAGAATTTTTAAGAGGAAAAATAATATGGAGACTCCAGGTAAATCAGAAATTAAATTAGAGGTTAATGAGAGAGGTAAGGAGGAAGGAAAACCTGTGAAGGAAAGACAGTTTGGTCTTATTTGTAACTATTGTAAGAAGCCTGGCCATGTAATAGCTAACTGTTTCAAATTGAAAAAGAAAGAGAAGGAAGCAGTTCCGGATGCTTGTGTGCAACATACTAAAGCACCTGTAAAGTTACAGGGTTTGGTAAACACAAATGAGGATTTGTTAGAGTCTGACAAAGTTAGAAAGGGATATGATCATTTTATAACTGAAGGGTTTGTATCCTTGAAAGAAGGATCTACTCTGGTGCCAATAAAGATTCTTAGGGATACTGGAGCTTCTCAATCACTGATGTTAGATAGTGTGTTGAAGTTTAATGAAGAGAGTGATACTGGTGAGGTGAATTACATAAGAGGTGTTGGAAGTGATTTTATGCCTGTACGTTTACATGAAGTAAATTTAAAGTCAGGGTTAGTTGCAGGATTTGTTAAGGTAGGATTACAGCATAGCTTACCTGTGAAGGGTATTTCTTTATTGTTAGGTAATGACTTGGCAGGTGGACAAGTTTTTCCTGAAGTGCATTTGACAATGGAATCAGAGGAACCAGAGGTGAATTCTAACACAGATTTTTCTTGTGTTGTGACTAGAGCTATGGCTAAAAAGATTGATGTGCAGAATGAGGTTGTTACTCATGACTGTTCAACTCAGGATTTGAGTTTTGAGGATGTGTCAGAAACTTTCTTACCTTCGTTGTTTGAACAAGATTCTGGGAGTAAGTCTGACTATGAAGATTTATCTCTGTCTCGGAAGGAGATGATAGCAGAGCAGAATAGAGATCCTGAGATTGTAAAATTAAGGGAACAAGCTTTACTAGGTAGTGAAATTGAGAAGGTGTCAGTAGGATATTACTTGGAAAAAGGAGTGTTGATGAGGAAGTGGAGGTCGCCTACAATTCCTGCAAGTGAGGAATGGAATGTTGTTTATCAGGTAGTTGTTCCTAAAGTTTATCGGAATGAGATTTTGACTTTAGCTCATAGTGTGCCTTTAGGTGGACATCAAGGGGTAAGGAAGACTGTGGACAAAATTTTAAAACATTTTTACTGGCCTGGTTTAAGAAAAGATGTGGCGATGTTTTGTAAGACGTGCCATACTTGTCAAATTGTGGGTAAACCAAATCAGGTTACACCAGTAGCTCCATTACAACCTATTCCAGCATTCGGTGAACCGTTTTCTAAAGTTATTGTAGATTGTGTTGGTCCATTACCAAAGACAAAAACTGGTTATCAGTATTTGTTGACTATCATGTGTACTTCGTCTAGGTTTCCAGAGGCAGTACCACTTAGGAATATAAAAGCTAAAACTGTGACGAAGGCTCTTATAAAATTCTTTACTTATTTTGGATTGCCTAAGGAAATACAAACTGATCAAGGTAGTAATTTTATGTCTGGATTGTTTCAACAGATAGTTTATAAATTGGGAGCTAAGCAAATTACTTCGTCTGCATACCATCCAGAATCGCAAGGTGCCTTGGAGAGGTTTCATTCTACTCTCAAGAATATGATTAGGACATATTGTGTGGAGAATGAAAGTGACTGGGATGAGAGTATAAACTTACTTTTATTTGTAGTAAGGGAATCGGTACAGGAATCTTTAGGTTTTAGTCCATTTGAACTTGTGTTTGGGCATAGAGTTAGAGGACCTTTAGCTTTATTGAAGGAACAGTGGATTAGTAAGGAAGTGCATACTAATTTGTTGGATTATGTTTTGAAATTTAAGGACAGGTTACATAAAGCTTGTAGCTTAGCCAAGGAAAATTTGGAGTTGGCTCAGGAGAAAATGAAGACTTGGTATGATAAGGAAGCTAGGATGAGGATGTTTAAGCCTGGAGATAAGGTGTTGGTTCTTTTCCCAGTGCAGACAAATCCTTTACAAGCTAGATTTCATGGGCCTTATGAAATTGTGTCTAGAGTTAATGATGTGGATTATGTAATAAAAACTCCAGATCGTAGAAGGTCAACACAACTTTGCCACATAAATATGATTAAACCATATTTTGAGAAACAATCTGATACTGTGACTGTTGTGGTTAGTGAGAATGAGTTGGATTTAACTGGGAACATGATAGATGATTCATCTGACTTTCATTCTAAATCTAACATTGTTTCTGTTAGGTTACCTAATTCGACTATTTTGGAAAATATGGATGAGAAATTAGCACATTTACAGCTAGAGCAGAAACAACAGATGAAGGAATTGATTTTTAAGTATAAGGATTTGTTTCCAGATGTTCCGAGAAGGACTACTATAGCTTCACATGATGTAGATGTTGGAGATGCCAAACCTATTAAACAACATCCATATAGGATGAACATGGAAAAATGTGAACTTGCTGAGAAAGAAATTGAATACATGTTAGAGAATGATATTATTAGACATTCTAACTCGAATTGGAGTTCGCCATGTGTTATGGTGCCAAAACCTGATGGTAGTATTAGATAGATAGATAGATACTTTATTCATCCCCATGGGGAAATTCAACATTTTTTCCAATGTCCCATACACTTGTTGTAGCAAAAACTCCTTACATACAATACTTAACTCAGTAATAATATGATATGCATCTAAATCACTAACTCAAAAAGCATTAATAATAGCTTTAAAAAAAAAAGTTCTTAAGTCCTGGCAGTTGAATTGTAAAGCCTAATGGCATTGGGGAGTATTGACCTCTTCATCCTGTCTGAGGAGCATTGCATCGACAGTAACCTGTCGCTGAAACTGCTTCTCTGTCTCTGGATGGTGCTATGTAGAGGATGTATGTATGCTATGTAGGTTTTGTACGGACTATAGAAAGGTGAATGCTGTAACGAAAACAGATGCATATCCAATTCCTAGAGTAGATGATTGTGTAGATAAGGTTGGAAAAGCAAAGTTCCTTACAAAGATTGATTTATTGAAAGGGTATTGGTGTGTTCCATTAACGGACAGAGGTAGAGAGATTTCTGCATTTGTAACTCCATCTGGGTTATATGAGTATAATGTTCTTCCATTTGGGATGAAGAATGCCCCAGGTACTTTTCAGAGGATGATTAATTCTGTGATTCAGGGTTTGAAAGATACTGATGCTTATATTGATGATTTAGTGACAGGAAATGATACTTGGGAAGCACACATTATTGCGGTGGAGAAATTGTTTGAAAAGCTTTCAAAAGCTAACTTGACTATTAATTTAGCCAAGAGTGAATTTGGACATGCTACTGTGACTTACCTTGGTTATGTTGTAGGTCAAGGTAAGGTAGCTCCTGTTCAGGCAAAAGTTCAGGCAATTTTGGAAATTCCCACTCCGACGGGGAAAAAAAACTCTCAGAAGGTTTTTGGGAATGGTAGGATATTATCGAAAATTTTGTAAGAATTTTGCTAATGTTGCCCTTCCATTAACTAACCTTCTGCAGAAGAATGTAAAGTTTGTATGGACAGTGTTTTGTCAGGAAGCATTTGAAAAATTGAAAACAATGATATGTGAACAACCTGTGCTTAAAGCACCTGATTTTGAAAAACCTTTTTCATTAGCTGTAGATGCTAGTGATGAAGCTGCGGGGGCAGTACTGATGCAAAGGAATGAGGGTGATGATGTTGATCATCCAGTAGCATACTTTTCTAAGAAATTTAATAAGCATCAAAGAAACTATTCAACAATAGAGAAAGAATTGTTATCTCTTGTTTTAGCTTTGGAATATTTTGAGGTATATGTTGGTACAACTCAAAAACCACTTATTGTTTACACTGATCATAATCCGTTAGTTTTTCTGAGTAAGATGAAAAACAAAAACAGAAGATTGTTAAATTGGAGTTTGATGTTACAAGAGTACAATATTGTGATAACTCATATTAAAGGTAAAGATAATGTGGTTGCTGATTGTCTATCTCGATGTTGACTGTACAATGTTTTTTTTTGGAGTGGTTTTTTTTTGTAACACTCCTACTGTATTGTATATTGTGTATGTTATATAATTTATACATTTGTTTTTCTTGTAAGTAATTGTTAAAAATTTTTGTTCTTGACAGACCAAAAATGTTTTTTTTGGAGGGAGGTGTTACGTACCCGTGACGCGTGACAGTGGTACCCTTGTCACGTGACTGGGGTTGAAGTTATACTGGACATGAGGTAATGGTGGAGTGATGTCATTTTCCCGCCAGTAGAGGTCATGTGACAGGTTTTTTCTACAGGGTATAAAAGGAAGACCCACCCTGTCGGGTGGGGCAGTTCGTGGCTGGATTTGCCAAGATGACTTCATGTTACTGTGTGATTTAATGTGATGACGCAGTTTAGTTAAAAATGAAGTTTTATATAATGCCTAAAGTTTAAAAGGTCAGAGCCAACGGTTTCTTTGCTAAGGGAGAGTGAAGAAAAGTTTGGAAAATGGAGATCGAGAGGAATCGATTTTCGATGGATTGACTTCGACCTTGTGTGATCCTCATTCGGAAGGATTTCGTTTACTATTCTCACGATAGTCTCCGCTGGAAAAAGCGGGAGATTGAGAATATTGTGGAAGGAAGGTCAGTCACTTTAAGCTGTTATATTTAATAAAATTCGACGTGGGAGTTCGACGCTGGGAATCGAAGGACATCGACGTGGAAGAGAATTTAAATCGCTTTAAAAAGTCTCTCCTTTTAAAAGTACCGTGAGCTTTTGAACTGTCGGCATATCGTTCTTTGAACTGTTTTCATTCGGCAATTCGCTTTGGAGAACTGTTTTTTTCAATACTACTTTAAAGACTGTTTGAGACTGCAAAGCTATTAAGAACTGTCTGACCAGCTGCCAGCAGCTGAGCTCGGACCATTGTTTGGGTTTGTTTACATTTGAAGGGGGTTTGTTATCAGTGTTTAATAAACGTGTTGTTCGTTATAAAACCCCTTGCCTAACTCATCTATATTATTGTTGCCCGAATACGTAACAGTAGGTCCAATTTGAAAACAGAATATAACATAAATGTTAAGACTCTTGGCAGTCTGATGCATCTGAGAGATCTTGGGGTCCGTGTCAATAGGATACTCAAAACTGCTGCGCAGGTTTACAGTGTTGTTAAGAAGGTGCATGGTGTGTTGGCATTCACCAACCGTGGGATTATGTTCATTATGTGAGGTAATGTTACAGCTATATATGACCTTGGCCAGACCCTATTTGGATTACTGTGTTCAGTTCTGGTCACCTCACTACAGGAAGGATGTGGATACAACAGAGAGAATGCAGAGGAGATTTACAAGGATGTTGCCTGGATTGGAGGGCGGCCCTTATGAGAATAGATTGAGTGTACTTGGCCTTTTCTCCTTAGAGGTGTATAAGATGTTGAGGGGCACTGATCATGTGAATAGCCAGGAGCTTTTTTCCAGGGCTGAAATGGCTAACATGAGGGGGCATAGTTTTAAGGTGCTTGGAAATAGGTACCGAGGGGATGCCAGGGGCAAGTTTTTCACGGAGAGAGTGGTGGGTGCATTGAATGTACTGCTAGCAGCGGTGGTGGAAGTGGATACAATAGGGTTTTTTTCACAGCCCCTTAGATAGGTACATAGTGCTTAGAAAAATAGAAGGCTATGAGCTAAGGAAATTTTAGGCAGTCTCTAGAGTAGGTTACATGGTCAGCACAACATTGTGTGCTGTAGATTTCTAAGTTCTACGTTCTATCCACTCTGACTGATGGGAATCACTGGCTAAGCAGTTCTCAAAATGAAGAAACATTTGGGATGATGTTGTGAACCTTGAGACCATATGCAAGGAGCACATAGAAACCCAGTGTAAATGTTGAGAAAAGTGCCTTGACACTTCTCAATTTTCCCTTCTCATTATTACCATCAAGCAGGAAGTACAGGAGTCTTTCAATCCACACCACCAGGTTCAGTAGCCGTTTTTACCCTATAACGATCAGGCTCCTGAACCAGTGTGGATAACTTGACTTACCTCAACGCTGAACTGATTCTAAAACATACAGACTCTCTTTCAAGGATGCTACAACTCATGTTTTCAACATGATTTATTTATTTGAACAAACTGTCTTATTTTGCACATTGGTTGTCAGTCTTTGTTTATGTAGTCTTCATAAATTCTATTAGATTCCTGTAAATGTTTGCAAGAAAATAATTCTCAACGTAGTGTGTATATGTGACATATATGTACCTTGGTAACAAATTTACATTTGACTTTGACTCACCTATACCCCAAGCATCTCTTTCTCCCCCTTTGGCAGAGTCTGGAAGTCCCACATTGGCCTCATCAGCAAATAAAACTTAAAATAAACAACAGATGCTGGGACTAGAAGGGCTGAGATGGCCTGTTTCCGTGTTGAAATTGTTATGTGGTTATCTAAAACAAGACCAGAAAATGTTGGAAGCACTCAGCAAATCAGGCACTCTGGGCAAAGAAAAGCAGATTGAAAACTTCATTTTCTATTAAATGTTTCTTTTTCAACAAATGGTACCTGACCTGCTGAGTCTGTCCAGCATTTTTGTTTATGGCTTTATACATCATCTCAAAACCCATAGAACTACAGTGGAGATAAATCACATTTGATTGCAAGGAAACAAAGAGCATCATGAGTGACTACACTGGTTCCATATTAATTAAAGGGAACTTTATTTCAATAAAATTCTTTTACCTTAATAATGAAACTTGTATCTCCAGAGTTGCTGTCTTCCCTTCGTATAGACTCTCTAGATTTTCCTGAAAAGGAAAATGAAGTTACTTTCAAGTGAGGTTTCCAATCACATTACAACTTGGTTCTGATGAAAGGTCACTGTTATTCCTTCCATAAACAGCTGAGTATTTTTAGCAGCTTGTTTTTAATTATCCTTCTCTGAATCTTAAGAAGAGTTTGAGACAGTGAATCAATAATTTTCCCTGACTTATGCTTAAACACTCATCTGACGGCTACCCAGGTGGAATGAACATTAAATTCTCCAACTTGTGGTAACTGTTTCCCCTTTCTCTCTCCTCCTGATCCAAGGCCCCTATCATCATGTTGTTTTACCCCCTCCATCTGCCAATCACGCACTCCTCCCACAGGTTCCCCTTCTCACTTCCCTCTCTTTATTCATTTCTCCACATTCCTCTTATCAGATTCCATTATCTTCAGCCCCTTGTTATTTCCATCTGTCACCGCCAAGCGCCTGATGCTGTTCCCACTCTCCCCACCCACCTAGATCAACTTATTGCCTGTAGCTCTTGTTCCACCCCTTCCTTCCACCTTTTTATAATGGTTTTCTCCCCTCAACCTTTCAAACCAGATGAAGAGTCTCAACCCAAAGCACTGACCATTTATCTCCCTCCACAGATGCTGTGGAGTTCCCAGAGTTCTTCTAGCATTTTATGTGTTGCTCCAGATTTCAGCATCTGTAGTCTCTAGTGTTTCTCTCCAAAATAAAAGTGTACACACATACACAGTACTCACTACTTCTTGCTGCCACTTCTTGATTGCTTCTGCAATCGTACTGCACTCATGTTGTGGCAGAGTTGAACACGGCTGATCCTGTTGCTTCAATGGTGAAGAAGTCTGATATACCTTGAGTGAGCTGGTGGGGATTTGATCTCCTGGACAAGCACTTTTTGACTGTTGCTGGAAAGGTTCATAAAGATTACCCAGTATTAGAAATCACAAAAACTTGAAGGAAATAAAACACATTTATCGATGGTATTTACCCATTGGGTAAAAAAGACTTAACAAAAAAGTGTTTTAGAAGGAATGCAGTGGAAACTATCAAAATGTTATCAAGGTTTTAAAGTGCAGAGATGTTGCCCAAGAGCAGGGGGCAGGGAAAAATTGGTGAGAGGCATTGAAATTTAGGATAGGCTTGAATCAGAATCAGGTTCAATATCACTAGCATGTTGTGAAATTTGTTGTTTTGAGGCAGCAGTACATTGCAACACAATAAAAAACCGCAAAATAAAGTATTTAAGAAGTTAAATTTAATAAGTAGTGCAAAAAAAGAAAAAAAGTAATGATGTATTGTTCATGGGTTCAATGTCCATTCAGAAATCTGATGGCAAAGAGAAAGAAGCTGTTCCTGAACTGTTGAGTGTATGCTTTCAGGCTTCTGTACTTCTTCCCTGATGTAGCAATGAGAAGAGGGCATGACCTGGGTGATGGCAGTCAAAAAGAGTTGGTAAGTAGAAAGTAATCAGCACTATCAGTAGATCAATACAGATTTGAGATTATAGTTCAGCATTTAATACCATCATTCCCACAATACTGATTGAGAAGTTGCAGAACGTGAGCCTCTGTACCTTCTTCTGCAATTGGATCCTTGACTTCCTAACCGGAAGACCACAATCTGTGTAGATTGGTGATAACATATCCTCCTCGCTGACAATCAACACTGGCACACCTCAGGGGTGTGTGCTTAGCACACTGCTCTACTCTCTATGTACACATGACTGTGTGACTAGGATTAGCTCAAATACCATCTATAAATTTGCTGATGACACAACCATTATTGGTAGAATCTCAGGTGGTGATGAGAGGGAGATATGCCAACTAGTGGTTTAGTGCCGCAGCAACAGCCTGGAACTCAATGTCAGTAAGATGAAAGAGCTGATTGTGGACTTCAGGAAGGGTAAGACGAAAGAGCACATACAAATCCTCACAGGGATCAGAAGTAGAGAGAGTGAGCAGTTTCAAGTTCCTGGCTGTCAAGATCTCTGAGGATCCAACCTTGTCCCAACATATTGATGTAGTTACAAAGAAGGCAAGACAGAAGCTATATTTTATTAGGATGTTTGAAGAGATTTGGCATGCAACAAATACACTCAAAAACTTCTATAGTTGTACGGTGGAGAACATTCTGACAGGCTGCATCACTGTCTGGTATGGAGGGGCTACTGCACAGGACCGAAAGAAGCTGCAGAAGATTGTAAATCTAGTCAGCTCCATCTTGGGTACCAGCCTACAAAGAACCCCGGACATCTTCAGGGAGTGGTGTCTCAGAAAGACAGCGTCCATTATTAAGGTCTTCCAGCATCCAGGGCATGCCTTTTTCTCAGCGCTACCATCAGGTAGGAGGTACACACTCAGCAATTCAGGAACAGCTTTTTCCCCCTTTGCCATCCGATTCCTAAATGGACATTGAATCTTTGGACCCTACCACACTCTTTTTAAAAAATGTACAGTATTTTTGTTTTTTGCACTTTTTAAAAATCTATTGAATACACATAATTTATTTATTTATTTATTATTTATTTGAAAATATATATTTATTTTTTCTCTCTGCTAGATTATATATTGCATTGAACTGCTGCTGCTAAGTTAATAAATTTCACATCACATGCACATGCAGTTCAACTCTTTGAGTGATTATGCAGAAAGTTTCAAGTTAATAACTCATCAGTTAATAACTCATCAGGGGTGATTGATAAGTTTGTGGCCCAGGTAGAAGGACATGAGTTATTACTTGATGTAATAGAAGGAGATGAGTTACCTGCATGTGTGTAATGAGAGCTGTATAACTCATCTCCTTCTAGCTTAGGCCACAAACTTATCAATCACCCCTGCTGTGGACACTTTCTGGAGGTCCAAGATCTGTATGCTCCACAACCGCTGGACTAAGTGTGTAAATGTAGGATGGGACTATGTTGAAAAATACATGTGCTAGGTTTTCTAAAATTGACTCCTTCTACCTTAGGCCACAAACTTATCAATCACCCCTCGTATATTGCCCAGACTATTATTTCTCTTTCAGACCCTACCAATAGAGATAAACCAAAATCAATTCAATGAATGGAACAAAATGTTATTAAGATATATATGGCAAGGTTAAAGGTCTAGAGTTTGTCTCAAAACTTCGCAATTAGCCAAGAAAAAGCGGGGGATGGGGCCTACCTTCTCTTAGAGAATATTCTGCAGCACAGTTGAGAGCTGTGATATGCTGGTGCACCCCATCATATGACGCTCAATAGAAAAATATTGAAGAGAGGATACTTTCCATCCCCATACAGGCAATTTTGGCTGATAACAACCTACTCAGTTACATAATTACTACTGATAACCCATGGGTGAAATGGTCTCTTAAAATATGGAAAACCATTATAAAAGAATGAGATATTGCAATTCTTAAATGGTGTGCATATGACTTGGATTTTACGCTGAATAAACTGGATGCTAGATTTAAGGACTGGATAGCTAAAGAAATAACAGTTTTTTGCAATATAATGAAAGAAGGAACACTGTTCAGTTTTGAAATGCTTAAAGAAAAACACTTATTAGAAAAACAAGACTTTAATCGATATTTGCAGATGCGACAGTATGTTAATAGGAGGGTTAAAAATGTAACCAAGGCAAGAACATGTTTGATAGAGCTATTTAGAAAAGCATATAATTCAGATAATGGTAATAGAATCATTTCAAACTTGTATAAGGGTTTGTCAAATCTTAAAACGTATTCGACTTGATACATTAAAACAAAATGGGAGAAAGGAGGGATAATTATATCTGAGGAAGAATGGACAATAATATGGAGGTATCAATGCATGTGTACCAGTTCACAGAAATGGAGGGAGTTTGGATGGAAAAACTTGATAAGATATTTTATTACACCCTCTCAGAAATCCCATTTGATAGTAACCTCCCCTGTTTGCTGGAGAAATTGTGGAAATCAAAATGCAAACTATCATCATATTTTCTAGGATTGCCTCATTATCAAAGACTTTTGGAGTGGGATACACAATGCCCTACAAGACATTTCTAAATGTAAAATACCATTAGAAAGTAAGACCATATATTTTGGGTATGAACTTCAAGAATGGCTGAAAAGAGATAAATATTTAATGACTACGTATATTGCTGGTGGCTGGTAAAAAGATTCTTACCAGGAAATGGTTATCACAGGAGAGCCCAACTTTAAAAGCATGGATGGAAATTACAATGGACATTTACAAAATGGAGAAGATAACAGTATCTGCTAATCATAAGCTGGAACAATTTGATTCATACTGGGAAAAATGATTTAACTACATAACACTTCATAGGCCTGACTTTATTCTCACAAATCAATGAATATGTTGTAAAAAAAAATGACTCCCTACTTGTACATAGTTTTTTCCTTTTGCTTGTTCTTTCTTTCCTCTCTTCTCTATGTATATACTTCAGATAAATATTATGTGGAGATTTGTGGAAAATATGAATATATGATATATATGTACAGTATCTAAAATACATCTTATGGAAATGTTTGTTTTATGATGAACTTCAATAAAAAATAAATTACAAAAAAACTGTCTACTGTAAGGATGATGGATTCAGTTCCTCAGTAGGTGGAAAAGTACAGTGCCTATAAAAAGTATTCACCCCATTGGATGTTTATATATTTCATTGTTTTACAACATTGAATCACAGTGGATTTAATTTGGTTTTAGAAGTCACATAGTTAGTTAAATGGAGATTACCGTGTGCAGTCAAGGTGTTTCAATTGGTTGTAGTGAAACTATACCTGAATCTTGAAGGTTCAACTGTTGATGAGTCAGTATCCTGGCAAAAACTACACCATGAAGACAAAAGAACACTCTAAGCAACTCTGCAAATAGGTTATTGAAAAGCACAAATTGGGAGATGGATACAAGAGAATTTCCAAGTCAATGAATATTCCTTGGAGTACAGTTAAGCCAATCAACAAGAAATGGACAGAATATGGCACAGCTGTAATTCTGCCTAGAGCAGGCCATCCTCAAAAGCTGAGTGACCTTGCAAAAAGGGGTCAGGTGAGGGAGGCTACCAAGAGACCTTGCGACAACTCTGGAGGAGTTACAAGCTTCAGTGGCTGAGATGGGAGAGACTGCGCATACAACAACTGTTCCCCAGGTGCTTCACCGGTTGCAGTTCTATGGGATAGTGGCAGAGAGAAAGCCACAGTTGGAAAAAAAAGCTCACATGAAATCTTGCCAGAAGGCATGTGGGAATCTCTGAAGTCAATTGGAAGAAGTTTCTATGGTCTGATGAAGCCAAAATTGAGCTTCATGGCCATCAGACTAAATGCTGTTTGGTATAAGCAGACCCTGGAAGGTTTGTGAAGGTAGAGGGTAAAATAAATGCAGCAAAACATAGGGAAATCCTGGAGGAAAACTTGATGCAGTCTGCAAGAGGACTGCAACCTGGAAGAAGGTTTGTTTTCCAGCAGTGCAATGACCCTAAGCATAAAGCCAAAGCTACACAGGAATGGCTTAAAAACAACAAAATTAACATCCTGGAATGGCCAAGTCAGGGTGCAGACCTCAATACAATTGAGAATTTGTGGCTGGACTTGAAAAGTGCTGTTCACTCACAATCTACATGCAATCTGACAGAACTTAAGCAGTTTTGTAAAGTAGAAAGGGGAAAAATTGCAGTGTCCTGATGTACAAAACTGATAGAGACCTACAGACTCCAGACAGTCTCAAGGCTATAATTGCTGCCAAAGGTGCATCTACTAAATACTGACTTGAACAGGGGTGAATACTTATGCAATCAATTATTTTGTTTTATATTTAAAATTAATTTAGATCACTTTATAGAGACGTTTTCACTTTGACACAAGTCTTTTACTTTTAATCGTGTCAAAAAAAAAACCCAAATTAAATCCACTGTGATTCAATGTTGTAAAACAATAAAACATGAAAACTTCCAAGGGGGTGAATACTTTTTATAGGCACTGTATATATTAATTTAAAAAATAAAACCTGTTCTACAAGAGCTTTGAGATAGGATTAATTAGTAGCTCTTCAAAGCACCAGGAAAAAGGTTAAATCGTCACCTTTGTATTGCATATCTAAAAAGGGCTCAAAATTTGATCAGGGACAAAATGAATAAAATGTAAAGTCATTAGATTTATTCTTAAGAATACAAAACATTTGTACATGTCCATAAACCATTTGACTTAAATTATGCACATTCTATAATTTAGGTCCCAAATAACTGCAAATAAATGGCATTTGATGTCTACATGAAGAATCTCATTTGACATGCAAATACCCTTTGCATTCTAGGAAATGTTAATCATTTGAATATAGATAAAGAGTTCCCTTGCAAGTATATGCAGCACACAATAAACTACACTGATGCCTCTGTCTAGAAGCTTTTGTATGTCATGCATGAATCGTTACGGACTTTCAGGATTCAGCAAACAAGCAATCCAAGTTTGATAACTATTAATTACAGCCACTAATCAATGTGAGTCCTACTGAGCAACCCACTTCAGGTGACCCGGTTGAGTATAAAAGTTCATTCTGCATGAAAGTTTTCACACAATGTAATCTATTAGGCCACTGTGGAATTGAGAAAATAATTCATGCAAGTATTCATGTAAAAAATATTCATGTAACAATGATCACTGTCTTAGCTTGCCAAATCCCAGCATACCAGATACAGATTACAAGCAAATCCCTCATACTTAAACTTCAGTTTATGAACCTCTCATTTTAACTATAAGTTAAAAACAAAAGTAGTGTTATTAAAATATTAGACCAAAAAAAGGGAGTGGAATTAGGCCATTTGGCCCATCAAGTTTGTTCCGGCATTGCATAACTGACTTACATTCCCTCTCAACCCCATTCTCTTGTCTACTCCCTTTAACCTCACGAACCAAGAACCAATCAACCTCTGCTCTAAATATACCCAATGGTTTGGCCTCCATAGCCATCTGTGGCAATGAATTCCACAGATTCACCACCCTCTGACTAAGGAAATTCCTCCTCATCTCTGTTTTAAACAGACATCGCTCTATTCTGAGGTTATGCCCTTTGGTCCAAGACTTCCCCACTACAGAAATCGTCCTCTCCTCATTTACTCTATCTTGAAAAACACAATATGTCCTGGGAGATTCAGACTTACTGGAAAAGAGCCCACTGGTGCTTCATTCACAGCATCACAAGTTGCTCTTGATTTTAGTTCTTCTTGCAGCTTTTCATTTTCAACCACAACAACCTGTACCCGCTGCTTCATTTGTGTAAACTCCTCCTGAATTGGTAAAATACACAACATGCAATGTCAGACATTTAACAGTGAATGAACTGAGATTAGGTTCTTTGCCTAGTAAAGAATATTTAAAACTCCATTTTCCCCATTGAGAATTAAAGCAATTATGAATATTGAATATATTGATTTTGGTTATTTTGAACATTTTGCTCAAATTTACTATACAAACATGAAATGAGACTTTTATTTTGAAATATACCCAATTTTTCAGCACTGGAAGAGCATTAAAAATCTATAGTTCACCTAGAAGCACAAATTAAGAGATAGAATATCACCATCATAGTTGAAACCATAGACAATATCTGTGGCAATTTACAATGTCAAGTTATTGCATTGATTTATGTCCATTCATATTGAAACTATTCAGAGACCAATTAAACCATGTAAAATGATTTATATGCATTGCATACATCAACTAATATGTGATAGGAATTAAAGATTAGCAAAATCTATTTGACTACACTAATATCTAATTTTAATTTTATATTGCATTTTTATACCCTTTAATCGTATCACATTTTTAAAACCAGCTGATATAAATTTTGAATGCAAGAATAATTCAATATATTTTCTGTAAGTACACGTGCAACTGCTGCACTATACTTAATTTTGAAACACAACAAAATCTGAATAAAAATATTTGAAACCCATGTTTCTAAGCATTTCACCATATTGAAACTTCTAATTTATAGTGCTCAGGAGAATTAATCTTTGGTATGAGTGCAATGATAATTTTCAAGCATCAGGGCTGGACTGCAATGCTGTCTTTTCCCTCCAATTTAGTAACTGCCACATCATTATTGAATGAATATTGCTGACAAATGTAAAGTCAGAGGAAAGCTTTTTTACCTAACTGTAACGTTGTGCATTGTAGCAAAGCCCCTCATGATTAGAATGTGGCTTTTAAATTGCATTTCTTATTATAAGGATAAAACTGAAATATAATTCCATGTTGCAAGAGATTCACAAAAATGCAACAATATTTTATAAATTGTTAACAAATAGTAAGTTAACAAATTTCATGACATATGCCAGTGATAATAAACCTGATTCTGATTCTGTATTGCATGTATTACAGTTAAAGTCATGAAATTAAAATTTCTGACAATTTTATTTCTCGTACTATTAACTTACGACATTAACTGCCCATTTAGTCTTCACCCTTCCCACTATTCAGGGCCAGAGGCATTTCTTTTCCCAGGCAAGAGATCAATTAATTTATACATTTATCAATTAGTGCATTATATTCTCTGACTGTAATGTTGTATCCTCTGAAAAAGGATGCCAGAAAATATATGGTGACCACTTCTGCAACTAGACTGTAACCATGACCAGAAGTTTCTGGTCAGTTATGACTTCATACCATTCCTACTCTGAGCACTTTGACTCAATGTTATGGTTCTTGTGAAGATAGATACTATTTAGAAGCACAGTATCTCATCTTCTGACTAGGCACGTTGGATTTTTCCAGGTTCCATAAGGTCTCCAGAATACCAAATTATGCTTGATCTAGATCCATTTTCTTTTTGTTTTTTTTTCCACTCAAATTACGACCATCCGCTTCTATCTTGGTTCCTCATTTCTTTTGTTATTTAATATCTGCTGCCTTCCATTCTATTGTTTTTTTTTAAACTCCTTTAGCCTTTTTCTCCATCTTAAAAAAACTTTTTGATTTGCCTGCTTTTACCACTTTGTAACTTAAGACATTAATTCTGTTTTTTCTCTTCATAGCTGTTGCTGACCTGTTAAATATTTCCATCATGACTTGCTTTCATAGAGTAAGTTGGTCTGTTATTTCATAAACGTCACAGCAAAATTTAGAACAGTACAATACAGGATGGGCCCTTCAGACCACAATATCGTGCCAACTGAAATAAACCTACTCCATGATTAATCTAATTATTCTGCCCTACAGAGCCTATAACCCTCTATTTTTTTTCCATCAATATGCCCATTTAGGAATCTCTCACTGTATCAGCCTCTCCTACCATCCATGGCAGTGCAGTCCATGTAAAAAACCAACCTCTGATATAGATAGATACTTTATTGCTCCCAAAGGAAATTACAGTGTCACAGTAGCATTACAAGTACAGATATACAAATATTAGGAGAAGTAAGAAAGAATAAAAAATAAGTTACCTCAAACAGTCTAACAGGAGGTCACTTCTACGGCTATAATATTGACTATTATAGAGCCTAATGACCCAGGGCAAGAATGGCCTCAAATAGCGCTCTTTGGAGCCGCACAGTTGTCTTAGTCTATTACTGAAAGTGCTCCTCTGTTCTGCAGAAGGTGTGAAACATTGTCCAGAATTGCTAGGATTTTCCATAGGGTTCTTTGTTCTACCACAGTGTGTCTAGTTTGACTCCTCTAACAGAGCCTGCCTTTCTAATCACTTTATTGAGCCTGTTGGCATCTCCCGTGTTGGTGCCATTGCCCCGCACACCACCTCATAGAAGATTGTATCGGCCACAACAGACTGGTAGAACACGTGAAGGAGAGACCTTCTTCTTCTTCATGTGCCTTGCACATTACACGCTTGGGCGATCATGGCTTTCCACATCGAACAACCCCTCACAGCGTCAATGATATCTCGCACATTTAGATTTGTTAGTTCTTTCACAGTGTCCATATATTTCTTCTTTGCCTTCCTCTTCCGCATTTCCCAGGCATACAGCCTTGTAATGTAAGGCATTTTATTTCTCCCTTCTTGATGACATGGCCCAGGAAATTAAGTTTCCTCTCATTTAATGTTCTCATTAAAGATCTTTTTGTATGGGCACGTTGGAGTACTGTCTCATTAGTTACCCTACCTCTATATGATATTTTCAGCATTCTTCTAAGAAACCACATTTCTGTTGCTTCTAAGTTTCTTTGGAGTTCTGGTGTTATAGTCCATGTTTCGGAAGTGTAGAGCAAGATTGACCAGATGTAACATTTTAGTAGCCTAAACCTTGTTGTCATAGAAATGCATCTGTTGGTAAAAATGGATTTCATTTTTTGGAAGTTGGCTTTGGCAATGGCAAATCTTTTTATTTCTATTTTATCTCTAGCATCTTGTGATATAAAGCTACCAAGGTAATTAAAGATGGTCTTTTGTTCAATTGCTTGGTTAGCGATGTACAATTGGAAGTTGGGAGTATCCTGCTGTTTTGATATTACCGTACGTTTGTTTTTTTTTTATAGTTGATGGTTAGACCAAAATCTGCACTTATTTGTACTACTTTGTCTAGGAGGATTTGTAGGTCTTCTGCAGTACTTGCTATTAGGGTGGTATCATCTGCATATCTTATATTGTTGATGTTAACACCTCCAATTTTATCCCATCTAGGTCTTCTATTTCTCTGAGAATCATTTCACTAGAGATATTAAATAATTCTGATGAGGCAACACATCCCTGTCTAACTCCTCTTTGAATTTTAGTCCAACTGCTTATATTATCATCAATTTTTACCGCCACTGTTTTGTTCCAATATAAATTTTGAAGCAGTTGTTGGTCCCTTCCATCAATGTTTAGTTTAGTGAGAATTTGAAAAAATTTTTCATGATGCACTTTGTCGAATGCTTTAGTGAAATCAATAAAACATAAAAAGACATCATTTTGATATTCAATTGCCCTTTCAGAAAGCACTTGTAGTATGAAAATTGTGTCCCTAGTTCCTTTATCCTCAATAAACCCATATTGCAGTTTAGAAGTTTCTGACCTTAATTTGTTTTTAATTCGACTCAGAACAATTTTCAACAAAATCTTTATTATGTGACTCATAAGACTGATTGTTTTATAATTTTTGCAGTCAATCGGTCCAAGAATTTTTGGCAGAATTATAAATACTGATTTCAAGAGATCGTCAGGCAATACACTAGGCTCATATATGCCATTAAACAGTTCAAAAAGAATATCTATGCCCAGATCTTCTAGGGCTTGTATCATTTCCACTGAAATTTCATCAGGTCTAATGGCTTTACCATGTTTCATGCTTTTCATTGCTTTAGTTATTTCTTCTTTGGTATAGCTGGCCAGAATTAGGGTGATTAATATATGGGGTTCCCCTCTATTATCTTCAAAAAGCTGCTCTATGTACTGAATCCACCTCTCACATATTTTATCTGGATCTGTTAGTATGGATCCGTCTGCTGATCTTATACATCCTGTAGAGGAGGTTTTCTTAATTCCAGTAATTTCCTTAATTTTCTTGTGCATTTCTTTGCTGTTGTTAATATGGCCTTCTACTTTATTACATTTTTGATTCAGCCATTCTTCCTTTGCAATATCGCACAATTGTCTGGACTGTCTGTCTAGCTCTCTGTATTGCACTTCATTATTCTTCACTAACCTTCTTTGTTCCATTAGTTCTAGAATTTCTTGGGTTATCCACCCTTTGTTGGTGTGTTGGATTTCTTGTACTCGGATTATCCCTTCTGCTGATTGCTGTATAGCATATTTAAATCTGTCCCAAATAGGTGGTGTTTCGTTTTCGTTGAGGAGGAGAGACCAGTGTACTCCAAAGGACCTCAACCTCCTCAGGAAGTACAGCGACTCTGGCCCTTCTTGTACTCAGCCTCTCCATTAGTGCTCCACTCAAGTCTGACATCTAGGTGCACCCCCAGGTACTTGTAGGTCCTCACCACATTCACATCCTCACCATCAATAGGAACAGGGAGCAATGCAGGGTTAGTCTTCCTAAACTCCATCACCATCTCCTTTGTCTTACTAAAGCTGAGCTGCAGGTCATTCTACAGGCTTGCACCATTTGACAAAGCCCTCTGCCAGGGCCATATATTTATCCACTTGTCCTCCTTTTATATACCCAACTATTGCTGAGTCATCAGAGAATTTCTGCAGATGTCATGACTCAGTGTTGCATCTAAAGTCTGAGGTATACAGGGTAAACAGGAAGGAAATCAATACAGTCCCCTATGGGGCCCAGTGCTGCTTATAGCTATGTCTGATACACAGCTCTGAAGCCATACAAACTGTAATCTCAACTCTGTATTTCCATCCTTTTCTTGGTTATTAAGTACTTACCACCTTCTGCTTTAAAAACATTCAAGGACTCTGTCCCAAAGACTGAAGAGAAAATTTTTTGTCTCATCTGTTTTAAGTAAGAAGTTCCTTAGTCTTAAGCAGTGATTCTTAGTTCTGGACACTCCTATAACTGGAAATATTCCTCCACAATGTCAAGACCACTCAGAATCATAGAAGTTTCAACAACGTCACCTCTCACTCTCTAAACTCCAAGGAGACTGACACTGTATGCAACACTCCAATTCTGATCTTATCAAGGCCCTCATGGACAGGAGTCTCAATCTCCCTTTGTTTGTTTTCAATTCTCCAAAGCAATAAGTAACATCGCTAGTTTTTATAATCAATTCCTGTATGCAAATCATGCACTGGGAAACCCCTATGTCTCCGAAATTGAGATCTGAGAATCTCCAGCCATTTAGATGATATGCTTCTATTTTTATTTTCCTGACAAAATGGACAATTTCACATTTCCATATATTATATTCTAGTTGCCAGACCTATCCATTTACTGATAACTTCTTTATGTTCTTTTTACAACTTACTTTTTTTGCATAGCTTTTGTATCATTAGAACATTTAGTAACCATACCTTCTGTACATTCAAAGAGGAAGCAACAGTGCAGATTTTTGAGGCATATTGCTTGTTACGTTTTGCCAATGAAAAAAAAACCATTTGCAGTTTCCTGCTATATAGATAAACGAATAAGTTACCTCCGATGTCGCAACTCCATTACCATGGTTCTGGAGGAATGGAAAATTGCTAATGTCATTCCACCCTATAAGAAGGGATGGTGGCAGAAGAAAGAAAATTGTAAGCCAGTTAGTCAAGAGTTGGGAAAATATTATAGTCGATTGTTAAGGATGTGGTTTCGAGGTACTTGGAGGCATATGATAAAATAGGTCAAAGTCAGCACACTTTCCTCAAGGGAAAATCTTGCTAGACAAGTCTGTTGGAATTCTCTGGGGAAATAACAAGGAGGACAAGGAGAATTGGTGGATATTGTGCACTTAGATTTTCCAAAGGCCTTTGACAAGGAGCTACTCATGAGGCTGCTTATCAAGTTAAGAGCAAATTGTATTGCAGGAAAGATATGAGCATGGATAAAGCATCGGCTAATTGGCAGGATGCAAAGAGTGGGAAGAAAGGGAGCCTTTTCTGGTTGGTGTTCCACAGGGGTCTTGGTTAGGACTGCTTTTTATGTTATATGTCAATGACTTGGGTGATGGAACCGATTGCTTTGTAGAAAAGTTTGCAGACGATATGAAGACAGGTGGAGGAACAGGTAGTTTTGAGGATGTAGGTAGACTGCAGAAGGATTTAGACAGATTAGGAGAATCGGTAAAGAAGTGGCAGATGGAATACGGTATTGGGAAGTGTATGGTCATGCACTTTGGTAAAAAGTGTGGACTATTTTCAAAAGAGAGAAAATTCAATAATCTGAGGTGCAAAGGGACTTGGGAGTCCTTGTGCAGGATTCCCTAAAGGTTAACTTGCAGCTTGAGTCTATGGTGAGGAAAGCAAAAACAATGTTAGCATTCATTTTAAGAGGACTAGAGTAGAAAAGCAAATTTGCAATGTTTAGACTTGATAAAGCACAGGTAAGGCCTCACTTGGGAGTATTGTGAGCAGTTTTGAGCTGCTTATCTAATAAAGGATAGTGCTGACATTGAAGAAGGTTCAAAGGAGGTTCACATAAATTATTCCGGGATTATAAGGCTTGCCATATGAAGAGTGTTTGATAATTCTGGGCCTGTGCTCACCGGAAAACGGAAAAATGAGGGGTGACCTCATTGAAACCTATTGCAAGGTGGAAAGCTTTGATAGAATGGATGTGGAGAAGATGTTTCCTATGGTGGAACTGTCTAACAACCAGAGCACATAGCTTGAAAATAGAGGAGTGTCCTTTTAGAACTGTAATGAGGAATTTCTTTAGAGAGTGGTAAATCTGTGGAATTCCATTACTACAGGTGACTGTGGAAGCCAAGTCATTGGGTAAATTTAAGATGGAGATTGATAGATTTTAATTAGTCAAGGCATAAAGGGATTTGGGGAGAAGGCAGGAGATTGTGGCAGAGAGGGAAAACCGATCAGCCATGATGAAATGGCAGAGAAGACATGATGGGCCAAATGGCCTATATATTATAGTTCTATGGCTTTTACTTCGCAATAGCATCCTAATCAAATGCCCTTTGGAAATCCAAGAGTTCATTCATTGCCTGACCTTTTAACCACACTATGTATTACTTCTTCCAACTTAATTAGACATGACTTCTCACAAACCCCCAAGTGAAGGAATTTTTTCCTATTGTTTCTAAAGGTCAACTCATCACCATGAGATAACACCGTCTAGTTGTAGACTCTCCAGTTTAAGAAGCCATCTCTTCTCCAGTTATGCCTCCCTATCTCTCTCATTCTTCTCAGCTGCAATGAATGTAAACTCAGTCTCCTTGATCCTTCTTTACACAGTGGCCACTCATTTTACAACTACCGTAGATTCCGTACTACAGAGCGCACCTGATTAAAAGCCGCAGGCTCTAATTTTAGAAAGAAAATCAATTTTGTACTTGTACAAGCCCCACCGGATTTTAAGCCGCAGGTGTCCCATGTTGTAATATGAGATATTTACACAGAAAGATATTACACGCGAGGATTTTTTTAACTTTTAATTAAATCCGTATGGTAACATAAACAAATACATATTGCAAATGCTTTTTTTCGAACCGTGCCTGTAACACGGCTACTTTTAAATATACATACGTATCGGTAACACACAAATTACGTTGCGTATACTTTTTTACTGAACAGTGCACGAACAACATTCCAATATCTCCTAACGACTGGTAAAAAAATATATACTGCAGCCTACCAGGAAAAGTTATTGATCGCCTTTAACTTAAAAGCAGCGTTCTCGCGCGGGTCTAATGCGCTCGCCCCCACCTTTCCATTTATCGCAAACCGGTATTTTCCCACAACCGGATGTGACGTCATAGCATCCCGGGATGTAGTACAGAAAACAAATATACTTAAAACACTTCTAACTTTAACTAGAAAATACTAACAAATGAATTACTAAGCGAAAATATTATAAACTAAATAACTGCCATAAAGGCAGCACAATGCTTTTCTTCGAGTGTTTTCCATGTTGATGAGGGTGAGTACAAATGACTGATTTACAATAATTTAATTGTGAAAGTGCGCTTGATTTATCGTACAATTTCATTGGACCTCTGTGAACTACTCATCAATTTTATTGGTCTACTGTTACGAGGCAAAATGTTTTTGGCGGCATGAAAAAAAACCATGCATTAGCCGCACCGTAGTAAAGGCCGCAGTGTTCAAAGCTGTTCAAAGCGTGGGGAAAAAGTAGCGGCTTATAATCCGGCATCTACGGTAGATCCTGCCAATTCATAAGAATATTGACACTACATTATAACCCCACCCATTTTAAATTCTCATGGATACAAATTCTCATGGATACAATTCAAAAACATTGCAAACATGATTTTTTTTCAGGCAGATTTATAAATAAATGTTCAGATATCTACCTGAAGAAATATCACCCTTCACAAATGTGAGGGAAATCCATCACTTTTAAGAACGTGGATGTCAAAACAGCAAATATTTTTCTCAGACTACTGATAAATGTCATTAGTTTTTGGTAATATAAATAGTCATGGACATTAATCAGGAAACCAGACAGTGGGAAAAAACCCTAGATAAATGTAGGTGTCAAGAGGATATATTATTTATGATTAGCAATTTATCATAGTTGATCCATTTATCCAAAGTTTTTTTTTTACAATAACTGAAAGTAACTGATTTTGCAATAAGTAATAACTAAAAAAAGTACCCAGAAACTTAACCATAAATCAACACTGAAAAATTCAAGCCCTTTAAATGTACTACAAGGAAATTTTGCATCTAGTAACAAGTATGTGTGAAATAATAAATGGGATTAGACAGTTGTTCCTTTGTGTTTGGTATTACCAAACATACATGCAGTTCAGCTACAGTTTCATAATAATAGGCATCCGTTAGTCTTGAGAGACCATGGATTTGCACCTTGGAATATTTCCAGGGCGCAGGCTTGGGCAGGGTTGTATGGGAGACCAGCAGTTGCCCATGCTGCAAGTCTCCCCTCTCCACGCCACCAATGTTGTCCAAGGGAAGGGCAAGGGCCGATACAGCTCGGCACCGGTGTTGTCACAGAGCAATATGTGGTTAAGTGCCTTGTTCAAGGACACAACACGCTGCCTTAGCTGAGGCTCAAACTAGCAACCTTCAGATCACTTAGCCACTTGGCCATGCGCCAACACACAGTTTCATAGCAGCAACCTAATTTCCTATGTTGGTCTTAGTTCCAGTCACAAGCAATTAAGTCACAGTTGGATAGGGTAGAGAAGGATGCTTATGGCATGCTTCCCTTTGTAGGTTGGGACAGAATAAAAAAGTAGGGACATCATGGGTCAACTCTACAAAACATTGATTAGATTGCAGTTGAAGTAATGTGTTGACCTGAACTGCACACGTTAAGTATGCAGCAGTGTTGGACAGAGTACAAAGGAGATTCATCAGGATGTTGCTCAGAGGAAATTGAGGAGGCAAATACAATCACTATATTTAGAAGACATGAAAAAGGCAAGGTGTTGAACATTACAGAGTTGATGTGGGTAAATGGGCAAAAAGTAGTCATTGTTGTGATAGCTAAAGCATTTGTTTCTGTGTTGCACAACTATGACTGGACTATGTGTACAAGCTGTGTCATCTCTCCAAATTCTTGTTTCAGGCTAGGGGATCAAGAAAATTAACTCATTACTTTTTGAATAAATGAAGATTAGGAAAAAAATACTACAGATGCTGGAACTATGAAATTTAAAAATGTGAAAATCTCACATCAACTATCATTGGTGAAAAGAAACATAATTACTATTTTGCACATCTTCTTTGTTTCTCTTTTCACAGCTGCTGCCTGACCTGCTGTGTGTTTCCACCATTCCCTGTTTTTATTATTATTTCTAGATGCTGGTCCATCTGGAATACAGTCTCAGCATCTGAGAGGGGCTCTAGCAAGACACACATTTAAGAAGCAATTAAAGGCTGTAGGTGATGAAGGATTTCGTCTACTGACATTAACGAAAGGCTCTTGTATCCAGCTGAAATTTCCTTTCTTCACCTGTTTTACAATCCTTTCTTCAACAGCATTCATGTTATATGCCATATATGTTATATGGTTGCATGCATGGGAGTATTGCTGCAGAGTATTGATGGGAGACTTAAAGACAATGAATTAGAGAACATTCTTCCAAATTCTCAGTCACTTTCTCCCATCCGGTCCACCTAGCTGCTCCTACGAGCTTGTGATCATTCACAGATGGATAATTCACACCGTTGCACTAATCTGCCACACAATGAGTTGGGATAAATAACCTATAATGGATTTAAAACATAAAAATGCTCAAAACACAAGTGGGCCATTTCTTGTAAAAGATATTAACCTGATATAATAACTAGCTCTTCCTCTGAAGATAAACCCTGAGCAGTTAACAACAACACACACAAAATGCTGGTGGAACACAGCAGGCCAGGCAGCATCTATGGGAGAAGCACTGTCGATGTTTCGGGCCGAGACCCTTCGTCAGGACTAATTGAAAGGAAAGATAGTAAGAGATTTGAAAGTAGTGGGGGAGGGGGAAATGCAAAATGATAGGAGAAGATCGGAGGGGGTGGGATGAAGCTAAGAGCTGGAAAGGTGATTGGTGAAAGTGATACCGAGCTGGTGAAGGGAAAGGATCATGGGACGGGAGGCCTCGGGAGAAAGAAAGAGGGGGGGACACCAGAGGGAGACGGAGAACAGGCAAACAACTAAATATGTCAGGGATGGGGTAAGAAGGGGAGGAGGGGCATTAACAGAAGTTAGAGAAGTCAATGTTCAGTTATTTGGAGCAGTTATTTGGAATTGGAATATTACATGTAGCAAGATACATTGAAAAACTAGTCTTGCATACTATTGATATGGATCAAATCATTACACAGTGCATTAAGATAGAACAAGGTGAAGCAATAACAGAATAAAGTGTAACAGTTGCAGAGAAAGTGCAGTGCAGGTAAACAATGAGGTGCAAGATCACAACAAGATAGATTGTCAGGTCAAGAGACCATTTTATACTACAGAACTATAACAGCAGGGCAGAAGAGAAAAGTGACTGTCTGGGGTAGCTGGCTATTCTACTGAGGCAGCGAGAATCATAAGCAGAGTCCATGGATGAAAGGCTGGTTTCCATGATGTGCTGTGCTGTGTCTACAACTCTATGGAGTTTCTCCTTATTTTGGATTTCCAGCATCTATGGAATTGTGCTTTTGCAGTATAGAATGATTACCAGTCACATGGAATGACAATTAGATAGATAGATAGATAGATACTTTATTCATCCCCATGGGGAAATTCAACTTTTTTTTCCAATGTCCCATACACTTGTTGTAGCAAAACTAATTACATACAATACTTAACTCAGTAAAAAAAATATGATATGCATCTAAATCACTATCTCAAAAAGCATTAATAATAGCTTTTAAAAAGTTCTTAAGTCCTGGCGGTAGAATTGTAAAGCCTAATGGCATTGGGGAGTATTGACCTCTTCATCCTGTCTGAGGAGCATTGCATCGATAGTAACCTGTCTCTGAAACTGCTTCTCTGTCTCTGGATGGTGCTATGTAGACGATGTTCAGAGTTATCCATAATTGACCGTAGCCTACTCAGCGCCCTTCGCTCAGCTACCGATGTTAAACCCTCCAGTACTTTGCCCACGACAGAGCCCGCCTTCCTTACCAGCTTATTAAGACGTGAGGCGTCCCTCTTCTTAATGCTTCCTCCCCAACACGCCACCACAAAGAAGAGGGCGCTCTCCACAACTGACCTATAGAACATCTTCAGCATCTCACTACAGACATTGAATGACGCCAACCTTCTTAGGAAGTACAGTCGACTCTGTGCCTTCCTGCACAAGGCATCTGTGTTGGCAGTCCAGTCTAGCTTCTCGTCTAACTGTACTCCCAGATACTTGTAGGTCTTAACCTGCTCCACACATTCTCCATTAATGATCACTGGCTCCATATGAGGCCTAGATCTCCTAAAGTCCACCACCATCTCCTTGGTCTTGGTGATATTGAGACACAGGTAGTTTGAGTTGCACCATATCACAAAGTCCTGTATCAGTTTCCTATACTCCTCCTCCTGTCCATTCCTGACACACCCCACTATAGCCGTGTCATCAGCGAACTTCTGCACATGGCAGGACTCCGAGTTATATTGGAAGTCTGATGTGTACAGGGTGAACAGGACCGGAGAGAGTACGGTTCCCTGCGGCGCCCCTGTGCTGCTGACCACCGTGTCAGACCTACAGTCTCCCAACCGCACATACTGAGGTCTATCTGTCAAGTAGTCCACTATCCAATCCAAAATGTGAGAGTCTACTCCCACCTCCGTTAGTTTGTGCCTTAAGATCTTGGGCTGGATGGTGTTAAAGGCACTAGAGAAGTCAATTATAGACTATATTAGAAAAGAGAATTATAGACTACAGGTAGTCCCCGAGTTATGAACGTCCAACCTACAGACAACTTGTACTTACAAACCGAGGAAGGAGAACGCCATCCGCCATTTCAAGTCAGATCGTGACGCCGTCCGCCATTTTAAGTCGCTGCCATTGACACTGTTTAACTTTGTACTTGGCTTAAATTTTTCTTAGTAAGATTCACCCTGACCCTGCCCCCTCCCTCCCCCCCCCCCCCCCCCCCCACCGTTCCGGTCGGCTGGTGGCGCAGTGAGATCAGTGAGTTCAATCCACTGACAGACTGCTCCCGTGCCGGGTTGATGTCGATTCAGTGACTCCCGTACCATCCGTGCGGGTTGATGTCGAGCTCGCAACTCAACCTCATAAAAAAATAACACTGCCATCTCCAGTTTAAATACCCACATGGAATATTGTGGAGGATCGAAAACCCAAACCCAGCACAGCCCCCACTTGTCCCATTTAGCCTGCCTCAGTGCGGTGGTCCTTAGGACCCAGCGGACCTCGGGAGCCGGCGGAGCTCGGGACCCGACGCCCGCAGTGTTTCTGTTCCATTGACGGGAAGCGATCGCAATTGATATTAAAGCGGAAATAATAAAGCGTTTAGAAAGAGGTGTAACGCCATCGGTCATTGGAAAAGCGTTAGGCTACAGTCGGTCAACAATCGGAACAATTTTAAAGGATAACGGATAAAGTGAGAATAATGCAGCATGTGAAACGCCCTGACCTGATGAAAGCTATAATTATTACTAAGCAATGCAGTGGTTTAATTCTTGGAATTCAAACGTTTTTTAAGTGTTTTATATGCATAGAAAGGTAAAATATATACTATATACTAAGACAAACGTTTGACAAACTGACGCTAAATGATACCGGATGTATGCTCTGAGTTACATACAAATCCAACTTGAAGACGGACTCAGGAACAGAACTCATACGTAACCCAGGGACTGCCTGTACTTCATAAGCAGGTATATCTGTAAACCTACTCGATTAGTATATTCAAAGTAAATGTCATTGGAATGCCTTATTTTATTGTTTCACTGTAATTCTTTCCTAATTGGGCTCATGAAAATTCACCTTTCTCTTCTTAGACATTTTGATGAGGGGAAATTGAGTTTAGTGTAAGTTAATGATGGCATATCAAGAATGTGCTTGAAGGAATAAGAACTACTTGTAAGCTGCTCAAGGAAGCACCCAGTGGGAGGATTGTTCCAGGTGGACTTCCAATCATTTAGAGTAACATTTGTGGCTCAGTTTAGAATCGTGGCCATTGTGTCCATCAGCTGACTCTGAGACAAACCGTAGGAGGATAAGGCATGAGTTTTTTTCTGTGACTTTTCTGCCAATGACATGCCTGCTAATGCACAGTGTTGGATTTGAACTAATGAATGCAACTATCAAATACCGTGCACCATTGTGGTACATCCCTCTAAAAGGTCATTGGACAAGTGGAATCATTTGGGTCTTCAAAATGACAAGTGTAGAACATTATGTTCATGGATAAGGTAACAAGGATACAAGTTTAGCCATTTGTTTGCTCCAAAGCAGATTAAGGCATCAGAGCAACTAAGAGATTTACATATGAAAATAATGTCATCTTTATAATTTGGGTAACTGGTGAGCAAATCTGTGAGCACAACGCAGCCACATCTTGCCTGTTGCTGTAGATGATGATTGAATATCACATTCTCTTATAAAATATATTACTTAATATATAATATTAAGTCTATGTGACATTGCAGGAATGGCTGGAAGTGAATGTGAATTGGAGTATCTATGGCTGAGTGCTATAGGCCATATGCACAATCTTAACAGCATGCACATGTTAAATGCATCTTCATCTTGGTCCATGTACCTCCCAAGCTACATTCCTTGAGTGGTATTTCAGCTTAGACCTTGGTCACATCCTGAATTGCATCATATGTGTGTGGTTCACCTTTGTCAACATTTCCTTCTGTAAAGTGGGGTAGCAAATTCAGAGGTAATCTGAACAATTTTCTGGACTTGCAGATATTACCAGTGGTTAGTCAGGGGTAATACAAAGGTCACAGTTGGTGCTGTATAAATACATAACTTATTTCACAATGTACATCTCTGGTACCGTAACAAAATGGAACATATCCCTTGTTAAGCAACAATTCAGTGTAGGCAAAATTGAGTTTCTGGCCCCATATCTTCACATTCAAATTGACTGAACTATAGAGTAGATATCAAGTCAGTAGAAAAATTTTAAATGGATTGCAAATTTTAAGAAGGTTTTATATTTGGGAAAAGGGCAAATTCCTTCTGAATTCTTAACAAAAATAAGGAGGAAAAGATAGCTTCTTTTGCTTTTTCCCTGTTTGTTCATTTAATAGATAGTGACTGTAGAAGTGCCTAAAATTTAATCTGACACACTTGGATAAATTATAGTAGGAATACATTATTACTTTGCTATATTGTTTTGGCAGGAAGAGAAAATATTTTTTATTAAAAGTAGAAAGAGCTAACATCTCATTATTAACTTATCTGAGAAATAAGTACACTTGAACCAACCTTGAAAAGTTTGACCTCTGCCTCCAAATGCTGGATGTATTCTGATCGGTCGTTAAGAATATGTACCAGATCTTGAGTAGACAGCGAGTGTTCGGAATCTTCTTCTGGTCTCTGTATATAAAATGAGTCAAAATATTTATAAGCAATTAGTCTCTATTTATCAAACTTTACAATTTAAGTAACTTCACAAATCAAGTGATTTACTTTCTACACAATTTAGTTTCTCTTCCATCCTTATAGGATGTTGTACAAAAGGATCTACAGTAAAAAATTAGAAATTGTCATTTTACATCAAAATTGTGACCTTGTTATTGTTGCTAAACTAAAGAGGGCTGAAGGGTCTTGGCCTGAAACATCGATTGTACTCTTTTCCATAGATGCTGCCTGGCCTGCTGAGTTCCTCCAGCATTTGGTCTGTATTACCTGGATTTTCAGCATCTGCAGATTTTCTCTTGTTTCCGAATGACTTCTGCTATTTTGGTAAGTACAGTAGCTCAAAAAAATAATTATGCTGTTTTTAGATATACTAGCCTATTTTGACATGCTATTATGCTTTAATGTTTGCTAATGATGACAGATATTGTAAAAATAGTAAATGAAAAGACAGCAGTTATTAACTCTGCATTGAAATGGTGCAAGACTAAGAAGCAAAACACATTGCTCAATTATACCAAAAAATACTAACTGTACAGAATATGCTGAAACCTTGCAGAATGTGAAAGTCAGCACACTCATTTAGACTGCAGTATCATGTTTCAAGCAGATTGGTTGTCTCAGACAGAACATCCGCATGATATGTAGCAGGGACACGCAAACAATGCATGGTACTCGAACCAGAGCATAGGGTCAGAATGCAGATTAACAGATATAGAGCACTAAAGAGAACTTGAAGCAATTGCCATTTGTGATAAAATGTTAGATCACTTGTGAAAGGATAACACTCAGTGTGCAAGCGAGTAAGAAAGGAGGATAGGAGAGGCTCAATCTACAAAAGAGATGGCACAAGTAATCAATGATGTACAAAGTGTGTTTTTTAAAGAATAGAAGCAAGTAAGCTTGAGAAATCAGTACCTACCACAAGAGCAGTCTTAACCAGAAGAAAAGGAATCTGCACACACTCTATGTGAACTCAAAATTTCTAAAGTCTCAAGGAACTGACTGACTAGTGCTAAATACCGCTTCTTTTACTGGAGGCAACTTATTTTATAAATCTGATGTTCTTTTAACAGGTATAATACCATCATCCAATCCAAACTCATCAATTTTCAAAACCTGAAGCAACAATGGATGGGCCATGGGAAAAGTCGAGTATCCCTCTGCAAATGGATACTCGACTTTAGCAGAGAAAACTGGAAGCAACATTTGCTCACTGGCCATGAACACAGGGTGCACCACACCACTGATTGCTTAGTCTCCTATTTTACTCAATGCATAGAAGACTGTGTGGCTAAGCTCAGCACCAATGCCATAAATTTGCCAACAATACGACTGTTGTTTGACGAATCACAGGTGTGATGAGTCAGCTAATGAGAAGTTACCTGGCTGAGTGGTGCTGTAACAATATCCACCCATTCAATGTCAGCAAAACTGAAGAGCTGATTGTTGGCTTCAGAAGAGGGAATGAGAGCAAACATGTGCAAGTTTGCATTGGGTGATAGGCAGTGGAGATAATGAAGCAGCTTTAAATTCCAGGCATTACCATTTTGGATGACCTGTCCTTTAATATGCACATTGATGCAATGTTGAAGAAAGCGTACCCACAACTTTAATTTCTTAAGAAGTTAAGAAGGTTTGAAATGTCATTGAACATTAACAACCTCCCACAGATGAATTGTTGAAAGCATCCTGACTGGTTTTCAGCAAGATGGCAGCACACTTAGACATAGCAGCTGCTCCAGGTCCGACCAAAGGTGTTATTTCGCACCCTTTATGTATTTTCTACAATCATAAGACAATGCAAGTTAATAAGAACATCAAGTACTGCAGGTCTACCCCAACAGTGAGTTGCTTGACAGTGATGGAACTGGACTTACTATGTACTGTAGTTGTGTTATCACCTAAACCTGTTGCATACTGTTGATGTGCCAAGGCAGGGTGTAGTCTGAAAATGGTGTGAAAAATTGTCTTGGACATTTTTCTTGGGATCACAACCACCTTCATTACCAATGTCTAACAGAATACTGCAAGTCAGGTTCACTGGTTATTGGAAAGACTGAAGGCAGGGAGCTGCATTGCTTTGGTTGTTGTGAGGACAAGGCCCTCGGATTGTGGGGTCGCTTGTTGCAGCCGCCCAGGAGACACCAAAGCAATGTGAGAGACAGCAGAGGCATCTCTGGCACTGCTGGAGTCTGTATGGGTTGGGTGTGACCCCACTCATTAGTGATGCCCTCCGGTGTTCACTCGGTGGAAAAGAAATCTGGATCAGGGCAACATCCCCTGCACCATCATTCTATAGGCCATGCCATTCAGGGGCTTGGACTGTATTATTGCTTCTTGTGACTGTATGTTTTCTGCTAGAAATCATATATGTTATGTGCTGTGTGTTATGGGTAATATGTTTTGCACCTTGGCTCCAGCAGAACACTGTTTCATTGGGCTATTTCATGTTTTGTCGAATGATAATTAAATTTGAACTTGGTTGATAAGGCAATTCAAATATGCAGGAAGTTGCAGGATAGTTGTAGTGTCTACCTAATACATCACAGGCACATTACCATTAATAGTTATCTACAGAAGGCATTTCCTCAAGATGGCATCCAAAGATCCCCACCATCAGAGCCATGCCATTTCCCCCCCACAGCTATCAGGTAGGAGATACAGAAGTCTGAAGTTCAACAGCTACTTCTTTTCAACCATTCATTTTTTCAACCAGCTGACATAACCCTAATCACTAACAGTTTAGCAACACCACGACTACTTTGATCACTTTGCATTAAAATGGATGTTATTGTTCTAATTGTGTTCTTTCTTGTAAGAATAGTATTTCTAACTTAATCATATTTAATTCATGCTTTTCTTCTGAAGGCCGTTCAAGCTGATGCTCTATGCCTAGAGTACTGATGTAAGTTGTATTTCACTGCATACACATGTGACAATAAACTCTACTTTGACTGCTTTGGGCACCATGTGCAGGGGGGAGGCCCATGGGCTGTCGGACCTCCGTACGACCCCCAATTCCTCCATCCTCTTGAACTCCTTCACCAGGCGGAGCTTTTCCGGGGGGAGCATTCGTGCGCGGGCATGGAGGGGTGGTCCCTGGGTCGGAATGTGGTGCTGTACCCCGTGTCTGGGCATGGTTGCCGTGAACTGCGGTGCCAGAATCGATGGAAAGTCCGCCAGGATTCTGGTGAATTCATTGTCCAACAGCGTGATGGAGTCCAGGTGTGGGGCCAGCAACTTGGCTTCACCCAGGGAGAACGTCTGGAAAGTCTCGGCATGTACCAGTCTTTTCCCTTGCAAGTCGACCAGCAGGCTGTGAGCTCACAATAAGTCCGCCCCCAGGAGTGGTTGGGCCACGGCGGCCAGTGTGAAGTCCCACATGAACTGGCTGGCGCCGAACTGCAGCTGCACTGTGTGGGTGCCGTAGGTCCGTATCGTGCTGCCATTTGCAGCCCTCAAGGTGGGTCCTGGCTTCCTGTTGCGGGTGTCGTACCCCGTCGGGGGCAAGGCGCTGATTTCCGCTCCGGTGTCGACCAAGAAGCCGCATCTTGACAGTTTCTCCCAGACGTACAAGAGGCTGTCCTGGTGGCCAGCCGCCATAGTCATTAGCGGCTGCTGGCCCTGGCCCTTACAGGGCGGGCGACAACGGCGGGCTTCTGTGCCCCACCGCTGGTGGTAGAAACACCACTGTTCACTGTCCTCCTCATTCCTGCCCCTGTGTTGTGTGCGCCCCCCCCTGCCGGGCCTGGTCTGGTCTGCTGTTGGGCACGTGGCCTGGTAATCTGACCGACGGATACCACGCTCTCCCTCTTGGCTTTCCACAGCACGTTTGCCCAGGCCGCCACCTTCCGGGGGTCACTGAAATCTGTGTCGGCCAGCAGCAGATGTATGTCCTCGGGCAGCTGCTCTAGGAACGCCTGCTCAAACATGAGGCAGGGCTTGTGTTCGTCAGCCAGGGCCAGCATCTCGTTCATCAATGCTGACGGCAGTCTGCCTCCCAAACCGTCCAGGTGAAGCAGGCGGGCACCCTCTCACGCCGTGAGAGGTCAAAGGTCCCAATGAGCAGCGCTTTGAATGCTTCATATTTGCCTTCTTCCGGGGGCGACTGTATGAAATCTGCAACCTGGGCGGCCGTCTCCTGGTCAAGGGCGCTCACTACATGGTAGTAACGCGTGGAATCAGAGGATATCTGCCGAATCTGGAACTGGGCTTCTGCTTAGCTAAACCACACGCGTGGTCGCTGCGTCCAGAAAGTCGGCAGTTTTAGCGAAACTGCGTGAACAGATGAAGAGTCGGTCATCTTTGGTCCAAATCCCGTTTGGACCATCGGGGTCACCAATGTAGCGATGTACTACATACGGAGCTAGAGACGACACGCAGTTGGTAAGCCGTTTCAAGACTAGTTTATTCAAACTTCGCGGCGCTGGCATTTAATCCCTAGCGCCCGCCCTCTCCGGGCGGAAATGACATCAGAGGTGCATTACCAAAGTCTCTGCCCACGAGCTGGCTATTTGTGAGCCGGTACACCTGCGCAGAAAGTGGGTCGCCACAATTTCATCATTTTAAATATATTTATAAATATATTCATTCACATACATACACTTGCCACTTTAAATACAAATATCCTGAAGCCAGTCATTTTTAGCAGATGTGCATCTGAAATACAGAACACAACTTGGAAGTCGTAAAAAAAAATCTTTCTGCAAAGCATTAACAACAGAACACCAGACCTGCACCAAACATCAACTATTTTAACCTAACTTAAATAAGCAAACTATAAAGCACTTTGTAATAATTTATTGGGAAGTAAACCTTTTGAATGGTATACAGGTTTAAGACAGCTGAATATGTTTATACTGTCAATGTACTGGAGTCGAGCCTGGCAATTAACAAGAGAGACAACAGGCGATAAAGAATATTATTCTTAAATGGGGTGGGGGGGGGGGGGGAAACAGCCAATTAAATAAAAAAAGGAAGACTCAGCTTCTAAAAACTTCATCCAGAAACAGTGTGCATAATCCAAGTAGATGACAATATTCAAAAAGTTTTTCATGTTACATTAGGAAATATTTAGTATTTATTGTGCCCATTTTGAATATATATAATAAATGCTGTGGCTGATAGATAACTACTGTATATACACATGTATTTTAAAGCAGCTTTGCTAATATTGATTGGCTCCCCCTTCATCAAAGTGGTTTAGATGGGGCAGAATTTGTCAGGTGTGTCCAGGAAGAATTCCCAATGCATTGTGGACAAGCAGATTAGAGGAGAGGTTATACTGAATCTCGTACTAGGCAATGATCCTGGTCAGGTAACCGATCTCTCACTGGGTGAGCCTTTCAGAGACAGTGACCTCAAACATAGCCTTGGACAAGGATAGAAGCGGTGTGCAAAAGTATGGAAAGTATTTAATTGGGGGAGGGCTAATTATAATACTGTTAGACAAGAACTTGAGGGCATAAGTTGAGAACAGATGCTCTCAGGGAGATCTACAATAGAAAAGGGGAGGTTGCTTAGGGAATACTTGAATGGGGTTCTGAATAGGTTTGTCCTATTGGGGCAGGGAAAGAAACCATGGTTGATTCAAGAGGTGGAACATTTAATGAAGGGAATGAAGGAAGCATAATTAATGTTTAGGAAGCAAAGATAACAAAGAGTGTTATAAGGTAGCCACAAAGAAGGGATTTAAGAGAGCTAGAAGGGCATATCAGAAGGCCTTGGTGAGTATGAATTGAGAAAACCCCTGTAGCATCTGCCGTGTACATGAAGAACAGGAGGATGAATAGTGAGGGCAAAACTAATCAGGGATAAAAGGGGGAACACTTGCCTGCAGTAGAAGGTACAGAGGTCCCTAATAAATACTTTGTTTCAGTATTCTAGAGTTACAGTTAAAATACTAATTTTAACAGCAGTCAGCCTTCAGACCTGAACATGGATTGCAGATTTAATTTAAAATGCAGATCTAACCAATGGCATTCCATTTGACCACAGAAGCCTGTATACGCATGAATGCAGCCCAGAGTCCATGGGAATGAACTTTTTATTAGGTGTCTGGAGCACGTGTGTGAAGAAGGTGGTGGTTTGAAAACTACACCCTATCCTCGTTATATGCGTCTTCAGACAATGCAGATACACAGTTATGCGAGGAACCTATTTCTACCAACATCTCCTTATATGCGTCCAAAACTCAGTTATGCGAGGAGCACTGCTTTCCCATCAATACAAGTCAGGTGTGCACGCCTCACAGCCTCACTCCTGCCAGTCTCGCATTAGTTTTGGCGACGTGTGGATGTGCGATCTTGTGCTCTTAAACTTTTGTTGGTTTTACCTACAGTGCAGTGATTGTTCTTGAAATATTTAACTATGCCTCCTAAGCATCCGATGTCAAGTCCTGGGCCATCAGCCGAGCGGCAGAGAACCGCTTTGACGCTTGAAAAAAAGTTGGAAATTATAAATAGGGCGGTGTCAGGTGAAGGTAACACAGCTCTGGGACGCTACTTCAGCCTGGGTGAGTCCACAATCAGAAACATAAAGACAAATGCTGAGAAAATAAAAAGTGCAGTGGTTGAATCCTCACAAGTGATTTCAAAGATTGTTACTAAAGTGTGTAACCCGATTATGACAAAAATTGAGAAAATGTTGAGTTTGTACAATGACCATGAAATAAAGAAAAAAACAACTCTTAGTTCCGATCATCTTTGTGTGAAAGCTTTGGAAATTTATGATCGCCTTTGTTCAGAGGCCAGTGAGGAAGTGCCAAGTGATATTGTTAACTTTAATGCAAGTAGGGGATGGCTTGCTAAGTGTGTTAATCGTCACAGGCTTCACAACTTAGCTGTGTGTGGTGAGCAAGCTAGTGGTGATCACGAAGCTACTGAATGCTACACTGAGCGGTTGCAGGCTATGATAGCTGAGTTAGGCATCACACCAAAGCAGATGTTTAATGCAGATGAGATCAGGCTTTTTTGGAAGCGTATGCCGAAACGCACTTACATAAGTAAGGATGAAAAAACTGTGTCAGGTTTCAAGGCAGCAAAGAATAGATTGACTTTGCTCATGTGTTCCAATGCCAAAGGAGACTGTAAGATGAAGCCTCTCTTAGTTTACCATTCACTAAACCCCCGTGCTCTTAAGGGTTTGAGTATGAAAATGCTTCCTGTCCACTGGACAGCTAACAAGAAAGCATGGGTCACTGGGTCAAAACTTTGAAGATTGGTTTGCTAATCATTTTGCTGTTGAGGCTGAATGCTACTGCCAGGAACAGAATATTGCCTTTAAAGTTCTTTTGTTGCTTGACAATGCGCCAGCCCATCCTAAACATTTGGACAGCATTCATCCTAACATACCAGTGCGTTTCCTGCCGCCTAACACGACATCACTGATTCAACCACTCGACCAAGGTGTGATATCCATATTCAAGGTGTATTTTTTCTTTTTATGGTGAGCTATCTCTCAGATGCTGTAAGCAACAGACGATTTTGAAAATCCCGGGAGTTTACCAATGGTGAGGGATTGGTGGAAGTCCTTCAACATCAGACATGCCATCAGCAATATTGATGAATCCTGGAATGAGGTCAGGTCTTCCACTCTCAATGGAGCATGGAAATCAATTTGGGTGGAAGGTGTGGAAATCAAGGGGTTTCCTGCCTTCACTGCAGCTTTCCAGGATTGTGTGGCCCTGAGCCTTAAAATTGGTGGGGAAGGAGTCTCAGATCTTGAGACTGCTGACGTGGTAGAACTCCTGGATACTCATGACGAAGAATTAAGTGTGGGTGACCTTCTGTGTAACTCAGACTGAAGGTGATAACAACGATGAAGAAGAAAGTGTCGAGTTGCAGGTGAAGGATTTTACGATGAAGCAACTGGCAGAATTTTTTAAGGCTGCAGAACACTTGGCACAAATGGTGATGGACATGGACCCAAGTTTAGAACGGAGTCAGCATTTCAGTCATTCCCTGCAGTCGATCCTTCTTCCCTACAAGCAAATTTATGTTGAAAATCAAAATGCTGCCAAGCAAACAACCCTCACCACTTTCTTCAAACCGGTGTCATCTCCTGCTGCCGGCAGTACTGAGCATTCTGTGAGCCTTCCTTCACCCCTTGCTGTCCTTGATGATCCTGATGACACACAACCATCCACCTCATTCACGTAAAGCTGCCCGACACCACAACAACCACTCATCTCCCGGAGCGAACACACCTGCCACTGTTGGTGAGTACGGTACACCCTAGTATGTTAACTTTCTATGATTTATTACATTGAATATTACCTTAAATTGATGAAACATAATACGAATGTTGCCTTGTGGTACTGCTTTTGTGTCGTATTGGTATGAAAATGTGAATAAATTACAGATAAAACATACAGATAAAACAGGAGGAGGAGTATAGGAAACTGATACAGGACTTTGTGATATGGTGCAACTCAAACTACCTGCGTCTCAATATCACCAAGACCAAGGAGATGGTGGTGGACTTTAGGAGATCTAGGTCCCATATGGAGCCAGTGATCATTAATGGAGAACGTGTGGAGCAGGTTAAGACCTACAAGTATCTGGGAGTACAGTTAGTCGAGAAGCTTGACTGGACTGCCAACACAGATGCCTTGTGCAGGAAGGCACAGAGTCGAATGTACTTCCTAAGAAGGCTGGCGTCATTCAATGTCTGTAGTGAGATGCTGAAGATGTTCTATAGGTCAGTTGTGGAGAGCGCCCTCTTCTTTGTGGTGGCGTGTTGGGGAGGAAGCATTAAGAAGAGGGACGCCTCACGTCTTGATAAGCTGGTAAGGAAGGCGGGCTCTGTCGTGGGCAAAGGACTGGAGAGTTTAACATCGGTAGCTGAACGAAGGGCGCTGAGTAGGCTACGGTCAATTATGGATAACTCTGAACATCCTCTACATAGCACCATCCAGAGACAGAGAAGCAGTTTCAGTGACAGGTTACTATCGATGCAATGCTCCTCAGACAGGATGAAGAGGTCAATACTCCCCAATGCCATTAGGCTTTACAATTCTACCTCCAGGACTTAAGAACTTTTAAAGCTATTAATGCTTTTTGAGACGGTGATTTAGATGCATATCATATTTTTTTTTACTGAGTTAAGTATTGTATGTAATTAGTTTTGCTACAGCAAGTGTATGGGACATTGGAAAAAAGTTGAATTTCCCCATGGGGATGAATAAAGTATCTATCTATCTATCTATCTATCTATTTAGGAAGCCCTCTGGAACACATCCCTATTTTCTACATTTAAATAATTATTCACATTATGCAGCGGCTGCGAGGAACATATCTTCCGCATATAACGAGGAGAGGGTGTATATGTAGTTCAGAGGAAGCAGTGTAGACACATTGTAACTATGGAATTGTCCAGCTGTTGCCTTTGATCTTTAGCATAAAAATGTCATGTGATATTGTCAAGCAGGCCTCTTCTTCAAAGAATGTTGCAATTTGATGCCTGTTGCTCGTTTGTGTTGAATAAAACACTTCTTTAGCCACTAGCTTCAGTGTCTCTCTGATGACTTTGTTCACGTCACAACACCGGTCAGTATAGAACAGGCTAGTATGCTAGAAAATGTTGAGGTTAATAAAGGGCAGAGTTGGAACTTTTAAAAAAAACACTGGGATAGACATGTTCGCAGGGCTGGACATGTTATACCCACAGTTACAACAGGAAGTGAGGGAAGAGATTGCTGTGCCTTTGGTGATGACCTTTGTGTCCACACTGGTCGCAAGAGTAGTACCAAAATATTAAACGATAGCAAATGATATTCCTTTAATCAAGTTAATAGGGAAATTCCTGGGAATCATAGACCTGTGGGTCTTACAGCAACAGTGGGCATACTATTAGAGAGGATTCTTAGAGACATGATTGATCAGCATTTGGTGGAACAGAGGGTTCTTGGGATCCAAGTCCATAAATCCCTCAAAGTTGCCACGGAAGATGGTAGGGTGGTTCAGGTGGTGTTGGCCTTTGTTTTTCAGAGCACTGAGTTCAAGAGCCATGACGTAATATAATTCTATAAAAAAACTCTGGTTAAACCACACTTGGAGTATTATGTTCAATTCTGGTCACCTCATTTTAGGAAAGATGTGGAAGATTTAGAGAGTGCAGAGGAAATTTACCAGGATACTACCTGGACCAGAGAATAGGTCTTAGGAGGAAAGGTTGAACAAGCTAGAGGTTTTCTCTTTGGAGCAAAGGAGAATAAGAGACGAGACTTAGAGGTGTACAAGATGATAAGAAGGCATAGACAGAATGAACAGCCAGCGACTTTTTCCTGGGTAGTAATGGCTAATACAAGAGGACACACTTCTAAGGTGATTGGAGGAAAGTA
The DNA here is from genome assembly GCF_048418815.1 of Hemitrygon akajei. Classification (NCBI taxonomy): domain Eukaryota; kingdom Metazoa; phylum Chordata; class Chondrichthyes; order Myliobatiformes; family Dasyatidae; genus Hemitrygon; species Hemitrygon akajei. Next base: position 22,598,387 of record NC_133130.1, read on the forward strand.
TAGGGGAGGATGTTAAGGAAACACAGATAATAAGTAAGTGGAACACACTTCTGGGGGTGGTGGTAGAAGCAGATACACCAAGGACATTTAAAAGACTCTTATATTGGCACATGAATGAAAGATAAATGGAGGGGTATATGGGAGGGAAAGGCTAAATTGATCAGAGTAGGTTAAAAGATTGGCAGAACATCTGGGTCAAAGGGCTGTATTGTGTTGTATTGTTCTATGCATATTAATTTCTTTTGATTATTAACAAAAGTTGTTCCAGAATTTTGATATAAAAGCAGGTGCAAATTATGTCAAATAATATGGAGCACATAGTATGAAATTATATATGGAATCTGTGTTCCACAATTTGTGACGAAGTTAAATTTAACATTTATTTCTTGGTATTATTTCCTACATGATTTTGCAAAGAAACTGCTATTTGATGGCTTTGGCTAAATGTCTTGGATTGTTGCCATGTTAAAATTAAATATCACAAACAGTTTAGAGAGACGACATGGTTTAGAATGGGACCTAATTGTTGCAAAAATCAAGTCAAGACTCAACGATTACTTAGTTACTACAGTTATTTGGGATAATATACTTAGGCTATTCATTCTCCTGAAACTCGAAGTAATATGCTAGTGCTACTTTAAATTGGTAAAGTTGCTAACAGCAAGTTCAATACCACCCTTTACCCCATCCCTCCGATACCTTATCCTTAGCAGTACCACTGCTAACTACACTATCGATTAAGATCACTCAGTAATAACAACTACACATTTGTGATACTTCAAACAACATGCACAAAATGCAGGTGGAACACAGCAGGCCAGGCAGCATCTATAAGGAGAAGCACTGTCGACGTTTCGGGCCGAGACCCTTCGTCAGGACAGTGCTTCGCCTTATAGATGCTGCCTGGCCTGCTGTGTTCCACCAGCATTTTGTGTGTGTTGTTTGAATTTCCAGCATCTGCAGATTTCCTTGTGTTTGTGATACTTCATTAGTTTTCTTAACAGTTTTCAACACTTACTAGCAGTTAGACTGCTGCACAACTCCACATTGAACATGACCCATACTTATTGATTGAGAAAGAACTTCTTTCCTTCTGCCATGTCATAGTCATAAAATCAAAGAAAATTACAGCACAGAAACAGGTCCTTCAGCCCACTTAGTCAATAACGAAACCATTTAAACTGCCTGCTCTCTTCAATCTGCACCCAGACCATAGCCCTCCACGTACCTATCCAAACTTCTCTTAAACACTGATATCAAGCTTGCATGCACACTGTCATGAATAGAGTGAAGCTTTCTCTCAAGTTCCCCTTAAACTTTTCACCCTTCACCCATGACTTCTGGTTGTAGTCGCACCCAACTTCAGTGGAAAAAGCCTGCTTGCATTTACCCTATCTATGCCTCTCAATTTTGTATACCTCTATCAAATCTCCTCCCAATCTTCTACATTAAGGATTAAAATCCAAACACATTCAATCTTTCCTTACAACTCAGATCCTCCAGCAACATACTTGTAAATTTTCTCTGTACTCTTTCAACCTTATTTACATCTTTACTATAGGCAGGTGACAAAAACTATGCACAATACTCCAGATTAGGCCTCACTAACTTATGACAGAACTTCAACATAACATTCCACCTCCCGTACTCAGTACTTTGATTTATGAATGCCAATGTGCCAAAGGCTTTCTTTACGAGACTATCTCCCGTGACGCCACTTTCAATGAATTATGGACCTGTATTCCCAGATCCATTTGTTCTATGTAGAGAATGTGTGGCATTGTTGAGACCCAATCCAGATTTGGGGGGGGGGGGGGGGAGGTATAGGAAGAGGGGAAAAAAAAAAAACAGAAAAAGACTAAAGACCCAGGACAAGTATGGAGGGAGAGAGAGACTGTCACACACACCACCTATCATATCCCAGCTTCTCACAACATTGCTAATTCCTCCTCCTCGCCCACCTACCTTACTCTTTACAACTGGATCCACTGCCAGATGGTGCTGTTTCCCTCTCCATACTTTTATTCTGGCTTCTACCCTCCTCCTTTCCAGTCCTGATGAAGGATCTCAGCCCAAAAGGCTAACTTGTTAATTTCCCTCTATAGATAATACCCAACTGCTGAGTCTCTGTACTATTTTATGTGATGCTCTGGATTTCCAGCACATCTTAGTAATCGCATGTCTTTGCTCTGTCTGTAGTACTCCCACAAAACAACAAATTTCATGTCATAGGTCAGCCATAATAAATCTGATGATGATATGAAAGTTCATTATTTATTGGGCAAGTCCCTTTGGTGATTTTCCCATTGCATTCAATTATTCTAGTTTTCATTGAGCAGAATGAGAAGCATTCATTCAAATCATCAATATAAATGTTAAATATTCAAGGCTTCACTACTTATCCATTTCAACAGTTACTCACGACATTCTGAAAATTATCCACTTATCCGATTCAGTTTCTAAGTTAACCTCTGCCCTAACATGCCAATGTATTACCCAAACCGTGTGATCTGATCTTGTATAGTACAGTTATGTGTCACTTAGTCAAATGTATTCCAGAAGTCCAAATATTTTCCCCATTTGTTACATCCTCAAAGAATGTGCAAATTTGTCAAATCAGTATTAGGTTTATTATCACTATCATATATTGTGAATTTAGTTTTGCAGCAGCAGTACAATTTCTCCTCATAAAACTATTAGGATTCTGTTTGATTATTTTACTAATGGTGTTTAAGTGTATTGCTATTTCATCCCCAATAGTGAATTCCAGCATATTCCAAGCCTAATTACATATGCTATCTGCCTCTATTATAACTTGATAAGTGGCATTACAATTCTTCAATTATCTGGGGTCTCCGCAGAATATAGTACTTTAGTAGATTACAGCCAACATGCCCATGTATCTGCAACTTTGAGAGACTAGGATGCAGACAGGTATCTCTTTTTCCCCTTTGTAATATAAATTGCTTTAAGTTCCTTCATCCCTTGAGTATCCTTATTACCTGTTGCTTGTTTTCAACACTTCCTACTCATGAAAACCAATGAAAAATATTCAAAATCTCAGCTTTTTTTCTATTCCCCATTATTAATTTCTCAGTTGCATCCTCTAGAAGACCAATGTTTATCCACTCTCTTCCTTTTCATATATCACAAGAAACCAGTTTTTAATTATTTCTATATGCTCCTCCTCTTTAAACATTTTGGTCACACTTTGAAAGGCAAGCGATAGGACAGCGAATTGAATTTCTTTTAAAGAAGCCAGTAATTTGGCATCTTTCTCACAGACCTTTACTTCATCAGACTATGCCTCCATATAGATATATCAAATATCTCCTTCAACTTCCTCCACTGTTGACCTAAGTAATGGAAAGCATCATCAACTGCCAAAATGGCATTTACTTACCAATACCTGCACACCCGTGGCTGTGACATCCCAAACACGGTGCTGGGCTCTAGATCTCATGAAACAAAGAGCTAAATTCCAGATGCAAGTTAAGAGTGACTTTTCTTGATGTAAAAGCAGTTTTTGACTGATTAGGCCATAAAGGAGCCCTGGTAAAGCTGAAGTCATTAGATACCAGAGGGATAACACTACAATGGCCGGAGACAAAACTCAGAAAGGAAGATGGCTGTTTTTATTGGAGATCGAATGCCCAGCAAGGGAGGTACTGAGGCCCAATACTTGGAGCTTAGTGGTGAATTTAGAAGCAATGGTAGTATTGAATGGTGAGCAGTAGTCAATGAAGAGCATCCTGACATTGACCATTTCATTGACCAGAGTGGAGTGAAGAACAAATGAAATGGCATCTGCTGTTGGCCTGTTATGATGGTAAGCAAATTTGAGTGGATGTAGGTTACTCTCCAGGCAGGACTTGATACGCTTCATAACCAACCTCTCAAAGCACTTCATCATGATGGATGTAAATGCTAATAGACGATAGACAGTGAGGCAGGTTACAGTGTTCTTCTTGGACACCAGTATGATTGTTATCTACTTAAAGCAGGTGAGCACCTCAGACTGCCAAAGTGAGAGGTTAAAGATATCTGTAAACACACCAGCTAGTTGTTTTAGCACAAGTCTTCAGACTTTGGCCAGAAAAACCATCTGGGCTAGATGCTTCCATGAATTCAGCTTCCTGAAGGAGGCGCTCACGTCAGCCTCAGAGACTGAGATCACAGGGTTGACAGGGGCTGTGGGAGTTTAAGGCACCTCCATGTTCTACAGTGATACTGAACACCATCCAGGACAAAGGAGCCCAATTAATTGATACACATCATCATCCTAAATATTCTCCCCTCACCCCGCCCAATCATCAGTGCACAATAGATGGGATATTGACCACAAGCAAAATGCAGTTACTTCGTAGGATACTCAGATACACCACCACCACAAGGAACCAATGTAGCAAATGCCTTGCATTATTAATCTCTTATACTGTATGTTCCCCTCCAAATTATAGTACCTTAAACATTTTGATAGTACTTCATCTAAAACTCCTATCCAACGATATTGTGGGAGTTCCTTTACAGAAGGTAACATTAAGGTAGCATAGTAGTTAGTGCAACACTATTACAGTTCAGTATGTCTCGAGTTTGATGTTCAATTCCAGCCCAGTCTGCAAGGTATAATACAGTGCATGCTCCCCGTGACTGTATGGGTTTCCTTCAAGTGCTCCAGTTTCCTCCCAAAGATATATGGCTAGTAGGTTAACTGGTCATTGTAAATTGTCCTGTGCTTAGGCTAGTGGTAAGTAGGTGGGTTACTGTGTGGTGCAGCTCATTGGCCTGGAAGGGCCTAGTCTATGCCACATCTTTAAATAAATTTTTAAAAAACAGCATTGGTATGGTTCAAGGAGCAGTTCACCGCCAAGAACAATCAATGATGGGCACTAAATAACCGCCTTGCCTATGCTGTAGATACAAAAAAGAAACAACAGACACGAGGAAATCTGCAGATGCTGGAAATCAAGCAACGCACACAAAATGCTGGTGGAACGCAGCAGGCCAGGCAGCATCAATAGGAAGAAGCACTGTCGACGTTTTGGGCTGAGACCCTTTGTCAGGACTAACTGAAAGAAAAGATAGGAAGAGATTTAAAAGTAGGAGGGGAGGGGCAAATCAGAAATGATAGGAGAAGACAGGAGGGGGTGGGGTGAAGCTAAGAGCTGGAAAGGTAACAAATCTTATACATTTTGCAAAATTGATGCCAGAGCCCTACTCCAGGAGGTTCTGGTAATTCTTTTACATCTTTTAGTATTTACAGACTAGATAAGCCAAAGGGTTTGTTGCTGTGCTGTGGTGCTCTATGACTCCAAAACTAAATCCAGGTTAAGTGTAAATGATCTCACATTACTCCTCAAGTATGACTACCAAGCTTCCAATTACTCTGTTTTTAGCTTCCTATGTTCAAATTGTGCTCAACATAAACTCTGGTTAGGTAAATTATTGTTAACATTATGTGTTCGTGTTGGTTTGGAATTGGTTTATTGTTATTGTCATATGCACCAAGATACAGTGAAAAGAATGTCTTGCATACCGTTCATACAGATCAGATCGTTACCCAATGCATTGAGGAAGAAGGAGGTAAAAACAAAATCTTTGCAGAATAAAGTATAACAGCTATGGAGAAAGTACAATGCAGGTGTGAGGTCAAGAGTCCACCAGAACACAGTAGGAAACTATTCAATAATCTCATAACAGTGGGGAAAAGAAAAGGTGTTCTTGAGCCTGGTGATACGTGTTTTTAAGCTTTTGTATCTTCTGCTTGATGGGAGAAGGGTGAAGGAAGTAGTGAGATTGTCCAGGGTGGATGGGGTTTTTGATTAAGCTGGCTGCTTAATTAAGGCAGTAAGAAGTATAGACAGAGTCCGTGGAGGGGAGGTTGGTTTCTCTGATGCGCTAAGCTTTGTATACAACTCTGCAGTTGCCTTATCAGTCTTCATGTACCTAGATAGGATGCTTTCAATGGTGCATTGATTAAAATTGGCAAGGTCAATGGGGACATGCCAAGTTTCTTTAGACTCTTGAAGAAGTAGAGGCATTGGTGAGCTTTCCTAGCTAAGGCATCCATATGGTTGGACGGGTACAGGCTACAGGTGATGTTCACACCCAAGAACTTGAAACTCTCAATCCTTTCAACTTCAATGCCATTGATATAGAGAAGGGCTTGTACATTGCCCTGCTTCCTCAAGTCAATGACCAGTTCTTGTTTTGCTGACATTGAGAGAACAGTTATTGTCATGACAGAATGTTACTAAGCTCTCTATTTCCTTCTTGTACTTTAGCACATCATTATTTGATATACGGCTCACCACATAGTATCATCTGTAAATATTTAAGTGAATTTAGAACAGAATCTGGTCACACAGTCATGAAGGCTAAAAAACGTAACCTTGTGGAGGACCAGTATTTAGGATAATTGTGGCATAGGGATTGCTGCCCATTCTTTCTGATTGCAAACTGTTGGTCAGGAACTCACAGATTCCATGGTGTGGATTTGGTAATGAGCTCGCTTGGAATTGTACTGAAGTCAGATTCCTCCCACATTCTTTTGATATGATAAAATATTTCACCATTGAGCATTTACACTTCTGGATTTGCCACAGGATTTCAGAGGTGCTACCGTTCTAAGCATTTTCAATCGATCAATCCAGTACTGAAGTAATTTTATATTTTTTACCTATTGAAAGATACAAAACCCTGAGGGGTATTGACAAGCTGGACATGGAAGGATAGTGGAAAATTCAACAGAACCCTATCCAAAGATTAGTATTGTTGCAATTTTGGAGGATATTAAAGGAAAAGAGAGCCAGTACATTATATTGTTCGATAACAAATCTTCCCGGAATTGCAATTCAGGGGCAACCCAAGCTGAATTTGTCCATTGATTATGCCTGCAAAATGAATTATTAGATAATCTATATTTTTTAACCTATTACTAAAATGTAAATTCAAAAAAATTTGCATTTCAAAATCCAAATGGAACCAATGTAAAATGACAAATATGTTTCCTTGCTTAAATTAAGGTACTCAAATTTACATGCATATTACCGTATGACATGTCCTGGCTGGAGACGTTGAATATGTCTTTTCTCTAATTTCTTGTTGTTGCAACAGGGCCCTGAGTTCGTTCACTGTTTCAAAAAGAAGACATTACTGAACACAGTCTATTTTAATTAACTGAGCAATGCTCATTGAATACAAACAGGTATTTTGCATGCTAAAACAGGCAAATATACAAATATGCACTACAAATCATTTTGGCACAACTTCAAATTGAATAAGGGAACAAAGGATTTGATTATTTTACAGGTCATTTTCCACACACCAATATATTCAGTTATACAATTTTCATTTGCGGTGTTGGTAAAGTCAGAGTTAGATTCAACTAAAATTATCCCACATTATCTTTCTAGCAATGATTCTTAATTCAAATCTCACTGCCTCAAAAAAATAAAATTAACAGCAGCTCTTTACTAATTTTTTCAAATTGCCTATTGCATCTTCTTTAGCAATCCCAATCACAATGGCACAGCATCTGCTGTCAATACACTTCACAGTTCCTTTAGGTATATTCCCCAAAAAAAGGCAACCAGGGTTTCTTGCTCTCCATTTACTCAGTGCATCCAGTCTTCACTCCCCAATACCCAAAAAGCAATATACAAGTGTACCTAGTACATAAATGGATTGGTTGTCAAAGCCTGGTTACAGTAAACCAGACATTTATGGGAGAGTGGTGTCCCTATTAAATTACCTGTATCTTGATTTTCTGTATCATGGAGCCACATCATTTACACATGTCCAAAGCTAGTTTATTTGTTTTTTCCCCTCTCAGATAAAATGCATAAAGATGGAAAAAGCATCTAGTACTTTCCTGGTGTATATGATGAATAAGAATGGATTTTTATTCAATTGGGATGAATTTTCATTACTTGAAATACTGTAACACAAACTGCATGGGTGAGGGAATAGTCTCCATTCTCCTTGGGGAAACCATCTAAATTCATCTACGATAAGGATATGCAGTGCCTTGAAAATGTATTCAGCCCTCACAACTATTTTCATTTTATTCTCTCAATTTCTAAATTTAAAATATATTGAACTAGGATTTTTGAGCTAATCTACAAAACAATGTGCATCATGTCAAATTAAAGAAAAATTCTAAAACCTGTCAACAATTTACTGAAAATTAAAAACCAAAATTGAAAGGCAGAAAAAGTATTCATCCTTTTTGTAATTACAATGTCAACTTTCCTCTGATGCAATCTATTACCTTACCAGCTCACACAATTGGTGATGTAGAAAATTGGAGGATCCCTGTTTTCAATGAATTTATAATAATATTGTAAATATCCCCTCTCTCTCTCTACAGTCCAACAGTATGGTAAATTTTCAACAGACCAAACCAAAATGAAGACAAAACAAACATTCAAGACAAGTCAGGTAAATGATAATAGAGAAGAACAAATCTGGAGAAGGATAGAAGACCATCTGAAAAGCACTGAACATACCTCAGAGCTCAGTGTAGTCCATCAAGAAAAAGTGGAAAAAGGCTGTCACTATAACCATAGTCTTTGGAGAAGAATGGCACTTGGAAGAGAGGCTACTAGGATATCAAGTCACTCTGAGTGAACTGCAGGAGTCAGTGGCTGCAACTGGAAATGAATTTCATGGCCCCAAAATCTCTAAGACCTTGCAGATAAAGGGTATTTATGGAAGAATGACAAGAAAAAAGCCCTGGTTTCTTATCTTTTCCCATAAAGACTTTGCAAAGTGTTGCTTAGAAGATACTGTGGAGGAAGGTCTTGTGGTCAGATGAGACTAACGTGGAATGTTTTGGCCTCAACACTAAGCAGTACATGTGGCATATATCTAACACTCCACATCAGCCAGGCAACACCATCCTTACTGGAAAGTATGTTAGAGGTAGCATCATTCAATGCAGATGCCTTTCAGCAGCTGGGACTGGAAATATAGTCAGGATTGGTGGAAGATATCTGCTGCTCAATACAGAGATATCCTAGATAAAAACCTGCTGGCTTCAGAAAGCATAAACTGGGAAGGAAGTTAGTCTTTCAGCAGGACAATGATGCAAAGCACACTGCCAGAGCAACCATAGCAGTGGCTTCAAATGAAGAAAATTGATATTACTGAGTGACCCTGTCAGACTCCTGACCTTAACCTGATCGAACATCTCTGGCAAGACCTCAAGACTGCTATCCACTGCCACTCCCCAACTATCCAGGCACAGCTTGAGCAATTTTGCAAGGAGGAATTGGCAAATCTTGCTCCGCCACGTTGTGTAAGTAAATGGGGCTGCGAGAGATGGTTCAACTGAGCAAAGGGGCATGAATACTTTTGAACAGCTAACATTTCAGTTTTTTAATTCTTAGTTTTTCATGCTTTGCAAATTTCCCCATGTTGGGGCTCTACTGTGGAAAAAAGGAGCATGAAAATTTCTCAGTTAAATTGATCAAAATCCTTGATTATAATACTCATTTTTGTGAGCAATGGGCTAGGGACTGAATACTTTTTCAAGCACTATACCAAGGTCCCTATCTTCTAATAATCATCCCCTCGACCTATGCCCTTCCATTCTATGAATCAGAATCTGATTGGAGTAACCCATTTCCTCTTTCAGATTTGTTTTAAGTGACCTGGGGACATCGGGCTAAAGCACAGAAACAAACTGACCACCTATCAGCCAATTACATTAATTTCTTTTATTTTCTTCTCCTCATATTCTCAACTCCACCCCCCCCCCCCAAGATTCTACCACTCCTCTAGAGTAAAGTGCAGTGGCCATTTAACCTCCTCCCCCAATCTACATCTTTGGAGCACAGAGAAAATGCATGGGATCCCAGCAAAAACATGTCAACTCCATACTGACAGCATCCAAAGTCAGTATTAATCCCAGATCCCTGGAGCTGTCAAGAAACAGTTCTACCAACTGTGTCATATGTTACCCCATATTTCCATTGAGCGGAAGTGACACCACACTACAAAGGTAAACTTTCAAAGTCAAACTGAATTTCAAAAGGAGGCAACAGAAAATTATTTAACAAGTTCCTGCTGCAAATTTGTATAATCTCCTGTGTGATTATTTCACATCCTATTTAGACATGAAAGACACATTTCACCCAGAGAATCAAACATTTAAAGCATTCATTTTACAGAATCATTCCAAAATGAGAAAAGTTTCAATGATTAAGATCTATTCCAACAAGATATATATTTAGGAATAAATTTGAGAGGTCACCTGCATGACTATGTTGTAACTCCTGCCATGCCATTTCACTGTGACACGCCCCTTTCTCGGAGAGATTTGCAAAGTTTCCCTGGACAGCATCAGATCCATCCACTGCAGATGCTTCAGAGGATTCTCCCTGCAGTTTGCCTTCCAGAGTACATTTTAGTTTTTGGATGCTCATGTTGGCCCTTTCTGTGTACAACAGTAATACTGTATGAGAAAATCAAAAAAAAGTCCATAGTCTGAAGTACAAAACAATATTACAATCGACTTAGTTTACCAGCACGTGGAACATAGAACAGGCCTTACAATGTTGTGCTACATTAGTACTCAAATGTGCAGCACACAATTCTCTGCAATATCTGCCATCTCTGATGGGATCCCACCACCAAGCACATCTTTCCCTCACCCACCCCACCCTACTTTCTGCTTTGCGCAACTCCTTTGTCCATTCATCCCTCCCCACTAATCTCCCTCCTGGATCTTATCCTTCAAGTGGAACAAGTGCTGCACCTGCCACTACACCTCCTCCCTCACTACCACACCGGCCCCCAACCAATCCTTCCAGGTGAGGTGACACTTCACCTGTGAGCCTGTTGGGGGTTATCTACTGTATCCGGTGCTCCTGGTGTGACATCCTGTATATTGGTGAGACCTGACACAGATTGGGAGACTGCTTCGTCGAGCACCAACACTCCACCGGCCTGAAAAACAACAGGATCTTCCAGTGGCTCCCCATTCTGACATGCCAGTCCACGGCTTCCTCTACTGTCACAATGAGGCCACACACAGGTTGGAGCAACACCTTACATTTCATCTGGGTAGCCTCCAACCTGATGGCATGAACATCGATTTCTCAAACTTCTGGTAATGCCCCACACCACACCCCCCACCATTCTCTTTTCCCTCTCTCACCTCATCTCCTTACCTGCTCATCACCTCCCAGTAGCGTCCTTCCACCTTTTCTATCTTCCATGGCCTTCTGTCCTCTCCTATTAGATTCCACTTTCTCCAGCCCTGTATCTCTTTCACCAATTTCCCAGCTCCTCACTTCACACCTCCCCCCATCCTTCTGGTTCACCTCTCACTTTGTGTTTCTTTCTCCCTTACCCCTTCCTTTTATCTCTTACTTCTCATCTTATTTTCTCCAGTCCTGCTTAAGGGTCTCAACCCAAAGCGTCAGCTATGCTCTCTGCCATAGATGCTGCCTGGGATTCTGAGTTCCTCCAGCATTTTGTGTGTGTTTTACAACTAAAGAGATCCCTTTTGTCTGCCAGTATCCGTATCCTTCCATTTGCTGCACACACATATATCTCAGAGCCTCTTGAACTTACCTCCTTTCACCTTAAATGCATGTCTTCTGGAATTAGACATTTCAACCCTGGTGAAGATATTGGCTGCCTATTTTATCTATGCCTCTCATAAACTTATATACTTCTATCACATCTCCCTTCATCCTCCAACACTCCAGAGGAAACAACCCAAGTTTGTCCAATCTCTCACTATAGCACTTGTCCGCTAATCCACACAAAATGCTAGAGGAATTGAGCAGGTCAGGCAGCATCCATGCAAATGAATAAAGAATCAACATTTCAGGCCAAGACCCTTCATCAAGGCTGGAAAGGAAGTGGAAAGAAGCCAAAATAAGATGGAGGGGGGAAGGGAAGAAGTACAAGCTACAAGGTAATTTGTGAAGCTTGTTGGGTGTAGGAGGGTGAATGAAGTGAGAAGCTGGGATGTGATTGGTGGAAAAGTCAAGGGGCTGGAGAAGAAGGAATCTGATAGAGCGGACCATAGGAGAAAGGGAAGCAGGAGAGCCATCAGAGGGAGGAGATAGGCGGGTGAAGAGAAGAGGTAAGAGGGGTCCAGAGTGGGGAATTAAAGAAGAGGAAACAGGAAAAATATTACCAGAAGTTGGAGAAATCAAAGTTCATGCCATCAGGTTGGAGGCTACCCAGACAGAATAGGAGCTGTTGCTCCTCCAACCTGAGATTGGCCTCATTGTGGAAGAAGAGGAGGCCATGGACTGACATGTCGGAATGGGATTGGGGATTGGAGTTAAAATGGTTGGCCATTGGGTAATATCAATTGGGTCATCATGGTAGTGTAGTGGTTAGCACAAAGGTTTACAGTACTAGTGACCCAGGTTCAATTCCTGTCACTGCCTGTAAGGAGTTGGAAAATTGTCCCACGATTAGGGTAGAATTAAATCAGGGGATTACTGAGCGGTGCAGCTCGAAGGGGCCAGAAGGACATACTCTGCGCTGTATGTCAATAAATAAATAACTGTACATTGGTTCTCACCAATGTAGAGAAAGCTACACTGAGAGCACCAGATATAGAATACGACTTCAACAGGTGAAGTGTTGCATCATCTGAAAGGACTATTTGGGGTCCTGAATGAAGGTGAGGGAGGAGGTCAATGGGCAGGTGTAGCACTTTGGCTGCTTGCTAGGATAAGTGCCAGGAGGGATATTAGTGGGGAAAGAGAAGGGAATCTTGGAGGGGGGGGGGGGCGAGCACTATGGAGAGTGGAGAGCGTGGGGTTTGGAGGTTAGGTAAAGATGTGTTTGGTAGCAGTGTCCGTTTGAAGATGGAGGATATTGCGGAAACTCACGAGGTGGTAGGGGAGGACAAGAAGAACTCAAAGCAGTGGGAAGATGGGGTGAGGGCAGATGTCCAGGAAATGGAGGAGATGTGGGTGAGGGCAGCATCAATGCTGGAGGAAGCAAAGATCCATTCTTTGAAGGAAGGAATCTCTATGTCCAGTAAAGGAAAACTTCATCCTGGGAAGAGATGTGGCTTCTTCCCCTTTACTTTCTAGTGCTGGTGAAAGGTCTTAGCCCAAATGTTGACTGTTTATTCATTTCCACACATGCAGCCTAACTTCCTGAGTTCCTCCAGCATTTTGTGTGTGTCGCTGTGGATTTCCAGCATCTGCAGAATCTCTTGTGTTTGTACCCTGTAATCCAGGCAGCATTCTAGTAAACCTCTTTTTCCCTCCCACCCTTTCCAAAGTCTTGACACCCTTCTTATAATGGAGTGAACAGAAATGAATGCAGTATTCCAGATACAGCCTAACTAGTGTTTTATAAAGCTCCAACATATTCTCTGACTTTGAATTCAGTTCCTCAAATAATAAAGGCAGGTGTGCCATGTGCCTTCTTTATTACCCTATCAATCTGTTTAGCCATTTTCTATGGACTCCGGACATTAACACTGTTGAGGATCTTTCATTATTAGTGTACTCTCTCTTTACATTTGATCTCTCAATGTGTAACACTTCACACTTGGCTGGGTTAAAATCCAGCTGTCATTTTTCCACTCATATCTTCAACTGATCTGCATCCTGCAGTCTTCTACACCACCACCCCTTGAATTGTCTGCAGACATACTAATGTGCCCATTGAAGTTTTCATCCAGGTCATTTATCCACATCACAAACAGCAGCAGAGGTCCCAGTATAGGATTTATTAGAATTAGGATTTATTTAAATCTTACATCCATCCCACAACACGAGGGAGTAAAAATTGTGATTCCGTTGCAACGCAGAGATGTGAATTTAAGTCTAATGGCTTGTAGGAAGAAGCTGCCCCATAGCCTATTGGTCGTGGTTTTAATGCTGTGGTAGCATTTGCCAGATGCAAGCAGCTGAAGCAGTTTATGGTTGGGGTGACTGGTGTCCCTGATGATCTTCCAGGTCTTCTTTCTGCACCTGCTACTATAAAATATCCCCAATGGAGGAAGTACAGATAGCCCAGTGGATGTGGATGCAAATTCACTACAGTGCTCACGGTTGGTGCAGTTCCCATACCAGGCAGTGATACAACCAGTCAGTATCCTCTCAATGATGCCCCTGTAAAAGGTCTTGAGGATTTGTGGGGGCCCATGCCAAACTTCCTCAGTTGCCTGACGTGGAAGAGATGCTGTTGTGATTTTTTTGCCACAAAGTCAGTGTGCACAGTCCACATGAGATCATCGGTGATGAGTATACTACTAAGGAACTTGAACCCCCTCACTCTCTCAACTGCTGACCCATTGGTGTTGATCGGGGCAGGTCTGTCTCTGTTCCTCCTGTAATCCACAATCACCCTTTTTGTTTTTTGGACATTAAAGACAGACAGACATACTTTATTGATCCCGAGGGAAATTGGGTTTCATTACAGTCGCACCAACCAAGAATAGTGTAGAAATATAGCAATATAAAACCATAAATAATTAAATAATAAGTAAATTATTCCAAGTGGAAATAAGTCCAGGACCAGCCTATTGGGTCAGGGTGTCTGACACTCCGAGGGAGGAGTTGTAAAGTTTGATGGCCACAGGCAGGAAAGACTTCCTATGACGCTCAGTGTTACATCTCGGTAGAATGAGACTCTGGCTGAACGTATTCCTGTGCCTAACCAGTACATTATGGAGTGGATGGGAGACATTGTCCAAGATGGCATGCAACTTGGACAGCATCCTCTTTTCAGACACCACCGTCAGAGAGTCTAGTTCCACCCCCACAACATCACTGGCCTTACGAATGAGTCTTACTGGAGTCATTACAGGCCTTACTGGAGCCTGCTGCCCCAGCACACAACAGCAAACATGATAGCACTGGCCACCACAGACTCGTAGAACATCCTCAGTATCGTCCGGCAGATGTTAAAGGACCTCAGTCTCCTCAGGAAGTAGAGACGGCTCTGACCCTTCTTGTAGACAGCCTCAGTGTTCTTTGACCAGTCCAGTTTATTGTCAAAGGGGAGGTTGTTATCCTAGCACCACTGTGTAAGGGTGTCAACCTCTCCTCTGTCGGCTGTCTCATCCCTCTTCTTCAGGTAAGTGAGAACGGTGTGTAGTGCTGTGGCTATGGTGCTATTGGTAGACCGGTTCTGTCAGTAGGTGAATTGTAGGGGGTCCAGTCTGAATGGTAGCATCATTCAGGCATGCTACCTTGCAGGTACTTGCAGAACACTAATAGTCACAGACCTCCGGTCAGAATAAGTCCCATTGACACTACCGCCTTCTCCAAGCAAGCCAATTCTGAATCCAAATGACTAATTCACTGTCGATTCCATGGATCTTAGTCTTCTGGATGAGCCTCCCATGAAAGACCTTGTCAAATACTTTACTAAAATCAATCTATAGAAAAAAGTCAAAATCAAACTAAAACAACCAAGACAGTCCCTAATTAGTCCATGGTTTTCTTTCTTTTTACAATATTTTTATTCAGAAGAAAAAAAACAAGATTTACAGAGTGCAACACATAGATACATCTCAACATAACTTGTGTACATTCATATATTGTAATAAAATTGATCAAAATGTTATAGCATAACACATAAAGTATACCACCCTGTAATCAAAAATTTAAAGACAGGTCATACATCATAAAAGAAAGTTTTTATATTAAAAAAAGTCAACCCCCTACCAACTACCAAAGAAAAAAGCTGATGGATGATAATGGATAATTAGAAAAAAAACATATTCGTTCAAGAGGAGAAGATAAAAATATACCTAAAAGTCTGTGCACTGTTAAACTTTATAAATTGGAAAAGTAATTTAGGAAAGGTCCCCAGATATCATAAAAAGATTGTTTCGAATTTAAGACTGAGCAGCGGATCTTTTCTAAATTTAAATAAGACATAATATCACGTAGCCATTGAAGATGTGTAGGAGGGGTAGACTCCTTCCATTTAAGCAAGATTGCTCTTCTTGCTAAAAGAGAGGTAAAAACTAAAACCTGTAGGTTAGGAGTATTTAAAGTTATATCTTCATTTGCAATAATACCAAACAAGGCAGTAAGGGGATTTGGGTCAAATTGGACCCTAAAAAGTTGTGATAAGGTATGGAATACTTCCCGCCAAAACTTTTCAATTTTAGGGCAAAACCAAAACATATGAATTAAAGAGGCATCAGCAGAGTTAGAGATTAATTAGAGATTTCTCTTCAAATTAGAGATTTCTTACGTTTCCAATTAACTACTTTTCCTATAGGTCCTGATAACAATTTACTGGACGATCTTTTAAATTTAAAACCTTTTGTTAATGGTTCTATTACCGGTATCTATAACTTCTTGATTGATTCTAGTCCATGGTTTTCTAATTGTTCATAAATCCCATCTCAAAAAACCCTCTCAATTAATTTCTGTTACATAGACATGAGACTCACCGATCTATAGTTTACAGGATTATCCCCATTTTCCTTCTCGGATAATGAAACATTAGCTACTTGCTGGTCTACCAGGACTCACTTGTGGCTAAACAGGACATGGAAATATTGGTCACGGTTCCAGCAATTTCATCTCTTGCCTCACTTAATAACAACATATATTGCACCAAACTCTGGAAACCTAACCACTCCAATATTCTTCCAGAGACTCACCACTACCTCCTGCTTTATCTCAAAATGCAAATTATCTTGCAAATTAGCATGCTCACTATCGTCCACACCCTTCTCCCAGGTCAGGGCTTTCCAATCTTTTTTTTTTAAATGGCATGGACAAAACCAATAAGCAAGGGATCTGTGCACACAGGTTGGGAATCCCTGGTCTAGGCAAATAGTGATGCAAATTACTCATTTAGAACCTCACCCACATCCTCAAAGCACATTCTCTTCTTTCTCCTTGAGTAGTCCTATCTGCTCACCAATGTCTTATACAACTTCATTATAACATCCCATCACCTGTACTCAAATCAATACATTGATTTCTGAAGGCCAATGTGATAAAAGCTTTCTTTACAACCTTATGCTGCCATTTTCAAGGAATTATGCACCTCTATTTCTTTGTTCTACTGCACTCCTCAGTGTGCGACCGTACACCGTTGTTGGAAACCATTGCTTTTTTTAAAAAAAATAACACTTTTTAAAACTCATGTATTTCTCACACTCACTGGCAGAAAGTGGTATAGCAGCTAAACTAACAGTTTATCAGCTTTTTCATGTTTCGTTGGCTAAGTATTAGCACATTACCCACATGATGTAATTAATTATTTAGCCCATTATCGAATTTATCTCGATCTAAGGAATTGCTTTTATCTATAAAAGTGACGGATTTTGTCAAAAGCATTTTTGTTTTACATCTCTTAACATTGCTTCACAACTCTTTATTTTGTTTGCTTAGTATTCATATGTTTTGTTTGTACTCTAAAACAAACTGAAATTTTAGAATTAAGATAACTCATCATACTTAACTCCTGGAAAAACCTTAAAGGATCAGAAAACAAACAGAGATCCAACATTGGTTGGTCCTACCGAAGTGCAACACCTCACAATTGTCTGTATTAATTTCCATCTACCATTTTTCAGCCTGTCCAGGTCCCGGTGCAAGCTGTTCACTACACTGCCAATCTTGGTGCCATCTGCAAATTTGTTGATCCAGTTAACCGCATTATCATCCAGATCTTTGGCACAGCTGACAAACAACAATGGACCCAGCACCAATCCCTGTGGCACTCCACTAGTCATAGGCCCCAATCAGAGAGGCAACCATATACTATCACTCTCCAGCTTCTCCCACAAAGCCAATGTCTAATTCAATTTACTATCTCAACTTGAATGCCAAGCAACTGAACCTTCTTGACCAATCTCCCATGCAGGACCTTGTCAACTGCCTCACTAAAGTCTAGGTAGACAACATCCATTGCCTTACCTTCATCCACTTTCATGGTAATTTCCTTGAAAAACTCTATAAGATTGGTTAGACATGACCTACTATGCACAAAGCCATGCATTCTATCCTTAATCAGTCCATGTCTATCCAAATACTTATATATCTGGTCCGTTAAAATGCCTTCCAATAACTTTCCAACTACTGGTGTCAGGCTCCCCAGCCAATAATTTCCTGGTTTATTTTTGGAGACTTTCTTCAACAGCAGAACAACATTGGATATCTCACAATCCTCCGGTCACTAAGGGCAATTTAAATGTCTCTGCTAGGGCCCAAGTCATGGTTCAGACTTGGTTGTGTGTTCCTTTTTTAGGTTCATACTGATAGTTTTATGAATAGTGCAGGAAGTTAACTGTCAGGTTAGGTAGGATTTAGGGAACTGGATGAAGAGATAGGGGCAGGAGCACAGGTTGGAATGCTCTGCAGTCCAACATCACTGATCCGGAAGTTGGGTTTACACCAGTAATCCCCACATTGGTGAATTCCGAATCAAAGGTCCACAAGAGTAGGAGTCATGAGTGCTGGTGACCTCTCCCAAATTCTCCAGGCTACTAGCATCCATGGTCCATGCAAGCCCACAAGTTAAGTCCAGAAGCACTCTGCAGTTGAAGGTCAGCAATCACTGAGGTCAAACCTGTGACTGGCAAGCCCCGAGTCAATATCTAGAAGTTGGTGAAGTCCAGAGGGCAAAGTTGAAGGTTGAAGTCTAGATCTCAGAGCAACTGAAGGTCAAAAGCTCAAAAGGTCAAAGACTAAAGTCAGTGAGTCTGGAGGTAGAAGCCCAAAGGTTGAGTCTGGAACTGCAAGTCTGCAGCTAAGGAAAGGAGGCCTGCCTGTGTGTGTGAGAGGGTGAGTGGGTATTGCTGTTGCTATATTGTTTTATTTTGATGTTGCTGTTGCTGCTGAAGATTATGGACAAGTTATATTGGTGCCAGAATGTGTGGTGACACTTGCAGGCTGCTCCCAGCACACACTTATGTGATGCTTCTTAGCACCAATGCTTCTCTGTATGCTTTGACGTACAGCACATGGCAAATAAATCTGAATCTTAATCAGTTGAAGGATCAAAATCAGAAACATCGACTGTCAATTTTCCTCTACAGATTCTCACTGATCCACTGACTTTCTCCAGCTTCTTGTTTATTGCATCCTTTCCAGGGATTAATCCAGTAAATCTTCTTTGAACTACTTTCAACATATTAATATCCTTCCTTCAGTAAGGAGATCCATACTGCACACAATACTCCAGCTGTAGTGGCAGCAATGCTTTACACTATTGAAGCATTACCCATTTCCCTACTGATAAACAAAACATTCTTTTAACTTTCATAGCTACCTAAGGTACCTAAATATTGGTCTTGAGCAAATCACGTTCTATAACAGAGATTACCCAGCAACTTAAAATACATTTCAGTTTCCAAATTTGGTGGTCTCCTGTCGTCAACATCACAATGTAGTATTCTACTCAGCTTAGTGTTATCAGCAAACTTAGCAAGCAAAGCTTTGGTGCCTTCATCCAAGTATACATATGCCAAACATTTTAGACTACTGGAGCAATCCCTTTGCACACCACTCACATCACGTCAATCAGAAGAACACCTCTTTGTGCCTAATACTCTCTGCTTGGCAATGTCCAACACCAAAGGAGACCACTGACTGGCACCATATCCTCCAGTCTCCCATTCACCACTCCCTGTACCATCAAGACAGCAATGCATGCCGTCTGCAAAATGAATGCAGTTGCTCATTGAAGCTACTTGGACAGCACTTCCTTGACTTCTATCAAGAACTAGGTGCGTGGAAACACCAGATTTCTTCCAGTGTCACTAATTTCCTGACTTTAAAAGATATCATTTTCCTTCATTGCTGCCAAATCTCAGACCCAGAATTCCCTATCAAACAGTACCATCGGAAGTGCTTATCTATTTTCCCACAACATAGAATGAGGTCATTCATTTCATTGAGTCCATGCCAGCTCTCAGAGCAGTCCTGTCTAGAATACTACATAGAGTATTTGTTTCCCAATTTCAGAGAGAAGGTTAATGCATTCCAAGTAGTTCATAGAGGTTTTGTTAGTCAGTCAGTCCCTGGTATGGTATGCTGTATTTGAAGAAAAGTTTGGATATTTGTATCTTGTAAGGATTTGTCTCTATTGGAATTTAGAAGAGCAGGAAGGAACACAGATGAGACAACATTTAATACACCATCCCCTCAGAACAAATCAATAAGCTTCAAGAACCTTGGTCTCAATTGTGCAATTGGATGTTCGATTTCCTCACTTGCAGACCCCTGTCATTTCAGATTGGCAATAATTCCTCCACGATCTGCATCAGCACAGGTGCACAAGATTGTGTGCCTAGCCCCCTGCTCTACCTGTTTAACAGTTATGACTGTGTGGTTAAGCACAGCTCCAATGCCATATTCAAGTTTGCTGATGACACCACTGCCGTAGGCTGAATCAGAGGTGATGATGAGACTGAAAATCTAGCTGAGAGGTGCCATAACAACCTCTTACTCAATGTCAACAAGACCAAGAAGCTGATTATTGACTTCAGGAGGAGGACATCAGAAGCTGACAAGCTTGTTCGCATTAGAGGATTAGAGGTGGAGAGGGTCAACAACTTAAAATTCTTTGATGTTCACCTTGGTTAAATTTGAAGAAACTTGGAAGCCATTTATTCAATATTTTCATATGATGTAAGTTGACCCTTTCTGAATCCTTTTATCAGTAATTTTTTATGTATAGAGGAGCGGAGTTAACGACAAATTATAATTTTATCCGACGAAATATAGCAGCCCAATCTTTCTTTGTTTTTTTTAGTTTAGCTTTTTTTAGTTTGGGTTTTTTTCTTTTTATAATTATCTTTTTCATGGTTAATTACAAAGAGATTGGGAGGTTGGACTCCATTTGCTACTTGGAATATGTGTTTTTACATGTTAACCGTTATTAACGTATTCCCGATGTCTAGGTATCAGTATCAATATTGATATGCTTGTTAATTGGAATCTTAATAAAATGATTGAAAAAGAAAGAACATTTTTTGGTGTTAATATTTCAGAAGACCTGGCCTGGGCCTAGCACACAAATGCAATTACAAAGAAAGTACAGCAGTGTCTCCACTTCCTTAGGAGTTTGCAAAGATTCAACATGACATCTGGAGTCATGGAGAATATAGTGACTGATTGCATCACAGCCTGGTATGGAACCACCAATGCCCTTTAATGGAAAATCCTACAAAAAGTACTAGATACAGCCCAGTCCATCACGGATAAAGCTCTCCCTACCATTGAGCACAAAGACATAAAGTGTTGTCACTGGAAAGCAGCATCCAGCATCATGGGCCCCCATCTCCCAGATCATGCTCGCTTCTTGCTGCCGCCATCAGAAAGCTTCAGAAGTCTCAGGACTCGGCACCACCAGGTTCAAGAACAGTTACTACCCCTCAAAAGGGATAATTTGGCTCAACTTTACTTGCCCCATCATTGTGGACTCACTTTCAAGGATTTTGCCTCACATTCTCAATATTTACTGCTTATTTGCTAAGAAGGGTCTCGGCCCACAGAGCACCTGTGATTCCATAGAGCCTGGCCTGCTGAGTTCCTCCATCATTTTGTGTGTTGTAACCTGAATATATAGCGTACACAATCAACCAATCTGTAATTCTGAAATTCCAGAAAACTAGCAGCTTTAACTCTCCATGGATACAACAGATTCTGCAGATACTGGAAATCTTGAGCAACATCCTGAGTTCCTCCAACATTTTATGTGCGTTGCTTTTAAATCCAGTGTAAACACTTTGACACAAAATGGGTAACTACACACGACACAACGTGAGTTTAATTCAAGGTACAATCCGTCAACAACAGTTACCTCGGCCTTCGCTGTCTGCGCCTTTAACCGACATCTATGATGTACTCGAACCCCATCAAATCACTTACCCCTTAAACCTTTCAGATACGTTTCTAAATCTTCTTCGACATCAGAGTCAGAGGAGGGCTTCATATGGGCTGAAAGAATAACAGAAAAGGTGTAAACACCTTTCCACCTTAAGAACGTTTCGTTTGAGGGGCTCGGATTTTGGTTTAACTCCAGCGCTGCGAACAAGACACCGCCCCTGGACCAATCAGCGCGGATTCAGATTAAACTTTCGGCTTCCTTCACCATAGAGACATCAGGTTCAGGAGAGGGTAGCTGCCCCGCGGTGTATGCTGGGAGGTGTAGTTAAATACTCAGATTTACCCTGTGTCAAAGCTGCTTCGGAAACTACAACTCCCAGAAAAGCTGCGCAGCAGGCGCCTGCGCTGTTTTTCTGTCCCGTTGTTCAGTCTCCCGACTCTTGCCGTTGGCGGCGTGACGTGCCTTTCCCGTTGGTCATTGGTGGGAGATCGTGTCAATCAGGAACGCACCACGCCCACTCACCGCCCTCTGGTGTCTTCGAGCCGGGCGCATGTGTGGGCTGCTTTCGTTCGGGTTGCGACTCCACTATGTGGAGTAATAACGTTATTGCCGAGCAACGGGAACGGTTGATGATGTTTGCTTGAGTCTAGGCTGGGCGGCTGCGCTCCTAGGGTGAGTGGGCCTTTACTGATTTACGAAGGTAATAAAAGGACAAGCTGGGCGCGCCCACTTGGAGTGGATCGCACAGTTTGAAAGGGAATGGAATAGCGGTGCTAACGGTTGTGTGTGAAATACTGCCGTTCGCCGGGGTTGGGGGTGGGGAGCTGATGTCTGGCCGGCTGACTTTTATTTTCGTCTTATTATTATCATCGACGTATGCACTTTTCCTCTGCATCCTAATACAACGAGGCGGTTTGGGTTCAAATGACAATCCGTTACTTAAAGGAATGGATGTTATTTCATCAGGGCTGCCTTCGCCAACATATTCTGTTCGCAAGCTGGAGATGTGTAGATCACGCTTATGCTGCGAGTCTAATTAATTTAACATAAAAGCAAGTCCAAGGTTTTAATTTTTTCGCACTGACTTCCAACCTCCTCTTCCTCAAGTTTATTGTTGCAAGTTTTTAATTAAGCTTCAGTAAATTGAGTTATTTTGTAATTTAATACGTCAAATGGACACAATCGGCACGTTATCATTAGATTTTTTGTTCTTTCATTCCCTAAACAAAAGGGGTTGTGACACACAGCGTTCCAACTGAGAATTTCCATCGATTTATTTAGCTTTTATTTCCACTTATTGGCGGCATATGCTATACAGAGAAACACCAGATTTTCTGTTAACAGATGCGATCAGTGATCCTTCAATCGAAACGGTTGGGAGATTGCTCGAAAGAATACAGTAGTGCACAGATATCACTGGCAACTATTAGCACATTGCTGGCAGCCTGCCAGTAGAGTAGTAGGGATATGGCAGTCTCATAGAACAGATTTTTTATGAATTTCCATTTTGAAAGATTGAATTATGTTGATCAGATCATATCGTTTTAGCCTTCTGGAAATAAAATATTGTGCCTGCCTTGAGAGCGGGGCACATTGGATTTAAAAAATTCATCTGATGCGTTTTCACAGGAAATGTTTCCTTTTCCTGTACATTCCGTTTCCCGCTGAGGAGTTGGGTCACATGAAACTGGCTGGATTCTTTCCTTTTTGACTTTCAAGTACGCCTATGTGTCTTCTGTCGATGCATTCTGAAGGTGGTTGGGCTCAATTCATTCGAGTCAGATATTTTGCGTATTTTTGACAGTGAAACAATGGAGCATTGTTTGTGCTTTATAAAGGGAATGGCAAGGAAATAAAAGTTAGTTGTCATAAAACTTAGTTACTTTTCTCACAAATAAACTGCTAAGCTATAACTATTTGATAAGACAACAAAAATGCTTTGAACAGTTAACGAGATTGGGTTTCCAGCAATGCCTAAAACTTTATGTTGGCCGCTGTGTGGCCTTGTGTTCTGGCAAATTAGTCATTGAAATGTGGGTAACTGGCTATTGCTTCTTAGATTCTTCTGCTTGAATCAGAGATTTGGGAAAAGTTAGTAAGTTGAAATGCCTATTTCTGTTGAAATCAGAACTTGGCAATATACACATTAACGACAAAAACAGAAATTGTAGTATATTGGAGTAGGTGATGGAGCATTGAGGAAAAATGTAATTTCAGGTTATTCAGGTAAAAGGTAATTTGTATCTTTTCTGATGGTTCAAAACCTGGCCTGAAGAAGGGTCTTGGCCTGAAATATTGACTGTTTACTCTTTCCCATAGATGCTGCCTGGCCTGCTGAGTTCCTCCAGCATTTATGTGTGTTACTTAGATTTCCAGCATCTGCAGATTTTCTTGTGTTAAAGATACTTCGTGTTATCATGGAAGACTGTTAACTTGAAGCATAAACTCTGTTTCTCTTTTTACAGATGCTGCCTGTTGTTTAGTATGTCCAGCATAAGTTTAATTTTCTGATTTTCGGCATCTGCACTATTAATAGTATACTGAAGAAAAATAGTAATACATTGAAATTTAATGTTGGGATTTGAGATTCTTGTAATGGCACCTGAGTGCGCCAAAATATTTTTAAAAAATGCTTGGTGGACCCTCTGATTAAACAAGTGGAATTGTATTGGTTTGTCACGTGTATATAGTAGACATAATGTAGGCTTAAAATGAGGTAGGAATGGGTAACAAGGAAACTGGCCCTTCGTGCCACTTTGACTATTTTGGCCATAAAATTTTCTATACTAATCCTGTTCTCCAGTAATGCTTACATGCTGTGACATTTTTGTATAAGTGCACCATTATCAGACTAACTGCCTACATCGCTGTCTCAGTGTGTTCCACACATTAACCACCTGGGTAAAAAAAAAAATCCTTGTAATTTCTTACCTTAAAACGGTGGTTCCCAACCTTTTCTATGCCCCACACCCCTAGGAAATGTTTGATTAATGTTTGCACCCCCTACAAAAGTGATATCACATTTGAAGATGAAGAAGTCTAATTTCTAATTTTTGGACCACATACAATACTGCGGGTGAACAAATTGAACTTAAAAAGATAAGCTTTTAACTCTGCATAAAATGCAAATATAAATTGAGCAATTAGATTCTAATTTATTTGGAAAAAATTGTAAACAGTAAAATCAATCCCAATTGTGAACATAAAATTCAATGACTTCTTTTCTCCTGCTTCTCATTCATGATTTTGTCAAAGCGTGGAACTTTCTTGCTGACTGCGATCTGCAGGCCTGCCTATGGATTCAGGCGATACCTAGATTTTGTCTTGATTGACAAAAGAGAACTGAATCCAGATTCACACAAGTATGTTATTGCAAATGGAATGAGGACACAAAGTGCTTTTCCATCAAGTCTTGGGAACATATCCAGTGCTACACACCAAAACTTCTCCAAAGTTTTGCTTTCAAATTGCACTTCAAGAACTCGATTTGTCCGCAAATCAATAAGATCTTCCTTCAGCTCTTCATCATCTGACATTTTCTCCAAATTGTAGGAATATGGATTCATGATCCATTGTTCTGAAATCTTCAGGTCTCCAGCAGCAAAATATCCATCAAATGATTCTGACAGCACTTCCAAATGAGCCACAATTTCTTCACGCACAGTATGGGTTATGGATCCAGCATCATCAACCATCTCTTCTAGTGAAGGAAAATTTGAGAGACTGCCTCTTTCCATCTTTCAACGCCAAAGATATAACTTTTCTTTGAAGGCATTCAACTTTTCACAAGCCTTCAATATGTTTATCCCTTTTCCTTGAAGAGAAAAACTCAGGTCATTCATACAAGTGAAAATGTCAGCTAAGTAAGCCAGCATTTGGGCGAATTCCTGTGATTCAGTTGCCCCAACCAGATCAAATTCACGCTTCTCCAGAAAAACTTTGATTTCTTCCCGCAGTTCAAAGAAGCAGGTTAAAGCTTGTCCTCGTGACAACCAACGGACTTCTGTGTGGAAAAGCAAAACTGAATGCTCACTTCCCAGATCCTCACAAAACAATTTGAAGATGTGATGGTTCACAGCATGCCCCTTGATCCAGTTGATGATCTTCACACAAGTATCAAGGACTTTCTTCAAATTTGGAGGCAATGTTTTTGATGCCAAAGCATGCCGATGAAGAAAACAATGGGTAACTTGCAAGTCTGGAATCTCCTTTTTCATCAATGCAGAAAAGCCAGATTTATTTCCAAGCATTGCAGGTGCCCCGTCAGTGCACACAGAACCAATGACTTTGATATCTAAATCATGTTTGGCAAAGAAGTCTTTCACTAGCTGCATCACATCCTTTGCAGTTGTGTTTGTTTCCAGATCTTTACAAAACAGGAAATCTTCCTTCACAGCACCATCATTGACATACCTCACTAATGTGATGAGTTGACTACAACTGGAGAAATCAGTTGACTCATCCAGCTGAATAGAGATTTTAAGAGAACTAGCTCTGACATCTGAGATGACTTGGTCCAAAATATCTTCACTCAAATCACTGATTCGGTTGTGAATGACATTATTTGATAGGATCACCTGTTCAAATTTTTTTTCTTGCTTCTTTGCCCAGGATAATTGTTGCCATTTCCAGTGTACATGGCTTGATGAGATCTTCCACAATTGTATGGACTTATTGGATTTGGCTACTTTATATGCCACTTGGTATGAAGCAAGAAGTAGTGGTTTTTCAACAGAAACAAAACCTAATTTTGGAAGAGTTCCTTGTGAATCAGAACAAGCTCTTTTGACTTTCAATGACCCAACATCATGTCCTTCAAAATCAGCTCCGCCATGCTTGTTCTTGAAGTGCTCTTGAAGCTTGGATGGCTTCAGATTTGAGTTGGAAAACACAACGCTACAAAGAATCCACTGGGGTTTTTGCAAGCCATCATTTCCTGTTGTGCAAGTGAAACCAAAGTACACATCATCATCATTCCATTTCCTTCTTTTTGACATGATGAAGGGTTAAGGGTAAAGAGAAAAATATGAGCTAATATGAGCAAAACTATCTGACTAAGTCAGGGATGACCGCTTTACTCAACCAGACACGCCTATAGCAAACTATCGCGAGAAATACGCTTTTGAATATTATATTACGATATTATCTGCAGTTACGCCAAGATAATCATCAGGTGGAAATGCTATGGCGACGCGACTTATTAGGCTACTCTCTACTGAATTTACACACCTATTTCTGATGATTACCGGAAATATAAACTCCCATCACACAATTCAAAGTCCTCGGTGTTAACCATGATACCTCCTCAACTAACACAATTCAAAATTATCAACGATTCAAGAAAAAAACCTTTTAAAAGGGAAAAAAAACCTTTGAAATTCAAAAACTTCTTTAATGCATTGAGACAAATACGAATTAATGACTTCAGCTGCTTTTTATCAAAATGTAGCTTTTTTAAATTTTATAATTGAATAATTTACCTACTGTCTGCGGGTTTGGTTTTAATGCAAAGTTGTTACTCGATGGTTCATTCGGGATGTATAAAGATTTTGGCATTCTGAGATGATTTTTAACTCTGAGGTGTAACCTTCTAGTTAACATTGATGAGACGACTCAACTCTGAGGTGTAACTTCCCAGGTAACACTGATGAGAATCCTCAGCGCTGACTCAGGCAGCGGGAGACTGGAGTGAGTTTATGTCTCTCTTGACTCGGGCAGCGGGAGACTGGAGTGTGCTTGGGACAAACGTTACTACCACTTCTCAAGGCACACTGGCAGCTGGCTGAGTGATGATTCGTGACTCGTCACTCAAGGACACAAGGCACCCCCTGAAATTTTTGTCGCACCCCCTGAAATTCTGTCTCGCACCCCAGGATGGGAACCCCTGCCTTAAAAGTACCCTCTGGTTACAGACATCTCTGCTGAGGGGAGCAGCTTGTTGATACACTATTATGTCCCTCACTTGTATAACTTGGTCACATTTCCACCCCCTCAAAGCCTCCCCCTGCTGCTAGCTGTCTTTAGAAGGAAGACACATGCTAGCCTATCTATTCTCCCCTCTTAATTGAACCGTTCCATCCCAGCTAACATTCTGGTGAATTATCTCTGCATCCTTTATGAAACAAGCAAAGATAGAAACATAGAACAGAAAACCTACTGCACAATATAGGCCCTTTGGCCCACAATGCTGTGCTGAACATGTACTTTAGAAATTACCTAGGGTTACCCACAGCCCTCTGTTTTTCTAAGCTCCATGTACCTATCCAGGAGTCTCTTAAAAGATCCTGTCGTATCCACCTCCACCACAATCGCTGGCAGCCCATTCCATGCACTCACCACTCTCTGCGTAAAAAGAAAAACTTACCTCTGTACCTACTTCCAAGCATCCTCTCTAGTACAGTCTCAACCTTCCTATAGTGTTGGGACTGGAGCTGCGACTGTTTCTGTTTAAAAGCTGGACCACAGTTATAAAAAGCACCAACAATAATGGTAAGTGTTCCATATGCCACCTTAATCACATTTTCTGTCATGCCGCTTAATACTATTCTGTAGCTAAAGGCTTCCCCTCATTATTGATGATGGCACCAACTTTAGTGTAATCATACCTCTTGCATTCAAATCTTGGTAATGCATGCACCAGTTTCCATGTGTACCAGTAGCAGGTGTTACCGGGTTCTCACCCATCATCTTCTGCCTCAACCACTAGTTTTGGATCCACCTCTCCAAATTGCTCTCAGTCCCTTGGGTTCCTCTGAACAATTCTCTAAAGTCATACCTTGTCAAAGCCCTAACTGAAGTTTACGTAAACAAAATTAACTGCACAATCCTCAATCGTGGTGGTGTGGTGGAGATGCGTCTCTACCACGGGAGGTGTTATGCATTTCTTCCTTCAACTCGCCTGTAGTCCACCCTTGGGCACCTGCTTAGCCCCCTCCCCCATCCCACCCCCCAATCAGGGTCACATGAAGCTAGGGGAGCAGGTGGTGGAAGAGTGATGAGGTGGTGATGAGCAGCTAGTGCACATCACAAGTCCTGGTTATACGACCACTGATACTAGGAAGACAATCTCTGAAGAGTATTGATCATGGCTGGGGTTAGCTGTCTTGCAAAGACACTGTCCAGAAGGCAATGGCAATCCACTACTGTAGAAAAATATTTCAAGAGCAATCACGGCCATGGAAAGACATGATATGACATGCCACATAATGTACAAACAAATCCGCAATTAATATAGAAGTATTTTCCCTTAAAGCCACATTGATTCTTTGATCAGTCCATGTATCCTCAAATACAAATTTAATTATGTTTCTCAGAATTTTTTCACTATCCTCCAGTCATCTGGCACTTCTTCTGAGGCAAGAAAAGGTCATAAGACCATAGGAGCAGAATTTGGCCATTTTGGCCCATTAGCTCCATCATTTCACCTTGGCTGATCTGTTATTCCTCTCAGCCCCAATCTCATTTACATCCCCCCCCCCCCCTCTGTTATCCCTTCATGCCATGAGCAATCAAGAATCTATCAATCTCTGCCTTAACTATACATATATGTAAATATACATAGATTTAACATTTACCTCCTCCTCTTTAGCAATGGCAATTTGTTCTAGAATTTCACTGTCTCCTCTCTAAATTCAAGTAGAATATCCTTCTCATAACGAATATAGATGTGAGGTATTATATCTATTCAAGATATCTATAGTGGTGCTAGAAAGTTTGTAAGCCCTGTAGAATTTTCTGTATTTCTGCATAAATATGACCTAAAATGTGATCAGATCTTCACACAAGTCCCAAAACTAGATAAAGAGGACTCAATTAAATAAATAACCCAAAAAACATTATGCTTGTTAATTTATTTATTGAGAAAAATGATCCAATATTACATGTATTTGCTGGAAAAATAATGTGAGCCTTTGCTTTCAGTAACTGGTGTGACAACTCCCCCGCCCCCCCCCCCCCCCCATCTTGTACAGCAATAACTTTAACCAAACATTTCCAGTAACTGTTGATCAGTCCTGCACACGGCTAGGAGAAATTTCAGGCCATTCCTTCTTACAAAACTGCTTCAACTCTGGAATGTTGTGGGGCTTCCTTGTATGAACTGCTTGCTTCAGGTCCTTCCACCATGTGTTTATATAAGAATATGGTCAGGACTTTGATTTGGCCAATCGAAAACATAAATTTTCTTCTTCTTAAACCATACAGTTGTTGATTTACTCTTGTCCTCTGGATCATTGTCTTGTTGCATTAACCATTTTATATTAAGCTTCAGGTGACAAACTGATATCCTGACATTCTCCTGTAAAATGTCTTGATGGAACTATGAATTTATTGTTCCCTCAATGATTGCAAGTTGTCCAGACCCTGAGGCAGCAAATCAGCCCCAAAACCACAATGCTCCTTCCACCATGCTTTGCAGCTGGGATGAGGTTTTGGTGTTGGTGTGCAGTGTCCTTTTTCTTCCAAACATAACAATGTGCATTTCTGCCAAGAAGTCGAACTTTTGTTTCATCTGTGCACAGAACATTGTCCCAGAAGTATTGTAGAATGTCCATGTGTTTTGCAAACATGAGATATGCAGCAATGATTTTTTGGAGAGCAGTGGTTTCCTCTGTGGTGTCCTTCCATGAATATCATTCTTGTTCAGTTTTTCCTTATACTGGACACAAGAACAGAGACTTCAGCAAGTCCTGGAGATTTTTGTAGTTACCCTTGAGTTCTTTTTCACTTCTTTATGAAACTTCATGTTGTGCTCTTGATGTGATCTTTGCAGGATGTCCACTGGAAGGGAGAGTAGCAACAGTACTGAATTTCCTCAAATTTGTAGACATTTTCTCTTACTGTGGACTGATGAACACTGAAGTCTTTCAAAATGCTTTTGTAGCCTTTTTCAGCTTCATGCATCTCTACAATTCTTCTTCTAAGGTCCATTGAAAGTTGTTTTGATCAAGGCATGGTGCACATAAACAGATCTTTCTTGGGAAGAGCAGGCTCTGTCAGTAACCTGACTTTGTGTGCCTTTTTTATAGTGCAGGGCACCTCTACAACCCACACATCTAATCTCATCTCATTGATTGGTACACCTAACTCCAAATAGCTTATGTAGAAGTCATTACCCCAGAGTTTCACATACTTTTTCCAACAAATACATGCAATATTGGATTATTTTTCATAACAAATAAATGAATGAACAGTATGTTTTTTGTGTTACTTAATTGGGTTCACTTCATCTAGTTTTAGGACTTCTATAAAGATCTGATCACATTTTAAGTTAAATTTGTACAGAAAAGGATAAAATTCTACAGGGTTCACAAACTTTCTAGCACCACTGTTTGTCCTGTTACTCCATGCACCGGTTGCCTCTTTGTTCCCCAATGAAGCCAGCTGTTTCTCTGGTTTTCCCCCTTTCCCCCGATATGCTTATAAACTGCCTTTGGGATTTTCCCCAATCTTACTTGACTGAGCTATTTCCTGTCCCTTTGCTGTTGGATGCTGGTGTTTTAGTCCAAGGTACTTTCAGAACTCAGGAGACAGCCACAAAACTTGTGGCTTCATGTTTGTTTTTATTAAGCATTGATAGAACAAAGAAAATGATACGATAGAGGTCTGCTAAGCAAAGAGAGAGACAAAAGAGCTAAGATGGCATGGCCTTGTGGTCCGCTATTTTTATACCCATAGATAAGGAGAATTCCATTTGAATTTGTAGATAAAAATAAGCCATTGAGGTAGCTCTTATTCAAATAATACAGTACCAAGAGAGGCTTCCAGAATCATTCCAATATAGCCACCATATACCACTTAGGGAACACACTGAATTTGCATATGCATATTGTGACCACTAGGAGGTATGATAAACTGTTACATGCATATAAAAATGACTTAAAATACAAGCAGGTAATTAATTATTAAACTACAATCGAGGAGTATGAGAATTAAACAGTCAGATCTAATACTGCTCACCTTCCTTGTTGCTCTACTCAGTACTGTATTCCTGTAAACATCTGCTTTCAGTTCTCTAAACCTGGGGTAAGCTACTTTCACCTCCCTTTTTATTCAACCCTGTCCTTGAAATTGTTGGCCTTTCATTTCACCATTGCAGGCACAGATTGACCCTGAATACATACTCCCATCATTGAATGATTCTGACAAGCTGTAGATTTACTAGCAAATAGCTGCTCCCAGTTTGCTTTTGTATGTCCTGTCTTGTATTGAAATCAACCTTCCCCCAATTCAGGACCTTAATTTCTAAGTACGTATATCATTGTCCATCTCTCTAATAACCTTAACACTTAAGAGTTGTGATCATTTTCTGTGGAAAAACTTGCACATTGATATTTCTTGCACTTACCTAGCTACATTCCCAAAGATTAGATCCAGTACCATCTCTTCTCAAATAGGAATCTATAATCTAGCTATTCAGCTCTGCTGGTTTCTTTTAAAACTTCAGCCACATCTAAGCTTTTCACACTAAGGTGATTGTATTTAACATTTCAGAAGCTGAAGTCCCTTAATACTATAATCCTATTATTTTTGCACTTCTCTGTTTCGACTGCATATCTATTTTACATCTTGCTGATTGTTTGCTGTCCTGCAGTACACTTAGGCAAAGTGTTGCTCCACTGTTTCTCATGCATTTGGTATTATTTTAAGAACCTTCCAGAATATCCGCTTTCCTTACAGTAGTAATGCAATCTGGGATTAATATTGCAACGCCACTTGTTTTACGTCTGTCTGTCATAGCTACAGATTCTATAACCTAGAAATGTTGAGTTGCATGTTATTTGTCAGCAATAATACAATAGGTATTGTCAAATACCCTCAGTTAATTCACCTTGTTTGTCAGTCACCTTGCATTCATTCCAGTCTTGCAGTTTGTCCATGTGTCTTGTCAAGCATATATCTGTCCATTAGACTCTCTCTGCTTTTATTATTATTGCTATTCCCCACTCCTTCCGGCCACTCATTGTTCGTATTACTCCTATTACCTTGAATTCATCCATAGATCAATCTAAGGCAAGGTTCCCAACCTTTTTTAACCTGCTATTAACTGAGGGGTCTGTGTGCAGGTTGGGAACTCCTGATCTAAGAACTTTTTTTTAAGTTTGTCATCCATTTCAAAGCTAAGGTTTTAATTTTCAGTTTTGTTGTTTATGTTTTGTAACTCCGAAACATAAAGCTAATAGAAATAAAAACACAGAGCCGGGTGATAATTTCATGTGTGTTCGTTTTTATTTTTAGCAAGGTGCGCACATATGATGTGGCACAGTGATGATGTATGGCATTCATATAATCTGTAATGAATTATTTAAACAAAGGATGCTTAATCAAACAATATATTTACAATATTACTGAAATATTAAATACCCAACATGTTTCAATATTCCAACCAAGAAAAATTGATCCACAAAGGGGTAAAATCAGTGCTCTAAAAGGATATTGACTACGTGGACTCAAAGGTTAATTTAGTAGCATTAGGGTAAGGGAGATCACCAGCTGATTTCGCCCTGGAATGGGCAGGTTACAATGAGCTTAAGTTTATAAATACCTGAAGTTAAAAATGTAACTGGAGACATTAACTATACAGACAGTGTCTTCTGATGGAATGTTTGGTTAGAAATGATGTTAAAAACGATTCCCCATTTCTATCATTGGCGCTGCTCTGTGGAGATTCCTAGTATTTCATAGCCATGATGCCATACAACTGACAAAAACCCATAATATTAAAGAATTCTTACAGAAGTTGAAACACAAAAGAAATCTTCTAAGTGTTATAATGGAAGATTGGAACATGCGGTTAAGGTTGAAGCCAAAATGTTTTCAATTAATCTTTTAGAAAATAAGAAATTTCAAATAATTTTGGACTGTGGAAATGTACAACATATGAAAAAATATTTTGCTAGGTTGGCAGAGTTTTCAGAACAGTAATTATGACTTGGCACACTATTTTAAGAAGTCATGTGGACTTCCTGCAAACAGATGCAATATTTTTAGGGTATTTTGCAGTGAGACCAGATTGTGGATTTTTTTATCATCATCATTATTGGTTAATCTAGACCAATAAAGCCATGGTCCAGATTATACCAAAAAAATTCAGCAGTAAATTTTAGTGTGCTAATGACATAAATACTGCAACCTTGTGGGCATGCATTGGAACTTAGTTATTTAGTCCAGCCCATCGAGCTGTACCACCCAGTAGCCCACTGATTTTAACCCTAGCCTAATCATGGGAAATTTTACAATGACGAATTTACCTACCAGCCAATATGTCTTTGTAATTACAGAATGCATGTAAGGTGTTGGGGAAAAAATCATTACCTTAAATTACATCAAATAAAATGTATTAAGGGGAGAATTTCAATTTCATTAGCCTCAAAATGTAGCAAGTTATCATGAAATAAAAAACAAATATTCTGTGTAGAACTGTCGGTGGTATACTTCAGCCAATCTCTGAGGATGCCTCTGTAGTCAGAATTTCTGAAGAATCACCCTGTGGAATTGAGTCTAAACCAGTTCAATTACATTATAAATGGAAATAATTGATTATGTAGACATGTACCTTTCAGCTACTTTACCTTCTGACATAATGTGAATACTTTGGTTATGTATCCTGAAGACCCTAAATATAACTTTCATATATACCAGCAAGCCATTTTAATCAATGATAGCAATTTTTGAAAACATATTTTTCTGTGATGTCGGTCATAATAAATTATATGAATAATATTTTGTGCACAAATTGGACCATATAGGACTGCTATAATATCACTTAACTGAGACAGCTGATGTGTACACTGCAGACTCAAGATTACCATTGATAATTAAAAATCCTGTGTAAAGTAATTTCAGACTTCTAAACATTATCTATTGTTCACATGGTAAATGGCTGTTGCATCTTAACATCTCCCTTACATGAAAGTTCAACTGATCCCATTGGAGTTGAGAAGTGGGGTGAAATTACTTGTGATTGTGATTTGGGATGGATTACATATGTTCATCAAGGTTATCTGAGGGTCATGCAGTGTTTAAGATTTTGTACTCAAAATTGCAGTTGAATTTCTGTGTTGCTATCCCTTGATCTCTTGCATTAAGAGCTGAAGATTTTTTTTCCTGCTCTGATCTCTGAACTGCAGAGTATGGATTAAAAACAAGATACTGGAAATATATGTGGGAAGAAAATTAAGTTGTTTCAGGTTTAATACCTTTCATTAAAATGGGAAAAGTTGGAAAAAGAACAAGTTTTAAGATGTAGGATATATGGGGAGAGGTGATGAGAGCAAAGCAAGTTTTTGATAGGGTGAAGACCAGAAGAAAATTAGATGAGACAAAGTGGTGACACTGGCTGACACAGGGAAGTAAACATGTGTCTCAAGTGGGAATTGGATGTGGAGTTAAAACAGCAAGTAGCCGGAAGTGGAGGAACACTCGTGTTAAAAAGAGGTGTTCTGCAAAATGATCACCCAATTTGTAGGAGCACCTAATGCAGTTTATTAAGTTGCATGAAATACAAGCAAATCTGCTTCGAAAGGAAGGAGTGTTTGGATCACTGGAAAATGGCAAAGGATGTGTTAACAGCAATTGCGTTGCATCTCCTCCAGTGATTAACTGTAGGGATGGAAAAGAGATTGCAAAGGGAACAGTACCTTGAGAATGATATCTGAAGGTAGCTTGGAGAAGGTATCATACTGAAGCTGTTGACAGCAATACAGGATTATCCATGAAATGTGGATAATTTTTAATTTGGAGCTCAAGGTTAAGGAAGCTTAGTCCTTGATCTAGATAGGAGAAGACGGGGTGAAAGTACAATGTAAGGACTAGAATCAGTGGTGGTGAGATCACTGTCAATGTGATGGAACATGTGGCATAGATTGTTTACCAGAGGCAGGGTATGTTGGAGTTGTTGGAGTTCATGGGCTGATGGGTAACCCGTGGTCTAAAATAAAATGTAAGCTGTTGTTGAAGAGGAAAAAAAAGTTGGAGACTGACCAAATGAAGATGGGAGCCAAGTGGCTGTTGGCTGTAAACGCAATAAAACTTTTGAGTTCTAAGTTAGAGTGGGATCACATTCAATCATCAATATATTGTGAAGGAAGATTAGCTAAGCAGGATTGAAATAAGGAATGTTCTATGTATTTCACAAAGATGACTGTAGCTTGGACCCATGGCTAAGTCTTTTATTTTGGGGAAGTGAATCACATTAAAAAAGTTTTTAATTTGCAAGCAAGTTCAGACAAGCCAATATTTGTAGTTGAAGCTGTCCAGATGGACAGCATGTGTGACTGTTTATGAGGAAGGGTGCAATCTATTAAAGGATCCTTGAAATAAGTTTAATTTTCTGAATTATAAACATTAATGTTTAATTACGAAACCAGGCTTTCGTTTTTGGAGCCTTTGATAGGATGTGGAGCAGTAGGAGTAGTCTGTTAATGATGCTGCAGCCAGGAGTAATCAACTATTGTTGAAGAATTTGCTACTGAGCTGTAGAAATTTATGGTTAAGGAATCCATTCAACCTTTTGCACTCTATTGGTCAAAAATGAAATTTAAGTTAAATTTGTTGAGACTTCTGGTAAGATGGCGATTGTTTAGCTGCTCCGAACTTTTGTTCCATTACTGTCGCTACCTTTGCACTAAATGTCTCCATTTTTTAAACCTTAGTTAGGAATTATTTCGGTATCTCTTACTTTCCTGTGAATATATCTAACTTACAATGTCTAGCAAGAGTTCTAAATCCGGGAGAAAAGAAGCTATGACCCCGTCAGACGAGACTCTGGTTGCGCTGGGAAAGCTCCGAGACGAAATCTTAAAGGAATTTAAAACCGCTTTCAAACAGTTAGAAGACAAATTTGTTTACCCGCTCTTGTTCTGTAGACTCTGTCAGTTGTGGCTCCTCAAATGTTTTTCCAGGTACAGCACTGTGCAAAAATCTAAGGCA
Source organism: Hemitrygon akajei (assembly GCF_048418815.1). NCBI lineage: Eukaryota > Metazoa > Chordata > Chondrichthyes > Myliobatiformes > Dasyatidae > Hemitrygon > Hemitrygon akajei. The sequence continues at coordinate 22,635,116 of NC_133130.1, forward strand.
CATGTACATAGCCAGGGTGCCTATGATTTTATTTGTCAATGTGGAGTGGAGAGCAAGTTTGTAAATCTGACTGAACTCAGCAGGTTGGGCAGCATCCATTGACTGCTTCTTTCAACGGATGCTGCCCGACCTGCTGAGTTCATCCAGCTTTTTTGTAGGTCTTGATTTGACCACAGCATCTGCAGTGTACTTTGTATTTAAAGTTTGTAAATCTGGTGGGAGCAAAGGGTGTTGGGAAAGGTGACAGTGGAGGAGTGCCAGGGACAGGGGTGGCATGTGTGCAGACTCACCCGGCCCTGAGGCACCAGGTGAGGACATAACATTCTAAGCAATTGACTTATTGATCATTACAGAATGCCTCTCTGGTGCTTTCTGCCCCTTCCCCTCTCCATTCCCTTTTCCCCCGTCATGATTCCCCTCTGCCTGCCCTCTTCCCACTCACAGTTCACAAGAGACCCATATCAGAATCAGTTTTATCATCACTCACATATGTCATGACATTTTTTTTGCTGCAGCAGAACAGTGCAATACATAAAATTACTACAATTGTGTAAAAGTCCTAGGCATCCTAGCTATCTATATGTGCCAAAGACTTTTTGCATAGTTACTGTACTTCATCTAAATCTTGAGGATATCTTCCTCCAGCACCCTTTCAGGCAGTGAATTCCAGAGTCTCACTATTCATTAGGTGAAATAGACCGCACCTAATGCCCTTCCAATCCTTCTGTGGTTAAACCCTAGTAAACTGGAAATTTCGGGACATAGAGCTGGGTCGGCAGTTGTTCTAGACAATTGGATATAACTTATGTTAATATGCCAAAAATTTTAGTTTTTTCTGGATATTTTACAGTTTTATATTACATTCTCTGTCAGTCACAAGAAAATTTCATGGGAATGAGGGCAACACAGGCTATGGTTATGTCCCAAAGAGCAGAAAGCATGGGAAACATTACCTGGTGCACCATACGCAGAGCCATCGGCATTTCCAAGTTATCATATAGCAGATTATTGGAAATTTACTTAAATTTGATTTTTGTTGCTAATCTGCCAGTTACGAACTTGCCCGCTCTAGATATCAGATAGCTGTGCACATCCCAATTAAATCACCTTTGTTCTAAAAGAAATTGGTCTAGAGAGTCTTTTAAGTCTGATTCTCTGTTATCAACCACCCTGTTAATTTTGTTATTTTTAGCAAACATAAAATGAGATACAAATGAGAACCTACAATTAAAATATGTACCAGAGAAAAATACAAGTGGCCTAGCACAGAGTCCTGTAGAATTCTGCACACAGCCCTCCGGTCACTAAAATTCCCTTCAACAATTGCTCTTTTGTTTTTTTTTTGCCACTCTGCCTGTTTTTAATCTAATTTGCTCCTCTTCTTTGGATCTAATTTGGTTAACCTTTGCCAAGTGCCTTGCCTAATTATTTCCTGCGACTAATGCAGGTGCCATTATCATTGAATTGAATTGACCTTATTACTTGCATCCTTCATATACTTGAGTAAAAATCTTTGTCTCCATCTAAATGTGTAATTTATAGTAATTTGTAATAAATATTATGTACAACAGGACAGTCAATATAACATAGCAATACAATTAATCAGTCTCAGGGCCCAGTGGAAGAAGCTGTCCCGGAGACTGTTGGTCCTGGCTTTTATGTTGCAGTACCATTTCCCAGATGGTAGCAACTGGAACAGTTTGTGGTTGGGGTGACTCAGGTCCCCAATGATCCTTCAGGCCCTTTTTACACACCTGCCTTTGTAAATGTCCTGAATAGTGGGAAGTTCACATCTACAGATGCGCTAGCCATCTGCACCATTCTGTGCAGAGTCCTGCGATTGAGTGAAGTACAGCTCCCATACCAGGCAGTGCTGCAGCCAGACAGGATGCTCTCAATTGTTCCCCCGTAGAATGTTCTTAGAATCTGGGGGCCTATACCAAACTTCTTCAACCGTCTGAGGTGAAAGAGGCGCTGTTGTGCTTTTCTCACCACACAGCCAGTATGTTCAGACCACGTGAGATCCTCGGTGATGTGTGTGCTGAGGAACTTAAAGCTGTTCATCCTCTCAACCCCAGATCCATTGATGTCAATAGGCATTAGACTGTTTCCATTCCTCCTGTAGTCCACAACCAGCTCCTATGTTTTTGCGACATCGAGGGAGAGGCTGTTTTCTTGACATCACTGTGTCAGGGTGATAATTTCTTCTCTGCAGGTTGCCGCGTTATTATATGAGATTAGGCCAGTCAATGTAGTATTGTCAGTGAAGTTAATTAGACCATCCCTTATTAGACCCTCAAAAATATCTATTAAATTATTCAGTCACAACCTTCCCTGAACCTATGCTGACCTTAATTAGCTTGTGCCTCTCAAGATACTGGATAATGCCCTTCCTCAGAATTTTTTCTAACTGTTTGCTCATGACACATCAAACTTATTGGCCTTTAGTTTCTCAGTCTATCCTTTTTAACCGAAGTCATCATATTAGCGCTAGACATCTGCTGTCATGTCTGTGACAAGGAACAGAAAATTGTCATCATACCCTGTGTTATTTCCCTTGCTACTTTTAAGAGCCAGGATACATGTTTCCCAGCCAAATACTTCAAAGAAAGAAGATCATTTTAAATTAGCTTTTAAAGATAAAATACAGTCAGCCCTCCTTATCCGCGAGGGATTGGTTCCGGAACCACCACCCCCCCCCCCCCATGGATACCAAAAAAACGCGATGCTCAAGTCCCTTATATAAAATGGTGTAGTATTTGCATATAACCTATGCACATCCTCCCGTATACTTTAAATCGTCTCTAGATTACTTATACTTAATACAATGTAAATGCCATGTATATAGTTATACTGTATTTAGGGAATAATGACAAGAAAAAAAAGTCTGTACACGAGACGCGAGGCGAACGCTGCTCAAACAACGAATGCTGGAGAGAAAACTTCCGGGTTTTCCCGATCTGCGGTTGGTTGAATCCGCGCATGCGGAACCTGCGGATAAGGAGGGCCAACTGTACCTTTTAGTACATCATCTTGTTGTTGCTTTTTGTCATTTCTGATACTGAAGTTACTTTCCTATATCAAATCCTCCTTCCATTCTGACAGAATTATTCATTCAGTGCTATACATGTTTTGTGCCTTTACACACAGACATAATTTTGGTCTTCAGTAAGACCTTTCCAATTTGTTCCTTCATATGGTTGATAGAATATCTCTGCATTTACTGAAAAGAATACATTGAACAATGTCTGCAGTGTAACAACCACTCTGTGCAGGTGCAAGGTGCAAGAAGTGTTCACCATGTGCCATGTTTCCTAAATGGACAGATGACAACTCTTGGGTTATCTGGTTAACCACATACTCAAAACAGTGCAACATGTTGTTTAACAGTTATTTTAATTTGAAAGTTGCTGCATCTATATTGATTAGATTGCATTTCTGTAGTTTACTGGCAACTGAGCTTAGTTAACTCTGTATTACTGGAAGTTCTGCTTTAATTTACCTCATTCAAAACATTGATTCTTGTTTTTAATACTGTCCCACCCCCCACTTCTCAACTTGCCATCATCTTTTTACCTTTTTCCTTTGTCATATCACTTTGGAAAACTTATGAAAATGTAAGAGGGATGCATCGTTAATTTACAGATCAATCCAGTCTGAACTATTAATCATCCCCAGAAATGTAACTGTTTCTTAAATTATACCAGAACTCTTTCTCCAGTCTATTATCAAGAATTTTCTTTCCATTTGTTGATCACTCTGTGTGCATAAGGTCCTTCAAGCTTCAGCCCCTGGATGCACTTAATGCCGATGCAGCTGACGTTCTTTGACTGTTTATATTGCTTAAATTAGATCTTTTGTGTTTTTCATGGGGAAAGCATGTTTTGGGGCAGTACTAAGTCATTTGGGCCATCCTGTCTATGGAAACTTAATTGATTTTTTTAAGGAGGTGATAAGGAATTATAATGGTACAGCATCCTGTGCAATATGTACTGTATTGGGGTCATGCTGTCAAGTAGATCACTGCCATTTGTCGCACTCTCCTGTTCTTTCACCATCACGCTGAAATTTATTCTCCCCTTTGCCCTTCCAATTCTTTTTTCATTGGCACTATTTCCACCACCATTATAGACGGTGTAATCTTAACTATCTTTGTTATGAAAATCCTCCTGTCATCATTTTATCTGTTGTCTAGAATTCTGTAGCTATGTTCTTGGGTCTTTCAATTGTTGTATCCTGAAGCTTCTTCGGAAGTCAAGAATGAAGCATAAAACTTGTTGCTTACAATCGTTTTATTAAGTGTTGCAAGAGCAAAGAAGCATTGAGAGAGACAAAGAAAGACTAAAAGGTAGTCATGGCATTCTCGTCCCAGACTGGGATAACAATTAACCAGTAAGAAAGCCAAATTCAAGTAATAAGATACCTGCCACATAAATCAAGAAATTTCCAGAGAATAGAGACAACTGCATCACATTACTGGAAAATTCACTGAACAAGCACATGTATATAGGTGATTACATAAAAATACAAGCAAGCACAGGAAAGTTAAACTACAAGACAAATAACAGTTCTATAGCCCAATCCAACAGTCTTCCACTGGTTGGGAACTGTTTCCCTGTATTTTACTATAATATTAACGATGTTAAACAAAACTAAAAGAATTTTAAATCTGAACTTCCCATTCAGTGTTATCTGTAGTCTTACAATCCTTATTGAAATCATTTGGATGTGATGTGTTCTATTTATCTGTCTATGGGGTGTGACTGAAACGCAGTCCCTATCCCCCAAGGTTGGTAATTAGTTGTACTTGGAGGAGGTAACTCTGGACTTGACTGGGAAAACCAAAGTGTACATTGGCCCATTAGTTCAACAATGTCAGAGTACAAAAGTAAAGACATTTTGTAGAAATTAGGGCTTTTGATGAGCCCACACCTTAAGAGCTCTGCATCTGACAGGGTATGTTAAACACCGAGTCCGACTCATTCTATTTCCACTCTGGCCGTTGTCTCTCCTACACTATACTCAATGTCATAGCAGTAGTGCAATAACTCATGTTGAGCAGGATGTTCTCTTAAGGGGTTGTCTGTTGATGGCTATAGAGGCTGATCTGGGTTCTACATATTCTGGTGCATTGGGGGCAAGAGTAAGTGGTGGCTGTGGTTGCTCGTTCTCTCACGGTTGCCTCTTGTTCTTCAGCACATGGAGGTTGCTCTCATGTAACACATTTCCCTTCTAAGCAAATTTCCTCAGGTTTCCTTTTAGGCAAGTTCTAGCTCTGTGGACATGTGACTGAATTCAACAGTTTCAGAAGATAAGGCTCTGTTCTGTCCTGAACCTATCATATAAATAGTGAAGAAAGCAGTACAATGCCTCTACTTCCTCAGGAGTCTGCAGAGATTTGGCATGTCATCAAAAACCTTGGCAAACTTTGATAGATGTGTTATGTAAAGTGTGCTGACTGGCTGCATTATGGGAACACCAATGCCCTTTGAGTGGAAAATCCTACAAAAAGTAGTGGATTTGGTCCAGTACATCACGGGTAAAGCCCTCCCAACCATTGAGCACATTTACATGAAACTTTGCCGTAGAAAAGCAGCTTCCGTTGAAGATCCTCGCCATCCAGGCCATGCTTTTTTCTCACTGTGGTCATCAAGTAGAAGGTACAGTGCCTCAGGACTCTCGTCACCAGGTTACTACCTCTCAACCATCAAGCTCTTGAACAAAAGGGGAAAACTACACTCATTTAAGGACTCTTTTATCTTGTTATTTCATGCTTGTTATTTATTGCTTTTTATTTATTATCTGCATTTGCAGTTTGTGATATTCCCTGTTTATAGATCCTGTTTACAGTTATTCTATAGATTTGCCAAGTATGCCTGCAGAAAAAGAATCTCAGAGTTGTAGATAGTGATAAGTATGTATTCTGATAATAAATTTTACTGGTCATTTTTGCTGCATCTACCTTTAACTCCAATCTCGCTCTCTATTAATGCTACCTGATTTGCCTAGAATTTAGAGCATTCTTTTATTTAACATTTCCAGTAACTGTTTTGTTCTGCATCTCTCTATTCCAGCATGGCAAAACAGGTTCAAAGCTAAACACCAACACATATCTGTTGCTGTTTCATTGGTAAAGCTCCAGTTGTTTTAAAATTGATTTTATTTTAATTCCGTTCTTGATTAGCTGATAATGCAGGACACATTTGTTGCATGTTCCCTGTAAATATTTAAAGTGTTACCTGATAAATCTGTCAGATGTATATTTTAGTATACTTTTTATTTTCAAAACAAAGTTATTGGAAGAATTTCTCCATATTGCTTTGCACTAATTTCCCAAACTCTTTTTTTTTAATCACCTTTGTAACATTTCTGAATGTTATTCTTTACCTGGATGTTTTTTTACCTTTCTTCCTGCAGGATTGATGATTATAATTATGTTTTATGAAGGAAGCTTGAGTAGGCAAAATTATTTTCTCTTTGGAGCTTTGGAGGTTAAGAGATGACTTGATAGAGGTTTATAAGATTGTGAGAGGCATAGATATAGTGGACATCCAGCTTCTTTTTTCCCTGAGGTTGGCAATGCCCATTACCAGAGTACATCTGTTTAAATGAGTGGAGGACATTTAAGCAAAATGTCAGAGGTTTCTTTTTACAGAGTGGTAGGTACATGGGGATGATGTTAGAGCCTGATACAATAGGGACATTTAAGAGCCTCTTGGACAGGCAAATGGGTGTAAGAAAAATGGAGGGTTATGGGCTATGGTGGAGGGGAGGGTTCAATCGTTCATAGAGTAGCTTTATATACAGTAGCTCAGCACAACGTCGTGGGCCAAAGGGCCCATACTGTGCTGTTCTGTTCAATGCTTTATTTATTTTGTTTGGTTTCTTATTATTTAATTGGTGAGGTTATACTTGTTTAGTTTGTAAAATTCCTGCTCGATCGGCAGTTTGTCTTATTGTCCTTTGAAATGTTGTGAAATATTTGCCAATTTTTAAAATATTTATCTTTTTTTAATTCAATTCATCTTTCCTCTGTAAAAAAATAATAATAATAATACCTGGCACTATTTCTGACTACTTTTCATTTTGTTAAAATTTGAACTTGCTCATTATGGTGAAATAATTTCCATTCCCTCGATGTTAGCTAATTCACTTACCCTGAAATTAAGGTGATCCCCTGTCTCACTGTTTGTTAACATACTGGGTAACAATGTAGTTCATGCTCTGTCTCTGGTAGAATCCAGCGAACTGTGTCAGTTCTTTATTAATAAGGGTAAATTAAATTTGTTTTTCAGGTGTGTTGTCTAATTTCACTGTAATTGTATCTTTATACAATAAAGTATCTTCCTTGTTACTCTTTCTTGTGCCATTTGATAAAAGGTAAAGTTGGAACAGTGATTTACCTTTTTAACGTAGCTAGAAGTTTTAAAACTTGATATTAACATTTCAAGTTAATAAAATTGCCATAAATGTTAAAATTAAACTTTAAAAATATAATGTTAAAAACATTAAAGACTGGAAAAATTAAAAACTCATCTTTTTTTCCCCTGATATCCAGATCTAGAATATCCCTTTGCCAAACAATAGGGTCCGTAGATTTGGCTAGTATAGGACCTGGGAAGTGGATACTACTGACAGATGTATTAGCATCTGTCAATTAGCAATTTCTGGTCATACGATGGGTTATCTGAGTAGGAGGATTGAATGCCAGCAATTATGTTCAGAACTGTTGATG